>NC_133411.1:93678750-94299166 GCF_049350105.2 Macaca mulatta
ATATAGTTGAAACATGATAGAATAAGGTTTTGTATGAAATCTTATGCAATTATTTATAAGGTAATATCTACAATTCTAATTATTTTGTTGTAAGGATGTTAAAATGAGTTTTAGAATAATGCATATAATAGTTGGGGATAGAAGAGCTTTTTATATGGAAAGAAAATATTCAGATTTTTTGTGTGTTGAAAAAGTTTAAAAGATGATTATATGATTAAAACTTACATAGTTAATGAACAGAGAAAATGAAAAATGGTGACACAATCCTGAGAGGTATAAAACTGTATATGCCAAAGAGGCAGATGCATGAATTTCTGTCGTGTCTCTGACCTTCGTGGGCATGAGACGTTAGTCACGGAAAGGCAGAAAAGATGAGGCAGGGCTAGGTCTTGGCTCTGAGTCACCCATTAACTCAGCTGTTAGTACCAACCACTTAGTCTTAGGCCGCTGAACAGTACATATGTGAATTTTCAAGTTACCACTGTTGTGGCCTCTGCAAACATTTGGCAGTACTGGGGGTTAAGGGAGATTAAGTCCAAGATAATAAAACAGATGAGGGAGAGGGTAACAGCTGGACAACACATTGTTATGAGGTGTTTAGTGTAGATGTAGTTTTGACTGTCTAATGTTTTATGTATATGCACAATTACATATAATATGTATGCACATACTAATTTTAAAGCATGCTCCCTTTAGTGTTGAAATGAAAGTTTTAGTATAGAGTTTTTCTGTGTTTAGAATTAATTTTTTTTCCTTGGGTATACTTTTTCTTGAAGTATAACACATACAAAGCATAGTATCTTAAGTGTTCAGCACAATGAATTTTAACAAGTGGATGTACCTGTGTAATCCATACTTAAAGAACCCCAGAATATTATCAGCATCTTAGATGTCTTTTTATGCCTGCTTTCTGCCTAATATGCACACCACCTCCTCCTGAAAAACAAAATTCTAACTTCTTGTATCCTAGATTATTTCTGACTTTTTGAGTTTTATATTATAAAATTGAATCATATACAGGTTGAGTTTCCCTTAATGCTTAGGACCAGAACTGTTTCAGATTTCGTATTTTTGGGGGGCTTTATTTGCATTATACCAGTTGAGCATCTCTAATATGAAATCCAAATGCTCCAATGAGCATTTTGTTTTTGTGTCATGGTGGTCCTCAAAGTTTCAGATTTTGGAGCATTTTGGATTTCAGTTTTCAGATTAGGGATACTCAACCTTTAATATCCATTCTTTTGTGTGTTACTTTGTTATGTTGATGAGATTTATTCATGTTGTCTCATGTAGCACTATTTCCCTTATCTCCATTGCTTGTGTTACATTGTGACTATACCAACAGTATATTATCTTTTTCTACTAGTGATGGACATGACCTTTAAGGTGTGTGTAGTTTGACTATTACAGATAGCATTACTATGAATTTTGTGATAATGACTTTTGATGAACATGTATAGACATTTATGTTATACAGCTAGGATTAGAATTGCTGGATCATGGGATGTTCATTTAATAAGCTTGGTAGGAATTGCTGAATAGTTTTGCAAGGTGTTTGTACCCATTTAAATTCTGAGTAGCAACGTGTGAGAATTTCAGTTGCTCTACATTCTTGTGAACATTTAGTATCAAAATAAAATCATTGTAGTGATTTAGTTGGGTTGGTGGTGTAATAGCTCTTGTGGTTTTAAATTTTTATTTTCTTGATGTGATGATTAATGGAAGTGTGTATCTTTTCATATGTTTATTGGTCATTTCTGTAACTCTTCCATGAAGAAGTCTTGATTTCCAGTTTTCTATTGGTTTGTCTTTTTTTGTATTTATTTCTGGTTATTCTCTGTCTTGGCTATGAGTCTTTTGATGAGTATATGTGCTTTTGAACTGTTGATTTTTTTAACAGAAGTTAATTTTATCAGTTTTTTTTTTCTTTGTGGTTGAAGTGTAGCACACATAAAGCATAGTATTCTATAGTATACTATACTGAAGCATAGTATTCTAAGTGTTTATCACAATGAATTTAAAAAAGTGGATGTACCTATGTAATCCATACTTAAAGAACCTCAGAATATTGTCAGCATCCTAGATATCTTTTTGGGGCTGCTTTCTGCCTAATACGCATGCTACCTCTTCCCGAATAAACAGAATTATAACTTCTTCCATCCCAGATTATTTCTGACTTTTTCAGCTTTATATAATAAAATTGAATCATAAACAGGTTGAGGTTTTTTGAGTCATGTTTAAGAAATCTTTGCGTGCTCTAAGGAGATGAACATATTTGCCTGTGTTTTTTCCTAGACACTTTATTATCTTTTTCTTTTAGATATAATGTACATATGGAATTGATTTTTGTGAATGGAGCAAGGAAGAGGTCAAGATTCATTTAAAAACAATGTGGATATCTAGTTGACCCATTTCCATCAAGTAAAAAGCTCATATTTTTCAGACTCATCATTGTCATGAATCAATGGCAATACATGTGTGAGTTTGTTACATCTCACTTCTGTCCCATTAGTCTACTTGTCTATCTTTGCATTAATTCTTAATGTATAATAGCATGACTAATTGTTCTTCAGTAGGACCTGTCTCTTTTTCACTAGTGAAATTGATACTTTGTGACCTTTTTCATTTGTTCAGTCTTCTCTAGTCGACCAATTTTGTTAATCTTTCCAAGAACCAATTTTTCATTTTTTTTCCTGAAGTCTTGTGTTGTACCTTTGCTTTTGATTTTGTTAATTGTGTCCTATTTATTTTCTGTCTTTTCAGGTTTAACTTTTTGTCTTTTCTAATTTATTGAGGTAGATACTTAAATAATTCCTCTCTGTCTTCTTTTTTAATATAATCATTTAAGGTTACAGATTTCCCTCCAAGCATAACTTCAGCTACATGTCACAAATTGTTATCTGACCTATCTGCATTTGGTTTCTTCACTAGCATATTGTGAAGACATATTTCCAAATAGATGGCAACTTTTATAGTTTTTTTAGGGGTTAGTAATTTTTCGATTAGTTCCCTTGAGAGAACATACTCTGAATGAATTCAGTCCTTTGAAATGAGGCTTGCTTTTTGATTCAGCATATGGTTTTGGATGAATGTTCTATGTTCACTTGAAAGATGTGTCTCTGTATATATATATACACACACACACACACACACACACACACACACACATATATATACACACAAACTTTTATTGGATTCAGCTTTCTTCATGGGTCAATTATATTTATGAATCTTGGTTTTTTATATGTTCACTGATTTTTTTTTTTCTTTCATGTGCTTTTTAAATAAACTCTTGAGAGAAATGTATAGTTTCCCATCCTACTATTGTAGATTTATCTATGTTAGGGGTTTTATCTATATAGAACTACATATAGTTTTATTTTAGCTTTATATTTTGAATAATGAATTCTAAATATGCATATACCAGTTCCTAATGAATTCATTACTGTATTATGAAATGTCTCTTATCTTTGATACTACTTCTGATACTTCTTGTCTTTTTTTTTTTTTTTTAATTATTTATTTATTTATTTATTTTGAGACAGAGTTTTGCTCTTATCGCCCAGGCTGGAGGCGTGATCTCGGCTCACTGCAAACCCCACCTTCTGGGTTCAAGCGATTCTCCTGCCTCAGCCTCCCGAGTAGCTGGGATGACAGGTGCCCACCACCACACCTGGCTAATTTTGGTATTTTTAGTAGAGACAGAGTTTCACCATGTTGACCATAGCTGGTGTTGAACTCCTGACCACAGGTGATCTTCTTGCCTCAGCCTCTCAAAGTGTTGGAATTACAGGCGTGAGCCATGGTGCCCAGCTGATACTTCTTGTCTTAAAATCTAGTTTGTCTGACATCAGTTTTCTTTTGATTAGTGCTAGTATGGTAAAGCTTTTTGTGTTCTTTTACTTTCAACATTTCTGTATTCTTATATTTAAGATACATCTCTTATAAGTGGGTTTTATTGTTTTATATAGCCTGACATTTTAGTCTTTTAGTGGTTGTCCTAAAGATTACAACATGTATCATTGACTTATTACAGTCTACTGAAAATATTTACTTTTACCACTTCCCTAACAATGCTAGGAACTTAGAACATCTGAACTTCACTTATCCTTCTGCTTTTTTTTTTTTTTTTTTTTTTTTTTTTGAGGCAGAGTCTCGCTCTGTCGCCCCGGCTGGAGTGTAGTGGCTCGATCTCAGCTCACTGCAAGCTCCGCCTCCCGGATTCACGCCATTCTCCTCCCTCAGCTTCCCGAGTAGCTGGGATTACAGGCGCCCGTCACTACACCCGGTTAATCTTTTGTATTTTTAGTAGAGATGGAGTTTCACCGTGTTAGCCAGGATGGTCTCGATCTCCTGACCTCGTGATCCGCCTGCTTCGGGCCTCCCAGAGTGCTGGGATTACAGGCGTGAGCCAACGCATCCGGCCTCCTTCTGCTTTTTACATTATTGCTCTGCATGTTTATTATACCTTTTTTTTTTTTTGACATGGAGTCTCACTCTGTTGCCCAGGCTGGAGTACAGTGCCACAATCTTGGCTCACTGCAACCTCCGACTCCTAGGTTCATGCAATTCTCTTGCCTCAGCCTCCCAAGTGACTGGGATTACAGGTGTGTGCCCCCACACCCAGCTAATTTTTGTGTTTTTAGTAGAGTTGGGGTTTCGCCATGTTGGGGAGGTTGGTCTTGAACTCCTGACCTCAAGTGATCCACCCGCATCTGCCTCCCAAAGTGCTGAAATTAACAGGCATGAACTATCGTGCCGGCCTATTATACACGTTTTAATATTCATTAGATATTATTGCTTTGTACACTGTTTGTTTACACATATATTTACTGTTATGATGTTCTTCACTTTATGCTGTATTTCCATTGTTTCCTGTAGGATGGGAACTTTTTAACTTTTCTTTTGGCCTATGGAACTTCTTTTAATACTTTTTTTTTTTTTTTTTTTTTTGGTAAACGTCAGTTGTCAAATATACTTTCTATTTATCTGAAAATGTACTTGTTTCTGTGTCTGAAGGATATTGTCTCTGTGCATTAGATTCTAGATTCACAGTTACTTTTTTTCAGAAATTTGAAGATATTCCATTCTCTCTGCTTTCCAGTATTTTTGTTGCAAAGTTAGCAAAATTTTTTTATCTGTTTCTTTGAATATAATGTCTTTCTGTTTTGACTACTTTGAAGATTTAGTCTTGCCAAAGAACGAAACTGGAGGCATCATGCTACCCAACTTCAAGCTATACACAGAACTCCTGTAACCAAAATAACATAGTACTGGTACAAGAACAGAGACATAACACCAATGGAACAGAATAGAGATCCTAGAAATAAGACCTCACACAGCTATCTGATTTTTGACAAACTTGACAAAAACAAGCAATGGGGAAAGGACCATTCAATAAATGGTGCTGGGATAACTGACTAGCCATATGCAGAAGATTGAAACTAGACCCTTTCCTTACACCATATGCAAAAATTAAGATGAAATAAAAACTAAAATGTAATACGCCATACTATAAAAACCCTGGAAGACAACGTAGGCAGTACCATTCAGGACATAGGCCTGGGCAAAGTTTCATGAGGAAGATGCCAAAAGCAATTGCAACAAAAGCAAAAATTGGCAAATGGGATCCAATTAAATGAAAGAGCTTCTGCACAGCAAAAGTAACTATCAACAGAGTAAACAGACAACCCACAGAATGGGAGAAAAATTTTGCAAACTATGTATCTGACAGGTCTAATATTCAGCATCTAGAACTTAAATTTACGAAGAAAAGAATCCATTAAAATCTGGGCAAAAGACATGAAGAGACATGTTTCAAAAGAAGACATACATGCGGGCAAGAATCAGGCGAAATAAAGCTCAACATCACTGATCATTAGAGAAATGTAAATCAAAGCCACCATGACACCAGTCAGCATGGGTGTTATTAAGAAGTCAGAAAATGACACATGCTAGCGAGGTTGTGGAGAAAAAGGAATGCTTATACACTGTTGGTGGGGGTGTAAATTAGTTCAACTGTTGTGGAAGACTGTGTGGCAATTCCTCAAAGACCTAAAGATAGACATACCATTCAACCAATGAATCTCATTACTGAATATATAACCAAAGGAATATAAATCATTCTGTTATAAAGACATTTGCACATGTATGTTCATTGCAGCACTGTTCATAGTAGCAAAGACATGGAATCAGCCTAAATGCCCATCATTAATAGACTGAATTGAGAAAATGTGGTACATATATACCATGGAATACTATGCAGCCATTAGAAAAATAACAAAGATTATGTCCTTTACGGGGACATGCATGAAGCTGGAAGCCATTATCCTCAGCAAACTAATGCAGGAACGTAAAAATCAAATACTGCATGCTGTCACTTATAAGTGGGAACTGAATGATGAGAACACATGGATACATAGAGGGGAATAACACACACTGGGGTGTAATTGAGAGTGGAGGGTGGGAGGAGGGAGAGGATCAGGAAAAATAACCAATAGGTACTAGGCTTTATAACCTGGGTGATGAAATGATCTGTACAACAAACTCCCATGACACACATTTACCTGTGTAACAATTCTGCACATGTACCCCTGAACTTAAAGTTGAAAAAAATTATTTAGTCTTGCCTTTGGTTTTTAGCATCTTTACTGTGATTTGCCTAGATGTGGCCTTTTTTTTTTTAAGGAAAAAAAAAAAAAACTTGCTGGGATATATAGAATGCTTGAATCTTTGCCTTAATATTTTTGATTGAGTTTGGAAAATTCTTGACTGATTTTTCTTCATATTTTGCTTCTGTTCTATTCTCTATTGCCTTCTTTCTGGTACTGTACATGTATGTCTACCCCCCCACCTCCCCTTTTTTTGAGACAGGGTCTCACTCTGTCACCCAGGCTGGAGCGCAATGGTATGATCATAGCGTACTGCATCCTTGAACTCCTGGGCTCAAGCAGCCCTCTTGCCTCAGCCTCCTGAGTAGCTGGGGACTATAGCTGTGCACCACTGTGCGCAGCTTATTTGTTTTAGAAAACCTTTTTTGTAGCGTTGGGGGTCTTGCTTTGTTGCCCAAGCTGGTCTTGAACTCCTGTCTTCAAAGATCCTCCCTCGTCAGCCGCCTGAAGTGTTGGATAACAGGTGTGAGCCACTTTGCCCAGCCTGTTAGCAACTTTTTAAAAAACGATGCCCCATTCGTCTTTTGTATTCTTTTCTGTATTTTCTTTTTTTTCTGCATTACCATTTGACAGGTATAACTTTTCTGTATTTTCTGTCGTTGTTTTCTTTTTATGCTCTAGTCAGTGTATTTTCTATGGAACTTTTCAAATTATTAGCTTCTTGGCTGGGCACAGTGGCTCATGTCTGTAATCCCAGCACTTTGGGACGCCGAGGCAGGTGGATCACAAGGTCAGGAGATCGAGACCATCCTGGCTAACACGGTGAAACCCCCCTCTACTAAAAATACCAAAAATTAGCTGGGCGTGTTGGCGGGCAGCTATAGTCCCAGCTACTTGGGAGGCTGAGGCAGGAGAATGGCGTGAACCCGGGAGGCGGACCTGGCAGTGACCTGAGATCGCGCCACTGCACTCCAGCCTGGGTGACAGAGCGAGACTCCATCTCAAACAAAAAAAAAAAAACAAAAACAAAAACAAAAAAAAACCTGCCTAATCTGTTAACATTATATTTAGCTCTTAATTTTACAAATTTGATTACTTTTTAAATATTCAAATTTTATCCTTAAATTTTATCTTTATTTTGTCTTTTGCTATATTTTCTTGAATAACTATTACAGCCTTCTGTCTGTAGTTTTAAAATTTATTCCTCTTTGAGTCAGAAATTGATAATTTGTGACTTTTTCTTCTTTGATCAGTCTTAACAAAATGTTGACTTTAATAGACTCTCCAAGAACCAACTTTTGTTTTTTTCTGGAAGTTTTATATTGTATCTTTGTTTCATTTATTTACTTGTTTGTCTTCTTGTATACTCTCTTGGCATGTGTTACATTTTAATTAAATGCCAGACATTGTGTTTGACAATTTTATAGGTTATATAAATGATCATTTGCTATAGAGGATGGATGGCTTAGCCTCTCCTCTGTTAGGCCGATAGAATGCAGTTAGATCACTTTAATCACAAAACTTTTGAATACTACAGCTTGCTACGCAGTCTTTACTTAACTTTTTGTCTCTGTAGCTTCACAGTTCAGTAGATGTCTCTGGAGGGAAATAGTTAAGCCTGTGGTTCAGTTCTCTGTTTCTTTTTTATTGCCAGAATCCTGGCCCTTCAAGTCTCTTAATATTTGTCTCACCAGCTTTGTGAGACTGTTGAAAGTTCTGCTGGATTGTTTTCCTCCTATTAGGACCCAGACCGAAGACCTGGGTCTTTTGCATGAATTCTCAGCCTCTTGCTTTGTGACCACAATATGCAGATAAATAGTTTGAGGGGAAAAGTGGCAGAGTGGCTGCTGAATGGCACCTTCTTTAGGATTCTACTTTTTTTGAAATGTTGGTTCCTTAAATTCTGATTGCCTCCATATTTAGCTCTTGGATGATTTAAACAGACTGTTCTTCTTTTTATTTTTTTATTTTTTGTATTTTATTTGTCGTTTCTAGCAGTTCTTGATTGGAGATTATTCTGCTGCAAGTAATGTGACAAGTATTATAACTAGCATTAAAAAACAAAATAATGAACAATATAGGAAAAAGTCTTTACTCCCTCATACTTCCCTAATCTCACTGTTCTTGGTAGTAACCATTGCTGTTGTGTATGTATGTATATAATGTACATGCATATGTATAACACATAAGTATACATTTACCTATGTGTAACATACAGTTATGTTAGCATAATGATATTTTGGTCAGTCCTATAGGATTATAATGCCATATTTTTATTGTACCTTTTCTATATTTAGATATGTTTAGATACACAAATACCACTGTGTTACAATTGCCTGTAGTATTCAGTATAGCAATATGCTGTGCAGGTTGGTAGCCTAGAAACAATATGCTATGCCATGTGTAGTAGGCCATGGCAGTCAGATTTGTGTATGTATACTTTATGATGTCTGCACAATGACGAAATTGCCTAAAGATAAATTTCTTAGAATGTATCGCTGTCGTTAACGCAATGCATAAGATTGTTAAGTTTTCTAATAGGCAATATATTTTTTCACGGAGGGAAAAAATACAACATATAAAAAAAGGTACTCTAATTAAAAAGATCCCTTTCTGCCACTGACTATCAGTTTCCCAGTTAGACTTTCTAGGGTCAATACCAATTCTGTCTATATTGATTTATTTAAGGGATGAAAATTTCAGAACCTACTCAGGCACTATTTTAGGTGGTTAGGATAAATGAATAAACAGATTAAGATAACCGTTGCTCTGTAAGTTATATTTTGCAGAGAGGAGACATGCAATAAATATGATACATACCTAAATAGTATAGAATTCTAGAAGGTAGTAAGTGCTATGGCAAAAAGGAAAAAGCAGTCAGACTGGATAATAGGGTACTGGCAGCCAGAGGAGAAGTTGCCATTTTAAATTGGGTAGTCAAGATAGGACTCATTGAGTGACATTTTTGTGCAAAGACTTGAAGATAAGTATATGGTAGTACATACAGTGTGTTTGTGTACTTCTGAATGTTTAAACTGCCTTACTCTTTTAAGTAACCACACAGTTTTCTATTGGATGTACATAATTTATTTACTCTTTATCTCTAGTGATTAAGTTTTATCTGGTCTTATGATACTGTAAGCAGCCACAGTGATGATCCTTTCTTGTGTTATGTGAGCACATGCACATCTTGTATTTTTCACATGTTTTGTACTGTCAAATCTCAGTCTTTGTATATTTCTTTGATTTTTGGTTTTTGTTTTGGCTTTTAAGCAAAGAGTATCGTATATCAGTATTTTATATATAAACCTATAGTTTTTATAGTATTTAAAAAAATACTTTAACTTGTTTAACATTTAATTTGGCATGGTTTGGGATTCTCAGTTGATAACTTTCCAAGCATCTAACTGAATGTTGTATCAATATTTTTTGAATATTTTTTGTGATATGCCTTCTATTATACATTAAATTTTTATATGTGATAAGATCCTTTTCTAGAATTTATGTGTATGTGCTAGTTGAAAGCTCTTCTACTTGTTGGGTGACTTGGAGGCAGGGCTTTACCAGGAAAAAGAAGAAAGAGAGGTAATGTAATGTTTGGCTACAGGAAAGACTTCTGTTGTTGGTTGGGGCAAGTAACGTCAAGCAGCTTGTTGCTTTTGAAGATCAATTGACTGCTTTGAAGTTGATTTCTTTGTAAATAACTGTAAGTTATATGTAAGACACTCCTAAATAATTTTTGAAATTGTGTTGACGATGAGGATCATAGCAAACTATCAAGAAGAAAATAAGAAATTTAAAAAATTCTATAAATGGGTGATTCATCTAAAGAAAAATTAATCAAAAGAGACTGGAATGTATCATCAGAATATTTGTAATCAAAGGAAAGATGCAAAGCTAGTAAGTGAAATCTGAAATACATCAATAGAATATGAGAGTTGAATAAATTATTTAGAAATAACTTACTTCCAGAGTTATTTTTTATGATAGAGTTGATCTTATTTAAAAACAATGGCCACCAAAAATTTACAACTAATGGAGTCTGAGTAGGCTTTGCATAAAGAAGTAGAAAGGAATTAAAATTTTGGTTACAATATTGGTGATAGTCTTGTTTTTCATGTAAGTGCTGACTGACTTAGTTAAGATTGTTGTAGAAAGTGGTTGGAATGGCTTTCCTAGTATTGATAGTCTGTCTGCTTTCCCTAGAGTTCCAAAGCATGGGATTCCCTGAGGCCCTTTCAAGAAGTCTGTAAAGTCAAATAATTTTCATAATACTAATGCATTATTTGCCATTTTCAGTTTTTTGACGTTTGCACTCTGGTACAAAATGAAAACTTCTAATGCCTTAGTATAAATTCATGTAGTAATTGCCTTAATGTACCAAATAATTCATTATCAAGTAATTTATGCATCAGACTATACTAATAATTATTGTATTCTTTGCTGCCACATACCTGCAGAAAAAAATAAAGCCACTTCCAGTTAAGAATGTCTTTGATAGAACAATAAAAATTATTAATTTTATTAAGTTGCAGTCCTTGAGTATGTGTCTTTTTAGTATTTTGTGGGTTGGAATGGAAAGAACACATAGTACTATATCCTGACGTGCAATGTCTTGAGAAAAAATAGTTATGCGATTATTGAGTCAGTACCTGAACTAGCCACTTCTTTTATGACACATTAGTTTTACTTTGAAAAATAACTGACAAACTATGGTTATTTATATTTCAGTACATGGCAGATACTTTCTTGAAAAAGAACTAAGTGAGCCTGTCACTTTGAGGAAAAAAAACTGGCAGTATTTGGTACTTTAAGGCGATATTTAAATTTTCAAGCAAAAATTAGAATTTTGGAGGCCTTGTATCTACAGCTGTGACTTTGAAGGTTTCTCAAATACTTAATGACTTTTCTGATGAGATTGATGGTTGTCAGAAGTCTCTGAGACCACCCTCAGGTTCAGTGATTTGCTAGAAGGACTAACAGAACACGGCAAAACTGTTATATAACAGTAATAATAGTTTATTATAGCAAAAGGTTACAGTTTAAAATCAGCAATTGAAAGAGGTGCATAGGGCGGAGTCCAGCAGAGATTAGATGCAAGCTTCCAGTTACCCTCTCCCAGGGGAGTCATAGGGACAGTGCTTAACTGCTGCTCACAGTAGCAGTATGTGACAACACGTGTCAAGTATTGCCAACCAGGAGAACTCACCTGAGTCTTGGTGTCCAGGGATTTTTTGGGTATCTTTCATGAAGGCCTAAAGTGCCCACGTTGCTGACTTTAGTAACTCCATCTGTTTGACTCCAGAGGTCAGACTCTGATACTGCATGGACCAAGGCCCCTAACATAAATTACATTGTTAGCATAATCTGTTGGTGTGGCTCAAAGATTCAGTAAACAAAGGCCCTCTTATTAAGCAGCATATTTCAAGGGCCTTAGGTGGGCAAGGACCAAACCTTTCTTTGGAATATCCAAGGTGTGGACAACCTAGCCCTACTGAGTTATTAATCCTTTACTGCATACTGGCATACTGGTGATATATAAGGAATGTAATGTTTTGATAATGTAAATGAAATGTGTTAATATCTGGAAGATCTGCGTAGCTCAGTGAAGCAATATTTTTCAGATGCATGATGCAACTCATGATATGCATCAGTAAATGATAGGCCAGTGGATTTTAATGGAATAGAATGTTTTAGATGTGGTCAGATTCTACATTTCATCTAAATTATATGTAACTTTATTAAGTAATAGTCTTCATATACTATGAACCAAAGCAATATAGAGCAACATATTGAATGCAGAAACAGATAAGGAAATCTGTTTTCTATTAAGTTAGTTACTAAACATTTGTACAAAAATGTAAATTGGTGCTGCTCTTCTCATAAAATTTTTTTGGAGAATATATTTTACGTGAAGAATATGTTATCTGTATTAACATTTACTCCATTATGTGTTATTTTTAAATTAATTTTTAAACTTTAAAAATTTTTTCAGTTCTAATTTCTAATACAGGAAATATTGACAGTTATAACCTACAAAAACGGAAGTTCTTTAGGGGCCAGCAATGTTTTAAACATGTGAAGGGGCCTAGGGACCTTTTTGCTGGGTCTCCTCTTTCTGGGCTAGAGGTTATCAAAGGATGAGATGAACAACTAAACTAAGGGAAAAACAGTTTGCAACTGGAATCTCAGGGGTATCTGGAACCAGGGATGTGAATGCTACCATTAATCTTCATTTCCATCTCTGTCTCTTTGGCCCTCTCAGCTTCATTCTTTCTTATTATACACAGGCTCTTCAGAATATTGGAAAATGTAGCAAACAAATAAGCAAGAACTCTTTCTTTGATCTTGCATCCTAAATTTTTTGCTTTCAGAGAAAAAAATAGATTTGCCAGTATGAGTATGGAAAAAATACTTGAATACTTGATTCAGGTGCTTATCATGGAATGATCAACTATGAGTAGGCCAGATTATTGAAGGAAAATTATACTTTCCCTGTTGGAATTGAGGGAGAAAGAGTTCCCACAGAGAGACTATGAGTGTTTTCCCTGAATGGGATGGGTGCTGAACAGGCATCTTACAAATCATCTTTGAGTGTCAACAAGTTGTATAGACTGCAGATATTATGGGAGTTCAGTGCAAGGGGAGGTTAGGGTGTTCAAGTGAGGGAACTCACATTTCTATCTCAGTTTTTGCTGTGATCAAATGGCATTTTATACTAGGTGATTTTAGGTTTAAAATATCACTTTGGGCACAGGTGGTCTTTAGCTAATATCTTTGAGGTGGTTGAATTTTGACTATCCCTGGAGGTATAGGTATTCCTTGAAGGGAAGAGTGATAGATAACTACCGCAGAGTGGGAGGACAAGGCAAATAGTTTGGAGTCAGGGCTTTACCAGGAAAAAGAGGAAGGAGAGGTGAGAAATAGCTTGAATGGGAGAGTGAAAGTCATTCTCCACTTTGGCTAGATATGTGGATTTCAGTAAGGGATTATGACTTTTGAATTTCCGCGTAGGCGGAACTTTTTGACAGATTTGTTTTCCTCATCTCCCACCTGCCAGAGCCTACTGTGTTCAAGACACTGTGCCATGTGCTAGACTAGAGAATTGTGAAGATGACTTAAATGTCCCCAGTATCCACAAGTACTTTTTACTGTAATGGAGAAAGCAAATATGAAAATGATGGATTATATTACAGATAAGATAAAATGCCAAAAAAAAAAAAGTGTAAGAAATCAGCTGACATCATGGTAGATTAATTATGACCAAGGGATCAAGGAGATGACACTTAAGCTAGACACTGAAGAATGAGACAGATTTCTATAGACAAGGGGATGGCAATAAGGACATTGCAAATGAAAGGATTAGTATGATCAAAGGTCTGAAAATGCATGTTTGGGCCAGGCGTGGTGGCTCATGCCTGCAATCCCAGCACTTTGGGAGGCCGAGGTGGGTGGATCACCTGAGGTCAGGAGTCTGAGACTACCCTGACCAACATGGAGAAACCCTGTCTCTACTAAAAATACAAACAATTAGCAAGGCGTGGTAGCACATGCCTGTAATCCCAGCTATTCGGGAGGCTGAGGCAGGCAGGCAGAATCGCTTGAACCCGGGAGGTGAAAGTTGCAGTGAGTCGAGATCATGCTGTTGCACTCCAGCCTGGGCAACAAGAGTGAAACTCTGTCTCAAAAAACAAACAACAAAAACAAAAAACAAAAACAAGAAATAAAGTGCATGTTTGGTTTGTTTAAGAAATGACAGGTAGTCCAGTGGAGACTGGCCAAGTCATAAAGATTACTGAATGTTGTACCAGTTGTTTAGATTTAATTCTGTAAGCAATGGGACTTTTTCAGTTTTGATTTGTGTTTTGGGCATAGTTGTTTCTGGCGATAATATTATAGATGTATAAGGAGATGGGAGACCAGTAAAACTGAAAAATCTGCTGTAAGAATAGAGAACATAATGGGTTGCAAAGGAAATGACAGGATGGAATAAGAGTATAGGAAGGTGGAATTGTTAAGGCTTTTTGACTGATTGGATATGAGGGAAACAGGGTAGAGAGTTAGGTCAGAGATACTGATGAGAAGTTTCCATTAGGTTGAATTGTATTTAATTTTTTGGTCTTAAACCAGCAATAGATGGTTCAGCTCATAGCTTGGGTATCTGAATTGATGTTAATGGCAAGTAAAGATGAGAAACAGGAGAGGAGAGGTAAAAAGAAGGGCTGTGGGAAAAATTATGATGGTCATTAAAAAAAAAAAAGTGTTGAGTTTTAGTTGTTGAGATACCTAGATTGAAAGATCCAGTCGCTGGTGGAAATGCAGTTCTGTCTTTAAGGTTGATGGGAGAGTTAGGAATTATTTACATTGTTAAATGCTCTTTATTATGATACTGGATGAGTATGACAGATATGTGACCTGGATTATTATACAAGTGACACCCCCATCTTTAAGTTTGTTTCGGAGATCCTAAATAAAAAATTTTTGAATATTACACCTTTTTGAGGGCATTATATTTGGGAGCTAGGCAGAATGTGGTTTCCAAATTATGTAAAGTATAAAGAGTTTTATATTAAAATGGATATATTATTCTGATTGTCATATTCACTGTGTTCATAAAGAAGTACAGAATTACATCACAGCTTCTATTAATGGCTAACAGGCAAAAACTTCAGTCTTAGTCCATTTTCTATTACTGCAGCAGAATACCTGAAACTGGTAATTTATTTTAAAAAAACTATTTGTTACAGTTTTGGATGCTGGGAAGTCCAAGACTGGGGAGGGGGGTTGGCATCCAGCCAGGGCCTTCTAGCTACATAATAACATAGTTCAGGGAGTCATATGGTGAGAGGGTGGGAGGATGCCAGCTTAGGTCTCTCCTTCTCTTATAAAAATCACCAATTCCATCATGGGGGGGGCCTGCCCCACCCTGATGACCTTTTCTAATCCTAATTACTTCACAAAGGCCCTACCACCAAATACCATCAATGTATGAATTTGGGGATTAAGTTTCTAACACAGGAAATTTGGGGGCACATTCAAATCATGGCAGCTTCCTTTTAAAAAATCTTGTCTTTTTAAAAAAGTATGCTATCTTTTGGGTTTTTCAGAGAACTTCTCAACCTAGAGTAAATACAGAATACTATTTAATAATCCCATATTAGAACGTTTAATATGAGAGAGGGTTGAACAACTGCTGTCAAGATTATTTTATGTGCTGTTAAATGAGTAGCACCTTGCGAATAATAGTCTGCTTCCATTATTTTTTATATTAGTAATCAAGCAGATTAAATACTTCCTAACAATTATGTTCATTTTACTTCAAAAAAAATACTGATTTAAAGTACACTGCAGGTTAAAAAAAGTTTAATTTCAAAAAATTGAAATTAAAGGCTGATTTTTTAAATTATTGAAAGTCGTTTGGAATTGCAATAAAAATTTTTCTGTGGTTTCTTCAGTAATTTCATTAAAATTTAAAAAATTATGGACACTAAGTTAAAATCTGTATACCAAGTAATACATTTTAAACTGACATATTTGGATAACTTTCAGAACTATTAATGTTTAACTTTTTTTGTGCTAGAATGCTCTGAGACCAGATCTGTTTATTTGAAAAGACAAATTACGAGTATAAATTTAAAGCATGATGAATGATTAGCTTGTGCCTTGGCTTTTGTTGCCTGTAATAGATGTGCCCTCTAAGATGTTCTGGCTATGGTACCTGGAAGATAATTCCTTCTTTGCCTGGTTACTATAGTTATATTGAGGGCCAGTTGGTTTCAGAATGCATTTTAAGAAATGGGAAAAATAGCTGTGGAAAAAATAATTAGCCCTTCAAAAGACAGTAATGGATAGCCTATTCAGATTCCCAGGTTATCGGTGGATAAACAGTTAAATGGACAATCACAAAAATACTTCAAAACCAAAGGTGGTTCTTCATTTTTCTCATCCTTAAATTTTCTACCTCTTTCCCTCAAATTTCATGGCATTTTATTTCATGTGTCAGGATTGCCACTATCTATCTTTCTTCTCTGAAATTTCTAGACCTGTCCCACAGAGACTTGAGAATTGAGAACATGGAGAGTGGGAGTAAGGAAGTAGCATGGTCCTTCCTGTATCTGTTATTAATACCCTGTGCCTCAGCATTCCTGTTTTGGAGAACTTCCTGCACATAAACTGTCAAAGCCTCTCATAATTATAGATACAAAGCTGTTTTCTGGTAACTTGTGGACTCACTGATTTCTTCTTCCATGTGAGAAACAGTGTTTCGGAAATTAAAACTGCTCTAAAGTGCCAAGAATCTGAGTTTATGGGAAAAGTCACCTGACTGCTACTTGGATACCACTTCTTTTTTTTTTGGAGACAGAGTCTCGCTGTGTGGCCCAGGCCAGAGTGCAGTGGCACAATCTCGGCTTACTGCAACCTCCATCTCCTGGATTCAAGCAGTTCTCATGCCTCAGACTCCCGAGTAGCTGGAATTACAGGCGTGTGCCACTACACCTGGCTAATTTTTGTATTTTTAGTAGAGTCGGGGTTTCACCTTGTTGGCCAGGCTGTTCTTGAACTCCTGGCCTCATGTGATCTGCTCGCCTTAACCTCCCAAAGTGCTGGGATTACAGGTGTGAGCCACTGCGCCTAGCAGATAGCATGAATTTGTGCTAACTTCATCTGTGCTTTTATTACATGGTGCTCTTATTGCACTCCTTTTGTTTATGCCTTCCAGACTTTTAATATATTTCCCCCTATCTGCTCTGCTTTGGCATTTTACCACACTGCTTAAGGCCTATCTTCTTCCTCATTAGATGGCCTTGATTACTACTTTATAGAGAGAATCAAAATTACATATTTTCAAGTTCACTTATCACTGCTTATTTGTGACCTTAAGGAATTAGACTAGATATCTGAAAGCTTTTCCCATCCCAGATATTTCATCTTAAAATAATTTTCTCTACTTTTTACTGTGAGGGAGCTGTGTATTTGTTCTTTTGCCATTCCGTGATTGTAGACACTGTGTTTCCACCTATCTTTTGTCTCTTCTGTTTTTAAGGAAAAGATGACCTTCTTCCCTAATAAGACTGTTTTTCTCATGCTCTTTTTTTTTTTTCTTTTTTGTTTTGAGACAGTATCTTGCTCTGTTGCCTAGGCTAGAGTGCAGTGGCACGATCTCATCTCACTGCAACCTCTGCCACCTGGGTTCAAGTAATTCTCATGCCCCAGCCTCCTGAGTAGCTGTGATTACATGCGCATGCCACCACACTCAGCTAATTTTTGTACATTTTGTAGAGACAGGGTTTTGCCATGTTGCCCAGCCTGGTCTTGAACTCCTGAGCTCAAGCAATCCGCCCACCTCAGTCTTCCAAAGTTCTATAATTATAGGCTTGAGCCACCGCGCCCGGCCATTTTTCCTCATAATCTTAAGCTCATTTTTTCCCATCTCTTTTAGAGGTTTGCTTTGTCAAATATCCCCCCTTTATAATAGTTGTAATGAAACAGTTTTCTAGAAGATATTTAGAGTAATAGTACTACCATTAGGTTGAGATTCATTGCTGGGCTGATATGTTCTTGGCATTTTGAAAAGTGCTTTCAAATATCATATCGAAATCCAGAGAACAGTTCTACCTGAGCTTTTATTATAACCCCCACAAACATTTGTGGATTCCCTACTGTATGCAAAGCACTATACTAAGAATGCTATAGGGGATATAAAAATCAACAAAATTTGGCCTGTTAGAGGAGGAGTTTATGGCCAGTATAGGGGAACATGTAAAAAAGTACAATGAGATGGAGGAAGATTATGTCTAAATGCAGAGGATTTTAAAGGAGTGTGTATTAGTTTGTCTTCACACTGCTATAAATAACTACCTGAGACTGAGTAGTTTATAAAGAAGCAATGTTTAATTGACTCACAAATGGCTGGGGAGGCCTCAGGAATCTTACAGTCATGGTATAAGGCAGAGGGGAAGCAAGCACATCTTCACATGGTGACAGGAGAGACAGCATGTGAAGGGGAATGTGCCACACACTTTTGAACCATCAGATCTTGTGAGAACTCACTATCACGAGAGCAGCAAGTGGAAATTTGTTCCCATGATCCAATCACCTACCACCAGGTCCCCTCCCCAACATTGGGAATTACAATTCAACATGAGATTTAGGTGGGGGACACAGAGCCAAACCATATCATTCTCTCCTGCGTCTCCCAAATCTCATTCTCACATATCAAGACACAATCATGCCTTCCCAACAGTCCCCCAAACTCTTAACTTATTCCAGCATTAACTCAAAAGTCCAAAGTCTCATCTGAGACAAAGCAAGTCCCGTCCACCTATGAGCCTGTAAAATAAAAAACAAGTTAGTTTCTTCCAAGGTACAGTGAGAGTACAGGCATTGGGTAAATGCTCTTGTTGCAAATGGGAGAAATAGCCAAAACAAATGGGCTACAGGCCCCGTGCAAGTCTGAAATCCAGCAGGGAAGTCATGAAACCTTAAAGCTACCAAGTCCTTGATTCCACGTCTCACATCCAGGGCACGCTGATGCAAGGGGTGGCCTCCTAAGGCCTTTGGCAGCTCTGCCCCATGGCTCTGCAGGATACAACCCCCACAGCTGCTTTTATGGGCTGGCATTGAGTGCCTGCGACTTTTGCAGACACACAGTGCAAGCTGTCAGTGGATCTACCCTTATGGGGTCTGGAGGATGATGGCCCTTTTCCCACAGCTCCATTAGGCAGTGCTCTAGTGGGGACTCTCTGTGAGGGTTCCAATCCCACATTTCCCCTCTGCACTGCCCTAGTAGAGGTTCTCCATGAGGGCTCTGCCCCTGCAGTGGAGTCCTACCTGGACATCCAGGCATTTGCATCCATCTTCTGAAATCAAGGTGGAGGCTCTGCTCTTGCCTTCTGTGCACCCACAGACCCAACACCATGTGGAATCCACCAAGGCTTGTGGCTTGCACCATCTGAAGCCATGCCCCAAGTTGTACATTGGCCCCTTTTAGCCACAGCCACAGCTGGAGCTGGAGTGGCTGGGATGCAGGGCACCAAATCCCAAGGATGCACTTAGCAGTGGGTTTCTGGGACTGGCCCATGAAACCATTTTTCCCTCTTAGACCTCCAGGCCTGTACTGGAGGGGCAGCCATGAAGATCTCTGACATGCCCTGGGAGACATTTTCCCCATTGTCTTGGCTACTAGCATTTGGCTCTTTGTTATTTATGTAAATTTCTGCCACTGGCTTGAATATCTCCCCAGAAAATGGGTTTGTCTTTTCTATAGCATGGTGAGGCTGTAAAATTTCCAAACTTTTATGTTCTGCTTCCCTTTTAAACATAAGTTCCAGTTTCATACCATCTCTTTCTTCATACATATGGGCATATACTTTTAGAAAAAAACCAAATCACATCTTGAATGCTTTGCTGCTTAGAAATTTCTTCTGCCAGATACCCTAAATCATCTCTGTCAAGTTCAAAGTTCAACACATCTTTAGGGCAGGGGCACAATGCTGCCAGTCTCTGCTAAATCATAGCAAGAGTGACCGTTACTCTGGTTCTTAGTAACTTCCTTGTCTCCATCTGAGACCACATCAGCCTGGATTTCACTGTCCATATCACTATCAGCATTTTGGTTACAATTATTGAGCAAGTCTCTAGGAAGTTCGAAACTTTCCCACATCTTCCTGTCTTCTTCTGATCCCTCCAAACTGTTCCAGCCTATGCCTATTACCCAGTTCCAAAGTTGCTTCCACATTTTGAGGTATCTTTATAGCGGTGCCACACTTTTCTCGTACCAGTTTTCTGTATGATCCTGTTCTCATACTGCTACAAAGAACTACCTGAGTCTGGGTAATTTGTGAAGAAAAGGTTTAAGTGACTCATAGTTCTGTAGGCTGTACAGGAGTCATGGCTGGAGGGGCCTCAGAAAACTTACAATCATGGCAGAAGGCAAAGGGGAAGCAAGAACGTCTTCACATGGTGACAGGAGAGAGAGAGAGCAAAGGGAGGAAGTGCCACACACTTTTAAAACATCAGATCTTGTGGGAATTTACTATCACGAGAACAGCAAGAAGAAATTTGCCTTCATAATTCAATCACCTACCACGAAGTCCCTCCCCCAACACTGGGAGTAACAGTTCAACATGAGATTAGTGTGGGGATACAGAGCAACCATATCAGGGGGAGGTAATGTATTCGGTTAAAGTGGATTAAAAATGGCTTTATGCAAGTATACTTTTCCCTGGAACTCAACATAGAATAGTGTTTTGACAAGCAAAAATCAAATGATGACTGTATTGTGAAAAGACATGGTGAAACAAGGTAGTATTTGTAGAGTTACACATAGTCTGATTTGGCTAAAAGGGAGGCTGGAGCCTTTCATGGTGGCTTTTGAATGCCATGGTGAATAGTTTGTACTTGTTATTGAATAGCCATTTCTACACTTTGGAGCTATTAGAGTGAAATGATTAAGCCTGTGGTTTAGGAAGAAAGAGCCTATTAGGGAGATTAATCTTTCCCTAGTTGTAGGAAGGGTTGGAGCAGTATGATATGGAGAGGGTGGTAATGAATGAAGGAATGGAAAACTGGAGAATAATTTCGGTGATTCTGGAGGTGCAGTATACAAATTGACAGTAGTTTTATGACTAGGAAGATAAGTGTTTAGGAAAAACTCTTAAATTGTTTTTCCTCTGCCCTTACACCACAACAATCAACACAGACTTCTGTGTCCAAATGCACGCTATTTCTCCCTGCCAAATAAGCAATCAGTTCTTCAGTGAACACCAGCTGATTGGCCTCCAATTCATTTCTGGCACTACCCAGAGATAGTGTCAGATCCCAATGGCTTAGGGCTCAGTCTTGGGGACTGGGCCCTCCTTCCTACTGGTTGTAAGTCTGGATATCTAGAACTTGTACCAGATGGCTTCGAGTTGGGGTTTCCACAACCCTCTCTTTGGGTTTGATTAATTTGCTAGAGCTACTCACAGAACTCAGGGAAACACATTTACTGGTTTATTATGAAGGATATGTTAAAGGATACAAGTAAACCGCCATATGGCAAGGTCTGGATGCCATAGGGCAAGGTCTGGAAGGGTCCCAAATGTAGGAGCCTCTGTTTTCATGGAGTTAGGGTATGCCACTCTCCCAGCAAATGGATGAGTTCTTGTTCACCTTCTTGCCCATCTTCACATGTTCAGCTGTGAAGCCAGTCCTTTTGGTTTTTTATGGAATTTTCATGACATCAGCACTTTCCCCAATAGGAAGGCCTCCCACAAGACCCTCTCTGAAATGAGGGCATTATGACCCACAGTCAGAAAAGTGGAGGAAAATTAGAGTCCTGCCTTGGTGCAGGTGAAAGGAGGGCAGGAGAAGGTCAAGGATATTGTTTTCTGAGGACTAACACACCAAACATTGTAATAAAAGACTATAAGGAGGGTGACACAGTTTGAATGTGTGTCCCCTCCAAATCTCATGTTTAATGAGACCTCCATTGTTGGAAGTGGGGTCTGGTGGGTGTTTGTGTCATAGAGGTGGATCTCCCATGAATGGTTTGCTGCCCTCCCCTGTGGTAATGAGTTCAGGCGAGAGCTGGTTGTTTAAAGCAGGGGTCCTCAACTCCTACTCCGTGGACTGGTACTTGTCTATGACCTGTTAGGAGCTGGGCCACACAGCAGGAGGTATGAGCCAGAGGCAAGTGAGCATTACTGCCTGAGCTCCACCTTCTGATCAGCAGAAGTTAGATCAGCAGCAGCATTAGATTTTCACAGGAGTGCGAACCCGGTTGTGAATTCCTCATGTGAGGGATATAGGTTGTTCCTTATGAGAATCTGATGGTTGATGATCTGAGCTGAAACAGTTTCATCCTGAAATCATCTCCTCTGAGCTCCCGTCTGTGGAAAAATTGTCTTCCACTAAATCAGTCAGTGCCTGGTGCCAGAGGTTGGGGACTACTGGTTTAAAGGAGCCTGGCTCCTCCCTCCTCCTCTTGCTCTCTCTGGTCATGGGATGCGCTAGCTCTCCCTTTGCCTTCTGCCATGAGTAAAAGCTACCTGAGGCCTCCCTGAAAGCAGATTCCAGCACTATGCTTCCTCTATGGTCCTGCAGAACCATGAGCCAAAATAAACCACTTTTCTTTATAAATTACCCAGTCTCATGTATTCGATTATAGCAATGCAAAGACAGACTAACACAAAGGGCTATGGGAGTTATAAACCAGGAACTGTGGATGAAAATCTATTTTTTAAAATATAGATATATAAACACAACCACATACATAAATAAAATAACACCACAAGAATGAATCAAAGTTGCTTTTGAAATTTCCGGTCTGGACACTAGGAAGGATGCTGGTGTCATTAACAATAAAGAGGAAGAGAAGTGTGAGTGGGTGTGTGTGTGTGTGTTTCTGTGTGTTTGTAGAGATATTTGCTAATTTTTTAAGATTTTGATATATTCACCTTAAGGTGAAGATTCTTGGGAGGGCTTTGTTAATTTAAGCCTGGCGTTTAAGAAGGAAGTTAGATTTAGAGAGGGAAATTTGGGGATCACTCTCATACAGGTTATAATTTGAGCTGATTGATAACTGATATTTCCATGACTGTGAATAAATACAGAAATGGAAAATTCTGAGGAAAAGGCATGTAGAAAGTGCCTTAGTTTTAGGATGACCTTTGAGTAAATTGTGTTATATTTCACTCTTATTTCTTAAAAGAAGTTACATAGGAGAAATACCTTGAGAAAGCACAGAGGAAGAAAACTAATGCCTTAAAACATTGCCTAACACATAATAGGAGCTTAAAAAAATCTTTGTTGAATGAATAATTGTAACTTGTTTGCGATATAAGCGTATGTATAGGAGAAAAATGGGCATATTGTGGAGAACTTTTGAGGGATAGAGTGGATAATACCCATTCCCCTGCCCTGTGCTTATAGGGTTATTGCGGATACCAGATGAAAGGACAGATCTGAGAATATTTTGAACTTTTAAAATGTTCTTTGAGGCATATTTCAGTTTGAGGAACTGAAAGAAATTCCATAAGTAAGGTAATATGTCTGTATTCAGCAAGTAAGGTAACATGTCTACTTATAAACTTACATTCTTTCCATTTTACTTGGTGGGAATTAGATTTGTAAAGTATATTACGAAGAATGTTTAGGGTATTGTTATGGCTATATATCTTTTGATAAGTCATTTTTTTTTTTTTTTTTGCCTGTGCTTTTTCCCATTGCCTGTTACGTTTTTCTCACTTTCCTTCTCAGTCCCTCCCTTTTTCCAAATCAGTTTAGCCATCAGTTTAGCCATCAGTTCTTTCAGGAAATGTATGCTAAAATTCTAAGACTGAGACAGGTATTTTTTTGTATCCCTGTGTATCCTCTTACTTACTTTACCAGATTACAGTTGCTTAATTTGAATGTCTTCTCCATTGGATCCTAAACTTACACGTCATGGTGTTCTGTGGTATTTACTGTTATCGTCTACCATGTAGCACACTGCTTGGCAGATAGTTTGTTGGAGATGAACTAAATAAGAGACAATGTTAGACTAAAGTTTACTTTTAACTTCCAGATGTAGTGATTTCTTGTCTTCATGTGCTGAATGGTACGATATTGTAATTGTTGAAGTTCTAAGAAAATCCCAACTATAAGAATTTATACCATTTTGAGAATTTAAAGTACACAGATAAAAGAGATTGAAAATATGCTGTATTAACTGATCTTAGCCTCCTGCTAGTAGGTGTTGTGCTAGCCTTCCCTCCCTTTTCCTCCTCCCTCGCAACATTTGATTAGTGCATAACATTTCTTGGAGAGGTGTGGTTTTTTTCTTCCCTTCATTATCTGTTTACTAGGGTGATGGGAGTTAAAGGTAGTAAGAACTTCACAATCATGGTTGAGTGCATTTCAGTGTAAACTTTTGTATTCTCACCTTTTGTATGTTAGTCTTTTAGTTAATTTTGGGTGGACAGAATGTATGATAGTGCTGTTTCTTTAGAAATGCTCTCTCAAAACTAAAACCTCTTGGATTCTCTAAATACATTACCTATTGAAAAAGGAAACAGCATTTCTGCCCTTACTTTGAACTAACTTGATCTGAGATAAATACATACACACATGCACACATGTGCACACACACACATACATTCACACTAGCTATCTGGATATATACAAATATACCCAAGAATAGCTAAGATAAAAACATGCTCTCTTTTCCCCTTCCCCAAGTTTAAGTGATGCATAGTTGGTCTAAGGGGTACTACACCTGTTTTGCTTAGCCTAGTGGTTGTTCAAGTGAATTTACCAGTGACCCAATTTTAGTCTATCATAGTGATTTGAAAAAATGCCAAGTAAAGTCACTTAGTATGAGATAAATTTTCTTTACTTTCCTCTTCACTTTAAGAAATCAGTTGCTTTTTTTTTTTTTTTTTTTTTTTAAAAAAAAAAAAAATCCTTTAGCAGACTGTATTAGTCCATTCTCATGATGCTAACAAAGACAAACCCGAGTTGGGGTCATTTATAAAGGAAAGAGGCTTAATTGACTCATAGTTCCACAGGGCTGGGGAGGCCTCAGGAAACTTACAATCACGGTAGAAGGGGAAGCAAACATGTCCTTCTTCACATAGTGTCATCAAGGAGAAGTACTGAGCAAAAGGGGGAAAAGCCCCTTATAAAACCATTAGATCTCATTAGGACTCACTCACTATCACAATAACAGCAGCATGGGGGTAACTGCCCCCGTAATTCAGTTACTTCCCACCAGGTCCCACCCACAACATGTGAGATGAGATTTAGGTGGAGACACAGCCAAACCATATCACAGACAGTAAGAATGTATTAGTTACACATAAATATGGGAGCTTTAGAAGATTTCTATGTTTTAGCAAATGCATACCAGCTTGAAATCACCAATTTAGTTTTAGAAGACACAAGCATGTGTAAGAAAGTCTGATTAGCATTTTGAGACTTGCAGAATAACTCCAGAAGTTTGTAGTATGATCAGGCACACAGACTCCCAAGTGATTCAGATGCAAAAGATTTCTTGGCAATTGGATTTCTGCATGTATGTTCCTCTGTAACTACTTTGGTGCCTGTCGGTAATATAACCAAAAGGAAAAACAAGTGGACAGTAAAAGCGATCTGCTGGTAACTTCAATTTAGTTTTCCTTTTATAAAAGGAAGTCTACTGATGTTAGCACTGGTTTAATGGTTTTCTGTTGTGTAGTAGACAGTTTTCATTTGGGATTGTCAAGTGAGTTGTAAATAATTGTATAGTTTCAATGAAATGCCTGTCTGCATTCACACTAGGATATTTTCTCATTGCACAAATTTACATATTTTTCTCTGATCAAGTGAGACAGATTATAAAACACAAAGGCCTCACTAGGGCCCCTCAAATGTGTTCCAGCAATATGCAGCAGCCCCCACCCCCATTTTTATTTCCCCCGAGTCAGGGTCTCTCTCTGTCGCCCAGTCTGGAGTGCAGTGGCACGATCTTATCTCACTGCAGCCTTGACTTCTCAGGCTCAAGCTATCCTCCCATCTCAGCCTCTCGAGTAGCTGGGATCATAGGCTTGTGCCACCATGCCTGGCTAATTTTTGTATTTTTTGTAGAGGTGGGGTTTTGCCATATTGCCCAGGTTGGTCATGAACTCCTGGGTTCAAGCAGTCCCCTCCTCAGCCTCCCAAAGTACTGGTCTATAAAGGCGTGAGCTGCTGTGCCTGGCCACAGCACACATTTATAAAAAATGTTCATGTGATTCCAAATTTAAAATAGAGTGATTTCTGTGCCTTTTTAAAAATTGTTCACTTATTTCACATGCAGTTTTATCTTAGATGTATGATATTGTATATAAATTGATTTGTATTTCTAAAAAAATGAAATTAAGAAACTCCATATCTACCTGTAAAATTTCTCAACAAAAATTTACAAAGCTAGCTGGGAAGACATGTATGTACTTCTTGAATTTCCTCCTGCTGTTCCTTTTCCCCAGTTTCCTTAGGCAAGGAAGAAGAGAGAGGGAAATTTACTTTTAAAATAGGAGGACATAAATGCTTTATTATTAACGTGTTGCATTAAGCAGTTTTAAGTCGTAGTATCTCAAGTACCTACTGTCCTTTATACTGCCCCCCAACCCCCAAAATATACACACATTGGGAAAAGAATGGGGGTTCTTTGAGGGTTTCCTTCTAGAGTTGCCAGGTGAAATAGAATTTCTAGTTTATTAATAGTATGGCACCTGCAGCCCCAATTAATTTGAATGCTTTATAATGTTCAAAAAGAGTTTTGAGAAAATTTCTTCCTAAAGTTAATGCCTTAGTAGAAAAAAAAAGATTGATTTCTTCTGTCCTCTTCCCCAAATTACATGGAAAGTAAACAAGACTGGAAAATAGGTAATTGAGACTAAGATGATTCACAGATTGATCACCTATTATGCAACAGTCATAAAATGTGTTAGTTTTTTTGAAGAAGTTTGTTAGTCAGTCCCATAGCCTTTGAGTATCCTCTATTCCCCTGTGATATTGGTTTGATAATAATTAAGCTAATATTTACTAGGTTCTTGGTATCCATTAGGTATTCTTCTAAGCAACTTTATATGTGTTAGCTCATTTAATAATAATAAGCCAATGTTCTGTGAGGTAGACACTATTCCTTTTATAGATGAGGAAACTGAGGCTCGGAGATATCTGCCTACATTTGCGCAGCTCAGTGGCAGAGCTGGGATTCAAAGACAGTGGCTCTAGAGTCTTAACCGTTCTACTATAAAGCCTACATAGTAGTTTTCATTTTTGTATTTTTTTTAAAGCAATTTAGGACAAGTCATTAATTTTGTTCTGAGGTTGAGATAGAAATTAATTTCCCTAATTTACAAGTCTCTACTAAAAATACAAAAATTAGCCGGATGTGGTGGCACGCATCTGTAATCCCAGCTACTTGGGAGGCAGAGACAGGAGAATCACTTGAACCCAGGAGGCAGAGGTTGCAGTGAGCCATGAGAGCATGGCACTGCGCCCCAACCTGGGTAACAGAGCGAGACTCTGTTTCCAAAATAAAAAAAGAAGAACTTCTATGTTGACGTTAAAAAAGAGGTTTTTGTTTTGTTTTGTTTTTTACATTGGCAAGGTGGTTCAACTAGATGACTTATAAAGTATTTTTCAACGTTTTATGAGTCAACACTTCTTCCTTCATTGGACAAATACTTTTAAAACTTATTATTGCTATGTGCCAGGTATACTCTGTGCTATAATTGCCACAAATGTGAGCAGATTTATAAACTTTTACTTAGGTGATGAGCTATTATTTGGTAATCTCATGTTAGAGTATTCTCATACCACCAGTATAACTTTTGTGCTTATGTTTCTTTGAGGTATTCTAGATTCCAGTTGAATTATTTTTTTAATTTACTTGAAAACAGTCACCAGCAAATCTGCTCTTAAAGAGATATAATAAGGCTTTGACTGTGAAGACTTAAGAGTAATAGTGGGGTTGATTAAATATGTTTTCTTTTATTTCTTCGTAATTCTATTGCTGTGACTATTTGTAGAGGCAGAAAGTGTAGCATTTTAAAAAATTGAGTATTTTAGACAACCACTCCCAAAGTGTTCACTCTTGGGAAAAGTTATATCTTTGTTATTGAGAGTATATTTTGTAAAGGCATATCCCATATATTTTATACCTAGAATAAAAAGAATTAAAGACTTCAGAAAGTTAAGGTAGACAACATTTTCTTGGCTACTGGGGCTAATTAGAATGTATGATTCTCTGTGCAGGGCAGCCACCTTAGGGACTCTGAATCTCTCAGTAGGGTAAAATTTTTATATTTATGAAAAAGATTGTGGGTTAAAAAAAGGTTGAGAAATACTGTTTTTGAGTAAACCCAAGGACTGGTGTTTAAAGGTTATATAGTATTTTACCTAGGTTCTATAAATCTGTAAGGTGTCTGAATCAAATCTTATAACTTTGGATTTATTGTGATTTATTTATAAAACATTTAAGGATCAAATCAACTACATAAATGTTTACAAGCTGATGGCTGGATAATTTAATTGCAGTTTATAGTCATAATCAAGAATTGACATGTTTTGCTTTACGTGTTTGAAGCTTATGACCTTTTGACATGAAAGGAGATTGCTAACATGTAGGAAATAGTTACTTATTTAGATTAATGTCTTTCTCCTGAACTGACTTATCCACTTGAATGCTCAGATCTTACTGAAAGTACATAGATGTAAAAAATCAGCTCAGTGTGGTGGCTCACACCTGTAATCCCAGACTTTGGAAGGCTGAGGTGAGCAGATCGGAGTCCAGGAATTTGAGACCAACCTGGGTGACAGGCAAAACACTGTCTCTACAAAAAAAAAAAAAAAAAAAAAAAAGCTGGGCATGGTAGCGTGTGTCTGCAGTCTCAGCTACTTGGGAGGCTGTGGTGAGAAGATGGGTTGAGCCCGGGAGGTGGGGGTTGCAGTAAGCTGAGATTGTACCAGTGCATTCCAGCCTGGGTGACAAAGTGAGACCCCCATCTGAAACAAAACAAAGCAAAAACAACTAAAAACCACAAATAGACGTATATATCACTTAAAATTGTAAGTCAGATATTTATTGTACAATAGTAATTGTGTAATGCCTCCTGTATCTCTGTGTGTCATTTCATGGTAAGTTCAAAAGATTAAGGAGATTAAATAAAACCTTTTCATCTTGACACTGCGTAAGACATAACAGAAATTTAACAAATAACAAGTACACAAAAATAGAGATTTGCTTAAAATTGTCCTTAGTTTTATCTTTGTTGGGTATATAAATCTGCTCTCTGGGATAGTTCTACTGCTTTAAGTAATGAGGAAAGCACTAGTTTCATATTCTAAGGATAACCTAAGAATATCACTTATATTTTCACAGCTAAACTTACAGCCTGAAATTTCAAAATTTTATTCTCTTATGTTGTTAAATTATAGTTCCTCAGGGGACCTTTATGATCTCTGGTGTAAACTTTCCATTTTAGAATAAAAAAATCCCTGAGCTCTTGAAAGTTAAAATTACTTGTCATTTGTCTCAAAGATGATGGCTGAACTAAGATTAGGATTTTAGAGGAATGCAGTATTGATTGCTCTTTCCCTTCTTCCTCTAATACTAACAGTTTACAATTATATTTTTTGTTAAGTTGTAATGGAACTCTGTAAATAAGTTCATTATTTTCAGCCTTATGCATAGGGCTCTATTTAAAATAGGTTGATTTTAGAAGAAAACTAAAAGTGATTCTTTCCATAAGTTTTAAGTTTCTGTGTTTTTGTTTTATTTTTAAAAATTAAGGTGTCAAAAATAATGAGCTTTTATTATAACAAGCTTACAAAAATAGTCATAGTAGCATAATGCTTTTATCATTGGCTTATTATATATTATATAAAGTACATACTACATTATTACAACTGTAAGATTACAAATAAACTGAGTGGTAAAGCTGAAGTACTATAATATGTTACATAATTTAATATATCAATGTAATATGAATGTTTGTTGTTTTTCTCTGAATGTTTCAAATTAGGCTGTAAGTATCTAAGGATGAGTTTGACTAAACTATGAAAAATGTAAAAATATTTTATAACAGTTACTTTGGAGATTTGTTACCATGCCTGTATGATACTTCTAGTACATTCCTAAGCATGTTTCAGTTTATATCAGTCTATGAGGCTTTTATAGGCATACTTGGTATCATGGATGATGCTAGAGTTATAGCCAGTTTCTCAAGTAGATCATTTGATAGTATGTAGGTAGAATACAGTTAAACTGAGAGCAAGAAGGGTGAAGGGACAAAGGTGCTATTTATTCCCCCAAATGTTTGTTAAATAAATTTGGAAAGTTGAGTGCAAATGTAAAATGTATAGTCATGGAGTAGATTATCTTAGAGCCAAAGGGATTAATCAGCTTCATGTTCAAACAGGAAATTAAAATAGCATCCTTTAGACAGTGTAATTCTGTTTTCCTGTCTCAGGGCACAAACACTAAAATGGAATAAAACATTTTATATTCTCATAGGTTCCATGTGCCTTGTGAAGTCATAGTTCCTCAGTATAAGATCGAGGTAGTAAATTCATCATTTCCATTTGTTTATCTTATTTTTCTAAGTAAGGATTTGGTTGCAGTAGTGTTTATATTTTGAATAGCAGGCAATCCTGGAAGTAGGGAGATGGGTAGAAATGGAAGAGATTTATATATGAGATGACTAGAACTGAGCTTTTAGAACAAATTAAAGACCAAGTAAATGAGTATTTTTTGAGAGACTGAGGTTGAATTGAGTTAAAATTGGAATAACTGGTTCAGAGTAAAATGTAAATGTTTAAGTTACATGTAGGCATTTAAAACCTCTAGTAGTATGTTTTTCAAGTATCACTAGAAATTTTACACTTGCTATTATATTGTAATATCTTCTCTGTTTTTCCCCTAGGTGGTATCACGGAAAACTTGACAGAACGATAGCAGAAGAACGCCTCAGGCAGGCAGGGAAGTCTGGCAGTTACCTTATAAGAGAGAGTGATCGAAGGCCAGGGTCCTTTGTACTTTCATTTCTTAGCCAGATGAATGTTGTCAACCATTTTAGGTAAGTCTTTATTCCTATTGTGAAGCCAAATGGTGTAGCTATTTTGATATAATATTCAAAAATATACCGGTATAATAAAGGTGAATGACTCAGTAACAAATAATAGAGAAGGAAGCTTGTTTTCAGTCAAGTGATTTAATCAGTGATTTAGAGAGATTCTTTTGAATGTTTACATTTTTGTTTAAAAACAGTATATTTGGGCATTACTGTGCTGATCCTCAAATATATTTATAGCTTTTAAAGTATAAAGAATTACAAATAAACTTTGAGCGGCAAGTCTAAAATAAAGGAATTGTATACTTTTAGACTGTAGAATAACAAAGAGTATAGGAAACCCTGTTTAAAACTCAAATTTTGTGTCCTCTATTTTAGCTTCACTGTTCTAAAACTCTTTGCAGACATGCACTTCAGTGAAACAGGCATATAAATTTTCAAGTACAAATATTCTGTATATATAAACATATTTACCCATATTGTATTCTATTTCATTTTTATAGAAGAAATTGAAAAAAATCATCTAATGCATATAGTGTTAAATGATAAAATGTTTTTGTACCTTTGGTTTTTAGATTTTAAAATAAGGTTCAGTAGTACCATGATACCACATGTAGTATGTGAAATTATTCCTGTACTTTGTTGGATATATATATCTCTTGAAATATTTCTTCAAGAGATAATCTTTCAAGATTTCAAAATATCTTTCAAGAGATAAATATATCTCTTGAAAATATTTCAAGAGATCTGTGAGGTCCTTTAAGCCAGAGAAAACTTAACTAACATTGTGAATTCAGCCTTAAATATGGAAAGTGAGAAGAGGTATCTGAGGGTGAATTTTCAAGTATTTGATGGAATTCTGTAATTGAGGTTTATAAGCCTGATACGTATTTCACATCAAATGCATGCATATATGTAAGAGAAATAGCCCCAAGTAATTTGCTGTGATGAAGATATTAATAAGTAGTATTTTAATATAAGGATATAGTTACAAGGAAAAGAGTATGGAAATTATGGATTTATAATTTCTTTATGAAACTCGGTCTTTAAAATTGACTGTAAAGATTTTTTTATACTGTATTTTTTCCTGTTCAAATAGGATTATTGCTATGTGTGGGGATTACTACATTGGTGGAAGACGTTTTTCTTCACTGTCAGACCTAATAGGTTATTACAGTCATGTCTCTTGTTTGCTTAAAGGAGAAAAATTACTTTACCCAGTTGCACCACCAGAGGCAAGTAAAATGGATAAAATATTTTTCAAAACTTTGTTTTTCAGTACAATAGTGGGTTTAGCTATTGCTCAGTTTCTTATGTTTATTATAATTCAAGAAGTATTTGTTGTATTAAATTTTAATTTGGGTTATAATGTCAGAACAAAATGGACAACTTCTTTGAAAAAAAAAGAAAATATTTTTCAGTAATTTTGTGTTTAAGTAACCAGATTAAAAAAAAGTACTGTTTGGTGATAGCCTAACAAATATTTCTGAATGTATGAGAAGAAATTACTGATTTCATAGTACTAACCGTGACTTTGCTGCAAGATTCTGAAATGCCTTGTGTATCATCAATGAAAGGTTAACTTATATGTTTCATGTAGTATATTTAAAATGAAATCATTCATATTACCTTATAAAAGCATATTGCTTATACTTAAAATATAATTTTCATAAAAACAAGAACAACAAAAAAGGCTTTCTAGGCCCTGCATATTTGTAGTCCAAGTAAAAATGTATTTGAATGATCCCATGGAATTTCTAATGTGAATTTTTATTGGCTTTATGTGGATATACCTCTTTTGCCTTTAAGATAAAAAGACTATCTTTTTAAATCCTTTTTTTTTTTTATGGTTTCTAGCCAGTAGAAGATAGAAGGCGTGTACGAGCTATTCTACCTTACACTAAAGTACCAGACACTGATGAAATAAGGTATTTTATAATCTATTCTCATGTATAGGCATTTGAAAGAGCTAGACTTCGAAGATTTATTACTCTTGGACTAGGAAGCTTTTGAAATTTGAAGAAACGGCATACAGCAAGGTGAAAGAGCTTTTGATATTGGGTCTGTTGGTCCTGTACCTCTGGGTTGACTTATTTGTTCAGACTGTGATTTTGAATCAGGGTGGCCTCAGTGAATATGACAGGAGAAATAATTAGGTTTTATTACATTGTCTCTCACAAAGTAAGGAGAGTTCTGTTTCAATCTATATCCTATTTAAATTTTTGTTACCACGTGACATTTATGCCACAGCTATAAAGGATAAGCTTCTACTTTATGTAAGGGGTGAATGATTTTAAACCTTAGTAATGTTATAGAACTATGCAACATGTTAGTTTGTAGTTTTATTTCTCTATAATTATATAATTTGATAATCAAATTATGTCTTTCTATAAGGTATTTAAATTTCTAGTGGAAACTTTGTTTCTTACCATTAATTCTCATTTAATTCTTACTGACACATTTTTATTTGTAATCTAAACTGGAAAGGCCTATAAACGTCAAAGGAGAAAATGCATATATTAAAGAACAACAGTGATGAATTACAAATTTATGAATTTAGGTAATTTTTAAATTTTTTGTGGGATTATTTAGGACAGCAGTTCTCAAAGTGTGTTTCATGTAACTATGGGGATCTTTGAGACTCATTTAGAATGACACTGGGTATTAGTCAGTGTTCTCTAGAGGAGATTTTTTATGGAGAATTGGTTTACACAATGGTAGATGGAGACAGTAAAGACCCACAGTTGGCTGTCTGTAATCTGAAAACCCAAGAAAGCCAGTGGTATAATTCAATCTACATCTGAAGACCTGAGAACCAAGGGAACCTATGGTGTAAATCCTAGTCTGAGGGCAGGAAAAGTTGAGATGAGATGTCCCAGCTCAACCAGTGAGGCAGAAAAAAGGGATGAATTTCTTCCTCCTCCAGTTTTTGTTCTGTTCAGACCCTCAGTGAATTGGATGATGCCCACGCACATTGGGGATGGCAGGGTACTGTCCTCTGATTCAAATGCTAATCTCATCCAGAAACACCCTCACAGAGAAACCCAGAAATATAATGTTTAATCTGGGAACCCTACGGTCTAGCCAAGTTGACACATAAAATTAGCCATCACAGTCCATGAGATCAGATTATTTTCATAACCATACTAAGACATAATTTGCCTTTTTCACCGTAAATTTTACAATGATAGTACAAAAGCAATGTATGGTAAAACTGCTGGTGCCTTAGTAGAAATCAAGGCTGTGGCACAAAAGTGTACAGTATTCTTTACTGTTACACACTTGGAGTTAATCAAAGACAGTTTCATTTAAGAGTGTTACTGATGAGGGACTAAAAAATATTTATTAAATTTTGACCTGTGACCACACACTTTAATCTGTATGATGAAATGGGAAGTATGTATAAAACACTTCTGCTGTGTGCCAGAGATCAGTGTCATGAGGAAAAGCAGTGAGTTGAGAGCTGAACTAGTTTGTTCCTTTTTTTTTTCCTTTTAGAGACAGAGTCTTGCTCTGTTGCCCAGGTTGGAGTGCAGTGGCACCATCTTGCCTCACTGCAGTCTCCAACTCCTGGGTTCAAGGGATTCTATGCCTCGGTCTTCCGAGCGGCTGGAATTACAGGCGTGTGTCACCAAGTCCAGCTAATTTTTGTTATTTAGTAGAGATGGGGTTTTGCCATGTTGACCAGGCCAGTCTTGAACTCCTGACCTCAAGTGATCTGCCTGCCCCGGCCTCCCAAAGTGCTGGGATTATAGGCATGAGCCACTGCACATGGCTTAGCTGTTACTTTTGTGCGCACTATTTTCACTTAAGAGAATGTTTGACATTTTTTGAAGAAGAACAAAGTAAGACTATTATTTCAAGGAAAAAAACTGTTAGTGTTTGTTGCCAATGACAAAATTTGAGTTTTGAGTAAAACTTTGAATTTTAGACATTCTGTGTTGGCCATCAAAAGTTTGACAGTTTCTGAAATAATGACTTCTCTGATGAGACAGGCAGTGATAATAAAGAATGAGGTTTTTTTGTTTTGTTTTGTTGTTTTGTTTTGTTTTTTGTTTTTGTGACAGTTTCGCTCTTGTCACCCAGGCTGGAGTGCAGTGGTGCCATCTTGGCTCACTGCAACCTCTGCCACCTGGGTTCAAGCGATTCTGCTGCCTCAGCCTCCTGAGTAGCTGGAACTATGGGCGCCTGCCACCACACCTGGCTAATTTTGATATTTTTAGTAGAGATGGGGTTTCACCATGTTGGCCAGGGTGGTCTTGAATTCCTAACCTCGGGTGATCTGCCTGCCTGGGCCTCCCAAAGTGTTGGGATTGCAGGCGTGAGCCATCATGGCTGGCCAAGAATGAGAGGTTTTGATAGTGTATAATGTGTTAACAACTAGAAGATATAGATAGCTTGGTGAACTAATATTTTCTAAAAGGTCGATGCATGTTGTTACAAAATTATGCATGGGTGATTTGAAATGCAAGATAGACCAATAGATGTTACTGGAATGCATACAGAAAGTTCACTGATAAATAGTTTTGGATTCCATATTACAATTAACTTTCAAGAAAGTACCGCTCATTGAATTTTTGGTGTGATTTAATAGAATATCTATAATCATCTGAAAGGGCTATTAAAATACTTAGCCTTTTCACAACTACATTCTTAGGTGAAGCCAGATTTTCTTCATATGCTTTAAGCAAAAAAATCAAATAGCAGCAAATTTAATAAAGAAACAGATATGGGACTCCAGCAGTTTTCAGTTAGGCCAGGCATTAAGAGATTTGCAAAATTATAAAACAGTGATATTCTCACTAAATTTGTAAAAGTTATATTTTTCTTATTTTTAATGAGCTATTTTTAAAGGAATTAGTGAATATTTTAAAACATTTGTTTTAAATTTCAATATGGTAAATATCAGTAGATATCCATATAAATAAAAGCCATTTAGGATGTCAGTTTTTAAGAGAGTAAAGAAGTCCTGGGAAACCAAAAAAGAAAAAAAAAAAAACAGCTGATCTAGGAAGATGAGAATTTAAACAATACTTTGATGATACACATTTGGATTTATGAGCCTTTTAAAAATTTATGCATACCTGTGAATTTTAAAATAAAAATACCTAAAAAATTAATGATTTAATAAAGCGCTGTAGCCTGTTTTAGGGGGGAATAATACAAAATAATACAGAATGAGTTATGATTAGGTTTTGTTACTACTAACAAGCTTATTTAAAACATTTTTTTGGTTTTTGCACAATGAAAAGTTGTTATAGCAGCAACAAGTAAACTTGAAATTAGAAATATCTCTTATGACTACTTTTAACTAAGAAATGAAATTTACCATTTCACGTGCACCCTATTTTTACTCATAATGATTTTCTTTAATGTGCTTATTTAGGTGGTTCTAGAAAGGAATAATTTAATTGGTTAAGTGGTAATGTCTGCTGCCATTCAGCTAGTGAAATATTGGCCATCATTAAGAAGGATTGTAGAATCAAGATAGAACACAATATTCTATGATTATTCAAATATTGAGTTAAATGTTATGTATCAGTTCTGTTGTCCGAAACATTATCCAAGAGACAGTGAAGCTGGAGATAGCACAGAGAAAGTAGTTAAAGCTTTCAAGGATAGGAGAAGAGATTTACTTAAATTTACTTAAATTTAGATTTTGGTTTGTGAAGATTAAAATCAAAAGGAAAATTGCTGGAAAAAAAGACAAATACAGTTATAGATACAGGGTTAATGGTACCATCAACAAATCTGGAAACTTTGTGTTCAGACGCATTCTTTTAAGCCTGAAAGGACAAATTCAAGGATTACTGATGGTTTTATATTGATGAAATACATCTTGTTATATAAATAAACAACTTGTATATAAATAAACAACTTGTTATTTCCATAATTGTGTGGAGGTTGAAAACATGTAGGTTTCAGTAAAAGGAAACTAAGTTGTATCTCTGTACTCTGTACTCTTAAATTGGTAACAGAAAAAAACATACATGCCTTTCTCATAATATATCCCTTGGTACCACTTTCAGAGAAAGAATGCTGTACCCATTGGATGATGGGTATCTGGGTGAATTAAATAAGCCCTAGTTTTTTTACAGGAAAAATGTTAACTGACATAAGCATCTACATCATGCTTATCTAAAATAAACAGTTTCTAAGTAACTCTATATCTTATGTATGTATAATGTGTTAATTATATTTGTTTTGTGTTTTTATTTTATATCTAACCTACATCTGAAAGAGTAATAACATTGAAACATAAGTTTTTCAATTCAGTTTTCTTGTAGTTACACCCCAAAACCTTCAATATATGTATAATCAGTTTCTGTTAACAAGTTGTAATTTGAATCTAACAATAATTCAGTTATATAGATAGTGCAGATATTATTATCAGACACATTGTACTCATGAGGAAATTAAGATTCAGATTATTTATTATCTTCAGGAATTGACATGTAGATAATGCCAGAAATAAGATACAAATTTAGAGTGTTTGACTCTTAATTCCTGGCATTTTTCAATATAATACTATCCTTATCCTATTTTGTGGTATATGACTATTCTAATTTCTGTATTTAAAATTTTTAATTTTAATAACTTTAAAATTGCTCTTTTCAGTTTCTTAAAAGGAGATATGTTCATTGTTCATAATGAATTAGAAGATGGATGGATGTGGGTTACAAATTTAAGAACAGATGAACAAGGCCTTATTGTTGAAGACCTAGTAGAAGAGGTGGTAAGTTTTGTTCTTTTCTTCTCAATTCTAGATTCTAAATATTTTATAAATTTGGATCTTGTCTATAATCAGAGAAAGTAGCTATGAATACATTTCTTTTATAAAAGAACTGAATTGAGAAGTACAAGGAATTTTTCATTAAAATCTATTATAAGTATAGTTAGTGTGGAACATAATCAAGCTAGCATATTATAATACATAACTGCCAATATTCAGAAAGCTTGTGTGAGTTTCTGTGACTTAAAAATATATTAACATTTGTGCTTTCTTTTGAGACAGAGTCTTGGTCTGTTGCCCAGGCTAGAGTGCAGTGGCGCGATCTCAGCTCACTGCAACCTCCACCTCCCAGGTTCAAGCATTTCTCGTGCCTCAGCGACCCAGCTAGCTGGGATTACAGACATGTGCCACCATGCCCAGCTAATTTTTTTTTTTTTTTTTTTAAATAGAGACAGGGTTTTACCATGTTGGCCAGGCTGATCTCAAATGCCTGACCTCAAGTGTTCCACCCGCCTTAGCCTCTCAAAGTGCTGGGATGACAGGCATGAGCCACCGTGCCCGGCCTATTTATGCTTATTTTTATTCTTTTTTTTTTTTGCCCCCTTTTTCTTCCTCATAAGTGAAGTTATATCAGTCTGATCATGGAATCTCAACTGGTTACACATGTTTGGTTTTAGATTCTTTAATCTTTCCAATATATGTGAAATTTCAATATATGTGAAAATGAAATTTTCCAGTAAACTTGGAAGATTTCATTTATATTATACATATATTATCACATGGTTCTACATTTTGAATCTCATCCTTGTTTTTGTTCCATCATATAATACGTTATCTTTTGGTATTAATTACCAGGTGCATTTTTAATAACAGGTCAGCATTCAAAGAGCTTTTATATTTCAGAGATAATACTCAGTATCAAATATACATTATAACTTTGGAATTCTCCTTTTCCTTTCGGATTTTTCTAGTGAGATGGAGTGGCTTTCTGTTGTCTTTTACAGCCCTCAAAGCTACTGTTTTTAAATTATGCCACAGACCTGATAATATGCTGAAGATTATTGCTCCTGGAAGACTGCAGTGGAGAATATTTTTTTTTCCTATTAATTCTCTTACCTGCCTATTCTGGCAACCATAGAAGTAAAACATACTGAGTAGAGGTGGAAAAAGTTGAGGAAATGGTGTGATACATTCCATACTCATAGTCATATAGTTATTTAGTAAAAGAGCTAGGATTAGGACTCCTAATTCCTAGATTAGTATTCTGTACTCTACAGTAAAAGGGATATTTATTCCATATAGGCAAACGGTATTCATACTGAAGCATCTTACTATCTATGATAGTTTTCCTATAAAATGTGTTTGTTACAACTCTTAGTTTGGGTTTCCCTCTCCCTGCTGTACCACCATCTTCCCAATTCTGATTACTTAAAGGAATTGCACTATAGTTGAACTTTTCTTGAGCTCTTGGAATTCTGGATCAAATTTAACAGGATAAACTTTAATATTAAAGAAAAGTGAAAATTACTCAATGTATACAGAAAAATAATAATAACAATCCAAACCAGAATAAGGAGACATGACCTCACATCAATACATAAGGGATCAAGGAAAAAGTTAGTAACTCAGTATGAGTGAATAATGTGATGTGGTTGCTAAAAATGAATATAGTAAGTAACATTATAAATTAATAGTGGAGTAATTCCACATCAGTTATAAACAATTTTCACTCCAATGTGTAGAATAACTTTCATGATGGGCTTTATTAGAGTGTAGTGAATTCCTTATAGATTGAAAAACCATTTGGACATCTAGTTTGTGAAGATGTTTCAGACATTCAGTTAGTAGTTAGATTTAAGGAATTTCTCCTTCTAAAATTCTAATTACTGTTCCCCAAACACATTTATACTTTTATGTATTAACTCTAGAATGTATGCCCTCTGAGGGGAGGGATTTTTTATCTCTGATTCACTGATGTATTACCATTGCCTAGAATAGTGTCTGGCATCAGTAGGCATTCGGTAAATGTTTGTTGAGTAAATGAATGTTTCTGTGCTTATAGTTTCCCCTCTTCCTTGACATTCCTGCCCTGATAGATTGCCTTGTAAAATTTGATTCATCTTTATCAGCTCAGTTCATATGTCACCCATTGTTTCACAGAGGATTTATGCCTTTCTGGAGTCTCTTAGGCAAAATTGTTTCCTTCTGTATTTCCATAGCACCCTGTTAATTTTGCATTCTATTCCACTGTCTAAAATTAATTTAGTGTAAACTTCTACAAGAGATTACCTCCTTTTGGGCAGTGATACACTGATAATGCTATTCATTTTTATAGGTTTTTTTTTTTTGTTTGTTTGTTTTTTTAAAGCCTACTCTCTTGGATATAGTAGCATTCAGTGAGTGAGTGATTTTAGTTTGATTAGGTATTTAATGAGTGAGGACCAAATTGTGAGAAGTAAATCCACATGTATAGTTAGACCATTTTTCTCCATAATAGTGGAATGAGTAACACTATTGTATCTTAAATCAGAGGAATATAGAATAAAATAAAGTTCAAAACATGATAAAAGGGGAATGTCTTTTATATTCAAAGTAAAACTTGATGTCGCTTTTTATGGGCTCAGAATGTTTTACTGAAGAGGTAGCATTTGAGATAGTTCCTTCGTAGATTGGTTAGGTATTTATCTAACAGGTAGAAAGCAAAAAGTGGAAAGTGCATTCTAAGAACAAAAAGAACAAGCTACAGTGGTGGGAGATTGGCAAATAGGAAATTATGTGTGACCATGGTATAGGAACCAAAAATCAATTTGGTAGTATGAGACAGGAAATGTGGACTTGAGTTCTGTGGTAAAGGACTTCAGTTGCAGAATGAGAAATTTGTAGGCAGTAGAGAGGTGTTTGTTTTTTGTTTGGTTTTTCTTAATGTAGGGCAAAGCTGCTGTTGAAACTGATGTATCCAGATTAGAGTGTTGTAGTAGGACATAATTATATTAGTTGGGCTGTTGTACTAGTTTAAGAAAAGTGGGTAAGAGGGCCTGAGTTAGGGTAATGGCAACAAGAAAAGATTAAGAGAGGTATGGAAAGATAGTTATTGAACAGAAACATCTTTTTTTGTATACACATAAGTAAGGATAGTGGGGGATATGTTTGAAGATATGATTTCTGTGAATTTTAATAAAAGTAGATTAACAGTTAATTACATAAAATACTGTCTTGATGTCTTCCCTTTAGGGCCGGGAAGAAGATCCACATGAAGGAAAAATGTGAGTTGGTGTTAATTATCAAAAATGAAAAAAATGTATGTCTATATTGTAAATTTACTAATTGGAAAACTTTGGCCAAAAAAATTTTTTTTAAAGTTTTTGGACTGACTTAACTTTTTAATTTGGCTCAGGGAACTGATTTCTAAGTATTTTCTTAAGGATCTAATGATAAAGTATTATTTTTAAAATAAAAGGTAGCTGATAACTAAATACAACTCTTTTTATCACCACACTAAAGACTTTCAATAAACATTACATTTATAACATTATGAATGTCACAATTCGGCACATTTTAAAATTATTCATAGTATTTATTGGTTATTCATAGTACTACTTGTTTTATAGCCACATCTTTTATCCCCCCAAAATAATGATTCTTCACAACTTTAATAAGATTCTGCAAGGTCTTTTTTTTTCATAATCTTCAAACTGATTTTATGTATATGTAAGTTTTCTTTTAAAGATCTGAACCATTAATGCCAGTTCTCTCTTACTCACATTTTAATAGACTATTCATCTTCTAATATCTTTTCAGTACATTTTTTTCTTATCTTTCAGCATTTATGGATGGAACTTGAGGCTTGCCTCAAGTGTTTGCTTTTTTTCTGTTTTCTAACCATTAGAATATTAAAACATTCAACTGATTACTCCATTTGCAGTCACCTTATTTAGTGCTTGACCATTCTGTAAGTGGAATATGTAAGATATATTCTGAGTTTATTTTTATTGTTTCTTGTAGCTACAAAATAGACTCCATTAGTGAGACTATACCCTGCTGTTTGTATTAGTTTGAAGTTTCCTCTACCTATATCAGGAGTTTCAAATTACTTTTTGTTACTTTTTCTTTCTTTCTTTTTTCTGAGACAGAGTCTTGCTCTGTCGCCCAGGCTGGAGTGCAATGTCACAATCTCTGCTCACTGCAACCCCTACCTCCTGGATTCAAACGATTCTCTGCCTCAGCCTCATGAGTAGCTGGGACCATGGGTGCACACCACCACTCTAGGCTGATTATTGTACCTTTAGTAGAGATGGGGTTTTGCCATGTTGGCCAGGCTTGTCTTGAACTCCTGACCTCAAGTAATCTACCAGCCTCAGCCTTCCAAAGTGCTGGAATTACAGGAATGAGCCACTGTATCCGGCTAGGAGTTGCAAATTCTAATTAATGCTTGGAAGAATCAGACAGACAATGTAAGCAAGTGAAGCGGGTCAAGTATATATATTCCCAGTTTTCTTTAGGCACAATAATCTTTTCTTATTTTCCCTCTTTGCTAGAGATCAAGGTACATGGAACTATGTCTGTACTATCAAAAAAAAAAACCACTGTAAGCTTGGTAATAAATGGCAACTGATATTTACTCATGGTATTAGGGAAAACTGTGGGAAGTAGAAAACTAGAAAGTGTTTGCCTATTGCAAGGTAATCACTCTGTTTAGTTGTCTAGTTGATATGTGTAGGAATGTGAGCCTAGTGTTGTTAAATCCTTCTGATTTTCAAAAAAGACCATAAATCTAGGCTGTTTTTTTTTTTTTGATAATAGCAATGGAATTTTAAATTTAAAAATGTAGGTTAAATGCCAATAAACATGTAAAGCTACATCAGTTTTCTCATAGTATAAAATATAAATCCCACTTTCACTCGGAAGTCTTTTTTTATCTGATAACATTGTCATTCTTCCATTTTTCTTAACTTGCGTAATTTCTTATTTATATTAGCATAACGTAAATTTGCATTGTTGGTTTATTTTATGTGTATGTTCGTTTCCTTTAATTTCCTAATATAGGGACTATGGCTGTGAGGCAGTACTTTAAATTCTTTAAAGTGTCCTCAGTAACATCCACAAGTAACCTTTGAGATTAAATAGATGGTATAACTTTGGTTGAGTTTCTTTCCAGCTCCCTATTCACATGATATAGACACCAAGTCCTGATGATTTTTATCTCCTAAAGTATTTCTTAAATGTTTACCGCCTTCTCAAATCTTAAATAACTACATTCTAGCTCAGGCCTTTTTAAATCTCCTGCCAGGATATGATATAGCAGTAACCTCCAAGTTGATCTCCCTTGACTCTTTAGCCTCATCAGATCCTTTTATCCAATAGCTGGAATAATCTACCTAGATTGTATCACATTTTCACTTAAAATCCTTAATTGCCAGCAGGTATGTGAAAAAATGCTCACCATTCCTTACTAATCATCAGATAAATGCAAATCAAAACTACAATGAGATTTCATTTCACCCCAGTTATAATGGCTTTTATCCAAAAGATAGGCTGTAATGAATGCTGGTGAGGATGTGGAGAAAAGGAAACCCTTGTACCCTGTTGGTGGGAATGTAAATGAGTGCAGTTACTATAGAGCACAGCATAGAAGTTCTTCAAAAAATTAAAAATAAAGCTACCATGTAGCAGTCCCACTGCTGGGTATATATCCAAAAGAAAGGAAATCAGTATATCAAAGAGACAGCTGCACTCCTGTGTTTCAGCACCATTCACAATAGCCGAGATGTTTAATCAACCTAAGTGTTCAACAGTGGATGAATGGATAAAGAAAATGCAGTACGTGCATACAATGGAATACTATTCAGTCATAAACAAGAACGAAATCCTGTCATTCACAACAACATGAATGGAACTGGAAAATACCATGTTAAGGGAAATAAACCAGGCACAGAAAGACAAATACCATGTGTTCTTACTTATGTGGGAGCAAAATATTAGAAAATTGAACTCAGGGAGATAGATAGTAGAATGATGGTTACCACAGGGTGGGAAGGGTAGCAGGGAAGGGGGATACAATATGGCTGATTAATGAGTACAAAAATACACCTAGATAGAATGAATAAGATTTAGTATTTGGTAGCACAACAGGGTGCTACCAAATAATTTACTGAATATTTTAAAATAGCTAAAAGAGTGGAATTTGAATATGCCTAATACAAAGAAATGATTATATGTACTTGAGGTGATGGATACCCCAGTTATCCTGACTTGATCATTAAACATTATGTGCTTGTATCAAAACATCACTGGTACCCCATAAAAATATACAAAATAGTTGTATACATTACCCATAAAAACAGAAACAATACAAATTAAAAAATTGAATCTTATACTGATTCTCCATCTTTTTACCTTAGCAGAGCCTAAAAAATGATCTGTTCTCTGGTTATTTTGTCCTTTACTACTCCTAGCACTTATCATCTCTAGTTTCCTAGTCTCCAGCATGTAGGTCTTCAAATGCATAATACTTTTTTCTTTATTGTTTTAGAGATAGGTTCTTGCCATTGGCCAAGCCGGAGTGCAGTAGTGCTATCATAGTTCACCTCAAACTCCTGGGCTCAAGTGATCCTTCTGCCTGAGCCTCCTGATTAGCTGAGACTACAGGTGTGTACCACCACACCTGGCAAATGTTGTAATTTTTTGTTTTTTTGTAGAGATCAGGTCTTACTATACTGCCCAGACTGGTCTCAAACTCTTGATCTCAAGTGATCCTCCCACCTTGGCCTTCCAAAGTATTGGGATTACAGGTGTGAGCCATTGCTCCTAGCTATTTTTCTTTATACCTTTGCTCAAGCTGCTTCCTAGGCCAGAATTCTTCCATTCATACTTAGCTCATTTATCACTTCCCTCTAGAAAATCTTCCTTTATTTTCTTCTCTACACACTCAACAGAATTGGTACCCTTCTCTGTTATTCCCAGAATGCCTTCGGCAGTGCCTGTCACTGTGCTTATTATATTTTCTACATAGTTCTTAGTTTCTGTAGTTAGATAGGGTCTATGTTGCCCAGGCTGGTGTTGGACTCTTGGGATCAAGAGATTCTCCTGCCTTGGCCTCTGAAAGTACTGGGATTACAGGATTATGAGCCACTATACCCGCCTAGGAGTGGAAACTTCATAAGAGCAGGGACTCATCTTTTTATCACTGTTGGAAAACATGTGGTTGAAATATATAAATTTTACATGGGAATAAACGTCTGAAGAATGAAACTAAAACTTTAGAAAGTGATATTGCCACTTTGGCTTCAGACTGTGTGCTTATGCTAAATAATCTTGTTCATCTGTAAACCCTGTCATTTTTTTACCCTTTTCTTTTTGAATTTTTTTTAAAACTGCAGAAGTAGAGGATTAGTCTTGGAGGTCAGGTCATCTAGTTGACTCTCCTCCAGAATATAAAAATCTTGCTCTAGCATTTGTAGTAAGTGGTCATTTAGCCTATACTTGAATGCAATATAGAACCTCACTACTTGTAGTCTGAACTGTTTTAGTTGTTGTATTCTTGCTTTATATTATTCAAAATTTACACAGGGAGCACCAGGAGATCTGAATTAGTGAGTTAATGCTTGGAATGGTGTTAAAGAAAAGTTTACCTTTTCATTCATGTGAAAATGTAAAAATTCAGTTATATTTTCATACTTCACCAGTAATAATTGTATGGATCATTTAAAACAATGTGAACAACCTCTAAACCTGTCACACTGGACTTTTGAGCATTTACATATTTTAGTCTTATGTTTAATTTCCAGCTTGCTCTTTATTATTAAAAATACTTGTAGACCCTAAGAAGATCCAACAAAGTAGTAAATAGTTGATTGGGAATTGTCAGCCTGGCATTAAGATGTGTTAATCAGCAAGATAGATTATAGGCCTTTAGTTAAATAAGAGGTGATTTTATGTACTTTGATGACTAGTAATTACTTTTTAATCAGATATATCATTTTATTTGAAGGTAACCTTTAAATACTTAGGTTATTATGTGCTCTATATCTTGACTGTGATGTCATTTATAATAATTTCTAAAGGCTTAATTTAAGAATACAAAATATAAAATACATAGCAACCTAGTTTGATAGGTTGTTAGCTCAAATAGAGTTGGGAACACTAAGTACTTCTTTCAGTTCTTGATGGTGGTATCCACTCATTCTTATCACCTAATCTTATATTCTGACTTTCAGCAAAGTAAGAGTCAACATCTTGATTTTATTTGAAGAGAGAATTTATCAGATGTTATAGGAAAATTCAGAAATGAATTCATTAATTTTTTCAGGGAAATTCTGGAATAGGCTTTATCTGAACTACTCCTCCTTCCCCTTACCCCGCAAAAAGAAAAATAAAAAGACCTATAACAGTTTGTTATTATCAGGATTAAAAATTATTGCCATTTTTGTATTGGTAATGAAAATTGTAGTTTATATTTGATAGTTCCTAGTTTTACTACATTTTGTTGAAATTAAATATAATATGTATATAAAATGTATTAAAATGTAATAAGAATGAGATGATTTGATTAATTGCATTTATTTTATTATATCACTTTGAATTAAACTTACTATATTGGTTGTTTAATTTTGATCATATGATGACAGCAAAAAGGACTTTATATATATCATTTATTCTCTTTTTAAGATGGTTCCATGGGAAGATTTCCAAACAGGAAGCTTATAATTTACTAATGACAGGTACTTACTTATTCACTTGCTTTTCTAATGTCTGTTTAAAGAGAATAAAAAAGTGAACAAACCATTTATCCTGTGTTTTGCCTTTAGCATTCAGTTAGTGTTTATGCATGTTACAATTTCGTGTCCAGTGCTAAGAACCTGATGTTTTTATTTATATTTTAAACATACATGTATTATAAAATTTAGTAAAGTGTGTTTTTCTTTTACTCCAGGCCCCTGTCCACTTCCTCAGAAGTAACACTAAGTGATAGTTGTTTTTTTTTTCCATGTTTCTAGAAGTTTTCTGTGTCTCTGTGAATCTCTCTTTCTCACCCCTACACCTACACAGACAGGAACATTCAACACACTTTTTTCATGTTAGATATATATTGGGAGATGATTTTGTATCTGCAGATAAAAATTTTCATTACTCTTTTTATGGATTTAAACTTTTCATTATGTAAATACCATAATTAACTGGTCTTCAGAAGAAGGATATTATATTGTTTTTATTCTTTTGCTGTTCAGCTATAGCAGACATTCTTGTATTTATCTTTGTATACTTGGTGGAATTATATGATTGAGCTTTATTTAATATGTATTAATTTTAACATTTCCCAAAACTCTTGTGCTTATAAATAAAAAGTAAAAATTGACTTTTATTGTGGTTTTAACCATCCTGTCATTGTTTATTCCTACTAAATATCTAAAGCTGAATTAATTTAAATACCAAGCATTTCTTCGGCAAACCACATCTTATAAAGATTTCAGACAAGTTTGAGCTTTAGTATGTAATTTAAAAGTTTTAGTTCTTCAAAAATGTTGACTGTTCAATAGTTTCTGTGAAATATTGAATGAAATAGATTCTTGTGGTGATAACACTAGTTATTAAAGAGGTAATCTGAATTGTTTTAATCCATAAAGCATTGCATTTTAAATTAATAATTTATTATTTTGAAAGATTTGAGATAGTTTTTGAAGTACTCAATTTTATTGTGAAGATGTACGTTAAGTAGGTTCAAAAAATAAAAAAAGATCATGATAATGCTACATGATAGTAATAGAGAAGAAATTTTAAACCAAAATGACATTCTATCAGCTATTTCAGTATGGAACCAAAAATATGTAGTTTAGTGAATTTATTGAATTTTGGATATGTTTCTTTTTTGGAACTTGCACCATCAAGTACTTGAGGTACTTTTGTTTTAAGGCATACAAAGTTGAAAAGGAGCTAAACTTAATTTCCTTACATTAGTTTGCATTTTTTTTGTGTGTCATGTGCTCTTTTGAGGATCTGGTGGGATTTTCTCTCCTGAGAAGTACAAATAAGGACTTGCATGCATAATTTTGCATGAAATTCCTATCATATTCTAGAAGAAATTTAGAGAGTATCTTGGATTCTTGTCACTTAAGATTTGTTGTATCAATTTAGAAACACTTTCATTTTAGCCCACGTTATACAATTCCTGTAATTTTTATGTTTACTTATGTATTAAGCCTTGAAGATTCAGTTTTTTAAGGAGATTTATTTTTTTCTTTTTACTGAACATGAAGTACTTGATAATATGTGCCTTGACTGGATGATTGGAACTATTAGTAATTTGCCCCCAAACTTTATATCTTATAATCTAAGCATTCATTGTGCTTTCCTAAAAACAATCAAGTCCTGATCTTTACTGGATCATTTGGACTTAAATGGAGAAAAGGCAGAGGATCTTAGTAGTATGAATCACTGCCAATCAAAGATATCAGAAATACTTCTCTAAAATTAATATGACATATTTAACATAATTTGCGTCTATAATTCCTTTCAGTAGCATATCTATTGAATAAAATATAGTGTATGTGTATTGATTTTGATAATGTATACACATGTTTCAGTTGTTTTGAATCTACCTTTGTGAAAAGCTTTTGGTTCTATTTTATTACAGTCTTTACTTTTTAATTTTTTTTTTTTTAAGAGGCAGGATCTTGCTGTGTTGTCCAGGCTGGTATTAAACTCCTGGGCTCAAGTGATCCTCCTGAATAGCTGGGATTATATGCATGTATCACTGTGCCTGGCACAGTCATTACTGTTTAATGATTAATTGAAAACACTGATAAAGCACAGAGTATTCTTAAGCAAAACTGGTCTTCACTTTTTAGAATCTTCTTATTACAAGGATTTACAAACAGAATTTAGCATTTTTAGCCAGTATTCCCTAACTGTGCTTAAGTTCCTTCCAAATTATGACAGTTGTAGATATTACTGACCAGAAGTTACGGCTGCAAAATTTCTGCTTTCTATTTTTATGTATTAAAGCTGGTAAGATACAACAGAGAGATAGCAGACAACCAACATGGATGGTTGTGAATCATAAACCAGAAAATTTGAAAGAAATTGTCCTTAAATAAAACAAGTTCCTGGTGAAAATTTACATATGTTTATGACCTTGAATGCACTTTGTAATAATACTACTTAACATCTTTTCTTTTTTATTTGATAATTAGGGAAAAACTAACAGCTTAATTTTTACAGTTGGTCAGGTCTGCAGTTTTCTTGTGAGACCCTCAGATAATACTCCTGGTGATTATTCACTTTATTTCCGGACCAATGAAAATATTCAGCGATTTAAAATATGTCCAACGCCAAACAATCAGTTTATGATGGGAGGCCGGTATTATAACAGGTAAATCATAATTTTTTAGTTATCTTTTGCTTTTGGTAAAAATAGTTGAAATCTTGATAACACAGTATTCAGATTCAAAATTATATAAAAGTTTCTAACTTCTAAAAATTATAAGACCTTCAATATAATTTCATAGTGGTCATACCCAAGAATTCTTTAGACAGTGTCAAATATGAATACAAATTAGTAACTTATACTTTCCTTCCAAAATAATTTTTGTGATTTTAAAAATTAGACGTAAGCTATTTGCAGCAGATTTACTAAATCCGTGTATTATCTGTAGGAGAAGGAAAATAAAATATATCAACATTGTTTTATCAGTGAGATACTTTAGTAGGGGAAAAAAAAAGTTTCTAAAGGTACCTGAGACTTACTATACAGATGTTATGTAATTGAGTTGTTCTCAAGTTGACATTTCTTATCTGTGATTGCTGGTTTTTACTTCTCACTTTCAAAGTAAACTCATTGTTTGTCCCAAAACTCAGAATGAATTATAGTTACTTGATTAGGAAAATAAGTCAATAGAAGAAACCATATGACAGAATGTCAGCAATTTTTCTGTCAAATAGAAAATAATCATTTGTGAATGTAAAGGTTTTTCCTATACCTAATAACTCTAGAGTAGCATTGTTTTCCTATTTCAGGGGCTGGCATAATCTTGTTCTAAAACACTTATATTTGCCTGGTTTAACCCCTCTGCCACAGCAGCGTTCTCTATCCAAATTATAATTTATCAAAGTAGACATTTGAGTGAATAGAGATTCTGTAACTTGTTTATCTGAAAAAAACAAAAACAAGTTCTTCTAGTTGCTTGCTAGAAGCTCAGTTGACCGTTAAAAGACATCAAATGTAAGATGTGAGTGAGTCTAGGCAGCTGTACCCCTTTGCCTACCTCATATACAGGTTGCTTGAGTACTTTCTGCATAACAATCTGAGTTCTAGATGTTCTCATTGAAAATACAGCTAGCTGCAATTTGAGCTCTTTAAGAATGTAATTTTTCCCCATTCCAGTTTTCTAGAGATTTAGAACATACAAAATGTATTGCATACATTGAAAACATATCGTCTTCTTAAATAAATGTCCATATTGAGATCCTTTTTAAAGATAAAATAATTTACATGAATTTTTTTTTTTTTTTTTGAAGTTCGTCTTGTTACTAACTTAAACTTCCTTATGATACATCATACAAAACTGGAAATTCTTCCTACATACCGGAGGCAGTCGGTAAAACATGTAAAGGTGGTCGCTTTTTGTTGCTAAAGACCATGATGGAACGTGAAAAAAGAAGTATTTTAAGTAGATTTCTATCCAAATTATTACAATATTATGTTTTCAAAATAAGGATTTTTAAAAAAAAAGTTAAATGTATATTAATTTAGTGGCCTTGACCATTCCCCCAGAACTTTTTTATACTTTTTCTTCCCTGTGAATTTGTTTATACATTCATCTTATTGTTTCTAGATTTAATATTAAACTTTTTTAAAAAGCCCCAAATTATGTGAATCAGATGTGTGAAAATGAAGGATTTTGTAATTGTTTTGGAAATATATACTTCATTTCAGCATTAATGTTAGTAATGTCAGAAATAATTCCTAGGAATATAAATCTTTGTGCTTATTATTTATTGTTAGATATAAACATATAAAGTAAGATTTTTCAATAAGTCTAACACAACCATACTCTGCTGTCCCATCTCCCCATTAACTATACACGAGACCTTGATAAAGAGGGATAGTAGTTATGTCTTTCATTTAGAAACTGTTAAGACATAACTTTAATGTTCCTATATTCAGAGTTTTTTAAAAAAAAGTAGAAGAGGCATTTAATAGCAAATTTAATTCAGCAGCCATTTATAGACTTAACTACTTTGTGAAATATACTGTACAAATCCTGTGTAAACACATTAAAGAAAAAGATACAGTTTCTTCATTATTAGTGCTCAGGTTTATTAGAAAAGACAGTGTGGTATGCAGACTGTGATAAATTCAGGGGATATATAAACTCTCATCAGTAGATGAGAGTTCAGTGAGGGGTGAGAAGGAAGACAATAGATTTTGGCTAGACCTTGATGAGACAATATTAACATCTATCTAGACTTCAAGAAGAGTGCACATGGTTTTATGTGCTAAGTGCATTGCAAAAATTAAAGTACAGAACATAGTGTCTCTAGAAACTCACATTTATTTCAAAAGTAAGTTACATTGAATATGTTTTAGTTTTCTGAGATGTAAATCTGTCTTATTTCATGGCTGGAACTTATATGAATGTCTAGAAAATTTGTTGTATCTCTCCTGTTTATTTTGCTGTTTCTGGGTAGAATATGAATGGAAGAGTAATTTAAAAAAAAAACTCTTTAAGTCTAGCTCATTGGTAAAAACCTATCTGATTGACTGCCACACACTTTTAAATTTCCTCGTGGACAATCTAAACTGTACTTCCCAATGGTTTCCTCTTCTCTCGGTTTATGGAAAACAATTATATTGTAACATTGAGGTGCTACAGTGGATTGATTGTATTTTACAGTTACTGAGCCCAAAAACCTTCGATGTTTACTGATTTTCATAGATTTGATGCTTTTTGCTTTAAAACACATAGTCATCTCCTTAGTGGAATCTAGCTATCTTCAAATATATTTCCTGATTTTCATTTTTCTTTTAATAATTTTGGATTTATATGGTATTAGATTTTTTCTTAAAAACATAAAACTTTGCTTGTTCTTTTAATAATGCTTTTATTTATTTCATTTTTTACCACACCCCTCTGTGGCTTGTGTTAAATGCTGCTTCTGTTAAGTTCATTCATACTACTAGTTAACTTGTCAGGTCTTTTTGTTTTGTTTTTTAACATTACTTATATTTGGTTTAAATTAACTTTGTAGTATAGGGAAGATAACATACTTGAAGATGCGTACACACACATAGATTCTAATTATATATATATAGTAGGTTAAACAAAATCTGTCTGGAGAAGTGTTTCCTAAGTGGCTCAAAAGTTCCCATTTGTCCACTATATTAAAGGAAGGTTTAAAATTCCAAGATTTATGTATTCAGGACAATAGAATGATCTGATTATAGAGAAACAACTTTATATTTAAAAAAATATGTGGTTCACTAAAATTTATATTAAAACACAGTACATCATTTTATTTTTTTGTAATATTTTCCCAATATTTCCCAATTTGTAGCACCTTTAATCAAAATAATAAGCTTTTCTCCCTGTAGTGATAATCCTACATGTAACATTAGCTGGGTTTTTTTTCTTCCTTTTGCCTGCTTTTCATGTGTTTTATGACCTGTTTCTAATATAAAACCAGAATGTGTAAATGTGATAATAAAAATTCTTAATTTACCTGTATTCTGCTTCCTAAATAAATGCCATGTTTCTGTGAATTTTTCATTCTTAGTATCTCAGAAGTACTCTTGGGGGTGAAAAAAAAGTTAGACTTTTAATCATTTCCTCATTTATGGTGACTCTTTGAATATGGTATTGTTGACCTGGCTGCCCACTTGATGGGTATGGAAAATCAGTACCTGGGCCACGTATTCTGGCCTGTAAATCTATATTGAGAACATTCTGGTTTTTCTAAAACAATACGAATGTTATGATCATTTATTCTATTAATGTGTTTGTGTTATGTGCTTTGAAAAAAATTTGCTAATTAAGATAATCCTTGGTAAGAAAGTTTACACATATTTTTAAAGATTTTGCATTTTTATCAGACGGATTAATATTAAAAATTTTTATTTTAACAGCATTGGGGACATCATAGATCACTATCGAAAAGAACAGATTGTTGAAGGATATTATCTTAAGGAACCTGTACCAATGCAGGTCAGTGTTGCGTTTCTTATTGCAATAATTAGCATTTTATTTTAAAATGCATTTTGGTGGTATGTTTTTGCACACATTTGTAAAATTAAAATTGGATACAACTTAAAACTACAGATTATTTAGATTTTTTAGAAAGTAAACTGTAAGAGAATCTTTTGGTTTTTATCTATGTTGATTTTAGGTAATCAGGAGCAACCTAGTAGGTTTTTGAGATTAGAAGCAGTTGTGGAGGAAGGTAAGTTGCAATAGGTCCAGGAGTCAGTTTTTTGGAGGCAAAAGTAGAGACAGCAGTGATAAACCACAGCCAGGCTTATTAAAGCCTGGGGAGTAATAAAAGGAAATAAAAAATACTGACAGAGGAGGATTAGGGCAGAAAATGGTTTATACTTTTTCTTTATTTGCCTGTAGTTTTATGGTGAGAGAATTTGAGGATGTCTGTATACTCTGAGTAAAAACTATATAGTAGTAAAGAGAGTGATGTCGTATGGGGAGATGGGTGGTGGCAGTATCTTACGGACAAGGTCCTAGAGAAGACAAAAATGAATAGACTCTAGAACATAAAAGGAAAGATTGGCCTTGAGCAAGAGAGCCTGTTAAATATTAGTTGCTTAATGCTTAGGGTGATTAGCTTCTGTTTCTTCCTCATTGCACTTTCTGAAATGTATGGTAGGGAAATGGTATAACAGGAGTTAGAAAAAGGTGCTTCAAAATATGGATTAATAATTTTCCTAAGTGGAAAATGGAGGTACTGTTATTCTAGGGACATAAAGGATTATTAAGGGTTTTGGGTACCCAGCTGCAGTTGTACAGTGATTTGTAGTGTGCCTAGTTTCTTAATGTTTCCTCCTAACAAGTTCATTTCATGTGGTTATACCTACTACTTATTGCAGTTAATTGGGGGGGGAGGCAGGGGGATGAGGAATCATTAATCTGAAGCTAAATATAAATTCAAGAATCATAATCTTGCCACCTTTTAACATACAGGCACACCTCATTTTATTGTGCGTTGCCTTATTATGCTTCAAAGATAGTTTTTTTTGTTTGTTTGTTTTTTGTTTTTTTTTTGTTTTTCCTACAAATTGAAGGTTTGTGGCAATGAGGATGTCTATTGCTACTGTTTTTCCAAAGCATGTGCTCATTTGTGTCTTAGTGTCACATTTTGGTAATTCTTATAATGTTTCAAACTTTTCCACTATTATATGTTAGGTTGATCTGTGATCAGTGATCTTTAATGTTACTACTGCAATTGTTTTGGGGTGCCATGAACTGCATCTGAAGAAGACTGCAAGCTTAATCGATAAATGTAGTGTACGTTCTGATTGCTTCATTGACTGGCTGGTTCTGTTTCTCTTCCTCTCCTTGGGCCTTCCTATTTCTCCAGAAACAACACTATTGAAATTGGACCAATTAATAACCCTACAGTGGCCTCTAAATGGTCAAGTGAAAGGAAAAGTCACATGTCTCTCACATTAAGTCAAAAGCTAGAAAGGATTAAGCTTAGGGAGGGATGGTGAAAGCCAAAATAGGCTGAAAGCTAGGTCTCTTGCACCAAACAGCCAAGTTGTGAATGCAAAGGAAGAGTTGTTGAAGGAAATTAAAAGTGCTACTGCACTGAACACATGAATGATAATAAAGTGAAACACACTTATTGCTGATACGGAGAAAATATGAGTGGTCTGGAGTGAAGATTAAACCAGGGATAACATTCCCTTAAGCCAAAGCCTATCCAAAGCAAAGTCCTAATTCTTTTCTATTCTTTGAAGACTGACAGAGGTGAGGAAGCTGCACAAGAGTTGAAAGCTAGCAGAGGTTGATTCATAAGATTTAAGGAAAGATGCTATCTCCATAACATAAAAGTGTAAGGTGAAGCAAAGAAACTGTAGCAAGTTACCCAGAACATCTAGCTAGTTTTCCAGAAGATAACTAGCAAGTTATCCAGAAGATAACTGTTGAAGGTGGCTAAACAACAGATTTCCAGTGTAAAGAAAACATCCTTCTATCTGAAAATGTTAGCTAGGTCTTTCATGGCAAGAGTTAATGCTTGGCTTCAAATCTTCAGAGGTCAGGCTGACTCTTTTCAGGGGCTAATGGAGCTGGTGACTTTAGGTTGAAACCAGTTATCATTGACAATTCTGAAAATCCTAGGAGCATCAGAATTATGCCAAATCTACTGTGCCTGTGCTCTGTCAATGGAACTACAAAGTCTGCACGACAGCCCATCTGTTTACAGCATGGTTTACTGAACATTTTAAGGCCACTTTTGAAACCTACTGCTCAGAACAAACGATTCTTTTCAGAATAATACTGATCACTGACAATGCAACTGTACAATCAAGAGCTCAGATACAGATGTACAAGGAGATTGTTGTTTTCATGCCAGCTAACACAGCTTGTATTTGCAGCCCACGGATCAAGGAGTAATTTTGACTTTCAAATCCTTAGTTAAGAAATAATTTCATAATGTTATAGTTGCCAAAAATAGTGACTCTTCTTACGGATCTGGGCAAGGTACATTGAAAACCCTTTGGAAAGGATTCATCATTCTAGATGCCATTAAGAACATTTGTGATTCATGGGCAGAGGCCAAAATAACATTAACAGAAGTTTGGAAGAAGCTGATTCCAACTCTTATGGATAACTTTGAGGGGCTCAAGACTACAAGATGACTTTGAGGAGGAGGTAGCTGCAGATGTGGTAGAAATAGCAAGATAACTAGATTTGGAAGTGGAGCTTGAAGATGTGACTGAACTACTCTACTTTTGTGATGAAACTGGAGCGAAAGAGGAGTTGCTTGTTATGAATAAGAAAAGAAAGTGGTCTCTTGAGAGAGAATCTACTCCTGTGAAGATCCTGTGATCACTATTGAAATGAAAACAAAGGATTTAGAATATTCTATAAACTTAACTTGATAAAGCAGCAAGAGGGTTTGAGAGGAATGCCTCCAGTTTTGAAAGAAGTTCAACTGTGGGTAAAATGGTATCAAAGAGCATTTTAGGGAATTTCTTTTGTGAAAGAAAAGTCAATTGATGCAGCAGACTTCATTTTTAAGAAATTGCTACAACCACCCCAACCTTTGGCAACCACTGCCCTAATCACTCAGCAGACATCAGTATCAAGGCAAGACCCTTCACCAGCATAAAGATTATGACTCACTGAAGGCCTAGATGATTGTTAGTTTTTTTTTTCCCCCCCTCTGGAGTCAGGGTCTTGCCCTGTGGCTGAGGCTGGAATACAGTGGTTCAACTGTAGCTCACTGCAACCTTGAACTCCTGGGCTCAAGCAATCCTCCTGCCTCAGGCTCCCCAGTAGCTAGGACTACAGGTGTACACCACCGTGCCTAGCTAATATTTTTTTGTAGAGATAGAGTCTTGCTATGTTGCCCAGGCTAGTCTTGAATTCCTGGCCTCAAGACCAAGGCTTCTGCCTTGGTCTCCCAAAATGCTGGGATTACAGTTTTGAGCCACCTTGGCTGCTGCAACAGTTCTTAGTAATAAAATATTTTTAAATTAACACGTGTACATTGTTAGACATGATGTTGCACAGTTAACAGACTACAGTATAGTTGTAAACATAACTTCTACATGCACTGCGAAAGCAAAAAATTCATATGGCTGGCTTTATTGTGGTGGTCTGGAGCTAAATCTGAAATACCTCCAAGGTCTGCCTATATTTTCCTTCGTTCCTGCATGCTTTCCTAGTAGAATTTAAAGTCTATGAGAACAGAGATTTTTGTTTGCATTGTTTTTTCCCCAGTGCTTAGAACAGTACCTGACATTAGATATTCAATAAATATTGATTGAATGAATGATTCTCTGCTTTTCAGCAAGAAGTACCTACTTTACTCTTGCCTGTATTGTTATAATATGTCTTACACCTTAATGTGCTCCTTCCTATCGCCATGTCAGTCTTCCTCTCTGCCTGTCTAAATACTGCTATTTTAACATCCATCTTGTTTCACTTTTTGAGTAATTTTTGATTACTGCAGAGTAATTGGAAGAGAAGGTAGCCAGAACATATTACACACAGACACACACACAAATATATATGTTTTATATATGTCTATTTTTTAAATAACATGTGGTGAGTGCTTTTTAGACCACGGCTAGGGTCTTTTTTCAGGATTAGAGATGCTTTTGCCTCCAGATGACAGATCCTGCTATATAGTTCCATTGCTGTATCCTCAATTCTAATTCCCCTTGGCTCTTTGAATTAGTGATTTTATTTGACCCCAAATTAAATCATACATTTCCCCATACTGAATTTGTACTTAGAATTTTCTAATTTAAGTTTTGATCAAGACCACCCTGGCTAACACGGTGAAAACTCCGTCTCTACTAAAAATACAAAAAATTAGCCGGGTATGGTGGCACGCACCTGTAGTCCCAGCTATTCTGGAGGCTGAGGCAGGAGAATTGCTTGAACCCAGGAGGTGGAGGTTGTAGTGAGCCAAGATTGCGCCGCTGCACTCTAGCCTGGGTGACAGAATGAGACTCCGTCTCAAAAAAAAAAAGAGATAGTACGTGGCATCTAGTAAATTTGCAGTATGTTGTAAGACTGCTTTAAGAATTACTTCAGATTATATAATGTGCCTCACTCTTGTGTTACTGTTTTATAACTGAACAAACCTCCAGTTGGTTTTGCAAAAGTGCCTATAATGCTTTGAATACTTCAGAAATAATTAATATTGATTATAAAGCAATTTGATTGCTACACAGAAACTATTAAGTGCTATTTGTGGTCTATTATTTTGGAGCATGAGGTGAAAAGTAGGTTTTAGTAGAAGTTTGGGGAATAATAAAACTCATTCTTCAAGCAGGATTTTAACTATTAGTACAAAAGCAAGTAAAATGTTTTTACTAATTGCCAAATTGATTAGCTAGCAAATCACCTCATCTTCCAGTGAGGTGACCCTGTGTACCCAGACTCAGGCTAAGATGCTGGCAAAGGCTAAGAAAGAGCAGAGTCCTAGCTAGGTTTGCTTACTTCCTGGAACTATTAACACTTGTCAAGACAAGCATTAGTAGAAAAGGGGCCTTTTGAGACAATACACCCCATAATAAAAATGCCTTACGTTTTTGAGCACTATATTTTAAGCACTGTTTTTTATACATATTCATTCATTTAATTTTCTCAACACCTTTACCAAGGTGACACTATAATGACGACACCTATTTCAAAGATAAGGCAACTGAGAGCTGAGAGGTTAAGTAAATAACTTAAATCATCCTCAGTTTTTCTCTTTTTTCTTTCTGTACTCTATATCTAACCTGTCAGGAAGATCATACTGACTCTGCCTTCAAAGTATGTCTAGAATATGACCACCACCAGAATCTGCCTCAATCTGCTAGCTTCTAGCTTTGTCCCCTTATGCTGCATGCTACGCAGCTATCACTGGGATCCATTTAAAATGTCAGATCATGTTACTCCTCTGTTTTAATACTTGAAAATGTTCTCTGTTTCTTTCAGAATAAAAGCCAAAGTCCTTAGAATGGCATACAAGACCCAACAGTAGCAGTCCATTAATTTTCTGAACTCGACTCTTTCCTTCCTTAGGATCTTTGCTGTAGCTGTTCACTGTGTCCAAAATTATTTTCCCTTGGATATCCACTAGCCTAACTCTTAAATTTTTCAAGTTTTTGCTCAAAACTTAGCAAATTAGCAAATGACACTTACCTAGACACCTTAATTAACACTGTAACTTGCTCAACCCTGCAGAGCGCTTATCTTCTAACATACAGTACAATTTATTTATTTATGTTTATTTTTAATCTTTCCCTGGTTAGAATATAAGTTCCATGAGGATAGGGGTCTTTGATTTGTTCACTGATGTATTTCAAGAACTACAGCAATGCCTGGGACTCAACAAACAGTTATTGAATTAATATATTAAATGGTGTTTTCCTACATTAAGAAACAAAGCTAGGATCTGCAAGTTAAGTCTGCCTTCAGGAGCTTACATATGTAACTTCTAGGGAAATGCTTGGTTCAGTGGCTGTTAGACTGTCACCAATCCGATTATTGAACTTCCCTTGGGAGAAATGTAAAAAATCTAAGAACTATCTCTCGGGCTGAGAAAAGGAACACACAGAGAAGGCTTTCTCCTATCATTTACTAGGACTTGAAAAGTGAAGTTGTGTTCTTGCCTATAGCATCATCTAATGCATTGGAATCCTTTAGGATTTGTGGACTAGTCCCCACTTTCATATGATTTTTAAAAGACCTATATAGAGCATCTTGGAATCAAGTATTTAAATCCAAATATTAGTGTGGTTACATGTCTTAAATGACAGACTCCAAGAATGTTCCATTCTGCAGCTAATACTAAGTGCCATCACCATTGAACTAAAGATTTGGTAAATACAAATCTGTATTAACAGGAAAGTAAAAAAAAGTCATCACTATTTGTAACATCATGGTCCAGTGTACCCTTTTGATTTTTTTATATTCCTAAGTCATTTTACAAATAATTTGCATCACCAAGAATCAGGGTATGATCCAAAAACAACTGCATTGGAAAATGTAATAAGAATTTAAATGTAGCGTACCCAAATTTTTGTTCCATGTTTTCATGTCTAGGAAGGCTTATGTACCTGAAATGGACAGTATTTTCAATGCAACTAACAGTTCTTCACCCTTTGTGCACAGACCTGAAACACAGCCATCTTGTAAATTCTGATTCCAGATTTGAAATCAGATACATGTCTAATACGTTCTACTTGTAATTACTTTGGTTCTTCTTGCATTATATCTATCATAGCAATTCTAGATTTTAAGTACATCACTATTGCAATCTAGCTTATGATTCTTTCTTGTTTTTGTATTATCAAAATGCAGTAGTTTTTTCTTTTTTTTTTGAGACGGAATTTCGCTCTTTTTTGTTCAGGCTTAGAGTGCAATGGCACGATCTCAGCTCACTGCAACCTCCGCCTCCTGGGTTCAAGCGATTCTCTTGCCTCAGCCTCCCATGTAGCTGATATTACAGGCACGCGCCACCACGCCCAGCTAATTTTGTATTTTTAGTAGAGACAGAGTTTCACCATGTGGGCCAGGCTGGTCCTGAACTCCTGACCTCAGATGATCCTGCCTCAGCCTCCCAAAGTCCTGGGATTAAAGGCGCAAGCAAAATGCAGTACTTTTGAAAACTTTGATGGCTCATAATTTTGTTGGAGAGTACAGTGTCCTTTGCTCCATAATTGTAAAATATTTTTGTTTAGATTTTAAAACAGCAATTAACGTTGTTTATAAGAGTGATCAATCCAGTGAATTTTAAAATATCTATGTTTACTTTCAGTAATTTTTTATACAAAGGTCCTTTAATATTTGCCCATTCACAAGTCATATTAAGTAAATTTTGATGTACATACAAAAATTTAAATAGTCTCATTTCTTTTTAGCCGAACAGGATAATCCAGGTTCTTATCACAAAATATTGCATGACGACATTCTTCCTATTTAATAACTAACCAGATGAGAACATCATATTTCCTTTTTTTCCCCTTAGAAGTAATATGGTTCACTCAGTGATTCTTGAGTTTGAGAAAATTCAAGTATATCATCACCTGAAAAACAGTCTGAGATTTATCAAAATCAATTCTGCCATCATGGTAGAGTCTAGAGTGCTATTTCTTTGCATTCATTTTCTGATTTTTCTAATTGCCAGATATCTTCCTGGATCAGTTTTTTTCTCTTTATCATTTATGAGCAGAAAATAAAGAGTTCTGAATATTTTAAGTACGATCAATCAAAGCTAAAAATACAGCAAAGATGGCCTTTTATATTTTTACAAAAGACGCTGCAATACTTTGCAACACAGTTAAAACACACACACACACACACACACACAGACACGAAAACACCCAGAGTGATGCAATACAGATGATTTATTTCAGTTATATTATCTAGGCCAGGGGTTGGCAAAAATTTTCTGTAAAGGGTTTTGCAGTTCATTTAGTGTGTCCACTAAAGTCTGTCTTTTTATCTGGAAGCAACCACAGACAGCATGTTAGGGAATGAGCATGGCTGTGTTCCAATAAAACTTTATGTATAAAAAACAGGTGGTGGACTGGATTTAGCTTGCATGCCATAGTTTGTCAACCCTGCTGTAGGCAATTCATTCTTCTATTTTCTTATTTTAGTAATTTTTTAGCATAAACTTGGGAATAATTCTGAGTAATGATGAAATAGTTCCTAGGATGATGAAACAGCATAATATTTCAAGATACAGGAGAGAGAGGATTGTGAAAATCCCACAGCATAACTTAGATTTATAAGAGGATTGAATGGACCCATGAGGTTTGTAAGATGGACTAAAAGTCATAAAATATTAATCCTTGCAAAATAGTTAAGAGCTACTCAAAAAGGAAACCAGAAAACTAAAACAGTCCAACTGACCTTAATAGTAAAATTGAAGATTCATTCATTCTGGAAAGATCATGATAAAGGCATCCTGATATAATTCTTTTTCTCAGGGGATTTAGCAATTAATGTAAGTTCTGCTAAAATGTAACATATACATTCCTAAAAATCATAGCATTATGCAAAATCAGGCAATCAAAACCACAGGGCTTTTGGGCAAAGTGAGGTTAAGGGTGTAACACTTAGAAATTTCATCAATGATACATCAAGAAAGAACCTAATATAAACATGTTGCTTAATTTTATATATTTTCTTTTTAATAAATATGTACATACTACAATAAATATGGCATTTTACCTTGAAGAAAGACCTGAAGTTTACATGTGGAAATGGCCATTGGTAGGGATGAAGCGTGGGAATGTTGCAGATTGGCAGAGGAGGATTATCTGAAATCAGGGTTATAACACCAGCTGCAGATGCATGGGTGTGGCATGTGACACACTTAGTGGATTGAGGGAACTGTTAGGTATTTGAAGTGTGTATGTTTTGTTCATTCTCATGTCTTAGTTCACCTGGGTACTGTTGTCTGTATTCACCTAGCATTTCTCACAGACACAACTGTGCATAAGCAAACATGAATTTATTTTTTTTATTGGGTCCTAATTTACCAGTTATGCTGTGACAAGTTTATGTTTTTAAAACATTATTTGCTGTAAAGTATAACTGACTATATTTGAAAATAGTTTATTAGGTATCCATGGAAACAGACAACTTATTAGTTGTTCTTGGGACTGGCAAGGAAATCTTTCTGTGAACGTTGTCTGTGTTCTTCGAAATTATAAGGAAACATTTCAGAGAATTTCTTTGGAAAGCAAAAAATCATTTATGTGTTATGTATATCTAGATTTTGGTATTTTAAGCACTTTGGCTTTTAATTGGTAATTTTATAGATTTTTTACTTCATTTCCATCAAGAATGTATGAAATAATTTTAATGTTTTTTAAAATTCAGGATCAAGAACAAGTACTCAATGATGCAGTGGATGGCAAGGAAATTTATAATACTATCCGTCGTAAAACAAAGGATGCCTTCTATAAAAATATTGTTAAGAAAGGTTATCTTCTGAAAAAGAGTAAGTTCAGACTTTCATCATTAACCCATTTGATAGAGATGTTGTAAATATGGAGCTCCGAACTTATTGTGATATATATTTAATAAGTTTTGACATGAGTTATTAGTAACTGACACTTGTTTAGAGCCCATATATAAGCATTCTTCAAAATTTAGAGTGTAGGTATATTTAGAAGTCTATATTTTCAACCAGAATGTTTCTTTAGCCCATGGTTTCTTTTTCTTTTTCTCTCTTTTTTTTTTTTGAGGAAATCCTTATGGCACATAGCACATTCATAGTATTGATATTTTACAGATTTACCTCAATTTGACATAAAGACATGTTGGGGAATTGTGGGTGGGGGTGTGCTTTAGTGGAAGAATTTTTTCCTGAAGACTGTTAAAGAATTACTCCAAAACAAGAATTTTTACGATTTCCTCATGATGAAATCTCTGAAGATATAAAGTATTCTCAACATTTACTCTGTGATTAAAACACGCAATGTAACAAAAGGCATTTTTGTATAGATTTGTTACAGGCATTTTCTCATTATGTAAGAATTGGCATATTACATAAGCTTTGGAATAAAAATTGATTCATATTTTTAGAAATACTAATTTTAATAATATGTAGAATTTCGCAATTATTTGGCTAAGAGAAAATAATAATTATTATTTTTTTTAACAGGCAAAGGAAAACGTTGGAAAAATTTATATTTTATCTTAGAGGGTAGTGATGCCCAGCTTATTTATTTTGAAAGCGAAAAACGAGCTACCAAACCAAAAGGATTAATAGATCTCAGTGTATGTTCTGTCTATGTCGTTCATGATAGTCTCTTTGGCAGGTAAGAGACTGGTTTCCTATTTTTCTTTCGGGATTGTCTTAGTAATAAAATAGTGGGTATAAACAAAGCAAACCAATTTTGAGAGCCCTAAAATTACCTTCTAACAGTAGTAGATGTACTTTCTAGGTAATTTTTGCCTTCCTTGCTTAATTTTAGACTAACATATGCATAAAGTCTACTCCATTGTATTGCATAGAAATCTTTGGCATGACATTTCCTGTAGTATAAGGCATGTTTTCTCCCTGCCCCCACCAGCAATCTTTTGAGTGACTGACTTTGAGTCTTTGTCATCTTTCCTCTGTTTTTTTCACATGCTTTAACTCAGTGTACCCAAGAGTACTAGGTGCACTCAATTCTGCCATTAACTCTGTAAGCAAGTTCTTGAGAAAAGTTAACGTTAAAAAATAATCTTAAAATTGTCTTGATAGGAAAAATGTATTTGAAATTAAAAAAAAAAAATTCTTCTTACATTGATTGCTTGGTTTTAAAAAAATGAATATAAATGTATAAGCTGAATCCTAAACATCAGAGGACAAATCCAGCTCTTGATTACATCTGGATTTTTGCTCAAGAACAACGGCCTTTTACCTTTCACCATTAGTATTATCAGTAATCCATCCCAGTCTTTTTAGATGTACTTACCACTTTTATTACCTATTGTCACAATTAGTTAGAGAAAAGGCAGTTAAAACAAATGTTTCAACAGCTTGTTTTTCTGCTGCAGGATGGCATTTCTGTGAGGCAAATCTACGTTTTATCCTGCTGAAATATTTCTCTTAAGAGAAATACCTGTAAAATATATAGCCTTGTCATTTCTCTTTTCAGAGTGTGTTTAGGAGATCACATTAGTGTTGTGATTTTGACAGTTTTTTAAAATGATCAGATAGGTTTGAGGAATGCTGATTGAACAAATAGTTTTACTTATATATAGCAAGGCTTTTTGTATTCTTAGCTAGTGTTTATATTGTGAATCTCTAAAATAGTATGAATTACTTCATAAATTCATTTTACAAAGATACCCTTTTTTTTTTCCTTGAATACTCTCTGATACCTCATAAAGAGTTGTTCCAAAAAACACAAAGATTGTGTGAGACAGGATTTCTTGAGATTTTTCTGCCCCTTTTTCACAACCTGAGAATCTTAGCCTTCAAATGTGGTTGATTCAGGTCTCTGGCTTTTCTCTTTAGTTCTACTCTGCACCCTTCTTGTGGGTTGAATCCTTCCTCAAACCAGTTCCCTACATAGTAGCAAGGTGGCAAACAGCACCAGAGAAAGGGCCGTAAGCATTCACTCCCATAATTATTAAAAATCTTGAAAATATTCTGTTGAGCCACCTCTCAACCAATTTTTAGTTCTAGGTTACCTGAGGTAGCAAAAGAAATGGGATTATCCCGATAGAATGAGGAGGCCCTTTTGTGCCCAGATCTGTTGCTAGAAGTGATCTCACCCAAATAGTGAAGCTGCTCTGCTTACCATATGTATGAGTGAAATGGATATTGGAGAGACGACACTATTCACTACTAAATGTAGTTTATTATCGTGAAAACAATTAAGACAGTAAAAGTCGGATGATATTTTGGGAACAACTTCATTGAGATCAGTAATATGAAATAGGTGGTTCTTGATTCTTGGAGGATGGGTATGAATTTATTTGGTTAAGCACAGCTTCCTAACCAGTGTTCCATTAATCAGTGTAGGTGTCCCTTGAGATACTAGTGGTTGTAAAATCCTATTGTAGTACAAGTATTTAACAGATGTTTTACATTTCAAAAATTATAACACTTGAAATCATATGATCCCTGTATAAACTGTTCCAATTCATCATTTTATTGGGGCAAAAGAATTGGTACATAACACTTGGAGACAGAGAGCTTTTTATAGTGGCTATACTTCAGTACTTCCTACTTTCTTGTTCAATCATCCAGGTACTCTGAATATTACTTTATTCACAGCTTGTTAATCATCATGAAGCTACTTTTTATGTTCAAGCAGAAATGTCTCATTTTGTTTCTTACATTTCTTTCAATTAACAGGGAAGTTAAAATTGTTGTAATTATCATTGTAAAGTAGGAGGTTCTTGAAAAGAACATAATAAATTTGATATATTTTTCATTTTTACTACTTTATAATTAGCCTTAATGTACTGATATTAATTTTCCCCCAATAAGGGCAATTTAGTGACTAACACTGGCAAGTCATTAGACTCGTAAGATGAAAAATAATTTAAAAAAAATGTAACTCACTTACTAGGCCCCGAAAAAAATACATTTATTAAATGTATTTCTTTAATACTTTGAAACAACGAAGGTCCTATGGAAATGCTAGTTAATGACTGATGATGAGCCTTCATGATAGGAACATTTAAAGATTTTATGTCAAGATTATATATATGTTTGTCTGTAGACCTGAATTCCATATTAAATAATAGAATGAAATGGAGGCTGTAATAAAATCTAAGCTGCTTCAGTTGCATGCGTTTTCAGTTTTATGTGAGAAGTGGAATCAAAATACCTACTGTTGGATGCTGAAGTATGTTAGCTGTCCAAAAGAAAAGTTTTGATAAAAGTTTATGATTACAGGAGAAAAACTTTTGGGGAATGATTCTCATTTTGCAGGTTTACTGAAGAATGAGTAAACTTCGTCAAATTATATGTACAATACAAAAAGATACGTGTTTTGACAGTTTATGGATTTAAGGCAGAAATTCAACCTGGGAAAAATGAAGTTAAAAATGATTCACTAGTGATACTTAAAACTGGAATTATATGAATCTTAAGGAAGTATTAAGAGGAATATAGCAATATCTGTAAGACTGAAGAAAAGCTTTAGCATTAGTTTATATGAACAGATGCAGTTAGATTGGAAATCTGTTGGCACAATCAAAAGAAAGGTCCACATTACACTTGACAGTAAAAGAGAAAGAACTGCTAGAGTAAAAAGAAGGATCAGATCCTTGAAGTACAAGTTGAAGATTCTGAATGATTCCTATTCTGGTTAGTAACAAGAAAGGAGTTTGTCTGGTATGGGGAAAAGCAATAAATATACTTTTATCACTTGCTATGAAGTTGTAACTTGTTTCTTGTGCAGTTTCTTGTTGAAGGTGACTTAAAAGAATATGAAGACATTAAAAAAAGTCTTTGTCATGAATTATATTTAATGATACCAAGTCTGAAACCTAGTATGAAAAAGTTATGTTAATGAGAACTAAACTCAAGTGTCTCATTTAGAAAACAGATTTTTCTTTTAAGGTTGGGCACAGTGGCTCACGCCTGTAATCCCAGCAACTTTTAGCCATTTAATCCTGATGCCTGTAGTGTCTACTTACTTTGATTGAATGGTAAACATTGTACATGAAAAACTATGGAAACTATGGATAATAATGTTACTATGTCCAGAAAGAATTGTTCTTACGGATAGTGTAGGGATAGTACATCTTGTAAAGGCTGTTCCATTTCTGATTTGCCCTTATCATGAAGGCATAGCCCTTCAGGGGTCTCAGTGGAAAGCCTGAAATTCATTTTTTTCCCCCTCCCAGCACTGTCAAACTACTGGATTTGTAGTTAGTTTTTTAGCCTTTTATCTACTATTTTCTGCTTAGCGTCTCAGCTACACAGCTTAGGAATTGGCAACTGCCTTGAATGGAAAAGCTGTGAAGAATGTCGGGTTCATTATAGTATGATCTTGGCTCCTCAAATCTTAGCTGCTTTGGTTGTTCTCCACTGCTTTCAAACAGTTGTTTTTTTTGTTTTGTATTAATATTTTAAATTTTATCCAACTAGGATGGTTAGTCTGATATAGGCAATATTTAGAATTGGGAGTTTCCAATTCCTATTTTCCATGATTATTTTTAGGACATTCTCAAAGCATGAAAAGATAGTCTTTATCTTTAATAAGTGTTAAGCCTGTCCTCTGTGTATTTTTGCTATGGCCTCCTAACATTAGCATGATACAAAATCTTTGTTTAAAGCAGGAAATAGAAGTAACATTTATTGAGTTCCAAAAACATGCAGGCCCTTTGTAAAGATTTTATCAATATTTTCAAGTCTAGTTGGAAAGATAGCACATTTTCAAAAGTGGTATCAAATGATTTATAATAATACTAAAGGAAGACAAGAACATTTGTTGTACACAGCTGTTCACTTAAACTCTAGAACAGCATATGTATAAGGAGATGATGTTTCCATTTCAACAGGTGAAGAAAAATGATCAGTTTAGAAAAATTTGAAAATATAGAATCACCTGCAATCTCCTTAGAGATAATTACTTAGAACATTTTTGGTCTAAGAACATTTCTAGTCTTTTTCCAGTGCATATAAAGTTTTTCAGATTAGCTGTGTGTAGTTGTAGCAATTCAGCTTCAATTTGTTTGTAACTTTATTTCTAATGTCTTTTACAATTAATTGAAATTGCTTTAGTTTACACTTTGAAACACTGATAAAATTTTAATAGTGCTGACATAAAGTTTTCTAAAATATATACAGCTGACTTCTTTTTAATAATCTAGTACAGTGCAGTATTATTTCTCTTAAGAATTATAATGTTATGTTATTTATTGTGTTTTGGAAGCTGGTATAAATATTTTGCTGCTTTTTGTTAAGCTTCCTAATAATTTTTGTTTTTAATTTAAAGGCCAAACTGTTTTCAGATAGTAGTTCAGCACTTTAGCGAAGAACATTACATCTTTTACTTTGCGGGAGAAACTCCAGAACAAGCAGAGGTAAGAGTACTGTTTCTTCAACCACTGTAAACTTTTATGTTAGCCCATGTTTTCTTATTAACTGAAATAGAAAACGATTGCATTCAAGATAAAGTGATAGAAGCCCTGAAATCTAATCATCTCTTATTTTAAGGAAAGAGATTTCATATGCAAAAAGTTTTCTGAAAGAAATGCAGAAACAAACACAGTGAAGGGTTATTAGGAATGAAAACTCCATTTTAAATTGACCTTTAAATACTCTATGATGTTGAGTCCAACTGAGAATGCTCGTTTAAAATCCTCTCTGCATAAAGGCTGTAGATAATCTCAGTACAATCCAAAGGTAAGCCAGTTAGTTTTGCTAACAGGCATTAATTATTCTTCTTCAATGGTTGAACTCCATGTCTGAAAATAAAAGTCAGTCAACACAAGGAAAGAGATTTTAGGAATCTATTCTCCAAGCCAAGTCTACATATAATGTCTACTTTAGATTAGCTATTGATCCACGTGCAGTGTCCTTCTTATAGCTTCTATTAAGTAATTTTGTGAAGAAATAATATTAAAGAAAAAAACTCTTTAAAAAATATTTTGCAGCAAACGGAGACGCCACCTCTATAACAAAAGTAAAAAATTAGCTGGGTGTTCTGGCTTATGCCTGTAGTCCCAGCCACTGGATAGAATGAGGCAGGAAGATTGCATTAGCACAGGAGTTTGAGTTACCGTGAGTAAGATTGAGACACTGTACCCCAGCCTAGGCAACAGACTGAGATACTGTCTCTTAAAATTTTTTTTTGCTTTCTTTGAACCCTAATACTTCTGGGGTATATGGTCGTATTTTACACAAATGTGGCTAAATTTCGGCTTATACTGTAATGAAGGAACTTAAACGTGGTTAAGAAGTGAAAGTGGCTTTGTTGGAAATATAATTTGCCAACCCTAGATATGAGGAAGATGCCCTTAAAACTGGATCCTAGCATGAGACTCATAGAATAAACTTGAATGAGCCACTGTGTTTTGTAGCTCGTAACTGAATGTCGTATTTCACATCTTTATAAAATATCTCATTTAAATGCTCATTTCACATGTAATGCACATAAAATTTTATGGCTATGTATTCCTAATTTTTAGACGAGAAAGGTAGGGCTCAAAACATTTTGGTAACTTACATGATTTTTTTAAATGTTAGAAATTGAGTTAGAAATTTAAACTTCAGTATCCTATTTTCTAATCATTTTACCATCGTCCGTCTTTCTGAATAAAAATGTGTCACATACCATAGTGACATTTCAGCATGTTTTGCAGCCTTAGAATATGTTTTAAATGTATTTATACATAATATTTATATATTTCCATAAATGGTATTTCCAGTTTTTGTCGATTTGTTGGGCTGTGGGGGTCTCTGGTTATTCTCTTCTATTTCAAAAAGCTGTGGTAACTGATTTGGTTTTAATTTGCTGTAATATAAAGACTGTCTCTAAATATTGATAAAGTTCAGCTTCACTGAAATAGCCAACAAACTAAAGACATAATTGAATAAAGCAATAGAACACAGCTTTCCAGAAACATGTAAAAACCAAAGTGAATATTTAGATTTATTTTTAATAAACCTTAGTTCTCTTCTTTCCCCCAAAGCACTAAACATTTAAAAAATATGGCTGCAATTTGATTTGAATATTAGGCTAAAATGATTTTTAAAATCTAATGTTATATTTAAAAGCTTAAAAATAACCCAAATCCCCTTATACATTTCTGCCTGTATCATGGCCTAAAGTATAGATTAGCATGCTTGTCATGGGATCAGTCATAATGTTAATCAGTTGGTTTTAGAATCAGCCCTCTCCCCTTTTCAAAAAATGTATCAAGTTAAATTCCACCTAAGCTTGCCTCAAATGTAACAGCTTAATTATACTTGACAGTTAACTTCCCCAAGGTAGTATGTTTGGGAGAAACAGTTTCATGTAAATTTGATTTTTTGGCTAATTAATGGCCACTCGATGTGTTTAATACATAAATTCAAACAAAGATTTATACAGAATTACAACTGTTTTGGTTGTTTTATTGTTATTACTTTATTATTTTATTATTGGTTATTGTTATAAAGTGCAATATAGTCCGAGAAACGAAAGGGCAGTCTAAAGAAGGAAGGAATTGTTGAATTTGGAAAAAAAAAAAAAAAAACCTAACTGATGATTTGGAAACCAAATAAACTAGTGTATATTTCTTTGAAATGCTTTTTTTCTTTGTAGGATTGGATGAAAGGTCTGCAGGCATTTTGCAATTTACGGAAAAGTAGTCCAGGGACATCCAATAAACGCCTTCGTCAGGTGAAGCTTAATTTTCTTTGATTTTTAATTGTCACATTTTGCTCTAACGCTTCGCTCTTTTTATTTTTATCTGAACTGTTTTGGACATCATATCTTAGGAGGGGTTAAGCCATGCTGCCACTTGCTTTAGTAGCAGGAAAATGTTACTTCTTTATGAAAGAGAATGTTCTTTCTTAGTCCAAAATGCCAACTGTTAAAAACATAAGAAAGATTATTCTTCCACTTTAAATAACAATACTAAACCAACACAGCAGAAACTGTTCTGTTGGGCACTTAATTTTCCTTTAAAAAATTATTTTGGCCTTTTTCAAAAAAGTAGAACATTGAAAAGATCATCAGATTTATAGCACAAATCTCAATAAACTTTTTTGGGATTTTCATTTTGAAGAACAGCTTTTAAAACCTACTGCTTAACTCTTAGGAAATATTTAATCTTATTTGAAACTGTAACATGCCCTATACTTCGAGTTGTGGAGAGTTAAGCTAGGCTTTCTCTTTTTTGCCTTTACAAGGGTAACTTTATAACCTCCATTTCTTGGCTTTTTTTCTTTATAGTAATCCCTATATAATTGGAAGAAGTTAGGCAAATTTTGACATTCTCGAGGTTTTAAAGAAAGTTGAGTACAATATTTACTGACCAAAGTGTCTCCTGTTCTCTTCATGTGAATATCTGATAAGCTGAGTGATTAACATACTGTTCTACTGGGAGTGGATAATGGTTGACATTTAGGTGACTAAATAGTCCCTGTAACCCAAAGTCAGGCTCTTCGCCAGGGACATTTAAGTAGACACACAATCGCCATGTCTTCATAACATTGTAACATTTTGTAAGCTATCAAAAATCAGATTGGATTTTTGCAAATAAGAGCAAGTTGTATTTTGTATGAAACTTGAGCCATTAAACTGACATTTGCAGGTTTAACATAATCATAGCTAACATCTCAAACACTTTTTATGTATCAGTGGGCAGTGAGATTTAGTGACTTACATATACAGTTGGCCCTTTCTATTCATGGGTTCTGCATCACTGTAATCTACCAACCATGGGTCAAAACTATTCAGAAAAAAATACAATAAAAAGATACAGTATAACAACTATGTACATAGCATTCACATTGTATTAGGTATTACAAGTAATCTAGAGATGATTTACAGCATACAGGAGGGCATGCATAGATTTTATGCAGATACTACGTCATTTTCTATATGGAACTTGAGCATCTTGGGCTTAGTTATCTGCCAGGAGAGAGAGGTGGAGGGTCTTGAAATCAGTCCCCCACAGATAACTGAGGGATAACTAGTTTGTAATCCTTATTACAACCTGTAGTGTAGACTTTATACTTACATATTAGAAAGATGAGGCTTAGAGGGACAGATTTGTCCAAGGCCACACAAGTAGTATATGGCAAGAGAGAAAGAGGACCTGATACTAGAAGGTAGATGATCTAAGTTTTGGCATCCAAACTGACAGATAGCTTAGTTTCTTTAGGTTTGTATCCTTTCCTGTAAAATAAGAAGGTAAGGTCAGTGTTTTAAAAGTGTTTAGCTGTGGAATTCTTCTATAGAAATAGAATCTTCCAGATAAATATTATATAACATACGGGATTTCGATGAGTAGTGACAGTTGTTTACTTACATTAGTAAAGAATTTTCTTAACTTCATTTTCTCTTTATCATTGTTTTATGGTAGAAAAGATGTATTTCATTATTTCTCCAAGTATATAGTGGGAGAAATAACTTGTAAAATAAAATTGCATTGTTTTATCTTTTTAGGTGGGAAGAATTATTTTAAATGTTTGAATATTTTAAGTATGTCATATATAAAGGAAAAATATAACCAAAGCTCATATTTTCTGAAAAAAGGGGAAAATAAATCATTATTTTTGGCTTTGTATCTTAGAGTAATTGCTTTTGAAATGTGCAATTATAGAAATCTGGGGTAATTTTTTTTTTTTTTTTTTAGGTCAGCAGCCTTGTTTTACATATTGAAGAAGCCCATAAACTCCCAGTAAAACATTTTACTAATCCATATTGTAACATCTACTTGAATAGTGTCCAAGTAGCAAAAACTCATGCAAGGGAAGGGCAAAACCCAGTGTGGTCAGAAGAGTTTGTCTTTGAGTAAGTCTTATTTTATCATTACATTAATCATTTTCTTTTACCATATTGCATTTCTTTCTATTTTTTTTGGTCTCTAAACCATCAGAACAAGGTACCATATTCAGGTGTATATATTTTTTTTTTTCTGTTGTATTTGTTTACCTTTATTTGTGAAGTGCTATGCCCTTGGTTTTTCCACTTAGTTATTAACATGAATTATTAGCAAGTCAAAAAACTTTACTAATCCACACATACAAAATGTTTACTAGGGTTTCCAGTACTTATTTGAATGAATTATTAGTTTAGGAGGTTAAAGATGGTAGGAAAAGTGTGTAATTTGCATGTCTTCTGTATACCAAATAATAAAATACGTTGTCAATCTGGTTTTAGGTCTAGCACACTCTTTTTTTTTTTTTTGGCAGAAATGGGGGTTTATTTGATACTAGAACTAAAGAAATAAGGTAGTTTGATGCCAAATCATTTTGTTAATTCTTTTTCTCCTTGCTCCTTTAGTGATCTTCCTCCTGACATCAATAGATTTGAAATAACTCTCAGTAATAAAACAAAGAAAAGCAAAGATCCTGATATCTGTAAGTTGATACAGAAACTTTCTAAAATAGAAAAAGCATGTTTTCTATACTTTTAAAATTCACAATGAAATAGTCTTGAAATAGAAATTTTTAAAAAAATCAGAAATGCACGTAGTATAACTTGAGATAGTTTCTTTCTGCATTATTGTATTGATTATTTTAAAGTATTGATTATCAAGAAAGAGTATACCTAAGAAAAAAAAGACCAACACGGTTCAACCGTACATACTGTTAGGCAATTAAGATTAAAGTATCTAGCCACCCTCCTTTCTCCAATGAATAGGAAGAATAAGAAAATGATTACAGTGGTCTTTTTGTAGGGCTTGCCCTCATCCCTTCTTTCTACTTTTTAGGTTTTTCCGTTTTTTTCTTTTGAGATGGAGTCTTGCTCTTGTTGCTCAGGCTGGAGTGCAGTGGTGTGATCTTGGCTCACTGCAACCTCCACCTCGCAGGTTCAAGCGATTCTCCTGCCTCAGCCTCCTGAGTATCTGGGACTACAGGCGCCCACCACCATGCCTGGCTAAGTTTTGTACTTTTTTTAAGTAGAGACGGGGGTTTCACCATTTTGGCCAGGCTGGTCTCGAACTCCTGACCTCAGGTGATCTGCCTGCCTCAGCCTCCCAAAGTGCTGGGATTACATTAGCATATTAGTAAAAAAGTATTCTATTTAAAAATTTCCCTTAAACTTGAATATATCATTTATTCACTTCTGGTAGTCAAAGGCTTCCAGTTCCTGTCCTCAGCAGCACAACTCCTTCCATACTGCTCTAAAGCAGTTGACAGTGGGATTTACCAGTTCACATCAGGGTGAATTAGGTTAATACCTTCTTAACACTCAGGCTTAGGGAAGGAAGTGATATGTATTAACAGACAGATTAAAGCCTGAATATTCCTCTATAAAATGTTTATTCTGTAATTTTTTGTAGTAATTTTAGTTTTCCATTACTTTTACGATAAAATCCAAACCCCACAGTAATGACACAGAAGGAAGGCCATACCTTATATTTTAAGTGCTCTCTTTTCTTTTTTCACTACTTTTCTTCTTAGCTACACTTCCAGATCTTGTCAGCTCAAGGGTTACCTGTTTAAAGTGGAGTTTTCACCTCCACAGGCTGAATTAGGTATTATTTATCTGTACTCGAATAGCATTCACCACTGTTAACAGCACTTAATGCTGAAACATAATTGATTTCTTGCCTTACTGACTAAACTGACCTCTATGCAACTCAAAGACCACATCTCAATCATCTCTATACTCCCTACCTATCAGAGTTTAGTGCACAGTAGACATTCAGTAAATGAATGAAGCAATTAAATATTGAATTTGTGATGTTATTGAAAACTCCTTTAATGAAAAGCATTTAACACCATAGAGAAGACTGAACACCAGAAAAATTTACTTGCATGACTATCATGTTATCTTTTTAGACAATAATTGCTTGTTTTTCTTCCCAAGTATTTATGCGCTGCCAGTTGAGCCGATTACAGAAAGGGCATGCCACAGATGAATGGTTTCTGCTCAGCTCCCATATACCATTAAAAGGTATTGAACCAGGGTCCCTGCGTGTTCGAGCACGATACTCTATGGAAAAAATCATGCCAGAAGAAGAGTACAGTGAATTTAAAGAGGTATTAAGTTATTTATCAATCTTGTTTTTGTTGGAATTAACAGAAACATTTAACATTTAATAAAAAATCTATTAAGCTACACATAGTAATTCATAGCTTAGTAGCACACTGACGCCAGAGAAGATTTAAAACCTTGTTTTATAGTGTGATTTTGGTGGAAATAGGTAGATTACGAATTCATTCTATTTTAAATAAATTTATTCAGTGGGACATCATTTTAAATATAAGAACTTGTGAAAGAACATATTTCTTGTTAGTCTCATGAAGCATGCTTAATGCTATGTACTTTAAACAGTCTTTTAAAATGTCATTTTAGCTTATACTGCAAAAGGAACTTCATGTAGTCTACGCTTTATCACATGTATGTGGACAAGACCGAACACTATTGGCCAGCATCCTACTGAGGATTTTTCTTCACGAAAAGCTTGAATCGTTGTTGTTATGCACACTAAATGACAGAGAAATAAGCATGGAAGGTATAGTATGGCTATATTAGTGTGATACTTTAAGAAAACTGGGTTTAGATTTTATATCAAGGATATATGGACTCTATCTCTGAATATACTAAATTGTTAAATTATATTGCAAGGTAAGTTATTCTGTTTTTCCCTCATTAAAAATTGCAGTTGGATATCAGTTCTGATTATGTTGGTTACTATGGGGAGCTGATATTTCTAATGCAGAGTTTGGCAGATAAGTACTAGAAGCCACAAGAAAGTGGTATCTGTGTCTACATCAATGGCTCATAGTGCTTGATTGTCTGGCATATTTAATTGTATTCTCTTGTTTATTTATTTATTTTGAGATGGAGTCTCAGTCGCCCAGGCTGTAGTGCAGTGGTGCAATCTCAGCTCACTGTAACCTCCACCTCTCGGGTTCAAGCAATTCTCCTGCCTCAGCCTCCCGAGTAGCTGGGACTACGGGCACATGCCACCATACCCGGCTAATTTTTATTTTATTTTTTAGTAGAGACGGGGTTTCACCATGTTGGCCAGGCTGGTCTTGAAATCCTGACCTCAGGTGATCCGCCTGCCTCGGCCTCCCAAAGTGCCAGGATTACAGGTCTTGTTTATTTATTCATTTCACAGAAGCTGGGTGTCAGTTGCATTTTATTTCTAACTTTTATAGATAGGTAGAGTTCCCAAGCTGCTGGACTCACAGTGCTTTTATGGCTTACAAAATAATCCACCGGCCCCCCCAACGCCCCCCCCCCCCACCCAGCACTTTGATTCAGTAATAGTTCTTGCTTCTAGGTTCCCCAAATAAATAGTAAAGTTTAGAACTATTTCCTTGTCATCACAAAATACAGATTTGTCAAGGAATAGATAAAATGGTGGTCCTTATTTTACACTGAGTTTATCTTTTCTGTAGCATTTGTATTTCATTAAAATTTTACTGAAACTCAGTAGACACGTTTTAAGCTAATAAATTAATCTAAACTGGGATTTAGTGTTATATCCTTAATTGTAAATAAACCCCAAAGCTTCAAAGCATGGGGTCAATGGGCAGGAAAGCTGATTTGTGGTCCTAATTTTGTCACTAGCTGTCTAACTGATCTTACATATAACAATTCTGAGACTTCATTTTTCCATATGAACATGGCAGTGTTAATCCCTTCTCCTGTTTATGATCTAATGAGGTAATACATATGAAAGTCTTACAGAGTTAAGTCTGTAGAAGTATAGGATGTCACTGTAATTAGTACTTCAATGCTGCATGCAAAAAGTACGTTTAAGTGGTTATTCCTTTTGAGGTAAAATGAATTCACTTAACTTCCAATTTGGTCACATTAGGTCAGTCCTTTACAAATAATCTTCTAATGTAAATATTTGTGTAGATGAAGCCACTACCCTATTTCGAGCCACAACACTTGCAAGCACCTTGATGGAGCAGTATATGAAAGCCACTGCTACACAGTTTGTTCATCATGCTTTGAAAGACTCTATTTTAAAGATAATGGAAAGCAAGCAGTCTTGTGAGGTAAGAATTTAATGTTTTAGTAGGTAATAATTTGTAGCCAATTACATTTTAAGGAAAATATTAAATTTCTAAAATTATTCCTCATAGCAGTTATACCTGTCTCTAATACATTTATAAAAATGTTCTGCAAAATGGACTTTTTTAAAAAGATGTACTTTATTTTGGGATTAAAAACCATCAAGTTGCACCAGAAATTCATGAAAATACTTTTATCATTTCCTCTACTGCACTAGTAATCTATATACTACTTATAGAAAGCATGCATAACATACATTGAAGGTTTTGTTAGTGACTTATCATATGACCTGTGTAGCACTTCATTACATCTAGGTTTGTCCTTGAAGGTTTTTTTGCAAGAGGAGAATTATGAGATAACCTTGACTAAAACAAAAACATCTTTTTAGGATTATTGAACCTTCAGTATAAATTCATAATAAACTATTAAGACAGTAAGTGGAATCTCACACATATATTCTCTCATTTTAATGGTAAAGCAGCTACAAAGAAATACATATTTTAGATCTGATACAAAAATCAGTTTAAGGAATTGTTTTCGACAGTGGACACTGGGACCTAGCAAATGTTAATCCTGCACGAAGGTGTCAATTCGTACTAATAACCTGAAGGGAAGAAATTAGTGATTTAATTTTGGAAATCTGGAGTAATGCCATAGTTGGCCCAGCATAAGGATGACACAGAAGTGCAGCAGGTAGGTAGGGAGTCTCTGGACTTTAGATATAGGCTGTGGAATTCGGACTTCCATAGATAAATGTACTCTGCTGACACTAGATCAGAAGGGTTACAGGAGAAGTTCTGAGAAAGGTTTGTGATTCTGCCTAAGACATTTGATATTTTTATTAGCCATTAAATAAGCCTCATTCAGAAAGGGCTTTTAATCAGCTTTTTTTACCCTCAAATAGAATTGACTAACCACTGTTTGCTTTTCAGTTGGGTAATTGGGAATAAATGGTAACAAACCTACCAGGAGTTCCATAGAGCAAACTACTTAAAAACTCCCATTTATACAAAGAAAAAAGATCAGTACACACAGCGATACTGAAAGATAGAGAACCTTGAAAACTACAACTACTTGTTTTCCTCAATTCATTTGCATTTGTCATTGCCAACAATGCATTTCTATTGATTTATTCCTTCTTTTAGTTAAGTCCATCAAAGTTAGAAAAAAATGAAGATGTGAACACTAATTTAGCACACCTATTGAACATACTTTCAGAGCTTGTGGAGAAAATATTCATGGCTTCAGAAATACTTCCACCGTAAGTGGTGAAATTTTCATTTGACAAGAAATTGTGTATCTATGTCTTGAGAAGTTTCTATTTCTAAAACATGTGAAAGCTTTTCTGTTGTCCTAATATTATTATACTCTGAAAAAGTCATGGTTAATCTTTATAAGATGAATTATATTTAAAGAAAATAACTGTCTTAATAAAACCACCCATTGTTTTTGTACAAGCCAATATGTCTGGTTTGTATAGCTTGGGGAGTGAATAGAGGTTTATAGTTTCAGATTTGAGATTGTAAAAGATATCTTGTCTATCCATTTAGTCTATACTTGATAGATTAATCACTCTGTTAATATGCTTTTAGGCCTCCAGTATTAGTGAACTCACTTGTTTAGGTAGAAGTTAACCTAAGTCTAAATCTTTCTCCCCAGAGTTTGCAGCTGGTTAGTTCTCTGTATCTGAAAGTAAATGTCAGGAAGTTGACTGAATAAATTGATGATGATAAACTTAGTCGATAAAATTTTCCTTACCCCTTCTAAATGTCTCATTACCTGTGGCAAAATACTTTTTTTGGGGAAAAGGCCAGTTTTATTAAACTGTGGTATATTTGGGTAAATTAAGCTTTCGGCTGCTAGGAGATCAGTAGTTTCACTTGCTTTCTGTGTTGAGATGATTGTGTTATTTTGGCAGGACACTGAGATATATTTATGGGTGTTTACAGAAATCTGTTCAGCATAAGTGGCCTACAAATACCACCATGAGAACAAGAGTTGTTAGGTAAGGCTCATCAATTCATTTGTTAAATCACAAACTGATAGATGGATAATTGTGAAAGATTGAAGAATAACAATATACAATTCAACGTTTTTCTTTGACTTTTATGTCAAAGCCCTATTGCATATTTTCTAAGTCCAAATGGCTCCTAAACTTAAAGTTACTATGAGATTTAGCTACCGTTTGCATTTTCTAAAAACATGAACATTCATTTATAGTCAAGTATTGGGGATTTTTAAACCCTTACAGGATGAGGTTAAAAGTTATACAAACAAAATCTGTAGCTAACTTCATATAATATTCTTCATACATACACACACACATTGATTGGCACTAAAAGAGAAGAGCAGTAATTGACTGATTTAGATATTAATTGGTTTATTACAATCTGTGACTCTGAGCTAATCTGGAACCAGAACATGTGGTGCTGAAGCTGTGTTTCAGTCTGCTCATTGTACCATAATTAGGAAGAACTGTTTTGGCAAACCATGGAATTTGGGAGCTTATATAAAGGGACTTCATTATCATTATTCTATAGGAAGAACTGCTTTGGCAAATCATGGAATTTGGGAGCTTATATAAGGTTACTTAATTATCATTATTCTAACTTACTTTCCAATGAAGAAGCAGATCTGTCTGGAGAGGTTAAGTTGTTGAACTAAGGTTATATAGAAAGCTGGTGGCTAAGGCACAACTAAAGGTAACTTTCTAAGACCCAATCTGATATCCTTAAGTCTTATTTGTAGGCTTTTGCTTTTGTTAAGCATACTCCAACCAATACCCCAACTAATTCCAGGCAAATGGAAATTTAATGCAAAAGCATCATGGAATACAGCAGTTTTCTAATAATATAATTTGTTATTTAGAATATACATAGTCATGTCATGCTATATTTAAAATAATCAGACAACCATTAACACCATTATTACAGTTTGTTTTGAAAATGTGTGTTAATCCTGCCTCCAACCTAAATTTTGTCAAGGGTCTTCTATTTCTTTTTTTGGGGGGCAGATAAAATTTCTCTTGGTTATGATATGACATAATATTTAAGAACTACAGATTCAGTTTTTGTTGGCATTAATGGTGATTGGGAGGAATAGAAAAGAATTATATGCTAGCACAGTTATGTGTGAGATGTAAATTAAAACTGTTCTATAAATTCAAACAAGTATAATTGTTAAGCAAACACAGCAGGAAATTGTAAACTGATGCAAGAGGGTGTTTTAGGGCATTTTTGCCAAGGTTATGTTTCAGGCTCATAGACCTACTGTGTATAATTATGACAATATTTTCAAGTAAAGTTTACACAATATTCTTTAAATTTGAGAAGTCCAAAATTAAAGACTTAATTGTTATTTTTTTGAGACAGGGTATCGCTCTGTTGCCCAGGCTGGAGTGCAGTGGTGTGATTTCAGCTTACTGCGACCCCCGCCTCCCAGGTTCAAGTGATTTTCATGCTTCACCCACCCAAGTAGCTAGGATTACAGGCATGCAGCACCACACCTGGCTATTTTTGTATTTGTAGTAGAGATGGGGTCAGACCATGTTGGCCAGGCTGGTCTTGAACTCCTGGCCTCAGGTAATATACTCACCTTGGCCTCCCAAAGTGTTGGATTACAGGCATGAGCCACCATGCCCAGCCAATATATTACAATTCCTATAAATGCTGTTTGAGAAGTAACTACTTTCTAAGAGTCCAAAAATTAGCAAACAGGTACATGTTCAAAGGTAAATGCTGAGAAATTGGGTAACCCACTCTAATAGAGAACAGAGATTGTGCCTATTAATGTCTAGAAGGAATTGCGTAACTCATTATTTTGGGAATAATGCTTGTCTTTACATAGATTATGTCTATCAATCTGTAGAAGGAATTGCATAATTCATTATTTTAGGAATAATGCTTGTCTTTACATGGGACAAGTAAGAGGTTATTAGTGTGGATTCTTCTTAAAAGGAAATTAGAGAGAAATTATCTACATGACAACATATCCTCCCTACCAGTGACTAAAGGAGGCATAATAGGAGTATCTATGCAAGCTTCATTTTCACACTGACATTGTCCCAAAATAAAATTAGCAGATAAAATCATGTATGACAGCTGTTAGTGTAATTTTTGCTTTTGCTATTGTTTTGTAATTTGACAACTTTTTAAAACTTTAGAATTCCTGATGTCTTGCCTTAAAAGTTTTCCAGGCTGGGCATGGTGGCTCAAGCCTGTAATCTCAACACGTTTAGACCAAGACAGGAGGATTGCTTGAGACCAGGAATTTGAAATTGTCCTGGGCACCGTGTTGAGACTCTGTTCTCTACAAAAATAATTAAAAAAAAAAAAATTAGCCAGGTATGGTGATGTGCACCTGTAGTCTTAACTACTCTGAGCCTGAGGCAAGAGAATTATTTGATCCCGGCAGTTCAAGGTTGCAGTGAGCTGTGATTGCAGGCCACTGTACTCAAGCCTCGGTGACAGAACAAAACCCTATCTCAAAGAAAAAGAAAGAAAAAAAAAAAAACCTTTCCAGCGTTCTATTATAGACATTTTCATTTATCAATAAGTCACCTTTTCTCTAGTGCAATGGATTATTATTTTTATATGAATCATCAACAAAATCAATGCAGCCAACTTAAGGCTGTTTTGTTTAAATAAATTAAGAAATGAGGATGTGTGAAATTATGAAATTGTACAGAATTATGCTTATATAATATAAAAAGTTTATTTATACTCCTGTGGTATTTCAGAAATTCTTAGGGTTCCTGAGGATACTACTTTAAGTATCACATGACCACTAGGCCTGGAATAATAAATAGTAAGCAAGACAGTAATTTTCCCAAAGTTAATCCAAATTCTAAATTGGGAAAAGTGAGTAATACATTCAGGAAGCAGATATATATATATATTCTTAAAATATGATGCTTTGGCTTACTGTTTTCTTAAAGCTTTCTGTGTCTGGGCTTCCTTTTATTGGTTTAGAGTGAAGTTTATGGTTCTATGAGTACTAAAAATTCTGTTTTATATGTATTGTTTTAATGTAACACATTATGTATGTGTTTTCTAAAAACAAAAAAAAAAATTTCCCTCCCATTCAGTGGTTTTGTTTTTCTTCGACTCATCTGTCCTGCCATCCTGAATCCACGGATGTTCAATATCATCTCAGGTAATCAGCTTTTGATAAATTTCAAACTTCAAAAAATTACAATTAACAGTTTCACACTGTTAGGTAAGAATACTCTTAAAATAAATTAAATCTAGTTTTTTTTTTTTTTTGATTATCCAATTCTAGTCTTGGCATATATAAAGTATTCCAAAGCACCCTTCCTTCCTTGTGCTTTTTCGGCTTTTTTCTTTTTGTTTCTTTTCTTCCATCTCATATCTAATCTGAGATGGCATGATTACACACATTGCACCTTTTTTTCTGACCCTATTGTGTCTAAAACCTTTATAATAAATAACGTCTTGGCTTTTTCAAGTTGGGAAGAGCTTTGCTTAGCCCATTGCTAGACTGCTGCCAGCTGGATCTTCAAGATCAAATTAAATGGTATCTACAGTTAGAATAGTATTCTGTGCGTACGCATGAAGAACGCAGTCCTGGTTCCTCCCATTAGAGATTTTTTAAGTCACCAGTTATATAGTGTAAACTGGCCATTTTAAACTTCAGTAAACCTGATCCAGTTTTATTACCCATATACCCATTTTGAGATGACTTTCAGGTGTTACACACTTCTTTCAAAGAAAGCATAACAGGGATATTTGTGACTTTGAATGTAATAATGAACCATTATAAACAGTAGGAACCAGAATTTTTACCTTAATAATCTGAAGCTCAAAATTGTATTAAAAATGTTTTGCGTCTCTGTAATTATCTTTTATTGCTACTAAAGTGGTTAAATCTACAAATCCATTAAGATTAAGGGTTTGAAATTCTTTTGGAGAAATTTATCTGAATGTTTGCCTCAGACACCACTATCTAAAACTAGGCAGTCAGGTAGATTACTAGGCAGTCAGGTAGATTATCTATGGGATTTTACTGTTAAATAATTAAGTTCCAGAGCTTATATTTAATAGACACCAATACTTGTCATTTACATCCTACTTATCTGTGTTCTACAGGGAAATGCCTCCTGATTTACCTTTAAAATATTTTAAAAGTTTATTAAATTTCATGTTTTTCTCCTCAAAATAAAGCAGAGGTCCTAAATTTTATCTTGCTTCTTGCGCTTTAAGTGAATTATTTGGATTGCAAATCATGTTGGGAGCAGGGAATTGCTCAGATTGCTAACCTGAGTAGGCTGAAACTAGCTTTGTGAACTGTCACAAAACATGTAAGAGTGACAGTCTTTTTTAGTGGTAAAGGTAAAGCTTTGAGGTCCTCTGAAATAGTATCAACCATTGGAAATTGCTGCGTTTTGTAGTACCCTTTTCACAAGCCTAGAAGCACTGATAAGCATATTCAGTTTTCCTCTTTTAACTCAAGTTCTTTTGAATTATACAGATCACAAATTTTTCAAAAAACATTTTTCAAAAAACATTCTGAGTTCTGAATGGAAGAATGGGTAGTAGTGTAACAGTAAAGAAATGTTAAAGTACTAAATTTATAATGGTTTAGCTGAAAGTGCTGTTGGAGTTGGTGTCATTAGCTGTGCCCAATTCTCTTCCAGATTCCCCATCTCCTATTGCTGCAAGAACACTAATATTAGTGGCTAAATCTGTGCAGAACTTAGCAAATCTTGTGGAATTTGGAGCTAAGGTAAAAACATTTTGATACTTTAAAATGTAATTTATGACTGCAAGTTTGACATGATAAAACGATAAAATTTGGCTTAAGTGAAGTTTTTAGCAATGAAAGATTATTTTTGTTGGTATGTTTGTGTTTAAAGCATCTTGTTTAAATTTTACATTTTAATAGTGGAATTTTAAAAAACACCACTTTAGCCATTATAGAAAACAAATTTTTCAAGGTCCAGTGTACTCAAATTCTCCCACTTTTAACATAAAAATAATAAATGAGTACATTTTAATACAAAAATTCATTAAAAATTTTATTTCACAGTAAACCTTCACTGTAAATACTAACTCGTTTGTTTTTTTTTTTTTTTTGACACCTACATGTAACTGTACTATCTAAGGATAATGACTAATATTAAGTTGGGATCATATCATGCCTCCTGCTTTTGTCACCTAATACGTGACAGACTTCCTGCCATATGTGGAAATAGATAACTCTTTCGTTATTCTTAATAATGGATATTTAGATGCCTTCCAATTTGTCCCTGTTATTGTTGTAACATATATCCTTACATACATTTCCTTTCATACTTGTTCAATTATTAGCTGAACTTAGGAGTAAAATTACTAATACATGTTTTAGGCTTTGCTATGTATTACAAGATTTCCTGTCGGCAACTTAAAATTCTTTTGTTGCTCCTCACAGCCTTGCCAAAACTCAGTGGGTACTATACTTTTTTCTTTTCTGCCAATTTGATAGGCAGAATATTTTGTATTTCATTGTTTTATTACTGTTAGAGAGACTTTCATTGTCTCTATCTTTGGAATTGCCTGTTGAGGTCCTTGTCTCATTTCTTATTGATTTTTACGAGTGTGTTAATCTTAACCTTTTCCCTATTTATAGCATAGTTTTAAGTAGTCAGGATTTTAGTATGATGAGCAGTAAACATGTATGGCCTAGGTTTTGAATTCATCTGAATCTTGAAGCAGGTTACAAATAAGATATTTTCCTATTGCAGTCTTCATTATATTGTATTTTAATTCCCTGTAATCTCTGCTGGATTCGAACCTATGATTTGGGGCCATGTTTGAGTGATTTTATATATAAGCAATTTGTGTCTGCCAGTCTGCGTGTTATGATTTGTGCTTGGGTTCAGGATTTTCTTTCATTAAAAATGCCCATACTCCTCAGTATAGCCATTTGCTTATATACTAGAAGGAAAATACTGTCATTATATGATTTAATTAATTCTTGTGAATGTGTTGCTGCTGCTACAACTGATTTATAAGAAGTATTGCTACATGTATGGGTTTTGCTATATTAATTTGGTGCGAAAGTAACTGCAGTTTTTGCTGTTAACTGTAATTACTTTTGCACCAACCTAATAGGTCAAACAGTGGTTTGTTTCCGCTGCATATAATAGAAGCATTCTATTTTTCAGGAGCCCTACATGGAAGGTGTCAATCCATTCATCAAAAGCAACAAACATCGTATGATCATGTTTTTAGATGAACTTGGGGTATGTATATAGTTTTTAGGTACTTTTTAAAGACTTAGAGTTGGCATAGCTGAGTTAACCCATTTAAGCAGCAATCTTTAGAAAGATTTTTCTATCCAAAACTAAAAAGACAAAAGCCTGCAATTTTTTGTCTGCCTTCCTAAACAAAAAACAGCATTTTTGTTTGTAATTAAAACTATTTATTCTTAAACCAAAGCATACATTATTGTGGCTTTTAGACTACTACTATCATTTTTTAGGGTCCGTCTTGTTTTTCATATCCTTTTAAAGCTATCACATCTGACTGCCATGACATTTTGTTGCCTCCTTAGCTTTTTTACTTTGCTGCTACTATGTGGGGCTTGAAGCAAGACGATGACACAGTTCTGACCAGGTTAAATAAGTAAATAGACTGAAAAGTCTTCTTTTCTAGGAATAAAAGACATGGATTTGGTGTTACACTTCATTCAGTGTGAATATCTATGCCTCATTTGGGCGTTGTTAATAAAATGTGATTACAAAATTATGAATGAGGGTATTTTATAATTTCTAGGACCCTGCCTTTAAGAGTTAAATTTTCATGATTGTACAGATTTTCAGGTACTGAGTCAGTTTTAAACTAAACTTATTAATAATTCAGTTCATATATAGGGAAACTAGCAAGGTACATGTACGTGTGAATAGAGCCAGGTATAAGGCATGGCATTAGGGAGTGCTAGGATTGGAGATTGAGGTGTCCATGTTCTGTCTTAATATATTCAGATTCAGTTAAAAAGAACACCACAATTTGTGGCAAACAAATCAGGAATGCCTATGAATCACTAGTTTAGTGTATGAAAAATTATGGCATAGTTCTACATAGTGAAATTGATAAGCTAAAAGTCCATCATGCTTCTGTATGTGAACTGGGATATAGTTGATCATTGGAAAACATTTTTACTATAATGTTTAAGGAACTGTGTGAGAAATTATGCCACACAATCTAGGATTTCATACTGCTTAGAATCCAAATATAATACTATTATATTTCTTTACCATCTGTATACCATCTGTATAAGCCAAATTTATTTTTGAAGACCCACTTCAATTATCTCCTTCAGGAAGCTTTTGCTGAGCCCCAAACGTGAATAAAGTAACTTTTGTTTTACCTCCTAAGCATCCCCTGCATATCTGTGATATATGAACTCGTGTTGCTATGATTACTTTTTCTAAAGTCCTTTCTACTAGAGTCAGTTCTCTGAAGGCAAATATAGTGTCTTTCATCGCTATAATCCTTTAATCACTGAATGAATATATCCTGTATAACCGTGTTTCTCTATCCCATAGAAAACATTGTTTTGCAGTTTTTAGCAGTGTAAAGCAAATACTGTCACCATTTTACTGGTAATCCAAGCCTTTGTTAAATGTTATTCCAAGGCTTAAAATAACACTGCCATTTAATGTTGATAATAAAGTACAGGTTGAGTATCCCTAATCTGAAATGCTAAAAAATCCAAAAACTTGTTGGGCACCAACAGGAAATGCTATTTGGAAAATTTCCAATTCTGGATTTTTGGATCTGGGATGCTCAACTGGCAAGTATACTGCATGTATTCCAAAATCTGAAACACTTCTAGTCCCAGGCATTTTGGGTGATATTCAACCTATACTATAAACTTTAATTATAGTGACTAAGTTACTTTATGAACCTTATCTGAAAGTACCATAATTAACACTGATTATTCCCACACATTAGCACGTATTCTGAACACAGTCCACAGATAATGTCTAACTTGACATGTTCTCACTGCATTTTCATAGTGCAGTTCCTACTTATATGCATATCAACTTAGACAAACTACAGAAGCTTAATAATGAAATTTCATCTAGGAATTTTAAGTATAGGCTGCATTTAATCCAGATTAGCAGTTAACCTACACTATTTGGCATATGTTCTATATTTCAGATATAAAGCTAATTGTTAGGAAGCCACACCCCCCGACCCTTATTTTTAGAATAGCAATAATATTGTACCACATCTGTCATGCTATGGAAAAAAATAGAATCTGGCTTAAATGTGAATACAAAGGTTACAGAGTCTATATTTTACCATCATTAATGCTGAATTTTATATTTCAATAAGAATCTTCAGAATTTTAAGAAATTTGAGAATTTAAAAAAATTATCTAATATACTCAATTAGAATATTTTCACATGAGACTATAAAGATTTGTATTTCTAACAAAAAATTAGCCGGGCATGGTGGCAGGCACCTGTAATCCTAGCTACTTGGGAGGCTGAGGCAGGAGAATCACTTGAACCCGGGAGGCGGAGGTTGCAGTGAGCCGAGATCATGCCATCACACTCCAGCCTGGGCAACAAGAGCGAAACTCTGTCTCAAAAAATTAAAAAAAAAAAAAGATTTGTATTTCTAAATGCAATTTTACAATTCCCTTAAAGAACGTACCTGAACTTCCGGACACTACAGAACATTCTAGAACAGACCTGTCCCGTGATTTGGCAGCACTGCATGAGATTTGTGTGGCTCATTCAGATGAACTTCGAACGCTCAGTAATGAGCGTGGTGCACAGCAGGTAGGCTTTTGCCAGCCTTCATTAACAATGATGTTTCAAGGATAACACTTTGAGAGGTGGTAAATAACTGAATTCTGGTTAACATTTTTTCTTGTTACATTAAATTTTTGAGACTGCATCATATTAACAAAAGATCTCAGCAGACAGAAATAACGGGCCCAGACTAAAATGATGTACATTTAATACTGAAAAACATCAGGTTTTGCTCTTGAGTCTGCATCTTAATTCTACTGGAAAGCAGTGTAACTGTTAACATACTTTGGCGACGTATGTGAAAATGGCTAGTAAGTCAGTATTGATTTTTTTTTTCTTTCAGTTTCTGTCTCTTCTCTGTCACATACAGATACAGTGCATGGCCAAAGTGATTCTCAAATTGTGAAACAAATGATTATTATTTGGGATGTTTGTCAAATTCACATCCAGAGATTCTGAAGTGTGGCCTTGAAAGCTGCACATCTAGCAAACTCTTCCAGGAATTTATAGGGATTCTGATGCAAGTGAACCATGGCCTACACTTTTGAGAAACAGTAGACTACATTGATAGACTTCTATCTGCCATATGCACCAAACAGATACAGATTAGGATGTATTCAAAGAGACTTAACACCAGGTCAATTAAGATACTGGAGATACAGAACAAAACGGGTTACATTTTCAATGTCCTCAGCTGACATAAGGGCCACTGGAAGAAGTGACCACAGGGACAGTTTTGACTAGTTTCTAATGTAGTTTCAGGAGATAGTGAATGCTGTCACCGCACTGGCTAACCATTTGGCAGGGATTTTGTAGAAGGGATTAAAGCATTGAATTTGGTGACTGAGTTCTCTACAATCTGAGATTCTAGAATCCTCAAGTCCTGTTCCTCCCAGCCCCCCACCTCCCAGCTTTCAAAGCTAATAATATGACTTGCCTTAAATATTAAATTAAAAGACCTTTAAAGAGAGGTAAACTGCTTCTGGCAAAATGTGATAGTGATAGTTCTGGCCTAAAAAACAGGAGCATGCCAAACACAAATTTCTGTTCACTATATATAAAAATTCTCTTAGTTATGACCAGAAATACTCAGCCAATGACTGAATAATAGAAACTTATGTTTTGAGTGGAATTGTGCTAATATTTTATGCATCCCTTTGCTTTGATATGGCTTTTTTCAAATCCAGGTTCCCATCCTGAAATTGCTGACCGAGCTTTCATTTATTTTCATACCATTTTTCCTCTGTCTAGCACGTACTGAAAAAGCTTCTGGCTATAACAGAACTGCTTCAACAAAAACAAAACCAGTATACAAAAACCAATGATGTCAGGTAGCAGCCTTCGCCCCAGTGTTCTGCATGGATTCATCATGCCCAACATGGTAATTCACTTCAGTATAATATCTCCTTTGCTCTTGCCAAAAAATAGCACACTTTTCCACATTCCAATGATGTGTGAGCTATGCAAACAAAATCCAAGATTCTGCTAGTGCATAACTATGCCAGCAACCTTGTAAGCTATCTGTGCAGGATATTTGCACTATTTCCACATGGAATCAATCTTTAACAACCTCTGAGCCTTGGTGTACAGATCACCTTTCACAAAACAAAATGCTATGACTGTATCTTGAACTTTGAAAATATATTTTCAGTACACCCAGTTGCCAAAGTTTTGCTCTCTCTTAGAGAAAGAACTATGAAATCAACTGACACATTCTCTTATTGACAATTGTGTATAACTGGATTGCAGACTGTTCTTACTGTAACTACTTCCTGATTAGGAATATGACCATTTGACTGTTCAATGATTATTTGTATTTACAGTTTCCAGAGTTTGTCATTATAATAGGAACAATCTTTGCTGTATACTTTTAAAAAATACTGTGCTATTTCTCTTGCTGGAACTGTTGAAAGAAAATATATAGAATGATCTATTGCTCATCAGCTTTATTTTTTAAACATACTACTTATTTTGTTGAAATTGTCAAAGACTGTATTTAGATCTCATAATGCTTTGTTAAATGTTTACAACAGTAAATAGTTTGAATTCAGTAAATATTATTGGTTGTTGTATTGATCAATGCATGTTACCCCTTCATTTCATAGACTACCAGTTTCTTTTATGTTAACTAGAATGTTTTTGTTAAAAGTTATTTGTTCATTATTTGTGCTACCCTACCCCTTTGATTATGCAGACAAACCTCATCAGCTGCCTAACTTATCCATCTTTGAACTTCTGACTACTTGTATCTGCTGGACATTTAGTTCAACTGTATAGTTTTATTTACTTCTGTATGTGTATTTTTGTGAAGTATTCACAAAGGTTAAGTTAAAATAAAACCAAGGGATATCTTGCATAATTGATTACTTCTGTCTAAATAGAGCTAAGCATTTAATTTATTTTCTTCCTCCTTCAGGGGCAGTTTAAACCTTAGCACCAGAGCAAGGCCCAGGGAGAAGCTGAAGCTTTAGATCAGTATTTTTGCTAATGGCCTCTTTTGAAAAGGATTCTATATATGCAGCAATTCCTTCCATCTCATAATTGTGCAGGGCAGGTATGACATATGGAACATATGTGGCAGAATGACATTGGTAATAAAAGTGGGTGAGACAGGAACCCAAGGAGGTGTTCTTACAGTAAGGAAAGGCCTAGATTCCAAGAGCAACACTTTATGCTGTTCCTCTAATGTATAAAATACAGGAAAAAAAATGCTAAAGGTTTAAAAGATGTCTGCTTAACAGTTTCAAGCTACAAAAGGCAATTATTTCTATGGGGGCTGCTAACCTCTGTGGCTTCAATCACAGTTTAACATTGATACCAAAAATCTCAACATGTCCCGTGCTCCTTTTCCTTGAAATCAACTCAATTCATTCCATTCTCTCCCTTCCTGGCTTTTTTATCAAATTACTCTCCTTTCCATCCCTTCTGTTTTATAGCTGGACTTGGAACAACCCAGGTGGTCTCCTTCCTTAGTTACATGATAGAAGACAGGGAGGATATGGACTAGTCAAGATATTTTGCTATGCACTTTGGTTCCCACTAATCACGCCTCAGTCTTTAGCCATACTAACCTGTCAGTCTGAAATCCTTCTCCCTTTTATTTAAAATCACAAACCTGACTCATCCTGCTTCTTATATTTTAACATCATTTGTCTCTCAAGTTGAAATGGAAACTTGTTACTTACCTTTGTAGGCCCTGTAGTAACTAGCTTGTCAGTGTTGAAATAAAATCTCTCACACTTTAACTTTTTTAATGGGGCTGGGTGGGAAAATTTTCATTGATAAGTGTGGACCTTGCTCTGATGCCAAAGTTTGGCGATCTGAAAGGGAAAATGAGAAAAACTGTGAATATCTTGTAATTCTGTCTAGAGCCTAGAAGCAATGTACTTAACTAGGACCACGATGGAGGATTTATAACTTTTGGCTTCTTCCACTCAGCTTTTGTAAAATCTCATGTCATGAATTTTATTCCTTTCACTCCAGAATGAGGGAAAAAACAAAACAAAACAAAACAAAACAAAAAACCCCACAAAACTCAAGCCTACAGTTTGAAGAATTGTTAGAGAGATGAATATGCACATAGTAAGCATTGCCTTAAAGTAGATGTAATTATAATGGTACTTACCTTTCTGGAAAGTACAGCCTGGGATGTACTGAGACTGAGGAGGTGTGTGTATCTGTGCAATTTAATTAGATTTAGGACACTTGAATTACTCGGAATTCCTTCAAGCCAGTTTTCCTGAAAAGAATTCTGGCTTGATATACAGCCAGCCACAGTTCGGTTCCAATTATAACAGTTAGCAATTACTGAATACTTAAGTGTATGCAGGTACTGTTCTAATTAATCCTATAAAGAGTGGGCATTATTATTTTCCCCATTTTCAGTGTGGGAAACTGGCACTTAGAGATTTAATAACTTACCAAGGTCACACAGTGAAACAGAGGCAGCCATGATTCATATCTAAGTAATTTGTTGTAATAGTCTGTGCTTTTATATTTTTAAATTGACTCATTTCAATTTGAATTACATTTTTCAAACATATTTGGTCTGCACAATTCCTAGTAACTGTTATAATCTACTTACACGGATTCACTTATAGGTGATCTAATAGGTTAATTAAAGGCTGTGGTGACGTATGCCTGTAGTCCCAATTACTCAGGAAACTGAGGCAGAGGATCACTAGCGCCTAGGAGTTTGAGACAGCCTGGGCAACACAGCAAGACCCTACATCGAAACAAAATTAAAAAACCATAACCGAATACACAAGTGGCTTCTGCCTACTTATCTATACTAGCCTAAGAGTTTGATGTAGACAGCTATTCAAAATCATATATTTGTTTTTTTTAAAAAAACCCATTTGGAAATGTTTTTGGGTAAGTAAACAAATAATATTCATTACCCAGACAACTGGCTTTCAGTACCATGTAATAGTTGAAATACCTTCTGCAGTTTAATAGTAATGGACAAATAGCTAAATGTATCAGGATGGCATTCAAAAAGCCATTTATAAAGGTTTCTAGAGGGCAAAACACATTCCTTAACACTTTTAAAGCTAGCTACTAAGTTTTGGGTTTTGTGGTGCCTTTTTCTTAAAAAAGCATAGGTTTGCCTATCATATTTTGCTTAAAAAATTAGGCAAGTAAGTTGCAGCTTTAATTTGATATTAGTCATGATGGAATAAGAATATTCAAAACAGGTGCTATTCTAGCTCTTTTGAAGATGGTTTATTTTACATAAAGTTACTGTGAAAGGGAAAGAAAGTAATAGAAAAGTTTTAATATATTTTGTTTTCACATTACACTTTTTAAATAAAGTTAAACGCTTGATATGCTTCCTACTTCTCTTGATTAGTTAGCATTGAGAAATCAACTTCAAATGGTTAGAGAGATTCTACCAGGTCGTCGTCAGTCCATTCTTCCTAAGAAGGAAAAAAAGTGTGGTAAGGATAACACTGAAGCATAACCAGTATTGTTTACCTCTTACCTCCCTTTAGGAAAATGTTCTCCTCCTTTTACCCATGTGGATTACAAAAGATAAACCAGGAAATTTTGTAATAGTTCACTGTTAGTAATGTTGGCATGGTCTCACCAGACTACTCCAATGAGGAATAAAGGTTACAACTGTGACCTTCTGCCTCTGATTATTCACTTACCTGACTTGACAGAAAATTTGTTTTTAAAAGGGGGTAAGGGAAAAATCCTTGGAAAATAAGAAATAAAGCAAAAATGTAGTATGTATGCATATTGCTTCTTTCTATGAACACAAGAAGGATTTTTCATCAAGAAAGACAGAAGAGAGAAAAATCCCTTTAATAATGGACAACAGTACTGTACGTAAGGAAGTATGCAAAAAATGAAAAAACCCACAACTCTATAATGCTTATACTCTTGGAGAACAAATCTTAATAGTATAATCACACCAGAATGTGTAACAAAAATGACTTAGAGTTCATCTTTGGAGTAAAACATACCTCCTCATGTTTGGACTTCTTTGAGACGTAATCATCATCTTCATAGCCTTTCCTCTTCTTCCTATAATTATGCAACTATCAATAAGCAATCTAATACCAGCCACAGATACTATAAAATGTAAAATAAACTAGCAAGGCCATATGCAATATCATGTATATACTGAAAAACATAGGCCTGGATAAATGGAAAAAGATGAAGATTATGGGTAGGGAAAATGATACTTTTAAAATCAATCTTTAAATTAAATGCAATTCTAATTAAAACCCCAATAAAATTTTTCATGGAATTTGTCAAGTCTAACACTGACCTAGGAAGAAGTGTGAAAAAATAGATAATATAAAAAAGAACAATGTTGGAAGACCTTGTCCCAGTTATCTTCAAAGCATACTACAAAAGCTATGGTAATTAAAAGTGAGATATTACAAAAGCTATGGTAATTAAAAGTGAGATCATAAATCAATGATCAGACTAGATTAAGCAAAGTAATGACTATGCAGAAGTACAGATTTAATGTGTGATAAAAACTGTTTCAAATAACTAGGAAAAACATGAAATAAAAAATGAGCTGGGACCTGCCGGGCACAGGGGCTCACAATTGTAATCCCAGCACTTTAGGAGGCCGAGGCGGCAGATCGCCTGAGCCCAGGAATTTGAGACCAGCCTGAGCAATGTGGCGAAACCTTGTCTCTACAAAAAAAATTAAAAAATTAACCAACGTGGTTGAGCACCTGTAGTCCCAGCTACTCGAGAGGCTGAGGTGGGAAGATCACTTGAGCCCAGACAGCAGAGGGTACAGTGAGCAAAGATCGAGCCACTGCACTCCACCTGGATGACACAGACTTTCTCAAAAAAGTGGGGTTATGGGAGCTGGGGCAAAAATTAGTATTTGGAAAAAAGTTGTGAAAAACAATAGAATATATCATATATAAATAAATACAATCAGCCTTCTGTATCCTGTGGTTTCCACATCTGTGGACTCAACCAATTGCGGATTGAAAATAAGGAAAAAAATTCTATCTGTACTGAACACGTACAGACTTTGTCATTATTCCCTCAAGAATACAGTATGATAACTATTTACATAGTATTCACATTGTATTTAGGTATTATAAGTAATCTAGAGATGATTTAAAGTATATGGGAGGATGTGTACAGGTTATATGCAAATACACCATTTTGTATTAGGGCATCTGTGGATTTTGGTTATCAGCAGAAAGTCCTGAAACCAATCCCCCATGGATACTGAAAAATGACTGTATATAGAATCTATAAAGCACTACAAACCACAAAAATGTGGCCAGGTGCGGTGGCTCACGCCTGTAATCCCAGCACTTCGGGAGGCTGAGGTGGGCGGGGGTCAGGAGCTTGAGACCATCCTTGGCTAACATGGTGAAATCCCATCTCTACTAAAAATACAAAAAATAAAACTAGCCGGGCGTGGTGGCACGCACCTGTCATCCCAGCTACTTGGAAGGCTGAGGCAGGAGAATTGCTTGAACCCGGGAGGCAGAGGTTGCAGTGAGATTGCGCCACTGCACTCAGGCCTGGGTGACACAGCAAGACTCCATCTCAAAAAAAAAAAAACAAAAGCCAGAAAATTGGACAAGGGGAATAAATAAGCAACACAGTAGAAATATAAGTGACTGTTAAACGTGGAAACTTCAATGCCCCATAATTAAGAAAATGCAAATTAAAATACCAATGTGGTACTTTTTCACTCAGACTAGCAAAAGCTAAGCATTGATAATTACACGTTGTACAATACGTATGAAAGATGCAAAGAAGAAGAAAATGTGACTTATTTCATAAATACATATGGATATACGTGCAGAGAAAAGGCTGGCAAAGGTAAACAACTGCTAAGTAACTTCTGAGGTCATGACAGATTTGGGTTTTGATCAAAGGGAACTTTGGTTTCACTTGTATTGACTGACAAGGACCAAACAGTTTTTGTGTCATGAAAAATAAAGGTAAAATAATTTTGAAGATCAAGGAAAACAAATATTTAGTCCTAAAGTAGCACTACTCATGGTAGTGAGTACCAGGGCTGTTCCATGAACAGTTTGCACAGTTTGCAGTGAGTTAAGTATAGGAATTGTGTTTGGAAGGTTTTTTTTTTTCTTTTCTTTTTTTTTTTTTTTTTTTTGAGAGTCTCACTCTGTTGCCCAGGCTGGGGTGTAATGGCGTGATCTCGGCTCACTGTGACCCCTCCGGGGTTCAAGCAGTTCTCCCTGCCTCAGTCTTCCAAGTAGCTGGAATTACAGGCACCCGCCACCACGTCCGGCTAATTATTGTATTTTTAGTAGAGACGGTGTTTCACCATGTTGGCCAGGCTGGCTGGTCTCGAACTCCCGACCTCAGGTGATCTGCCTGCCTCAGCCTCCCAAAGTGCTGGGATTACAGGTATAAGCCACTGTGCCCAGCCCTAGAAATTTTTAATAGTAATCTGATATAATTTTATGACTGTTGAATCTAATAAAACTTGAGCTTATGTTTTTAGTCTTCACTCTTCTAGTAATTCATTTTTTATTGAATTTTACACAAGTATACATCTAGTGAATTTTTTTAAAAAAGTCCTTCACAGTTTAAGAAGCACCCCTCAAGTACTCATAGGTATTCAGAATTTGCTTGGCCCACCCAGTACAAGGCAGATGGCAATCTGGAATAAAATGTAAGCTATGGTAGTTAGGAATTCTGGATTATGGTCCATTCAGTTACTTAGCTAGAAAAGGTAGGATTAATAGTTCAGTGGTCTAATCCAGGGGTGGATAAACTTTAAAGAGACAGTAAATATTTTAGGTCTTGCAAGGCCCTATAATCAGTTTCTGTTTCAACTACCTAACTTTTCTGCTGTATCATGAAAATAGCCATAGGTGATACATAAACGAATGGGTGTGCTACATTCCAAGAAACTGTTTTAAAGACAGCTAATGGGCTGGATAGGCCTGATAGGCCACAGTTTGCCAACCCCTGGTCTAATCCCATTTCAAAATCAATGCAAAAAGAACATAATCAGTGCTGCAATACTTTTATTCATTAAAGCCAACATTACTTCTCTGTAACCACTCTGAAAAATTCCTGTTACCACTGAAACCCGGGAGTGAATGGAATCCACCAATTTCAAATTCTGTGCTAAATCATGCTTTGTCATTATAGCTCTACCTATAATAAAACAACCTCATATTCTGCACACTTCCTAACTCCCTATATATTCCCCGACTACAACTGTATAGGTAAGGAATTTGAATCATGTGTATTTGACATAAGGGCCTTGGAATGCTGTTCTGGCTTTTCATAGGTATCCAGCAGCACATATTCACCAATTACAGAAATAATACCTCAATACATCTTAAATATAAAATGCCACAGATAACTCTTACTAAATTTTAACAAATACAGTATAATTTTAAGTAACAAAATGCATCCCAAAGGAAATAGAAAATGACAGTTTAATTAATCCTAGTACCTGTCCAAATTCCCAACTGCTTAAACACCTAAAAGAGAAAGTTTAAGTGGATCTTTCAATTTACAAAGCATGCATTGCCAATTTTATGGTGATTTCCACATTCAGCTTACATATCAATTAAGAGACATTAAAGGTGTTATGTCTAGCTACAAGAAGAAATTAAATAGCCTATTTTCCTACTGGCTTTATCGTCAATATAAAGTTTGTCACTGAAAGCAAGTATGCCAACTTTCCCTACTCTAGCTAACAGAAGTCTGGAACAGCATATTTGTTCCTCAGACCAGGTATCACAGCTTCAGAGAGACCAAAGATTAAAAGGACAGGAAAAGGTAAAAGGATTCCTTAGGAAGACCCTGACCCCTGAAATCCCATGAGAAGTAACAGAACAGAATGGCCTGCAAGCCAAAGAACATATGAGTCACAGCAGGATCAGAACTGCACAGTGAATGCCAAACTATTAACTTAATCTCATTAGAAATGTCCATTCAATAAAGGAAATCTGATTTAATGGATCAGTCAGCTTTCCTCAAATGAGCAAACACCAATAAAATGATTTACGAACCAGTTGGACTGGGTAACAATTATGTCTATTGATTAACACTGTCACATCAACTTACGTGATTACATTAAGTGCAAGCTCAGCAGAATGACATCGCTCCAACTTCTGTTTCAGAACAGCAACTTCTTCAGATCTGGGTGGCTCATACTTTTTTACTAAGTTTCTCATGCCTATGTGGATACAAAAAAGAATTTAAACTGAATAAGCAAACCTTCTTATAGTAGCGGAGCTGGTTACTTTTCCATTTTGTTATAGGAAACAACAAAACACCCTGCAAATGACATGGTTATTCTTCTCAGGATTTGCATCATTCTGCATTTCATTTTACATTAAAATCCAATAAGCACTGCATGTTTAGTTGAAGTAATTATGGCTCTCTGCTGTTTAGCCCATATCATATATAACATAAAGCACACTGTATAATCTAGTATTTTTTGAAAATCCTACTGGGGTCACTTCTTGTTCAGTTTTAAGACTTAAAAAAAAAAATCCCTAAATGATTTAGTGAACATGTTTTGTTCTCTATCACCAACCATCTTTGTAATATTCTATTCCATAGATAGTGGGCCAACAGTATACTTCCTCTTTACAAAGTAAACTGTTATTACACAACATGCAATAAAGGAAGGATGCTTAGTAAAAATTTGTTAATAATCCTTTGCTTTAACAAAAAGCAGACCCTATACAAAAATGTCCACTTCAGGTTAAAAGCAAACTACTATATCAGTAACTTTATAATTGCAAAAGCATCCTCTAGCTGATCTTGCTATTCAACTATAATAAACCAAAGAATACCAATTTCAACATTAGGGGAATAATGAGATCCAATGAGCTTATTATTACTGTTAGCCAGCCATGTGATCCAAATGACTACACTAGTGACCTATTTCATAATGCAAACAAAACAGTATTTTTAATTGAATTAATACTTGTAACTCAACACCCTTAGGACAGTATCTGTGTTCCAAAAATTACCAGTATCTTAGTAGCATTAAACTTCTGAGTGTTTCATAAAGAGCTGTTTTTATTTCATTTTAAAATAAGTGGAGCAAAACAAAGGTATTGAGAAGAAATCAGTAATAAAACTAAGCTATGAAATGAGTACACTGGAATAAGACCCCCTTTACCTACTAAGTTCTATGATCCTAACAGCTACAGTCAAATCACAATTAGCTTTTAAAGTGAACCCCCTAGTGGCATAACTAAAGACCTACAGTTTATAATTCATAAACCACAGCCATCATTCTCCAAGAAGGAAGCCCTCAGGATCACTTCGAGCAGAGAATCAAGAAATGATAGAGATGCCCTGAAGCATCTTAAATTTTAAAACACAAAATATGTAAAATGTATACCCATTTACTCTCATCGAAGATCAAGATTTCAATCTTGTATTTTACTGGTTTAACATTTAATTACATTACAAATTTAATCAACAAGAACAATTTACACAAGGTTTGGAAACAAACATGATTGACTTTTTTTTTTTTTTGAGATGGCGTCTGACTCTGTCACCTAGGCTGGAGTGCAGTGGCGCAATCTCTGCTCACTGCAAGCTCTGCTCCCCGGGTTCATGCCATTCTCCTGCCTCAGCCTCCTGAGTAGCTGGGACTACAGGTGCCCACCACCATGCCCGGCTAATTTTTTGTATTTTTAGTAGAGATGCGGTTTCACAGTGTTCACCAGGATGGTCTCCATCTCCTGACCTCGTGATCTGCCCACCTCGGCCTCCCAAAGTGCTGAGATTACAGGCATGAGCCACCGCGCCCGGCCACATGATTGACTTTTAACCCCAAAGAGTAGCTTAGCAGCCATGACCAAGTGTGCCATGGGCAAGAATGAGGAATGGAGAATGCTGGTTAATTCAGCCAATAAGTAGAGATTCTACTCAACTCAGGACAGGGTTTCTCAACACCAGCACTCATAACGTTTTGGGCTGGATAAATCTTGGTTATTCAGGGCTGTATTATTTTCCCAACCTTGCTATTAAAATTATCACAAACGTGACGGCTTAAAACAACGGAAATCTATTATCTCATAGTTCTGGAGCCCAGAAGTCTGAAATCTGTTTCACTGCACCAAAATTAAGGTGCTGGAAGGGCCACACTCTCTCTGGAGGCTCCAGGGATAAATCCATTCCTTGCCTGTTCCAGCTTCCAGTGGCTGCCTGCTTCCTTTGGCTTGCAACCACATCACTCCAATTTTCAAGGCAAGCATCTTTAAATCTTTCTCTGCTGTCTTAACGGTGCCTTCTCTGAGTGTGTCAAATCTTCTTCTACCTTTCTCTTAAAAAAATAATTTATCTACAAAATAGAAGTTACAAATTTAAACATTATCCTTATTTCCCATTACATCTTTTTCAGTGCCTAGTATGTTTCTTTATTCTTTAAAAAGATCCTGTTGTCAATCTCTAAATCCTTTCTAAATCGGACTCTCTTTTCACTCTGCATAAGTTCTATATATATATGAACACTACTTCCTTCTATGTACCTTCTATTTGTTCTAGACCAATGTGTCTTTCATGCTTCCATAATACAGTAATTCAGTGAAAAGAAATCTAAACAAAAATCTATGTTGTATTTCTAGTTAAACACCAAGATATTTATTTAGAAAGGAGCTTTGTACTGGAAGAACATTTTGTAAAGTGTTCTCATTTACTTACTTTTCATTATATCTAGTAACTGTGACAGGCAAGTTCTGTTCTCTCTCAGCATCAGACTCTCTGATAAATAACTGGTAAAGAAAAGAAAAAAAATGTAATCTATTGAAAAGATACAGCACATTGAGAAAACATGACACCATAAATTATTTTCCTCCATCCTCATCAAAGGCAATTAAAAAAATTTTAAATTTATGAATGTATAATCTATAACTCTTATGTTTTAAGGATTTATTAGCAATTACATTAAAAGATGTTTACTGTTTTAAGTTTAGTGACATTCAGGTACAACCTTTCAGAGACAAAATAGTATGTAAGTAACAGTAACAGTCAGTACTTGTAACATTTATATCTTTTAATATAGAAGCTCAATGAGTCTAACCTTACTTTACAGATGAGGAATCTGAGTTACAGGGATGAACAAGTCATGATCTTGTAACTTGTCCAAAGTAATAAAGCTAGGAAGCAGCAAAACTGGAATCTGGCACTAGTAAGGATTCTCTGTTCCCTTAATATGAAAGCCATTTTACCTATAGTTGCACTTTTGGGAAGTAACAGACATTCAAACCAACCACCTAACGCTTTATAAATCTATTACATCTTATTTGCATCAAGTCCAAATCAAAGGTGTTAAACTTCTTTATCAATGTGATATAAAATCCAAATTACCTGTTTTTCTCAGAGCTGACAGTATGAAAATATAATTTCTATATTTAAATTTTTAGTTACTCTGAAGTTTTACATACCTGAACTTGACCTATAATTGATAAAAGCTCAAATGAACAGATTCTCAAAGTATTAAATAGTTTTTCAAACACAAATGCAAAAAAATTATTTTTCTCTTGGGTGTAATAGTTACAAAAATAGAAAGCAATGCTTTAAGAACTCTTGTGTCTTTATCCAGATTGAAATTTTATTATAAAGTTTTGATAACTGTTTGACGTTACATCATCATCATCTATTGTGGGAATAAATTTTGGATCTGAAAATCAAGAACTCTCCTGACAACTATAGTAAAAAATAACTAGTTTTTTCCTTTCCCTTTCCTACCTAAAATTACTCCCATTTTTGTCATCTTCCTTTATTTTTACTCTTCATTTCCTTTTGATTTCTTAAGCATAAGGATCATAGGTTTGGTGCTAAGAGTTGGCTGACTACTCATTAGCTCTGTGAAGTTAGCAACTCTTAACCTCAATTTTGAATTTGAATTTTAATATTGTGGTGTTTTAATAAAATCCACAGGCAAATAAGAATACCTAAAGTAGCAGATGAGAAATAAAGCTCTAAATCTACAAGAAAGAGAAGAAAACCTAGAAATAATGGTAATAATCCTATGATTAATAATCTGAGGCATTATCCAGACTCTGACAACAGCACAGGGGCTTTCCCTTTTGAAATGAGCAATAAATGTAAACCCCATTTCCACATATCCCAAAAATTTGCCTGTAAATCAGCTGTAAGTTAAAAATGTTTGGAAAGCATTTCCCTAAAAAGGGGGGCTGGGGAAGGCCCAATGTCTAGTCTCTGGGAATGTTACAAAGGCCTATTAAATTTGCACGGAGCCAAAGGTATCACAATTTCAATTTTGCCTACCTGGAATTATACTGAACTAAACTTCTAAGATGAAATAAACTCATCTGGACCTTAGGATGCTTCATCCCACTCTATGTAACTAAAATCTCATCACTGAAGAATTTATATATGCACTATATACAATGCTTCAAGATTAATCAGACTTTTGGTTATTTGAACTGTGGAAAAGAGGACTTTTGTTCCCTTACAGAATGAAGTCCGCAGGCCAGGTATGGTGGTGTGCACCTGTCACCCCAGCACTTTGGGAGGCCTAGGCAGGAGATTACTTGAGTCTAGGAGTGACTGAGATGAACCTAGGCAACATAGGGAAACCCCAACTCTACAAAATCAAAAAGATTAGCCAGGGTGTGGTGGTGTGTGCCTGTGGTCCCAGGTACTCAGCAAGCTGAAGTAGGAGGATCGCTTGAGGCTGGGAGGTTGAGGCTGCAGTGAGCTATGACTGTGCCACTGCATTCCAGCCTGGGTGAGAGTGAGATGCTGTCTCAAAAAAATAATAATAACCAACCAACCCCCCCAAAATTAATGGAAGTCCACATCTTAACTCCATATACATCAATAATTTACATGACTGTCTTTCGTAACGCAGAGATTTATCTTATTCATTTTCATATTCCTAAAGTGTAGTACAGTGCATAGTAGTACATAGAAGGTATTTAATAGATGTTTGCTTAGCAAATAAGTGGAGATTTAAATCACTTTGGGATTAAATATATATATTTATATACAGTTGATGAGCTGTGTTTGCAGAGAAGAGGCATATCATAAAATATAAACCTACAATCCCTTATCCTAGATGCAGATGTGTTGTGAAATTCTTAAGTATTCATGTCTTAGAAAAGTTATCTGGTGCATATATTATGAAATGTGAAATACTCAAGTGATGTCTATAATCAGGAATATTAAGATTTCTGCAAGGGAACACAAATATTCCTATTAAGTGAAAGAAAAACTAAATACAATCTGCTCTATCTGCTGCCACCTTATCAGTGGATTCTGAAATTATGGATAAGGGATTACAATCATGTAAAACAGTTTTAATTAACTTTAGGAAGTTTTATCAGCTTTCTTCCTCAGCTATTTCTAAGAATGAAATCAAGCAGAATCTCAAAGGTCATAAATTGAGAAACTTAATACAGAAACTAAAAATGTCTAATTGGTGCTAGCTTGTGCTTCAGTTAGTTAACAATATTTAACTTCCACGTGTCATACATGCTCTACAGAAGGGGAATAAAGATAAAACAAGGCAGACGTATTTGCTGCACTCAAGTTGCTCATCAGTTCACAGGACCTTCTAAATTTGTCATATACTGATAGCTATATCAGTCTTTCAAGGATCACCTGGTTTACTCCTACTTTAATCCTAAATGTATCCTCCTCTTAGTTCAACAGTATTTTTCATGATGTTTAAAGACTTCCTTAAAAGGCAATTTCATTTCTTCTTTTCACCAACCATCCCAGCCACAAGGAATATTAAAGATTATAGTCAGAAATGATTCTATGAATAAATAAACTCAGTGACTGAATTTGACCTAAGTTAAAACACTAATTAATACCTTTCCATAGTAATTCCAGCCCTGGAGGCACTAGATAAAATGGCAGTCAGGGCAATTTGGGAAGGTGTGTATAAAAGGTAGGCATCCGTCAATGCAATTCTATTAAGAAAGTCATCAGCTGTTTTCCTCAAAATCTCTGGATTCTCCAACATGGGGTAGCGGGTCTAGAAAGAAAGTTTGCAAATGTTACCATTTCTGAGGGTTTAAATGGAGTATAACAACAGTTTAAAATTACACAACTCATATTAAGAAATATGTGCTATAACATATCTAAAGTTCCTAGCACAGTACTTGACAGTGTCCTCAATTTACATTAATTCCTTCTCTTGGTCCTTTTCCACCTGAGTAGGAAGGGGAAGGAAGGGAAGCTCTTAGAGATTCCACTGAGTCTAAAGTAGGGCCAAGAAATACATATTCCCAGGTAAATGCTTCTCTCAGGCAACCCAGGTGATTCAAATGTAAGGCCACATTTAGGAATACACCTTATTTTTATATGAAATTCCTTCTACTTAAAATTTACTTTCAGAAAGAAGTAAATAAAAATGAATCTCAATTTGATTAGAACACACTAGACTTCAAATTCCCACAGAAAAAGTTTTAAAATATGCTCAAGAGATGTGGAAGACCTCCTATTTCCTGACAGTTCTTCACACCCTATAAAATAAACCATAAATCTGAAGTCCTCAGATATCCATGTTCGACACCTAAAGCAGTAGGAAAGCTTTTCTACACTCTGAAATAAAGTATTTAAGAGTCAATTGTACAAAAATGCCTTGCCTGTGATATGAGAAATTAAGACCCACTACTCTGACCACAATGCCTCCCTTTCTAATATATTTACTCATTTATTTCACAGCTGTTCTTCCTCCTCTGAACCTTTGCTCACTTATCTCTCTACTTGCTCCCACTCACCAGTGTCCTCTGCTCCTCATTTCTCTCCTGAATTCCCTGCCCCGATACACTGCCAACAAATTTCTGGAAAAACCAGAAGTTGAACAGTGGTTGAATCCAACAAACTTCGCTTTGCAACTATACCAAGATTTCTGAGTACTGCCAGAGAAAACAATACGAGCAGAAAGTCTGGAAATGTTACTGTAAACTCATATTCATTGACTTCAGCAAGGCTCTTAAACACTGCCAAGCAACCATAGTATTTCCACAGACAGTTTACTCTCCCATTTTTCAGTGACTGCATAAATATTTTCCATCTGTCTTAACATCTTTGATAATTCTCAGCAACTCCATCACTCTCAGAAAACTATTTCTTACCAAAGAAAGGCGCTATTTCCTGCCAACACCAAATCCTGAGGCATAACAGTATCCTAAGCCCATAATTTCCCCTTTTCCACTGTTAAGAGAAAGAGCTATTATTCCCTCTAAGGCCAGTTCTTCTACCTTGCTTCCAAATCCCATGCCAACCCCTTCCACCTTACTCCAAACAGACTATTTTGTATTTCATCTTTCTCTCACTACTAGCTCTTTGCATCAGTATTTAAATGTGCATCGGTCTCTTCCATAAAACAAAAAACAAAAAAAAGTATCACCCAGTCAGAAACTTGGGGGTTCTTCCTCTGTCCTCATCTCTATATACAATCAATCCTCATGTTCTATTGATTCTACCTAACTACAGGCTGAGCATAAATCCAAAAAATTCAAAATCCGAAATACTCCGAAATCTGAAACTTTCTGAGCACTGACATGACACTCAGGAAATTCTCACTGGAGCATTTCAGATTTTGGATTTGGGATGCTCAACCAGTAATCACAATGCAAATATTGCAAAATCGGGAAAAAAAAAAAAAAAAAAAGTGAAATCTCAAATACTTTTGGCCCAAAATTTTTTAGATAAGGGATACTTATCCTATATCTCTGAAGCCCAGGAAGCTCTTTCTGTATCCACAACCTTCATACGAGTGAAGACCACCACCATCCTTAGCTTGGACTCCTTTAACAGTACCCCGTTATTCACTTAATCTATTCTAATCCATTCTCCACGTTATGCCTGACATATACAGATGCACAGTAAATACCTGATCCATAAGGTTGCCAACATGATCTTTTAAAATTGCAAATCTAATCATGCCACTCTCTAAATTTAAACCTTTCACTGGTTTCTCTTTGCTCTATTCAAAATCCGTAACATTGTCTCTACAGTCTAGACTCTGCCTTCCACTCTGGCAGCAGCTGTCTGTGATCTCTTCCCCCTGCATTGCTAGGCTCTGTTCAGGTTGTTTAGCACAGAATGGTTTCTTGAATTTGACCTTTTTACCAGGGAAGTCTCTGATTGGAATGTTCTTCTCTCTCCTATTCCTACTCTGAATTGTACTTTAAATGATACGTTCTCAGAATGTTTTCCTTAGCTCTTAATCTGTTATCCATTGTGCTCAATAATACAGAGGGGAAAATATATTTTAGAGGGAGATATATATTCTAAAACCTTTAGATTGCAAGGTTCACAAAAGTTGAGACTGTTCCTGTCCTGTTTCTGGTTACATCCTCAAGCACAAAGTTTGGCACACAGAAGATACCCAAATTGAGCCACTGATCTAATATGAATGAACCAGTTCCTGATTTCTGTTTGATTCAACTTTGACTATCCAACTTCTCTTTTAGAGCCAAACAAAACAACTTAAAAGTTACTTCTGTCAATGTTTGTTTACTTATATTATTGATGCCTACATAGAGACTCAAGTTCACAAACCTCTAAAAATATAAGTCACTTAGCAATCTTCTAGTTTAAGAATTTTTTATGGTTTAAATCAGGCCCAGATCCATGACAATATAATTCAAAGTTAGAAGAGGTATCTTAAGCCTCCATAATAAGCACCGTTCTAAACTCTCAATGGTCTTCATTACATCCCTGGACGTAATGAAGATCACTTAAATGAGAAACTCCATAAGTCCCACCCAACCATCTGAGTTAACAATTTCTCCAGATGACTGATGATGCCCACTGAAGTTTAAACACAACTGCCCTAGATGACCAGGCCAGACCCACAGGTCGTATCCATGCTCTAACAATGAGGATGACTATGAGTTTTAAAATTTTGGATTCTTTTTGTTAAAGAATAGGAAAGGAGAATGTAGTATTAGTTTATTTTATATCAAATTTACCTTTAAGTCGATGAGGAAGCCCTCAAATGGTCTGTAAGGATTGTGGACAATAAGGTGGAAATTAAGTTGCTGTATAAGAAGTAGTTCATATTCCAGTATCTGTTCAAGTGCCTTCTCCTGTCCAAGAGGACTCTCCCGAAGGTTTCCAACAAACTGAGGACTAGATACATTGAATTCATCTACTTTGCAGGCCAAAAATGCACAAGTGAGCCTAGAGGAAAAAATGAAGCGGCAGGGGGCGGGGTTGGGGTGGGGCAGAAGAACATGCATATACTTTGAGAAGTATCTAAATATTTTATTTCTAAAAGTATATTCTATAATTGCCTAATATTCAAAAGTGACTGCTAGACATTGCAAGAATTTTTTTTTTTAAAGATAGTTCCTGTTCACACTTCATTAAGAGACATAAGACAAACTATAAATAGGTCAAACCAATATTGCCATGGCATTCAAACATCACTGACTCAATGACAGTGTTATGTAGTACAACCTAAATATCTGGAAAAACAAATTAACTGAGGAATAAGAGCACTTTGTATAACGTAGATGGAATAGTTAAAAATAAAGCACATATGTACCATATAAGTATGGGAAGAAAAGTAGGTTAAAGGAACATTGTGGAAGGCCATCGGTGGAAGTCTCTAAGGGCATCTGAATAAGAGACTATTATTTAAGGGACAAATGTGTGAAATTCACCTGGCCAATTCATGCTGTTCAGTATGAGAAAACAGTAAGAAAGCTACTGCAAAAATCAAGGTTGGCAGTGAGATCAAGGGCCTAATCTTGACTGGTGGAAATGGGAATCAAAAAGAGAAAACAGGTACAATGTCATTGAGAGCAAGCTCTTTGATGAGTCTCATACTAATTTCATCTTTAATGATAGACGCAGTGCTCAGCAGAGAGCAGCAACAACAGACCTTTGTTCAACTGAAATGAGTAGGAAGCTATAGGATCCGTAAACTGACTAGATGTGGGAGGGGCCACTACAAATGATTCTCAGTCTGAACAACTGGAAGAACAAAGGTGTCAAATAGAGATGTTAGAGAAGTAGCTAATTTGAGAAAAACAAAATTTGAATCTGGACAAGTTGAAGTTCAGATGCCATCAGAATTACCGAAGTACAGGTAAATAGAGATCTTAAGTTCTGAATTAAAAAAAAAAAAAAAAAAAACAGAATTCAAGTCTAAATTACCCTCAACTCTCTCCTCCCCAAAAAACTCAAAAGAGTATAAAGGTCTTCTTAAATGAAAACAATATATTAGACAGACATACTCACATTATTATCCTGGGGTGATATTCCATTACTGAGTTATTAAGATAAAAACGTTTGAAATACATACAAGCTGTACCCTAAGGGTTAAAAAAAAAATATATCATCAGGATCTATTCACAAATGTTAAATGTTAAATTGTGTGAAACAGAACTTATTTATGGAAAGGTTTCTTTGTAGAGATTACCCAGAAAAATACTAATACTCATTAATTCTTCTTTAATCAAAATAAATTGTGATGAATTACTACAGAAATGCCATAGCCAAAAGATCCTTTCCCATCCTTTGCTTGTCTATCCCTAGCCTACCCTGGCTAATCCTTCCTATGGTCACTGGATTTAAAAATACGTGAGTGTGTATGTTTTAGAAGTCAGAGTATCAAAAATGTCCTGAATTAGATAAATTCAGGAAGAAAAATACAAATGTTCACAGATTAACCAATCTTATAAAAATAATGAGCAAGGCAATAAGCCTTCTCTCTAAAGCCACTACATATTTGTGACATTGTTTTGTATCCATTCCCATGATTTGTGATCACTGCTGCCAACTGAATGGCAGAAGCAGCACTACCATTTACTGAATGCATACCAAGTGCCAGACTCTGTGATAAGCACAAAACTATCATCATGTTTTAACCCTTACAACAGCTTGGTGAAATATTGCTATCTCTACAGAGAAGGAAACTGAGTATCAATGAGGTGAACTGACTTATCTAGGTCACACAGCTAATAAGGAACAGGAATGAATTCAAGTAAGACCTGCCTGTACTTTTAACCATTATATCATTTGGCTGGAACCAATGAAATAACCACTAATCTATTTTATGATAGAAAAAAGAATATTTCCTTTTAAGTATTTTAAAAGTTTAGTTTTGTCATTATGTATAACAAAAAATTATTCACCAATGATAAACATGTTATTTAAAAATAAATTCCATAAAGAAGTTCATTAAAGGATTTTTTTCTTCATTTGATAAGATCACTTAAATTTACTGCCTCATTTTAGTTCTTTTGTAAGAATAAACCAAATCTGAAGATATAAACTAATCAAGTATACCTAAAACTCTCTCTGAATCTTTGATATCTCAGATGAAAAAAAATTATAAATTCTATGGACTTAATATTTTCAACATACTTCAAATTTTTTTCAACTATAAAAATGTAGATAATTTCCCAGAAGATTATTCTCTACTCGGTCGTAAGCTAGTCACACTGTATAACTTTAAAATTTAACAGTCTTTTACTTAAGATACACTTCTATATTTGTTCTTTGCAACAAACCTGTGAGAGAATAACGTAAAGACATTTTAAACACCCTCCCACTGTAGCTTTTTTATCTTTCTGCTTTTTAATCTCAGCTACCTGTTTCTCCTCACGGTTGCCCACCCCAGCAAAAAACAAACAGGTCCTCAGAACCATACATCTGAAGCAGTAAGACAATCTTTTTTAACCAAAGATAAAACTCCAGCTTCTACTAATTAAGGCTTAAAAAAATCTTATGGTATCAGTTTCAGCTGGGGCATATGATTACCAATTATGAAAGAATGCATTACTTCAAACATTTATTGGGTGTCACAGAGTTGGAAAAGCAAGTAGTCTATGTTCTAGTCCCAGTTCTATGGCTCACTAGTTGAGAACTTAGAGAAAAGTAATTTATTTTGTTTCTTTCTTTATAACATTACCTGACCTCAAATTTTTTTCTGACCACAAAATGAGACTTGAAATACTTTTGAAGATATGATACAGCAATTCATGAGTTAAGGCCTGAATTGAAAAAGATATAATGTGCCAAAAACTAATTAATTGTAACTAACGTGAATTTTTAAGACTAGAGTGGACAGGGAATTTAGAAGAGGTCAAATTTCACAAGTCAACTAAAGGACATTATATTTCATCACTACTGTAACTTACCACAACAGACCTTGGCATTGCTGGCTTAAACACCGAACAGAATTCCAATAACCTTTTCTCATAGTATTTGCAGAGTGTCATTTCTTCATGAGGCTCAAGAAAGACTGGATCATTCGGAAGAACCTTTAGATCAACAATTACAACACAAGTTCAATGAATTCAATGAATTAAACAATTGTAAAACATTTTTCTCTATCCAGATTAAATTTAGTTTATATCTCCAACGAAGGGGAATATATCACGCCTCGTTTTCTTTATAGATTCGCTAATCATTACACAAAATAGCTGTAGGAAAATAATAAACTAAAACTGTACCATCATTTCACAACTTTTCGGAATGTCAGCTAGACCTTTGCTTCATTATATAAACAATCACGATAGGCTATGTGCATATGCTCACAGCTGTGATATCATTATTTACAAATTTAAAAGTAGACAGACTTTTTACAAATATGATTGGAAAGCTTCCAACATTCGTTTCTCGGTCAGTCATTACGACACAAGTTGTAAAAAAACAGCAAATGTTTCAATAAATTTCTGTTATTTTAAGCTACCCAGTCTGTGGTGATTTTTTTAAGGCAGCCCTTAAGGAAACTAATTCAGGTGCTAAAATCAGTGATGTGAATTAAAGGTAGAAAGTAAAGTAAAGTAATTCAGTGTCAGTAATTTGGAGACACTGAACACTTGCTGGAGTGGAGCTTGTAAGAAAGATTAAACCAGCCCTAGAGCTGTAACAGAAGGGACTTGGCTAGCGGGCCACAGTCCAAACCTTATCTTTAGTCACTTGGTTTGTATTCCGTCGCCGGTCTCCCGCCCTCATCCAACCCATTCACCACGAGGTTGCTAGAGCGCTGTTTCCAGAACGGAAATCTGATAAGGTTAGCTTCCCATTTTAAATATTTCAAAGGTTCCTCATCCTTTCAATGGAAATTTCAAACGCCTCACTTCCACTTACAAACAAGTTCCCTTCCTACCCTCCCCAGCCATTCCTGTACAGGTACTCACATTCGGCCACATACGACCACAAACACGTCCACGCACCAGCCCTGTAACTTCTGACCTCCCTCCCACTCTGCACGGTAGTTCTGACTGCCTGGAACGTCCTTTCCCCATTTTCTCCGCATTGGCTACTGGGAAAAACCTTCCCCAACATCACCGCTTGACAAGTGAACGGCTCTTGCCACGCACTACCTTAGCACACTACCTACTCTCTTCTTCACCACGTTACAAAGACTGGTTACTTGTCTGCCATTCGACCACGGGGATGGCGTTGTTCGCCTTTGTACCCACGGAACCTCGCGAGGTGCTCGCTTATTTTAATATATAAACGCACTCCGCGCCGCAGAGGCAGAGAAATGAGGGAGTGAGACTGTCCTGGGAGCCAGAAGAGCTCCCGCAGCTGCTCAGAATTTAGTGACCAAGCAACTGGGCAACCGTCGGGAAAACCTCACCTTCCCGTTGGCCACCGCTTTGCATCTGAATTTGCGGTTGGCGTCGGCCCGCAGTCTTGCCAGCTGCTCCTCACTGGAGAAAGTCCAGTGCCGCTTCTGGCTACTGTTGTGGTACATTGTGGAATCGTGACCAGGTCCAGACAGCCTGCAGGAGACAACCCAAACGCAGCAGTGCCGTGGCGTAAAGCAACCGAACCCCTAGGGCGTCCGGCCAGCCAGCGCGGGCGCGCTGACGTCACGACTGCGTGTCCAGCGCGTACGCAGTCGCATTTCCGGAGCGGACTAGGAAGAGACCTTATCCAGGGTTTGTTGGGGCGCCCTCTGAGACGTAGGTGGGCGGAGCCTACGGAACGCTCCTCCCGGTGAGCCTGGGACATAGCTCCGCCCCTTCCAGGCAAGATTTAAAGGAGAAGCCCGGCAGGAATGTTCAAAAGAGGCATAAACTGAGGGTGTGGGGTAGGTTGATGTAAATTCACAGGGTGTAATCAGAAATTAGGAAAGGACTTGGTAGGGTGTTCATTTTTAAATGGAGGCCTCACTGAAGTTGACATTTGTGAAAAGGCTTTTTCGAGTTGAAATAGTAGGTTGATCAATCATGTAGGGAGATCATGGGGCCCAGAAAGAATAGGTAAGATCTTCAGGCAGAAGCATTCCTAGCCCTTTTCAGGAGGAGTTTGGAGATCGGTGTTCTTGAAGTACTACCAGAAATCTCTGAGAATGGAACATGGCTGAAAAACTTGAAGCAGTGGATGTGTATTGGCCCTTACAGTTTGCCACTTTTGTTGCCTTGTCTATTCTTTCTCTGTGCAAAAAGCACTTTCCCTTCTGTTGATAACTAGCCAATCCTCTCCCCCTATTTTCACCTCTGAAGCCAAGATGTATGGTAGTTTTAGTTTTCTTGAGATTCCCATCTTCATTGCCTCTAGGGAATCTTACAGTAAGCTATCATGAATATTAAGGTATTTACTAGTTTTTAAATTAATAGGACTTTCAAAATTGCAGGTGAGATCCAAAATTTACGTTGATTCTGAAGTGTCCCATTTAGGCATACCTTATTCTCTCATGTATTTATTATATATCCAAATTTCCCTATGGCAAATAGCTTTTCTAAATAAATAAATAAATAGAAAGAGAAAGATGATGAGACCTAGAGAATTTAGGTCTTGAAAAGCCTAAAAAGAAGTGGCAGGATGGCTTTAACTCTGCTTTCTATGAAAATGTTTTTAGAGGCTTAAGATAGGGAAAGTCTTTTCTTGTTCATTTTTGTTGGGTGCAGTTGAGGTTAGAGTTTGCCACAGTTATTTGAATTCCTCAAACTTATGCCATTTGTGGTTTATAATTTTGGCGATCCACACACTCAACATATGTGGCTAATCTGGTGTCGTAAATTGGCTAAGAGAGAAAAAGAGAAAGAGAAGATTGAAGGGCATGGCAAATTGATAACAACGAATTGTGAACAACCTAAAATGTTGCATATGGGGGAAAGAATAATTTAATGGAGAAAAACATTAATGGTACAAAAGATAGGAAAATAAGTGATCTAGATAATTAAATGTCTATATAAAGTATTAGACTCATGACAGTTATATATATCATATAAATTCTTTTCATTTTGTTTTTCTGAAAGATATTTGACAACTCCTTAGTTTTATGTAAAGGAAAATAGAAATAGGCATTTAAAAGAGTTGGCAGACTATGATTTCTACAGGGATATGAGTAAAATTTCTGAATGTCACTTAGGAAAAATATATGAAAAACTTGGCATTGCTGGTGTAACTTTTTTTAAACCTTGAACAAATTTTAGTTCATGAAAATTGACATTGATCTTATTTTTCAGTTGTAGTAGGAATTGGGCTGTGTCTAAATTAACTGTCTGCAGAATACAATTGTTGCTGATGCCCTAACATTAAGGCTCATGTATGATTTTTTTTATTAAAGTAAGCAGACTGGATGCTGTGATGGTCTCCTACTTAGCCTGATGTGCGAAAGTGTTTCTTTGCTATTGCTACCACAGGAGGCACACTGGAATGTAGAACTTGTGCATTTACCTATTTCCATTTCTAGTTTCAACTAAAAAGCAGCAGGTGTTTCTCTTCACTTCTATTATTTTTACTTACTTTATTTATGGAAAATTTCAAATATAAAGAATACAGAGAAATATATTTCAAAAATTATCAATACATGGCCAATTCCCTTCTACCCCCACTCACACCTCCATTAGGTTTTTTTCTTCTTCTTCTTTTTTGAGACAAAGTCTTGCTCTGTCACCCAGGCTGGAGTGCAGTGGCACAATCTCTACTTACTGCAATCTCCGCCTCCTGGGTTCAAGCCATTCTCCAGCCTCAATCTCCCGAGTAGCTGGGACTACAGACTCATGCCACCACGCCTAGCTAATTTTTGTATTTTTATTAGAGATGAGGTTTCACCATGTTGGCCAGGCTGGTCTAGAACTCCTGGCCTTAAGTGATCCACCTTCCTGGGCCTCCCAACTCCATTAGTTTTAAATCACAATTTCCCTGCTACTAAATGAAGATATTTCAAACAAGAACAAACCAGCTAACCAGATAGAACCTATTCTTCCTAGAAGAGTAATAGGGAAATTCACAGCTTGTTGACAAAGATATTACTATTTCATTAGACACTACTCAGAAGTGAAATGTTAAGAAATATTTCAATGACTTTTAAAAGTAAATACAATCTCTTTTATTGTGCTGCAGTTGTTAAATTGTGCTATGGTATGTACTTGTAGACAAATTCCAAATATTTTGAGTTGCAGGCATTGCCTGTAAACTAACGGTTACCAATCAGAGATTAGGTGATACTGAGCAGGTGTCATCTGTTTGGCCACCACAGAAATGCCCTGTACTTATCCACATGCTATTCCAAAATTTCCCATAAGAGTATTAGGATTTCCTTTCTCTTGCTTCAGGACAGTCTTCTTTCTTCAGGCTCTACCTAGTGATCTTAATGTTTAGGGAAAAATAAAAGTAAAAACGTTATATTGCCTGATCTTAGGAGAAAAGGAAGAAAAAGGGGCATTAAAAGTATATGGGAGTTACCAGTAAATACGTTTGCAACTGAAATAATTTTACAGTCTAATATAAAACATCTTATAAAGTGGCCAGATTAATTTATAGTCCTCGTTTCTCAAATGCATCAGCATACTCATGTTCACACCATTTCTGATTTCAGGGACACACACACACACACAAAAAAAAAAGGGGGGGGGGGATAAAAGAGACTAAACCACATCTATGCTCACAAGAAAAACACGATATCTTTGTTACTTTAAAATGTAACATAAAACTGTATGCCTTCAGCTACTGACATGGATTTCTGACATTTAAAATACAGCTTTACAATGAGTATTTAGTAACCTTTTGCAGTCATATTTGGTTAATATACAATTAACAAATTTGTATTTGCAGCATTGGCTGCAAAATCCTTTCTTAGTTTTATTCTCAGTTGTCAAGTTACAACTAACAGAAGAAAAGGAGTCGCCTGAAGCAAGTACCTAGTTTCTAGAAAACAGAGTACTACTAAAAGAAGACAAATAAAAAGAACAAATAGCATTTAGAAAATATCATTGATCTGTATGTGACCCCCTCAAAATTGAAATGCTTTTTCTTTTGCTTTAAGACTATTTCAAATTAAGGCATAAAGAAGACATGACAACGTACTAAAGAGAAAATCCTATAAAGCCATCTTCAATTCAGCAAATACTTAGTAAATCACCACTATACACAAGGCCTAGTATCAATTGTTAGGTGGTAGTGATATGGTGATGGGGTCACAAGAATGACTATCTCACAGTTCTTGTCCCAGGGTTCTTTGACTCTAGTAGAATTATAGCATGTATGAATACAATCCCCTCTCAACGATGGTAACCTTGGATAGGGCTGACACACACTCTCTCCTTTGACCAAAACTATAATCAGGCTCTTCTCTGAGTCCTTTGCTTGACTAAGCCTGATCTTGGGCTTTCCTTTCTGTTCTAGTACAGATTCTCCTCGACTTAGGATGAAGTTACGATACAAAAAAACCCATCATAAGTTGAAAATATTCCACGTGGAAAGTGCACTTAATATACCCAACCTATTGAACATCATAGTTCGGCTTAGCCTAACTTAGACATGCTGAAGCCTAGCCTACCTTAAACATGCTTCTTGTGATTGCATTGTTGACTGACAGCTGCGGCTCACAGCCACTGCCCAGCATCAGGAGCGGGTATTGTATTGTGAATCACTTGCCCAAGAGAAGATCAAAATTCAAAATTGGAAGTGTTTCCACTGAATATGTATGGCTTTTGCACCATCATAAAATCAAATCATTGTAAGTTGGGGACCATTTGTAGAATCCAATTGGAGCAAGAATCCTGCCACATCACTTTAATGAATATCCCCTACCCTTGGTATCAGACCACCCTCAATATCTTATCACCCTGGCCTGCCTTCAGCAATAATCCCATCAGGTCAGTTTAGCCAGAAATCCTTTATCCTTGGTGTTTACTCTTAGTAATTTTCCATCCATTGCTCCCCACCCTGCTTCTTGGTTATAAATTCCCACTTGTCCTTATTGGAGTTAGAATTTAGTCCAATCTCACTCCCCCACTGCAATACCTTACTGCCGTGGTCCTGAAACCTATCTCCATAGCTGACTTTGAAAAGGTCTGTCTCACCATTCTTCACAAGTATCATTAATAAAGCATTCTTGAGACAGTCACTTCAACCTACCTTACCCTAAGTTTCATCTCTTGCATAGTGAAGAAAATAGTTGTAACTACCTCATAAGGTGGTTGTGAGGATTAAATTAGTTAATACATGTGAAGATATAGCAGACTAGTTGACTTCTATAAAATGTTTTAAATTGTTAGTTATTACTTCGTTGACACATGGCATAGGCTAATTGGAAGAAATAATATTTTTGTGAATTTGTATTGATACTGAGGGAGAGGGCACTGTCGGTGGATAGGATTTGCTTGAGTAAAGGCAAAGGGCCACAATGTACAGGGTGTCTCTAAGGACTAGGAAGTAGAATCGCTTGATTGATTGATAAGAGGGCTTTGAATGTCAAACATTTTCAATGGGAGAATGAAATGATCAGAATTGCATTACTTTAATCTGGAAATTATTTGTGACTGTTTTGATAGTGAGGACTTTATAAACCCTCATTAAAATAACTTGAAATAGAACAGGGGGGCCGGGCGCGGTGGCTCAAGCCTGTAATCCCAGCACTTTGGGAGGTGAGACGGGCAGATCACGAGGTCAGGAGATCGAGACCATCTTGGCTAACACGGTGAAACCCCATCTCTACTAAAAAAAGTACAAAAAACTAGCCAGGCGAGGTGGCGGGCGCCTGTAGTCCCAGTTACTTGGGAGGCTGAGGCTGGAGAATGGCGTAAACCCGGAAGGCGGAGCTTGCAGTGAGCTGAGATCCGGCCACTGCACTCCAGCCTGGGTGACAGAGCGAGACTCCATCTCAAAACAAACAAACAAAAAACAAACAAACAAAAAAAAAGAAATAAATAAATAAAAAGAAAAAAAAAAAAAGAAATAGAACAGAGGATTAAGTCTATAAGTGATACCCAAATGCCTGTGTTCTTGAACTAGCTACATGAGATTCTTGATTATAAAGGGGAATTCCTCACTATGTCTCCAGATAGAGAGATGGGTAGTATATCATGTATATCATACAACATATGCTCTATGAGATGTAACCAATCCATATAATATATTTTCATGTGAAATTATGAAGCAGGGCCTAGGAATTTTGGTTGATAAAAATCTTGTTTGAAAGTTTTTGCAAATGTAAAATTTACAGGACTTGGCAAATAGGACGGATAGGGTGGTGGGATGAAAGAGGAGCAGCAACTCTAAAAGGTAGTGACTTTCAAATGTGAATCAACATATCAATCATCTGGATCATGTTAAAACACAAACCAGTGATTCCAATTCAGTAGGTCTGGAATGAAGCCCCAAGAATCTGGATCCTTAAGTGTTACCTTGAGTTTGGTGATTTTTAAGCTTTAGTGTTCGTCATACTCATATGGAAAGCTTGTTGAAACACAGATTGCTGAATTTCTCATTCAGCCAGTCCTGGGCAGGCCCAAGCATTTGCATTTCTAACTAATTTCCACGTAATACTTGGAACGTGGACCACCACAGTTTGAGAACCACTACTCCAGTTGATTTTTATAGCCTGGGTAATGGGGAGAATGATGGTGTCCTTATTGTTAAGAATCTTCGTCTTTTCTATTAGATTGAAGAAAACCATACTTTTATTCTTTGTTACCTAAGACAAGAAAAATGGAGGATGCTTAGTCATGTGTTGGCCTTATCCAGACAACATGACCATGGTGAAATTTAATATCTATTTGAAAAAAAAAAATGACTAATAACATTCTCACTGGATAAATAAAAGGTGAAGAAAAAATGTATTCTCTCACAGTTGGATTGAAATGTACTTTCGTTGTAGAGTAATAAAAATTATCAACCTCTTTAGTTATTCTTCTGTTGTTTTAAAGTCTAGAATTCAAATGATAAAGGTAATTGAAAGGATACTTTTTTTTTGGTTTATCTATTGACAGGGGTCAGTAAAATGTGAATTTGGCTCACAGACCAAATTCCGTCAATGTCTATTTTTGTATGGTCCACAAGCCAAGAATGGCCTTTATATTTTTAAGTGGTTGAAAAAAATCAAAAGAAGAGTAATATTTCATGACTCATGAAAATTGTACAAAATTCAAATTTTGATGTCTATAAATGTATTAAGTTATCCAGAGAAACAGAACCAATAGGCCAATAGGAGGGGTGTGTGTGTGTGTGTGTGTGTGTGTGTACATATACATATGTATGTATAATACATAATATTTTGGATATTGGAATTGGCTCACACAATTGTGGATGCTGAGAAGTTCCATGATCTGCTGACTGCAAGCTGGAGACCCAGGAGAGCTGATTGTGTAAGTTCCAGTCCAAGTACAGGAGAAGATCAATGCACCATCACAAAAAAAGTCAGGTACCAAGAGAAAATTCTTCCTTATACTGTCTTTTGCTTCATTTAGACTTCCAATACATTGGATAAGGCCCACCAACATTGGGAAGATCAAACTGCTTCACTCGCCCTACTGATTCAAATGTTAATTTCATCTATAAACCCTTCACAGACACACCCAGAATAATGTTCAACCAAATATCTGGGCACCCCATTGTCCTAGTCAACAAAATCTATCCCTTCTCAGCTTGGCATTCATATACATCTCCTTAAATCATATTTAATTTCCAAATAAACACAATACAAGGTCATAACTCCACTTTACATAATATAACTATCTCACATAAAACTGAATATGCATTACCCATTCCCCAGAAAAGGAGATAAAGTTCTTGATGTTTACTCTTCTCCTTGACATCCTGTAACTTAAAAAATACTATGATGTAAGTTGAACAATACTTAAATATTATGTTAATAAATCAATACATTATATGTTACATAATAAAGGAATAAGAGAGGGAGAAAAAGATGTTTACTATACACACATGAACATTTCATAACAAAGTAAGGGGGAATACTCCTAACAGTCCTCATTTATGTAACTGGTTACATGGTTGTAGTTGATATTTATAACTACCTTCTTTCACTAACTATCCTGTGTTTTGTTTGTTTGTTTGTTTGCCTTTCTTTAGCTGGTTCTTTACCTGGTCAAGTGACCCAAGCTTTCGTTCCTAAAGGATCTGGGGCATTAGGAGTTTTGCCTGGATTAGGTTGTTGTAATTTTACACTGACTTTAATTACTGGACATGTAGTACAGAGGGGCATCCTGCAGGTTCTACTGCATTTCAGACATACTCAACCTTACTTCCATCGTGCAATAGCAGTTCAGTTTCCCCTTGCTAGTTCTGATCAGTCACCGCAGACAGCACAGCAACTCTCTTCTTTGCCTGTTGATTCAGAGGCATGAGGAATTCAAAGTGGCTGGGCAGCAGTTTTTATTAATTAATTTATTTTTCAATGGAACACTTCATGAATTTGCATGTCATCCTTGCACAGGGGCCATGCTAATCTTCTCCGTACCATCCCAATTTCAGTATATGTGCTGCTGAAGTGAGCACAGTTCATTGTTGTATCTCCTACTGGAAGCATTTCTCCCTCAGGAACTAGGACTTTTAGGCCAGTAGAGCATAAGGTCATGGGAACAGGAAGCAAAACATTTTATTAGTCAGTCACGAGGAGTAATAGTGAATAAATTCATTCCCGCTTCTGCCCCTTATTCCTGGACCCATGAGTCTTTGCTATGGAAGAAACAGCTCTGTCTATATATTAGATGTTGATTCAGAGAATGTGCAGCCTTTTGGAGAATCTTGCCTCAGCACTGCAAAATATTACCACCTAGCTGGTGCTGTAACTAAGTTCTCCAAAGGCCATTCCACTGTTCTATCAAACAAATTACTTCAGGATGGTGGGCAACATGATAAGGCCTACACATTCCATGAGCATGGACCCATTACCATACTTCTTTTGCTGTGAAGTGAGTTCCTTAATCAGAAGCAATGCTGTGTGGAATCTCTGGAATCCTGTGCCCGTGGAAAAGGAATTCTGTAAGTCCAGGATCACAGTTTTGGCAGAAGCATTGCATGCAAATCCATACTTAAGATGGTCTTGCTTACAGAGAAGAGGCATCAAAGAGCTCTTCAAGGATGCCAGGGTCCCCCTCACACATTTATTTCTCTCAGTACTGGTAAAAGTTTGTTTTATGAATCCTTCCAGTGTGGGTGGATAGGTCTTACGTGACAATCTCCCTAAGTGTTTGAATTTCTTCCTCTACATTATACCAAGGCAAGTCTGACATTTTCAGTTCACTTACTGTGAGCCACCTTTTAGAACATGTTTCAGACAACCAACTGAACAAATTCATAGTGCCCTTTCCAACTTTCTGAGCTGTAACACGAAATGCAGGCTATGCTCAGTGAGCCCATATCAATCAATTCAGCCTGATCTAACTTTATCTTCCTTCATTTCACACTGTTAGTGTTCATTCCCACACATGTTTCCTGGACTTCTGTCTGTACAAATTAGAAAACTCAAGCAGTTCCATTGAAGTGTAGTGAGCCCTCTCATGAATCATATACTTTTTACCTCACCTTTAGGGGCCTGCTGGGACTTGAGTCTACCTATAGGTCTAGAAACAAAGAGAGGTGGGTCTTAGGACAGTCAGCATTGTCTTGCATGGCAACTGTCTCGTGGGAGGCCATTAAACTTTCCTCAGGCAATGCACGGTTAATCTCAGACTGGATTAAAAAGGCTGATGCCACTGGTAGTAGGGAGGCCACTGACACTGGGGCATGGGGAGGCTGTTTCCACTGGGGATGGGGAGGCCATACCTCCTGGGAATGGAGGGGCCTCTTCCATTGGTAAAGAGACATGAGAATTTAGGGGCACAATATCCTCAGCTTTGTCAAAGTCTTCCCACACATCCTCATCCTAAATCTTATTCTTTCCCAATCAATGCCCACACTTTAACAGTAGACATTCAACAAGGCTGGGAATTTATAATCAATTAAATTGTAATTTAGTCTCGGGATGGTATTCTGCATTCAATTTTCAACCTAGCCCTTTAGCTATAGGAGATAAGGGTCTCCTTTAGGACACAGATAGAAACTCAGGTCATTTATGTGGTGCTTGAGCTGTGAATTTGAATCCCTGAGCTCATTCTTTTCCTTCACCACTTTGTCCAGCAACAGTGGAACAACCAGTCAATCTTATTGTATTGATTAGTTTTCCAAAAAAGCTTGGAAGTACTGTATACACAGCCACCCAGCTTGTTGCTTCTTGGAAGTGGTTGATTAGGAGTGTTTCGTGCAGGTATTTTGTGTATCTCTGCTACCAGTTCATGCCATGGACTATCAGTGTTCCTATGTATATATTTATTATAAGGAATTGGCTCACCTAATTACTAAGGCTGAGAAGTCTCATGATTTGGATCTGCATTCTACAAGGTGGAGACCCAGGAGAGTTAGTGGTATAATGCCAGTGCGAGGCTAAAGACCAGGAGAACCAATGGTAGAGGTTTCAGCTGAAATGCAGGAGAAGAAAACAGTCTGACAGACAGTGAATTCTCCCTTACTTCACCTTTTGTGGTATTCAGGCCTCCAATGGATTGATGGAGGCCCACTCATATTGTGGAGGGCAACCTGCTTCACTTAGTCTACTGATTCAAATGTTAATCTCACCTATAAATGTCCTTACTGACACACCCAGAACAACTTCCAACCGGATACCTGGCACCATGTGTTCCAGTCAAGTGAACATATAAAATTAACCATCACTTTAGTGAGTTTTATTGAAACAAAGCCACACTTGTTCATTTCCATATTGTCATCTTTGGCTGTTTTCAAGCTATAACAGCAGAGCTGAGGAGTTGAAACAAAGACCATTTGGCCTGCAAAACCCAAAATATTTACTATCTGACCCTTTACTATAAAAAACTTGGCTCACCAATGTTCTAAGAGAGTGCTTTTAACATTTTAATATATGTACAAATCAACTGGGGATCTTGTTAAATTGTTGAATCAGATTCAGTAGGTCATAGCCAAAATTCTCCATTACTATCATGCTTCTGGGTGAGGCCAGTACTGCTAGACTGAAAACTGTATATTCTATTTCTCAGTTTTTGCTCTTTTCATAGTCCCTAACTATAATGCCTTAAACTGCTGCCTATGCAGATTCTCTTTAGGTTCATCAAACTTAAATCCTGTTACTTCTATTTATTCTCCAAACTATTTCATCTTATTGTGAACTCCTCTTCCTCATTGTATTTACTTTGTTTCAAATTTTTAGGTTTTGAATGTATTCTGTGTTCCCTAGCTGTTGCACTTTTTTTTTTTTTTTGAGACCAAATCTCACTCTTGTCCCCCAGGCTGAAGTGTGATGGCACAATCTTGGCTCACTGCAACCTCCGCCTCCGGGGTTCAGCGATTCTCCTGCCTCAGTCTCCCAAGTAGCTAGGATTGCAGGCTCCTGCCATCACAACTGGCTGATTTTTGTATTTTTATTAGATACAGGGTTTCACCATGTTTGCCAGGCTGGTCTCGAACTCCTGACCTCAGGTGATCCACCTGCCTCGGCCTCCCACAGTGCTGGGATTACAGGCACTAGCCACCACGCCAGGCCTGACTTTTTAATGTGTGACTATCTTAACTCCTTCAAAAGATTTAAAGTTTAGATATTCTGTTTTGAGACATCTATTACCTGTTATGCTTGCATAGTGCCTAACATGTAGAAGGTATTCTCAAGATAGTTATTAAATTAATTACTGTTCCACACCTAGAGAGGATATAGTTAAATCAACAGTACATCATCTCAGTACGTGAAGTGATATTCTTAGTCATTGATACAGTTTTAGAATTAATTTATTTTTTCTCTTTAATAATTTTGATAAATTTCAGTGATAAGAATTATTCTTCTTCCTGAACAAAAGACAGTATTGAAGTAAAATACAAGTCTTTGGATTAATACATTAAATCAGGCTACAGAATTGAAATTTAAACTTGTCTCAAGCCTTGAGATGAAAAGTACACCTTAATTACGAACTGAAAAACTGCTTATTGTGCAAATTGCCTGGAGGCTGGAGAATTAGAAATGCAATGTTAATTTCACTAGTTTAATAATTTCATTTTCAGAATTTTCTTGAAGAGGTATTGATAAATTGCAATAGCCAATCATGTATGAAAGTTTACAGACTATGAAAATGTTTTATTTTGCCATTAAGAATCACACATTTCAGCTTTTGAAGAGAATTAGGTGAGTAATTAAATAAGATGAGAAACCTATACTGTCATAAAAATTAGCAAATTTACTTTGCTCTTCTTCTAATCAATTTAAAATTTCTACCTGAACTATTTTAGTATATTCCAAGAATAAAGGTAGTATGAATATGAAGCTGCTTTCAAGGAATCTTATAGATAGATATAAAAAGCAGTTATAAATGTTTGGCATTTTATGAACTTTTGAGTTCCTTTTTTTTTTTTTTTGAGATGGAGCCTCACTCTGTTGCCCGGGCTGGAGGGCAATGGCGCAATCTGGGCTCACTGCAACCTCCGCCTCCCAGGTTCAAGCAATTCTCCTGCCGCAGTCTCTTGAGTAGCTGGGATTACAGGCACCCACCACCAAGCCTGGCTAATTTTCGTCTTTTTTTTTTTTTTTTTTTAAGTAGAGATGGGGTTTCACAGTGTTGGCCAGGTTGGTCTTAACCTCCTGATCTCAGGTGATCAATCCATCCGCCTTGGCCTCCCAAAAGTTCTGGGATCACAGGCACGAGCCACCGCGCCTGGCCAACTTTTGAGTTCTTAAAGCAATATTCTTTATATACTTTACCTCAAAATAAATATAATAATTTCACTACTTAATAAATTTTGAACTTAATAAATGCAGTAAGTACCTTTCTAAAAATAAATGTTGTACCCAAGGAAACATTATAAAGGAATTTCACATGTAAGTACTATATCAGGTTTGAATAAAGTATTGGAATTCTAAATATTTTCAGGTATGAATGCACATTTTTCTGCTAATCAGCACATTACTTTTGTTTTTTAAGATTGATTTCTAAACTAATATTGTCATGTTAACAGCAACCAGGATCAGAGGGAAAGAAAGCAATGAGCCAACTTGGCACATCATAGTTTATCCACATGGTGGAGCCATGTGGCTAGATCCTGGAGACACCAATTTTATTATCCTCATCGTGTTGTAATAACTCATGATAAATCCAACCAACCAAATTTCTTCTTCCTGTGTGCGGTTTTCTCTGGTTCTCTTAGTTTAGTTCCTTATTATCTCGCACTGTAGCAGAGTGCAGTATTTTTCTATTCCAGTCTGTCTTTCATAGCAGTGATTTGCTAATCTTGGCTGCACATTGGTAACTCCCGGGCAATTTTTACAAACCCTCATGCTGAGGACCCTACCTCAAGCTAATTGACCAGCAATCTGCAGAGTGGAGTCTGGACATTGGCACATGTTTGAAGTCTCCATGTGTGATTCTGTCCTGAAAGCAAGGTTGCAAACCAGTGCATACTACCACTGTAGACACCTTTTTCAATTATAGATCTAATCACACCACTCTTCCAGTTAAAATTGTTAATTGGCTCCTCATCAACTTTAGGATAAAATCAACCTCATTAACAAGGCAAACAATTCCGTTCAACATCTGACGTTTGCTTTTCTAGCATCACTGCCATCTTCCACCCCACAGCACATGCAGAGTTCCAGCCTAAAGAATTGCTTGCAGGCTTCTAAACTTACCAGGCATTTTCACAATTCCAGAATTGCCTCATAACTTTAACAACTAATACACTAGGCACTAATTAATATTTATTGAATGACTAGATGAATACCATAAAATGACTTCCTCTTATTTAGGACACAGATGTTTATTTTTGTCAAACAACTCTCAAGTGTTTGCTTGCCTTTCGGTGGCTTGGAGTACAGAACGTGGCACCAGGTCAACCAACAGATGTTAACTATATTCTAAAGAAGACACTCTTTTCTGCAAACTTATTGAGTTCAAAGGTAACATCAGAAACGTCCTTAGAAACAGCTGCTTTTACATTGTACTTCTTTTCAATCTAAAATTCTCAACTCTAACATTTCTGTTTCAGTCAACAGAAAATGGACTGCCTGCATGTGGATGATGGTGCAGATACTCTTTTTAAATTAGTGGATCCTCGTATTCACTAGCTAGTCATTCAGAATCTTTGACTTTGTAATAGTTCTCATCCTAAAACTGCCAAGACCCTAACTGAACTGGATTTTCAAGAATGAATATTATGGAAGAGTAAGTGATGTGCCTTTAGCCAGGGCCGCCTTCTCCATTAGGCACAGTAGGTGCAGTGCCTAGGAACCACAGTGCTTTTAGGGGCCCACGATTATGTTTTAATGTCCTTTAAGTTAGAAGGAAAAAAAAAGACCCTTTGCATCAAAGAAAATGTTTTAACATAAAATAGTAATATAGTCATCTTTATGCCAATACAGTGATAAAATGCAATTTGTAATTCTGTTGTATTTTGGCCATGAAGGCAAAAGCAGCTAGGTCCCAGGAAAGTCATGTGGCCCTCATTTCAGAAAAATTAGGGAGGAGCCCTTCAGCCCTAAAATGTCTCCTCAGATGTGCCTGCCAGATGATGTAATGATGATAGCAGGTAGTAAATTATCTTGGTCTTTATTTTCAGACCATCACTATCTTGTCTCAGTACGGTTTCCCACCCCCTCCCCAGGAGAAGTAGAGTTAGTTGCTTGTACTCACATATCAAACAACTTTAGAATGTTCCTGTAATCATACCTTCAACCTGATTTTTCAGTGTGGCATGTACCTTTCTTATATCCAAGTGAGTCACTTAGCATGTCAAAGCTACTCCTTTTGAACAGACATATCTTTTTTTAAATCTTTTTGTTTTTATTATACTTTAAGTTCTGGGATACATGTGCAGAACGTGCAGGTTTTTTACATAGGTATACATGTGCCATGGTGGTTTGCTGCACCCATCCACCTGTCATCTACATTAGGTATTTCTCGTAATGCTATACCTCCCCTAGGTCCCTAGCCCCCAGTAGGCCCCGGTGTGTGACGTTCCCCTCCCTGTGTCCATGTGTTCTCATTGTTCAACTCCCACTTATGAGTGAGAACATTCAGTGTTTGGTTTTCTGTTCTTGTGTTAGTTTGCTGAGAATGATGATTTCCAGCTTCATCCATGTCCCTGCAAAGGACATGAACTCATCCTTTTTATGGCTGCATAGTATTCCATGGTATATATGTGCCACATTTTCTTTATCCAGTCTACTATTGATGGGCATTTGGGTTGGTTCCAAGTCTTTGCTATTGTGAACAGTGCTGCAATAAAACATACGTGTCCATGTGTTTTTATAGTAGAATGATTTATAATCCTTTGGGTATATACCCACCTGGGTTAAATGGTATTTCTGGTTCTAGATCCTTGAGGAATCACCACACTGTCTTCCACAATGATTGAACTAATTTACACTGCCACCAACAGTGTAAAAGGATTCCTATTTCTCCACATCCTCTCCAGCATCTGTTGTTTCCAGATTTTTTAATGATCACCATTCTAACTGGTGTGAGATGGCATCTCATTGTGGTTTTGATTTGCATTTATCTAATGACCAGTGATGATGAGCTTTTTTTCTTATGTTTGCTGGCTGCATAAATGTCTTCTTTTGAGAAGTGTCTGTTCATATCCTTTGCCTACTTTTTGATGGGATTTTTTTCTTTCTTTCTTTTTTTTTTTTTTTTGTAAATTTGTTTAAGTTCCTTGTAGATTCTGGATATTAGCCCTTTGTCAGATGGATATATGGCAAAAATTTTCTCCCATTCTGTAGGTTGCCTGTTCACTCTGCTGATAGTTTATTTTGCTTTGCAGAAGCTCTTCAGTTTAATTAAATCCCACTTGTCAATATTGGCTTTTGTTGCCACTGCTTTTGGTGTTTTAGTCATGAAGTCTTTGCCCATGCCTATGTCCTGAATGGTATTGCCCAGGTTTTCTTTTAGGGTTTATGGTTTTAGGTCTTAGGTTTAAGTCTTTAATCCATCTTGAGTTAATTTTTGTATAAGGTGTAAAGAAGGAGTCTAGTTTCAGTTTTCCGCATATGGCTAGCCAGTTTTCCTAGCACCATTTATTAAATAGGGAATCCTTTCCCCATTGCTTGTTTTTGTCAGGTTTGTCAAAGATCAGATTGTTGTAGATGTGTGGTGTTATTTCTGAGCCTCTGTTCTGTTTCATTGGTCTATATATCGAACAGATATACCTTGATGTTCCCTTAATGGAAAGATGCCAATAGTAGAAATGGGTATAGTAATAAAGATCATACTGACCTATCATTTATACTCAGAGTTTCTTAGAATCAGTATTATCAAATGCCCTCTAGTGAAAGAAATTGTCAAAGTTTTCAAGTTTATAAAAATAAATGTTTTTGAAAATGTTACTCATTGCAAAGTGCTCACATGAACTGAGCACTTTTGATGTCAAAATTCATGATTAGAACATGGATGACATTTATGTACAATGCTTGCATGTGGATGATGGTGCAGATATTCAAAAACAAGTGGTTTTGCTTTCTAATGTAAATTCAAACATGCTGTTGAATTAATTAACTAGTATTTCTATGACATTGAATAGGTTTAATATAATTCTTTATTAAAGATAAATAGTAAGCCCTACTGCCTGTATTGGTCATATCAGGGAATCCCTTTTCAGTGATAGTAATATTTTAAGGTTGATGATCCTTGATAACTACAATGTGTTTAGAATACATTTCTTGGCCACACAGAGCATCTTTTTTTAAAAAAACAAAACTTCAGTGTCATGTTCATAAATAGTAGGAATCTCTTAGCTGTGTAGATTATGGCTCCCTGGATGGCATTCAAATTATGGACTTGAATAAGAACTCTTCTTTCTATCAAAAAATAAGTGAATGATATTGACGTGGTTCGTTCATAATTTTAAAGTAAAGATAAATTCATAATTGTTTAAATTATTATTTTGGATATTACTTTGCTTGGTTTTCCCAGCATCCTTCCCTTCTTCTGGGATTAATAGACTACCTTTAGTAAAGATTGCTAATCATAGTACATTGTGCCCACAGTGATTAGTCCAAGGAGGGGGCACCAGACATATGTCATGCCAGTCAGACTCTTTCTTATAAATTTAAGCTTGAGTTAGAGGAATGAACCCTTCTATTTCAGATGGCAAAGATGTGAGGATATTAATCCAGCATTCACTAGTGGTAGTGATTCAGCCTTGGATTGAGAGTTTTAGGTAGACAGAGGAATAAAACACAAGAGAGAACCAAAGAAAAGAAGACAAGAAACAGTGTTGAAAAGGTTTTTAATGTCTGTAGTTCTAATTCCTGAGGTCCTCAAGAACCCTAATTTTTGTTATTCTTGGTCTTGGTCATTTATGTACAATCTATGAGCTGATCCAGTGTCCTTTAAAAATATCTGCAAATACACCCGCCTTCCTTTTAAGACCCTCCTTATCTTAAGCTTACATTTATCCATTCCTTTAAGTAGAATGCTTTAATATATTAACTAAGGATGAAACTTCAAACATGTTGTTAATTGGTAGAAAAATTTGAGGATAATGGAATTATAGGATTAAATGAGATAATATATATCAAACATTCACCCTTGATCTTAGTCAAAAGATCAAGAAGTGATTTTTTTTTTTTTTTTTTTTTTTTTTTTTTTTTTTTTTTTTTTTTTTTTTATGAGACATCGCACTAGGCTGGACTCAAACTCCTGGTCTCAAGAGCTCCTCCCCTGAGTAGCTAGGACTACGGGTGCACACCACTGTGCTCAGCTTTTTAAAATTTTTCTTAAAGATGGAAAGACAGACTTTATTCAAGGGGGATTCACAGTAATAGATATAGGAACCACTAAAATGGAGTCTTGCAGTGGGGGAGAGAGATTAGATTCCTCAAATATTTGATCACTGTCTGGTATATATTAATTTTTAAAAAGTTATTTTAAAATTATTATCTTTCTTAATTACTTGTACAAACATGCTTTGATTATTAAATTATTTCTGGACTCTCAGTTTCACAAAACAAAAGCAAACTTGAGTACATTTTCAACTTTACAACTTAAGTAGCCATTCAAATAATGGAAACCTATCTAGCGCCATCCATAGGGTGTGCAGAGTACAGGGCAAAACTTTTTTGTCAGGCTCCTGTCTATGTGGTTAATTTGATTTTAAAATGTGTTATGAAATTCACAGGCACATGTAAGTTACAGTGATATGTTGATGGTGATTTAGAATAATAAGTTGAGAAGGGATTCTTTGTAGTGTCTGCCGAAAACTGTGAAGGTTCTGAAAGTTTACCCTAATGCAATCTAACAAGTTAGTTTGTTACTATATCAAGGATACTGGCAAAAAACAGGAGACTCCTGGGTCAGAGACAAAGGATTTAATTGCTCACAGTACAGCAAAATCATGAGCATCCCCATATTTGCATTGGTTCTCCTTGCTAAGTATCAGGGCTTGATGAAGTGGGCTAAGACGACACCTGTACATGCAGGGAGTTGCATTAAAGTAGGGGTCCCAAGGGTCCAGGACTCTCTGAGCAAGCTACAAAATGTTGTAGCAGGTAGCAGATCACTCAGATCTCTCCTGCTACAAACCTGGAATCTTACTGTGGTCACTTTGACCTACTTAGTGCCTATGTGCCCCTTATCAGTAGCAGGGAATGGATAAAACTAGTAATCTGGCACACAGAGCAAGAATGTGCAAGCCTGATCAGGCCCATGGCAGATGACATTTTCTAATAGTATACAGGCATCATTTTTTCCTGTTCAGGTACAGGAGCCCACTCTTCTTTATTGTAAAATGTACCATTCCTGGCTACTTTGATATCGCTTACTCAAAGAAAAAGGCATTAACATTGTTATTACTCATAAGGTCATGGCTTGCTGGAACCTGCTTATATTGAAAAATATAGATCTTGCTTCTGCAGTTCCCTAATACCATTTATTTAATTCTGGTTACATGATTGCTCATGACTTTGCATCATCCATAGTGCCTTCCATGATTACTGCCCCCCAAAGACTCTCTTTAATGTTGTTACTATGTTTTGTTGACGATGAACAGAAATGTAAACTTACCCAGACTATGCAGAAACATGTGAACAACAATTCATTCTCCATTCAAGTTAAATTTCTCGTTTTAAATTTTAATGTATAAGCATAGAACAACATGACTTCCAACCATGTTTTCTCTTGAACTCCTTAGGCTATAATCACTGCATACCTAAAATATGATCTTCTTAAAAGTTGACTCTCTCTTCCTTCTATACACTGCCACCAGAGGAGAGAATAGGTGAGGAGTTTGAGGGGAAGGGGGATGGGATAGGGAAAGAATGGTCCAATTTGTGCGAGCAAGCCCATCTTACAAAAGCATGGCATTATCACAGTGATCAATAGCCAGAGTAGATACAGATCCAAAGGCCTTAGAGTAGATAATATCACCAAACCCCAGAGAATGGGACATGGAGTCTGAAGAAGGGGTAGGTATCTGCCACAGGAATGGCCAAGGGTACATAGGGTAAAGAATACTCTTCAGTGCTGTATCAAAAGTGGTACTGTGGTCAGAACAAAGATGAGTGTGGGCCCACGTTCTAGACCACACACTCAGATCAAGCTCAAGTTTTAGCAGTAGATTATTTGTAGCCCTGAGTCCTGAACTTGTCCTACATTGATAAGAGAGTCGGCCAACATCTGCTGCTTGTTGGTTCCATTCTGAAAACTCAGTCTTGTGTGGTCCCACAAAAAGAAACGCTGTGCTGACTATTGGGAGTTACCAGTCTTCAGTCTGTTCTCTTGGATTAGAAGCCAGGCAGGGGTCTCAGGACAATACCATCCGCATGAGCCCTAGGACTCCATTGGCATTTGGTAGAACCCATATCTTGGAAAAAGAGGGTTGGAGAAATACCTTAGTGGAGAAATGGAGAATGAAGACCTTGTGTTTTATGATCTGAGCTTGGAGAACCCTGCTTGGATGGCACTGCTGGTCTAGCCACTACCAGGCATAAAGGAGGCTATAGAAAATGTAGAGAAAAACACTCCAAAGTGTGAGATCCTTCTAGAACTGGAAATATGCAGGCCTATGTACTATAGTCTGAATGCTTTTGTCCCCCAAAAATTCGAAGATGGAAACCTAGTCTCTAACGTGATGGTGTCAGGAGGTGGGGCCCTTTGGGAGGCAGTTAGGTCATGGGGGCTCCTCAGTATCCAGATAAAAGGTTACTGTCCTTATAAAAGAGACGCTATGAAGCTTGTTTCTTCCCTGTTCCACCACATGAAGACACAGCTAGAAGATACCATCTATGAGGGAATGGGCCTTCACCAGACACTGAATCTGCTGATGCCTTGATCTTAAACTGTTCACCTTACAGAACTGTAATAAGTTTCTGTTGTTTATAAAATACCCTGTATGTGGTATTTTGTTATAGCAGTTTAAACAGACTAAGACATTGTGCCTATCCAACATCTGAGACCATCATTTTAACATTTCATTTCCTACTTTTCATGTTTTTAAACTTTTAGACTTGAAAATCAATTTCATTTATTTATTCTTTGCTCTCTTTCATATTTCAAAATATTGCACCACTCAGAATTTAATATTAATTGAAAATGTTTTTTTAAAATGTCAATAATTCCCGAAGATACTATATTTAACCTGGGAAAACAAAAGACATTCTATGTCATTGGGATGAGAATTGAATCAGCACCAGAAACTACACTCAATAGATAGTGCTTCAGTGTTTCCCACACTCCTGTTTAAATATGTATGCTTAATACTTCTATTTTCTAATTTTATTTGGATGACTCAACTAATCTGTAGTTGCTAATTAAAATAATTCTGTGGTTAATAAGTAAAATTTGCATATAATAGATGTATTATCCTATCAAATTATTAGAGTAACTTTTGTTTTTATAGAAGTTTGTTGTGATCATCCCCATTATTATATTTGCTCCTCACAATAAGCTAATAGGTAGATAAAGGCCAAATAAATAGCTGGCTGTAATAGATAAGGAAACTAAGGTGAGGGACTTAATGTTGTCAATGGTTATATATTTGATGTCACAGTCATGAACAGAATTGGGCTTGCTGGACTCATCTGATGCTCTTGTGCTTCCAGCAACTACCATGTTCTTTCTCCAGGCATACCTATCATGATTAAGATAATATTTATTCTGTGTCTTTTAGAAGTTTATCATGTCAACAAAAATAACATATCATTTTTCTTTCCTTCTTGATGCCTCTGTTGCTTCAAGGTAATATAGTTTTAATATTCAATAGTGAATATTAAATACATCTCTTACACATGATATATGACAAGAAATCCATATTCTGCATTCAGAGTTGTACTGTTACGCAACATTGTGATATATGTGTCAATGCAGAGAACACAACAGATTGGATCCTTCTGCCAGTCACCTTTTAACTACCTAAATTTCACAGCTTCTCAGGGATGCAGGCAGAAGAATCTTGCTGCATGTCAGATTTGATGCCCCCATGTCCCTTTCTTAATTCCGAATAAAGAACAAAAAAGATTAGTATCCTTATGTGGTTGCTAACTGAAAAGCAGAACAGTTTTCCCCATTTTCAAAAGAAGTGATGCTGTCATAACCTGCCCCTAGGGTTCCAACAGGGCTTCCTGTCATTCTACAAGATCCCAGGGAACTGATAGGTTCATAATGATTGCTTAGGTGTGCAGCTGACATTATAAAGTTAGGGGATAGTGCAGCATAGTGGGGAACAGCAAGAGTTCTGGAGTTAGATGAAACTAGACTGATTCTTACTTTGGTGTTTACTACTTGTGTGATGTGGTCAAGTCTTGTACCCACATCGAGTTCATTTGGACCCACATCAACATGGTTTTTTTTTAAACCAGAATTTCCCAAGTGAAAATCATTTAATATTCTTCTTGAAATGACTTGAAACTGGTTTCTCTGACAGCAGACTTTTACCATCAAAATCTCTAAGGTTCTAACATGATTTTATGATAGCATGTTCATCTATAGATGGTTGAGGGAGAAGTAAGTTCAATGAGTTCCGGGAACAGAAATCCCACATTTTACACCAGTCTTTTCTAGTTCTTTGTTTTCTTTCTTTTTTGATGATATAAGTTCAGTTTCAAAAATATTTTTTCACAATATCTAATGTAATACGTAGGAAAAAGAGATGTGGCAGGCAATAGACTATGGTACAAAAAAGTAGATGCAAAACCCTTCTATAAAAAATAAAAATAAATAAATAAATCATGTTCATGAACTTCAAGGCCTCTCAGGGAAATGGTGCTGCTTGCCAAAGTCCTCTGCAGAAGTGTGTGTGGTAAAAGTGTTACAGGTCCAGTCTGTTTTTATGGCCCTGTTCCTTCCTTCCTTCTACGTCACAACTATCACAGACAATTATTAAATTATATCTGAATTTATTAAAAGATTGAAGAAAACAAAAAGCAATGGAGAAAGAATTGTAAATGAGAGTGACATGGCTTTCCCATGGTCCAAAGGGAAAGTGTCCCCAAATTTCTACCTTTCCTGCAAGGCCTCTTAGGAAGGTGTCCCAATATCTAACCTCATTCTATCATCAGGTTTGTAAGAGTTTCTCCTTGTCAGTTTCTTTATCTACTGTTAGAAACTTTATTTCCTATCCACAAATTAGTCTACTCTAGAATTTATTTCCCTCCCTCCTGGACGTATATTCTCCCAAGTATGAGTTGGAATAATTTCATGGGGGCTCAAGAAGGACAGTGCAGATTTGGCATTCACACTCCAAATCTTAGAGAAAGGTCTAGAATGGGTGTGGTCTTGACAAGTCTCATCTCTAAAAGTCTCTCCAATGGTGTGAGTTGCAGATGGGCATCCTTAATCTTGGCGTTCAGTGGGTAAGCTGTTGGATTACACACACACACACACAGACACACACACTCACACACATACACACAGAGTCTCTCTCACACACACACACATACACACACACACCCCACACACAAATGCATACACATCTCTCTTCTGGGCAAATAATGTTCAGGGACAGGAAAGACTAAATCCATAAGGAAGAAGAGAAACAAGTTTCTTCCCTATAATTTTCAAGGCCACTATTATCCTTGTTGTGGTGGTGGTAACAGTTTTTTTTTTTTCATTTACTTCCTCATTTCCAAATTGCATCTCATAAGGCTACTGGGTATAAAGTAAATAACCAGTTCAGGTGTCTCATTATACCTGCTTTCTTAGCTGTATGTGACCAAACCGAAGTGTATACATTATTGCTCTTAAATGATACACCATTCTCTTTTCTGATCTTGGTGGCAGACCTTAGTGAAGAGGCAAGGAGCAGGGGGAATAGATTTTATTTTTCTAGTAAACAATTATAGAACTGAATTTCTTTGCTTAATGTACATATGGGGGTAATGTTTGAAGTAATGGTCAAATAAAATTTGTTTTTCAGGATTAGAAGATAAAGACACTGTGTGCTTATTTATAAAGTAACTGCTAAGCTTGATACGGAATTTTGGCTCTGCAACTAGACCTCACCTAACACAAATGTAGCAAAGAGATAGACCAATTATATGCACTTTCTTAAAGGATAAACTTTTGTTTAATGATGGATTTAATTATTGATAAAGAAGTAATGGGTTGAGATTATCAAAGCCTAGAGATTGTCTATGAATCTGTTATATTGAAGAATATTTATTTTTCATTCTTCTTGTAACTTTTCCTTTTATAGAAATATTACTGTTTAATTTGTTTACTTTTTTACATGCAAAAACATGGAAAGAGCAAGGACATTGACTGGCTGGCAAATGTTAGGGCAAAAGTTAGATATAATTATAGCTTCAGATGATGTCTAATTTTCCTGTAGCAAGCAGCACAAATCCCTGAAATCAGGACCAAATGAAATCTAAATTTTATACTTGGCCATGGAGATATAAGGCTCCTTTGATATTATATCATCCGTTAAACCTTTTAAAAATGTTACATAAAATATAACTAAATTTGAGATTTTAACCTTTAGTCTTTTATTCTGGATGAAGGTCAGATATAAAGTTGAATTTTTATTTTTTACTCAGCTATTGATTTTAGAAATTTATATTTCTTGTCATTCAGTGTGGGATAAATGCATACATATTTTATCATATCTTTTCTTGCATTAATATATTTTTTGTGTGTGGAAAACTCTTGTCCTTCAGTGATATATATCCTGACTGCATATAATTTTGAGTGTTTTTCACATAACATTCTCAAATTTTAACTCTCTGGTCTAGTAGTTTACATATTACAGGAAGATGTTATTTTAAATGGTTTGGCCTTATTTAGGGGTTGAATTGGGTGGGTTTCTGGTACAAAGTAAATCACTCACAGATATATCTTGTAAAAATGAATAAAATACTAAAATCAAGTATCCAAGCCTATACCCTGTGCTATTCAAATGTAGCTAGTTAATATATGTTAAGAACCTGTAAAGATGTTGCCCTAAAGTCAAGAATTGCTATGCTGAAGGAGCTGTGATTTCTCTATACCCCAGATAGTCGTAAAATACAATTTTGAACTATTGCAGTGGTTTTCAACCTAAGCGAAATCTAGGGAGCTTAAAAGAAATCCCCATGCTTAGGCTACTCCTCCAACTAATTAAATCAGAAATTTTAGGGGTGGGTCTCAGGAATCAATTATTTTCCAATATTTTATTTTGTAATCAAGTCTACAGAATGTCTATGAGAATAATAAATCAACATTCACATTCCTTGCTCTACCTCACTGTTTATATACATATTAATATATTTTTTATTCTGAAACATTTGAGAATAACTTACTCTCAAATTATACAATTTTATACTCAAATATTTCTGCACGTAACTCGTAAGAGCAAAGGCATTTTTCCCTATGAATACAAAACAAGCTGGGCACAGTGGCTCACTTTGAGAGGCCGAGGCGAGCGGATCAGTTGAGGTCAGGAGTCCAAGACCGGTGTGGCTAACATGGTGAAACCCCGTCTCTACTTTAAAAATACAAAAATTAGCCAGGCATGGTGACACATGCCTGTAATCCCAGCTACTCAGGAGGCGGAGGCAACAGAATCCTTTAAACCCAGAAAGTGGAGGTTGCAGTGAGCCTCAATGAGCCAAGATTGTGCCACTGCACTCCAGACTGGGAGATAGAACCAGACTCCATCTCAAAAATCAATCAATCAATCAAACTAAGGAAATTTAACTTTGCAATAACATCATAAATATATAATGCACAGATAATATATATCTTTTTTCAAAATTCTCCACTCACTCCAATTACATCCTTAATGGCTGCTTTTTTAAAATCAGGATCCAGTCAAAGATTCACACTTACATTTATTTGCGTTGTCTCTTTTATCTTTTCCTTTTTTTAAAATCAAAATTTATCATCTTTAATTCAATTTCAATGGAATGCCATAATTCATATCATGTGATGTAAATATACTCATAATTGGAAATATCACTTATAAAGTACTTTTGTTTTTATTGATTTTATTCACTCTATTAATTTTTAATAGGAATTGTACATATTTATTATGTACAGCATGGTATTTTGAAATATGTATATATTGTGGAATAGCTCAATAGAGCTAATTAACATAAGCATTACCTCACATACTTACAATTTTTTATAATGAGAACATTTAAAATCTAGTCTCTTAGCAATTTTCAAGAATATAATAGTTACTACCTACAGTCACTGTGTTTTACAATAAATTGCTTGAACATATTCCTTCTACCTAACTGAAATTTTGTCCTTTGACCAACATTTCCCCAACACCACCCTTCCCCCTCACCCTCAGCCCCTTATAAACACCATTTTCTTCTTTATTTCTATGAATTTGACATTTTGAGATCCTACATGAAAGTGAGATCATGTGGTATTTGTCTTTCTGTGCCTAGCTTATTTCACATAACATAATGTCCTCCAAGTTCATCAATGTTGTCCCAAATGGCAAGATTTCCTTTTTTTTAAGACTGTGTAGTAGTCTACTGTGCTATATATACCACACTTTCTTATCCATTCATCTGTTCATGGACACTTGGGTGGCTTCCATATCTTGGCTACTGTAAATAACGCTGCAATAAACATGCGACTGCAGATATCTCTTCAAAATATTGATTTCATATCCTGTGGATATATACCCAGTAGTGGCATTGCTGGATCATATGGTAGTTCTATTTTTAATTTTTGGAGGAAACTCCACACTGCTTTCCATAATAGCTGTACTAATTTGCATTTCCATCAACACTATGGAAGGGTTCCCACTTCACATCTTTGCCTTCCTTATTATCTTTCATCTTTTTGATGATAGCCATTCTAACAAGTGTGAGGTGATATCTCATTGGGTTTGAATATCCATTTCTCTGATGATTAGTAATGTTGAACATTTTTTCATATATCTCCTGGACACTTGTATATCTTCTTTCTAGAAATATCTATTCACAAACTTTGCCCATTTTAAAAAATCAGGTTATTTATTTATTTTGCTATGAGTTGTTGTAGTTCCTCATATAGTTTGGATATTAATCCCTTATTAGATGTATGGTTTGCAAATATTTTCCCCCATTTTGTAGATTTGTCTCTTCCCTCTGTTGATTATTTCCTTTGCTGTGCAGAAGCTTTTTACTTTGATGTAATCCCATTTGTCTTTTTTGAATTTGTTGCCTGTGCTTTGGGGCTATCTCCAAAAAAATCATTGCCCAAAACAATGTCCTGAAGAGTTTTCTCCCAGTAGTTTTACAGTTTCAGGTCTTATGTTTAAGCCTTTAATCCATAATGAGTGGATCCTTGTATGTGAGTTAAGGGTCTAATTTCAGTTTTTTGTGTGGATATACAGTATTCTCAACATCATATACTGAAAAGACGGTTCTTTCCCCATTGTGTGTTTTTGGCACCTTTGTTGAAAGTCAATTGTTTGCAAATGTGCTGATACGTTTCTGGGCTCTGTTCTGTATTATTGGTCCCCTTTTTTTTTTTTTTTTTTTTTTTTGAGATGGAGTCTGGCTCTGTCGCCCAGGCTGGAGTGCAGTGGCAAGATTTCGGCTCACTGCAAGCTCCGCCTCCTGGATTCACGCCACTCTCCTGCCTAAGCCTCCCAAGTACCTGGCACTACAGGCGCCTGCCACCACACCTGGCTAATTTTTTTGTATTTTCAGTAGAGAAAGGGTTTCACTGTGTTAGCCAGGATAGTCTCAATCTCCTGACCTCATGATCTGCCCGCCTCAGCCTCCCAAAGTGCCGGGATTACAGGCATGAGCCACCATGCCAGGCCCCATATGTCTACTTTTAATGCCAATGTCATGCTGTTCTGACTACAATAGCTTTGTAGTATATTTTGAAGTCACATAGTGTGATGCCTCCAGCTCTGTTATTTTTGCTCAGGATTGCTTTGGTTATTCAGGGTCTTTTGTGGTTCCATACAAATTTTTAGGATCTTTCTATTTCTGTGAAAAATGTCATCAAAAGTTTGATGGAACTTGCATTGAATCTATAGATTGCTCTGGCCAATTTGGACATTTAAACAATATTGTTTCCTTCCATGAATATCGGATATCTTTCCATTGATTTGTGCCTTCAATTTCTTTCATCATTGTTTGATAGTTTTTATCATATAGGCCTTTCATCTCCTTGCTTAATTTCATTCATAAGTATCTTTAATTTTTTTTTTTTTTTTTGCTATTGTGAATAGGATTGTTTTCTTGATTTCTTTTTCTGATAGTTCATTGTTAGTGTATAGAAATACTACTGATTTTCACATATTGATTTTGTATCCTGCAACTTTACTGAATTTAAAAAATTAGTTTTAATAGTATAGCATCTTTAAGATTTTCTATGGTTAAGATTAGGTTGTCTGAAAATAGGGACAATTTAATATCTTCCTTCCACTTTGGATGCCTTTCATTTCTTTCTCTTGCCTCATTGCTCTGGCTAGGACTTCCAGTCCTATGTTGAATAGAAGTGGCAAAAGTGGGCATCTTTGTTTTATTCTTGATGTTAGAGAGAAAACTTTCATGGTTTATTAAGTCTCTGTTCACCTCACCTCAGTTTGTGTGTCTTCTCCAAATCTCACTTTTGGAAATTTTGGAAAACGTTTATTCCTAAAATTATCTTTATAGAAAAAGTACTTTTCAGATTTCTTGCCTTGAAATTCATAAGGAACAAAATTCCTGTGACACTATTTAGTTTAAAATAGAAGCCTGATCATCTGCCTCTCCTATGTATTGGTCCTTTATCACGTTGGCATGGCATAGAAGGCCTCTACTTGCTTTGCCTCAGTTTCGAGTCTCCACTATGCTGCATCCCATGCTCCAGACATTAGGAATTACTTCCTGTCATTCTAGCCTCTCTGGATTGACAAAGACTGTTGCCTTCACCTGAAATTATGGGACCACACTTGTTTTACTCAGCCTCCCAAATGCAGCCCTTGTATTGACCCCTTTTGTTGACACCACCTTCAGCAAGCACAGCTGATCATTCCTACTTTTTGTTTTTTCCTCCATAAGTAACCTTTTAATAGATGTGCCTCTATTGGGGATTTTCTACTGGGTTTATTTATTTATTCCATAGTGCCTTCCCCTTGATGTCCTGAGCTCTTCGAGGGAAGAAACTTTCTTAATTATTTTATTTCTGTAGTTTTAAACCTAGTGCTTTACACATAGGCAGTACTCTATAAATATGTGGCAGCTGAATGAAAGCTAGCAGACACAATTATTAAATAGTGTTAAGAACCTAGTTTTCAATAAAGAGCTAGAATAATGTTTCAGTCCTTAAAAACAATGCTTCTTGCTGAGCGTGATGGCTCACGCCTATAATCCCAGCACATTGGGAGACTGAGGTGGGTGGATCATGAGGTCAGGAGTTCAAGACCAGCCTGGACAAGATGGTGGAACCCCGTCTCTACTAAAAACACAAAATGTAGGCAGGCATGGTGGTGGGCGCCTGTAATCCTAGCTACTCGGGAGCCTGAGGCAGATAATTGTTTGAACAGGGAGGTGGAGGTTGCAGTGAGCCGAGATCGCACCTCTGCACTCCAGCCTGGGTGACAGAGTGAGACTCCATATCAAAAAAACAAAAAAATAATGGTTCTTAAACTTCAGTCATTGGTTTGGCCATATCTGACATCACATAGTACAGGTATACTTCAGAGATATTGTGGGTTTTGTTCCAGATTACCACAATAAAGCAAGTCACATGAATTTTGTGGTTTCCCAGCACATACAAGTTTTGTTTGTAACTATACTGCAGTTTATTAAGTGTGCAGTAGCATTATGTCTAAAAAAGTACATAGCAATTAAAATACTTTATTGCTGAAAAATGCTAATGATCATCATGAGTCAAAATCTTTTTGTTAGCAGAAGGTCTTGCCTCAGTGTTGACAGCTGACTGATCACAGTAGTGGTTGCTGAAAGTTGGGGTGGCTGTGGCAATTTCTGAAAATAAGGCAACAACAGATTTTGCCTTATCGATTGACTCTTTTTTTCACATAAGTTTTCTCTGTAGTAAAAGATGTGATTTAATATCATTTTGCTCACAATAGGATGTTTTTTGAAAATTGGAGTCAATCATCTTAAACCCTGCTACTGCTTTATCAACTAAGTTGATGCAATATTCTAAATTCTTTGTTGTCATTGCAACAATGTTCACGGTCTCTTCACAAAGAACAGATTCTTTCACACGAAACCACTTTCTTTGTTCATGCATAAGAACCAACTCCTCATTTGTTCAAGTTTATCATGAAATCGCAGCAATTCTATATCTTCTGGCTCCATTTCTAATTCAGTTCTTTTGTTATTTTTACCACATCTGCAGTTACTTCCTTCACTCAAGTCTTGAACCTCTGAAAGTCATTCATGAGGGTTGGAATGAACTTCTTCCAAATTCCTGTTAATGTTGATATTTTGGCCTCTGGCCATGAATCAAAAATGTTCTTGATGGCATCTAGAATGGTGAATCCTTTCCAGAAGGTTTTCAATGTACTCTGCCCAGATCCATCAAAAGAATCACGGTCTATGACAGATATAACCTGTCAAAGTATATTTCCTAAATAATGACTTAAAAGTTGAAATTACTACTTGATCCACGGGCTGCAAAATTGATGTTGTGTTAGCAGACATGAAGACAGCATTCATCTTCTAGTATATCTCCATCAGAGCTGCTGAGCACATTGTCAAAGAGCAGTAATATTTTGAAAGAAATTTTTTTTTTTTCTGAACAGTGTGTCTCAACAGGAGACTTACAGTGTTCAGTAAACCAAGCTGTAAACAGATGTGCTGTCATCCAGTCTTTCTTGTTCCATTTATAGGGCGCAGGCAGAATAGATTTAGCATAATTCTTAAGGGCACTCTGATTTTCAGAATGTCAAATGAGCACTGACTTCTACTTGAAGTCACCGGCTGCATTTACACCTAACAAGAGAGTCTACCTGACCTTTGAAGTCAAGCATTGACTTCACCTCTCTAACTAGGCAAGTCCTAGAGGGCATCTTCTTCTAATAGAAAGCTGTTTCATCTATACTGAAATGCTGTTGTTTAGTGTAGCCACTTTGATGAATGATCTTAGCTAGATCATCTGACTTGCTGCAGCTTCTACATCAGCACTTGCTGCTTCATCTTGCACTTTTATGTTATGGAGACAGAGTGTTTCCTTAAATCTTGTGAAACAACCTTTGCTACTTTCCAACTTTTCTTCTGCAGCTTTCTCACCTCTCTAAGCCTTCACAGAATTGAAGATGGTTAGGGCCTTGCTCCAGATTAGGATTTGGCATAGGGGCTGTTGTGGCTGGTTTCATTTATTCAGACCACTCAAACTTTCTCCATATTGGCAATACGTTTGTTTCACTTTTATTTTAATCATTTGTGTATTCACTACAGTAGCACTTTTAGTTTCCTTTAAGATCTCTTCCTTTGCATTCACAACTTGACTAACTGTTTGGCACAAGAGGCGTCTACCCATTTCAGCTTTTGACATATCTTCCTCGCTAAGTGTAATTATTTCCAGCTTTTGATGTAAAGTGAGAGTCCTGTGACTCTTCCTTTCACTTCACCACTTAGAGGCTATTGTGTGGTTATTAGCTGGCCTAACTTCAATATTGGTGTGTCTCAGGGAATAGGGAGGCCTGAGAAGAGGGAGAGAGATGGGGAATAGCTGGTGAGTGGAGGAGTCAGAACACACACATTCACCGATTAAGTTTGCTGTCTTCTATGGGTGTGGTTTGTGATGCCTCAAAACAATTACAATAGCGACATCAAAGACCACTGATCACAGATCACCATAACAGATATTATAATAATCAAATGTTTGAAATGTTGTGAGAAATACCACAATGTAGTAGTACACTTTATTTTTTAATATACATTAAAATATTCAGAACAAAAATTTTAAAGACAGCTTGTCTCTAAAAATCAACTGTCTTAAACATACTTTTCTATCCCAATAGTACACATATTAATATTTTGAAAAGTTTTTCTAATATAAAGCTTTGGCAATTCTTAAATGCCTACAGCCACTGAACATTTTGTAGCTACAAAGCAGATTTTATAATATCTGAGTTTAGAAAACCAACAACAAAAATTTATAGGTCAAATGAGTCTCCTAGTGTTGATACGTAAAGTTAGGTTCAAGAGATAAATTGCCTTACCAACATTTCTACTGGGCCATCACACTTTTATTAGCCTCATCTACTCTTTCTAATATCACAACAGTGTTGCTGTAGTGGCAGGCAAAATCATCCAGTTGTTGCCAGATCAGTCAATCAAATCATTCAATCAACTAAAGCACACACAGTTATACACATATGTGTATGTTAGGTCATGTGCAGAATACATAAAACAATAAGCTCAACATTTGCCTTCAAGGAATGTAGAGTTTAATTACATATGTTAGTTGTATTAAATCTTAAAGCTTTTAATCAGATGATTAAATATTAAGCATCATACATATTAAGAATATAGGAGTTTATAATAGGGTAGCATAACTATTATCAGCTAGATAAGTCAAGCAAGCCCTCTTGGTGGAAGTGACATTTGAGCTGAGAATTATAGGACAGAGATTTAGATAGGCAACTCTGAAATAAAGAGCTACAATAGAAAATTTTGTGTGCTCAGTGGATTATGAATAGATTCATTCAATCAATTCATTTACTCAGTCATTTCATTGTGTATTAAACAACTATATAGTGAGCACCTGGCACATAGCAGGTACTCAAGTAGTCGGTGGAGATAAAAAAAAAAATGTCAATGTGAAACCCCGTCTCTACTAAAAATACAAAAAATTAGACGGGCGTGGTGGCGGGCACCTGTAGTCCCAGCTACTCGGGAGGCTGAGGCAGGAGAATGGTGTGAACCCGGGAGGCGGAACTTGCAGTGAGCGGAGATCGCACCACTGTACTCCAGCCTGAGCGACAGAGCGAGACTCCATCTCAAAAATAAATAAATAAATAAATAAAATAAAATAAAATAAAAGGTCAATGAAATAGGCACAGTCCTTGCCACAGTGGAATTACAATATGGCAGGGTCAGGGGAATGGGAAATAAGTCTGGAACTTGACTACAGGGACTTGTAGGCTGTGTTAAAGAGTTTTATCTTTATTGTAAGAGCAAAGGGGAAACGACGGAAGGTATTTTAAGCCAGGTGGTGAAATGATTAGATTTGTCTTTTGAAAATAATTCCGGAGGTAATACGGGCAAAAGGTATTGGATGGTGGTTACAGTGGATACGGATCTTTGGAGGCTAGTAGAGAATAAAATTAAAGGATGATGGTATTCTAGAGAAAAACCATTGCAGTGGACCTGGAGAGATAATAGGAGGAGGAATATATTTAGTACGTAAGGATGACATGAATCGGTGATAAATTGAATATGTGGGACAAGCAAGAAGAAATGTCAAGGATAACTCTTGGGTTTTTGACTTGCACAATGAGATGGAAGCTAGAACTATCAACTGATAGGGAACAGCAGAACAGAAAAAAGTTAGAAGATCATGAGTTCTTTGGCTAGGTCCCAGCTAAGGTATCTCTGAGACACCCAGGAGATGAATTTAAATATATTTATATACTTAGAGGTCTAGAACAAGGAATTATACATTTGTGTGTTATCTGTTATGTCATTTTTTCATTATGTCAAATCAGAATAAGATGCTGATTTGGATTTAGGAGTGCAAGAAGTTTATTGGTCAGGGATGTAGAAGGTTGATAATACCTATGAGAAAGATAAAGGAGAAAACATGATTGGGCATGGGAAGCTTTCAGACCCTGGTGCTAATCTGACATCTAACAGGAAAGGAGCAGAATTGGGCAGCAAGAGCCTTAAACTGTGATGTAAATATGACAGAGTCCTGGCCAACTCAATTGTGATCCCCAGACCAAAGACTGGCCATTAAAGAAGGCTCTCATTGGACAGAGTGGGTAGGCCCTGGTACGCTCATTGTGCTCAGTCATTGGCTGGGTGTTTGCCAAGAAAGCATAATCTTAGCTGAAACACTGCAGTGAATCCAGAAAGAACTGCGGTGGAGATGTCACCTAACAGTCCTCCTTACTACTGAACGACAGGTCCTTTCTTGAAGGGAGATGTGAATGGCATACCTTCCTGGTTGTCACATCTAGTACAGATGCAAACTGAAGACACGCATGTGGATGAGGTGCCTTAGCAGAAAATTCAGTGTGAGATATTTAAAGTAGGATTTATTAAAGAATGGTTGTATTTAGGTGAACAGTGGAAAAGTCAGATGAAAATTATGTTTTAAGTGTTCCAATGACAAATAAGAGGTTTGACTGGTACATCTATATATTTATCTATTTTCCAAATTGTTCTAAGGTATAATTGAATCACTCTCTACAACTGTGTCCTGTATAATAATAACATACATTTAAAACAAATGATGAAGAAACCTGGACAAAAGAATGAATGCAGGGGGAAAGCGATATAGCAGGAGCAAGTTGTTTCCAAAATCATGTCACAAAATTCTGTACACAGAATTAGAAGTAGGTGCAAACATGGCTCTGAACTAATTGCCAATGCAAAGATGAAAATATGATTTGCAGTGTCTATAAGACAAAAATACATCAATTGTTTAAGAGAAACTCATTTTTCTGATACTGAGATTAAGAAAGACCTATAGGTCTTAATGAAGAGCATACCATATAATGTAAGGGATAACACAATCATCTTTACAATAAACACTGGAAAGAGATATATAATCCTATTCTTAAATTTTCCACCAGGTTGATTCATGAAATTCTATGTGGGGCCCTAATGACTAAATTTAACAATAGATTTAAGAGAATTAAGAGGTGACAAATAAACTGAATGTCCTATAGACACTCCAAACTGGATTAGGGTTTAAATCGTCTCATGAAACCTGAGGACCCCGATACAGAGACATGACTCAGAGTGTAAGCACCACTACTTCCCCATAGAATTGGCCCAAGGGGCTATCAGTGAACCAAATTACTAATGTAATTAAGGAGTAGATTTTGTTTCTTTGTATATATTGTACAAATAAGAGCTCCTTGCCTTAAGTAGTCTAGGTCTTTGACTGGGGCTTCAGAAATTTCAGCACTGGAAAAATTTAAAGCAGATAGTGAACCAAATATTTATCTCTGTTTTTTAAAAAATATTTAAAAAGAAAACCCCTAATCTCAATGAAGTGTTCATAGGATATCTAACCTATTATATTTCTAAACTTAACCTTAAGAAATCATCACAGAAAATCTATATTTGAGATTTTCTCTTGATTATAATTTTCTCATATGGTGATTTAAAATTATGTCAACAAATTATTTGATTCTTCCTTCAAGAGGTGGAGGTTAATTCTGCTACTTCTTGGATTTGGTGACTTCCTTCTAATGAATAGAATAAATCCTAAGTGGTAGTATGTTTTAGTGAATATTCTTAAATACATTTAGTAAATGTGAATATGTTCTCCTTAAATTTTATCCATTTATCTAATGTATATATCCTTCTTAGTATTTTAAAAAATACTCAAACATTTGAAAGCTGAGTAATAACAAGGTTTAATCTCCTTATTTTCTGATATATTTATTATGGTCCTGAATATATGAGTTAATATAATTTTGATGAGTGTCATTTTATGAAGCAGCATGATACAGTGGCCCAAACTCTGCAGCTTATTGGTTGTGTAAACGTGGACAAGTTATTCAGCATGACTGTGCTTCAGTTTCCTTCTTTGTAAATGGGGGTAATAATAAAATATACCTCATAGGATTGTGTGAAGAGTAAATAACTAATATAAAGCACATAAAATAGTGCTTAACATATTCTGAGTCCTCAATAAATGTTGGGAAAGAAAATATTCGATTAAGTAGATATTTAAAATATTTATTTTTATTAAAAATATTCTATTTCTTTTGACTTTTTAATAACAGCCATTCTGACTGGTGTGAGATAGTATCTCATGATGGTTTTGATTTGCATTTCTCTGATGATTAGTGACGCTGGGAATTTTTTCTTGTGTTTTTTGGCCACTTGTATGTCTCCCTTTGATGAGTGTCTGTTCATGTCCTTTGCTGATTTTTTGTAACAGGGTTATTTGTTTGTTGCTTGTTGATCTATTTAAGTTCCCTATAGATTCTGGATATTAGGTCTTTGTTGGATGCATAGTTTGCAAATATCTTCTTCCATTTTGTAGGTTACCTGTTTACTTTGTTGATAGTTTATTTTGATGTTCAGAAGATCTTTAGTTTAATTAGGTCCCACTTGTCCATTTTTTGTTGTTGTTGTTGTTGTCATTGCAATTGCTTTTAGGGACTTAGCAGGAAAAAGAGAAAAGGGAATTCTTACACACTGTTGGTGGAATGTAAATTAGTTTAGCCACTGTGGAAAGCAGTCTGGAGATTTCTCAAAGAACTTAAAACAGAGCTACCATTTGATCCAGCAATCCTATTACTATTGAGTATATACCCGAAGGAAAATAAATCATTCTTCCAAAAAGACACATGCACTTGTTTGTTCATCATTGCATTATTCACAATAGCAAGACATGGAATCAACCCAGGCACCCATCAAAGGTAGATTGGTTGAAGAAAATATGGCATATATACACCATGGAATGCTATGCACCCAGAAAAAAGAAATCATGTCCTTTGCAGCAACAGGAATGCAGTTGGAGACCATAGTCCTAAGTAAATTAATGAAGGAACAGAAAACCAAATATTGCATGTTCTCACTTATAAGTGGGAGCTAAACATTGAGCACACATGGACATAAATATGGGAAAAAACAGACACTGCAGACTACTAGAGAGGGGAGAGAAGGAGGGGGCATGGGTTAAGAAACAACCTATTGGGTACTATGCTCACTATCTAGGTGACAGGAACCACACCTGAAGCCTCAACATCACACAATAGCCCCATGTAGCAAACCTGCACATATACCCCCAGTATCTAAAATAAAAGTTGACATGTAAATATATGTATTCGAAAAGAATATTTTAAGAATGTACTTTAGAATATCCTTTAGAATTTTTTTTGGTAAAGTTGGTCCAACAGTCAATTTTGCCGTTCAGGAATTGGTTGTCAAACTAATTGATTTTAGTAGATTGATTTTCTATGAATTTCTACACTTTTGTTGATTATTATTCTCTCTTTATGTATCTATTATTTGTGATGGTGATTTAAAATTTAATTTCTCCAAAAATCATGCCCCAGATGTGGTAGAGGATTAAGTATGCAATTATTATTTTGAAAGGCAGTAATTAGTATAAAAACTCCTGGAAAAACATCAAAAAAGATACTTAGTGAAAACCTGATTAGAAATCTGATCTATTCACCAACCAGAGAAAATTTCTGTGATATTTTACATCTCTAACTGAAAACTTAGATATTAAGAACATATTGTTATATTATTTTCAAACTTGCTTATAAAATTACACAAATAGATGTGGAGAGTATGAGTTTTAAGTCAAATACAGGAGTTTCTTGAAGGAAAAATACAAGTCCTGAGTGTGCAAAGTGACAATCTGGAGTCATAGAAAATATCTGTGACTTTGCAATACTTTTCAATGTTTTCTAATTGCATTTAATGAAAAACGTGTATAGAATCATTCTTTATGCTTGGGAAATAAAGCATTCTGCCTTATTTGGTTTTGTTGCTCTCCCAGTGAATACTGGACGTTAACTAGTAGTTAATCGCTGAACAACTCAAGCAGCCTGTTTTGGATCTAAAAATATTCTTAAAGATGGGAAAGCCATATTAACAGCACCTAGCTGTAACATCCAGCTAGTTCTGCTGGATCCCAAATCACAGGATTTTTGGTTGCAAGAAGATCTGTAAACCATCTAGCCCAAACCTTCAGTTGAGGCTATTTAAGGGAAGTTTTTAGAGACTTCAAAGGCTTCCTAAGTCCATATATTTGCTAGGACTACTTATTACGGCTAAATCCTCCAAAGCTTTTGAATGTACCCATGTACTGAAGAAATTATTGTGCCTGTTGAAGGTCACTTTTAAAATGTGGCTTTGGGCTGCTTGAAGAGAAAGAAAAGTGTAAAAGGCAAGGGAAGGTTTGAGGAAGCTCTCATGTTAGTTAACCTTAGCTGCTACCCAAGTTGTGGCTTGAGAGTGCAAGGATGATCTTGTGCACCCTGAATGGGTGCCATCCTACCGGGAGATAAGGAGGTACACTGGATTGTGGCACATAAACATAACCTTACTGCAGATTCTTCCACGTTATAAGATTGTTTTGTGATTTTCTTTAGCCTTTTTGTTTTAGAGGAAACATTGGGTTTAGGGAATTTTATCTAAAGAAATTCATAACCTGAACATCCTATGTTTCATATTTACCTGATATTTACTAACTGTGTAATGCTTATAAAATGAATACTCAAAGGATGTAGTTTTGCAGTAGTATGGCATTTCAAGAACACCCCGAATGGAGATTCCAGTCTTTTCTCACATACACTTCCTCTTATCTAGCCTCTTATGCTTTCGGAATCCATTCTCCACCGTAATGCACTTTCCAGCATGGAGCTTGCTAGACACTTCACCACTTCCCCACCACACTCAGCCTCCTGTGAATGCGAGTTCATCTTTGGCTTTTAGTGGTTCCCTCAAGACTTGCCTGAGTGAGTTTAGACGCCTGCACTGACTGCTGTCTCTCTCTCAGAGAGCAGGGAACAAGAGATGTTAAATGAGACATTCCCAAATTCAGTCTCATTGGGGGATGGGGATGGGGCATAAGGATGGTGCAGGAAAGGGTATACATTCCACACTTGGATATTCTAGTCCCATTTGATATGTAAACATATCAAATATTACTCGACTATATACGCAGTCTTCTCAAATAGTACTATTGTCTTTGGATCATTGACTGACATCTGAACCAATCAAACAAACTGCCAAGTTAATTCAAGCCCTTGGAAGGCATAAATGCCTTGATTGGTCAAACAGCTGATATTTCATGATGGCTATCAGAACTAAGTTACTAAATTGTGTCTATGTTTCATGCCTAACAATAAAATGAAACTTCATACTCATATTATGAATATTATGAGTATAAGGGAGACAACACCACAAAGGGCTGTGCCATTACATTAGATTGCAGAGTAAAATAAAAGCAGACAACTTTGGAAAAAGCAACTTGTCTTTTTGACTCTGTCTTTAGTGCTAAAGGGCCAAAACTGCATTTTGGGAGTGCAGCCACGAGTAACAATGAGACAGTTTTGAATATTACTTCTCTCATATTCTTTCTTTGTATTGGCATAACCTACTAAGTAGCTCCTACATTGCATGGGGATTAGAGATTCATTGCATTTGCAACTAACTTCTCAAATTTTGAGGAAGGAAATCCTGTATTTAGTCTTGGGTCACTGGGAAGATAGTGTCTATCTAGAAAAAAAGGAAATTAAAATTAATATGAGCAAAGCAATTTACTCTTTTTTTCTACATAATCCTTTGAAAATGAATTTGGATTTCTTTTAGAGATCTTAGGTATATCTAAGAGTCTCAAAATTGATGATGTAAATATGTAAAACGGGAGTTTCAGGTGACAGTTTGGATATGTTTGCAAGAGGAGAGCAGGTATATTCCTGTTTTGTGACACTGCCTATAAAAGCAGTCAAGAAACTAATGGGTGAATTTGAATCTCACTGATATAGAGCTTGAGACAACTTGTTTCTGTTTTCATTTATTCTATAGATAAATTGCTGTTTAATTTTGAGGCAGCATTATGGTGATTGTATTATATGATTGCACAGAATGACGCTCTTGAGAGTCTGAGAAAAACAACTTAGAAAATTTGTGTTGTTATCTGAGGAAGCACTTTTTATAGTGGCAATGTTCAGAGACCACCCTCTATTATAATTCAAGAAGAAGACACAAATATATGTACATTATAAAGGAGTTAAGTCTCATGTGGTCTGGTTTATTAAAGAATAAAGGAAACTGACTGTCCCTGAATAGAGTTTTTGAATAGGGTCTCATACCCAGCCGTACCCATTAGTACTTCTGATTCATAGTAAGCACCTTTTGAGTTATCGTTCTTTCAGATCAGTGTAATATTTTATTTTTTACAGTCTTATAGCTGAGTTAGTTCCATAATTATCTGCTATGACTGCAGCTTTTTTATATCGCCAACTGACTTCAGAATTTGGTAGACATTGTTTACCCTTTGCCATACTAGATCTTGTATATTCAATTCAATTTAACAAACGTTTACAGTACACACATGTAATAAATGCTAGAAAAGCAGAGAAAAACAAAAGTAGAGGAACTATTTGGTGTCTTATATACAGATGAGAGTAGAACTGTGATTTTAATTGCATTAATTCAAATTAGCTACTGTGTATTATAGCTTTCCAAAATTTCATTTGTTTTGTAGAGCCAGTTTGGCTCTGTGAGTAGGTTGCTAAGATAGCCAGGAGGAAGCTAATGTTCGATTTATGAGAACAGTTGCCTTTGTGGGCTATGGTTTTGTTTTTCTTTTTTCTTCTTCTTCTTTTTTTTTTTTTTTTTTTTTTTTTTTTTTTTTTTTTTTTACCAGAACCAGCTGGCTTTCTTTTTATTCAGTCATGATGATGCTTGTATTTGAGTAGTTGGAATGTTTTACACCTCATACTGTGCGCAGGACCTACAGGGTCTTAGTTTTCCTTGGACTGGTTCTCAGAAGCTACAGAGTCACTTCACTGATCATGCTGCCAGCCAGTAACTTTCCCTCTTAGAAAGATCACAGGGCTCCATTACTGACCCAGCATGCTCCAGGATGCTGATCTGCCAAGCCCTGTCCTGTCCAGGCCTGACACATTATATTCTCTTATCATAAGTATGACTTGGAAATTGGTGTTTTTGCATACTTGTATGTGTGAATGCAGTACCTTGTAGCCAGTAGCACATGTGCATATAGCAGTTTTAGGGACTGGCTCTGCTTTTTCATTTCCCAGAAGTCACTGCCACACAGATTTTCTGAGAAATGTGTGCAGCAGGATAATGTACTGGTTTTTGTCTTTTTTGTTTCTTGTTCTTATGCTATGCTGTGATGTTGCCCTTCTTGAGGAGCAATGATGGCAGATAGTGGGATGGACAACCTGAACATGAGGATTAGAAGGAAGTGGTTTCCCTAGCAACAATAGCCATGCAGGGGGAGTCACACTGCTTATCCACTGCTCATGGCTCTTTTCCTCTGGTTTAAATAACACAGATAGAGGATCTGAATGCTAAGTATCTGATTCTGAATAATTTCTAGTGGATGAAATTACAGCAAACAAGCACAGTCTAAAAACGAATTTGGAAATTTGATGAAGGTGCAATATACTTTTGTATGTTGATAGGCACCTCCAAAACTATCTGTTTCCTACTGGTGTGCCATTGCTTTTGCACTTTTTATTAGACGACACTGGGAAATAGTTACTTCTCACAAAGACAGAGCAGGTAAAGGACTTGCAAAAACCTGGTTTTAAAAAATTATTTAAAAATTCCCATCATATTTTTAACATTTAAACATTATCCTTCTACACCAGTCATTAAAAAATAATTTGTAGATTACGTTATATGATAAGAAGGTAGGAATATCACTCTAATTTAATAACTTCTTCTAGTTCTTTATAGTGATCTTATTTTAAAGACTTATTATTCTTTTCTGAATTCTTCACTTATTTTTGTGTTATCTTGATGTTAGAGTATTAATGCTTGGATGTGATTAGTAGTCATTATTTGTGAAATGAGAAATGGCATGCTAAATATGGCTTTCCATAGTTGCTGATCAGCGTTTCATAACATTTATGTGTATTTCATATTACACAACCAAGCATAATTTTGGTATCTGAGTACTGAATGCAGATTAAGTGAAAATATTTTCATACTATCTGAAAACAACTATGATAAAAGAAAAGATAACTTTCCAAACTAGTACCTCTCAAACACTGGCCCACCTTTGAATAATCAGTCATTGGTCATTGTTTTTTTAAATTTCCCAACTTACTCACAGTTAGTGAAATCCTGAGCACTAAAAATAAATAGTTGTATATTCCTGAAAAAAAATTTCTAATTTGAGCAAAACTAGGCAAAAGTATAGAGCAATGCTGTCCAATAAAAATATGAGTCACAAACACAAGTCACATATTTAATTTTAAATTTTTGAATATCTTTTATAAAAAGAAAAAAGAAAAACAAATATATCTAAAATATTTTCATTTTTTTCAACTAATATGAAAATTATTAATGAGATGTTTTACTCTTTTTCATACCCAGTCTTTTAACATCTAACTGTATTTTATATTTAAGCATACCTCAGTGTGGATTAGCCATATTTTAAGTGCTCAATAGCCATGTGTGGCTTGTGGCTACCATATTGGTCTAGAACATAAAATATCACCAAAGGCATTTGAGAGTCAGTCCCACAGATTAAGATACTGACCCTATAGATATGCTGTTTTTCTTAGACAAAAATCTGTCATTTGAAATGTCTGGAAAAGTTTATAGCTTGGTAATGTTTTCTAGATTTAATATTAGGTCCTCCTGAGAAAATGCTTAAATGTTCATTAAAAACCTTCCAAAATATGTCTTATAGACCATAATTAAGTTGATGATAATATGATTACAGAGACTAGAAACCAGTGGCAAACTTAGCTAATTCTGTTCATACCTTTTTATGCATTCTTGGAAAAACTTCTTTGCAGATTTAGCATTCCAGGTTGTTGTATTAGCATAATAGAATAAAGAATATCTTACAGAAACCAGCTCTTTGCGGACTTTCTTTGTAACCACTATTTTTGGAATGTAAACATATGCTGTGTGGATTCAGAGTGACTAAACTGAGAAAACCATACATTTTTCAAAAAGAGGTTTCATTCCAGTCTCCTTGATTACAGAGTGATACTTGCCTTCTCTGAATGCCATTACAGAGAAGAAATAGAGAAAGAAGAATATGAGCGTTTTATTTCTGCCAACTGGCTGAGTCAAGCAAATTTCTTTCTCTCCCAATTCCCTGTACTATTTAGAAATCACTTTCAGAAAGATTGACTGGCAAGAATCACAACTAAATTTTCAATAATTTCTATAGATGAAGATATCATAATTACAAACATATCTAAAATAAATAAGGAACTATTATGTGTGCTCACAAACTCATTTATAAGCTTTCTATTTTCAAAAAAATTGAGACAAGTGTTTCATTTGAAAATTCTGTCCCTTATCATTTATTAATCCTATCATTGGCCCAACTAGAAGTTTCTGAGAATCTATTCTCATTAGATAAACTTGAACAAGTTCAAATTGCCAATGATTAACAATAAGTAATTTGTGAATTAATGTGAAAAATATGTTATTAAATGAATCAGACTAATGAAAGAACTAAATTTCTTATGTGTAGAGATTCAAGTGGCTTGTAAGATACAGAAGCAAACAGCAACAAATAATTTATAGTTTATTTAACTTATTGAGCCAATAAATATGTTTAGAACTCACACTTCATTCAAATTACTCTTCTTAGATGCAGTAGGAATTCAAAGATGAATTGAATATGAATTCTGCATTTAAGATTTCATAAGTTAGTGGGGGTGAAGGAGATAATAAATAGCTATAATGGAAGCTCCAGAATTTTGAGAGACCTGAGGCAAGGGAGATTTGTTTCCCAGGACTGGGGGTGATGGAATCAGGAAAGGAGACAAAACAGCTTCCCCAAGAAAATAGATTTGAGCTGTTTCTTAATGAATGGGAAGTATTTAGCTGGGAAAAAAAACAGGAGAAGACATTTAGGTAGAAAAAGTACTAACAAAAGCAAGACTCTTGAAGGATTACAGACATTTTCTTTTTTTTTCTTTTTCTTTCTTTCTTTCTATTTTTTTCTTTTCTTTTTTTTTTTTTTTTTGAGACAGAGTTTCACTCTGTCATCCCAGACTGGAGTGCAGTGGTGAAATCACAGCTCACTGTAGCATCAACCTCCTGGGCTCAAGCAATCCTCCCACTTCAGCCTGGGACTACCGACGTGCACAACACGCCTGGCTAATTATTGTATTTTTTGTAGAAACGGAGTTTCACCACATTGCCCGCCCAGGCTGGTCTCGAACTCCTGAGCTCAAGCAATCCTCCCACTTCGGCCTCTCGAAGTGCTGGGATTATAGTCATGGCCACGGCACCTGGCCTTACAGGAAATAATTCAAGGGGAGGCGGTGATATATGGCTTTGCATGTTTTTCGCTGATTATGTTCTGAATAGAAAGAAGTTTTACAACATTGATTAAGGTGATTCTGTGGTTTCCCAGCAACAGTTCAGACTCTATTTAACAAGGAGTCTCTTTTGATCATAGCTCCCAGTAAAATCATTCTATTTGCAAATTACAAGCATGTACTTGTTTCTCAAGTTTTACACTTTGACAGAGAGTCAGATTCATTAATTCATTTATTATTTTTGTCCATATTGACATTAGTGTCATTGTTTTGGCCAGAAAAACAATATTTATTTAAATCAAATGGAAAAGAGAAGTTAAAATAATATGCTCACAATTTGTTATTAATTAAAAACAGATAAATTTTGGCTTTATATTTTATATCTAATGTTTTACTACATTTTATCTGTTTCAGATGTACAGATATTTTCATTTGTGATTTCTTATATTACTTATAAGTTTAGCTTAAACTTCCTCCACCCTTTCCCCCCAGTTTGATAAGTATTCAATTGGTTTTATTCTCATTAGTCCATGGCTTGACTGTTTGTAATTAAAACATTTAACATTTTGGCACTTTTATTGCATCAAGCCTGGACAGCAGCCAGGTAGGTGTTGATTTCTTTTTTGTCTTCCTTGATGATATCATTAGTCCTAATATTTGGGATTCTTTTTTGTTTTTGCTTTCCAAATAAAGTCATTTTCCCTGCAATAGGCTAATAGGCAATAGGCTAAGACACTTCTTGCCACTGTGAAGAGCACAGACACTGTTTTCAGATTGGTGAAATACATCTTGGTAACAGATACCTTTTGTACCCCATTTTACTTCCCCTCAGCCTGCCTCTGACTTGGACAGTTTTTATGCATAGTACCACAGCCCCACTTCAGGTGCCTATCAGGTCTTTCTGCTTATATCTATATCTATATCTATTTTATAGATATACCTATATCTTTCTGTCTGTCTATCTATCTATCTATCTATCTATCTATCTATCTATCTATCTATCTATCTAGCTATCTATCTTTGCAAGCTAAGGACCATTCAGCCAGAAGCAAGGTAATATGGAATCATGGGGGCAGTTAATGCTTCTGGGAGACATTCTTAACTAGTGGAGGAAAGAAGTTGATGGATGCTTACAGGCTTCCCAGCTCTGTGGAACCCCAGTTATCTGCAACACAAAGTAGCTCCATTGGCTTTCTCTTTTATTGGCTTTCTCGTTTTCCCTGTTTCACTCTTCACTCCCTCACTCCTGCTTCTGGGAATCACCTTTCAAATAAACCACCTGAACCCAAATCCTTATCCCTGGCTCTGCTTTGTGAAGGAGGTGCATTTCACCATTCTTAAAAAGGATTATGTAATTTTTTTAGAAATAAGGTTGAGTAACAGAGTGCCTAAAGAATTTAAATCAGGCCCCTCAATAGAAAGTTGAGATAAGAATGTCTGAGCCTTGTGTATGTGAATGAATTATAATAAAATGTTAATTTATAAGTCAAGTTTTAAAAACCTAGTGTTGTATTTCCTAATAGAAATAACATCATAAATGATGTAAATGATGTCATTTGTAATTAGCTTCCCAGTTAACAAAAATTAATTAAGTTTGTAAGTAAAAAAATTAAGTAAAACATAATTTATCCTGTTTTACGGAATCACATCATATTAATTTGTTAGGGCTTCTGTAACAAAATATCACAGACTAGGTGGCTTAAAGAGAAATTTATTTTCTTACTGTTCTGGAGGCCAGAAGTCTGAGATCAAAGTATCAACAGGGTTAATTTTTTTCTGAGGCCCTTCTTGGCTTGTAGATGGCAATCTCTTCCCTCTGTCTTCCCATGGTCTTTCCTCTGTGTATGTCTGTGTTTTAATTTCCAGTCATCTTGGATTAGGCCCCACCCTAGTAAGCTCATTTTGACTTAATTATCTCTTTAACAACACTTTCTCCAAATACATTCATAGAACTTCAATATATAAATTTGGGGAGGACACACAATTCAACCCATAATACACATATAACTTTAAATGTTTAGTTACCAAGTGTTTGATACATATAAACAAATATTAATAATGAAAACACCATCATGGAACATCATCATGGAAATAGAGACTTATAAATGCCTTTGCAACCAGTTCTATTCTCCTTTCCCCTTCCATCCTCTTCCTTCACTCCAAGAAAGTAAACACTATTCTGATTTTCATTTATCAATTACTGTTTAATAGATTAATGACATATAAATATATACTTAAGCAATGCGTTACTTTTTTGAGCTTTATACAATAGCAGTTTTTTTGGTATAGTTTTATGCACTTGCTTTTTCTCTCAACACTATGTGTTTAAGAGTCATTCATACTGAAGTAGCTAGGTATAATTCATTCATTTCACTATTGTATACTATTCCAGTAGGTGAATATACATCTACATGACTATTCATTTACTGTTGATAGAATTTAGCTTGTTTCCAGGTTTATTTTTTGTTGTTGTTATTAACTATGCTGCTCTTCTTGCACATATCTCTTTCACATATGTATTAAAGATGCTGTATACCCAGGTCTGGAATTGCTGGATTGTAGGGAATGTGATTATTTATAGATTCACTATTCACAAATTACTTTCCAAAGTGGTAATGCCAGTTTACGTTGCCATCAATAGTGTCTCAGACTCCTGAATAATTTGTATTGTGGCCAATACATGGTATTGTAAATTACAATACAGGCTTGTAAATTTATGCCAATGTAGTAGGTGCCAAATAATATCAAATTGTGTTTCTAATTTACATTTTCCTGACAACTAATAATTGCTAATGAACCTCTTTTCTTATGTTTATGAGCCATTCATATTTCTCATCTACAAAATGCTTTCCTTTCTTTTAATTTTTTAGCCTACTTTTCTACTGAGTCTTTTGTCTTCTTTTTTATGTGAGAGCTTTTTCTGCACTGAGACAAAATTCAATTTTTGCATGTATTTCTTGCAGATATCTTCTCACAGTTCATAGTACCCTTTTACTTTCTTTATCTTTTAATGAATAGAAATTCTTAATTTTAATAGAGTTGAACTTAGCAGTGTTTCCTTTTATGATTATTTTTCATAGATTGTTTAAAAAATCTTTCCGTATCCTAAGGTCATATATATATGTATGTGTGTGTGTGCGCGTGTGTGTGTGTGTGTGTGTATTTTTTTTTCTCTAAAAACTTTATGGTTTTTCCTTTACATTTACATTTTTATTCCTTCAGTAATGGACTTTTAGGTATAGTATAAGTTAGAGACTTAGCTCCATTTTTCTTCCACATTGATTATCAATTGTCCTATCAGTTAGAATAAAGTCACCACTACGCTTTTGTATGTCTTGCTAAATATTCCATTTGGAACTGAAATTTTATTAAATTGTATTTTCTTTTTAATTGATATACAATAATTTATATATTTATTTGGTAAATTTGAGTGTTTGTTACATGCAGAGAAGGTGTAGTGATCAAGTCAGGGTATTTAGTATATTCATCACCTTGAGTTTTTATCATCTTTTCACCTGTTTAAATTTCTATAGGTTTTTGGAGAACAGGTGTTATTTGGTTACATGAGTAAATTCTTTAGTGGTGATTTATGAGATTTTGGTGCACCCATCACCTAGGCAGTATACATGGAACCCAATTTGTAGTCTTTTATCCCTAACCCTCTTCCCACACTTTCCCCCTGAGTTCCCTAAGTCTATTGTGTCATTTCTTTGTCTACTTGTTGATTGATGGGCATTTGGGTTGGTTCCACATTTTTGCAACTGAGAATTGTGCTCCTATAAAAATGCGTGTGCAAGTATCTTGTTCGTATAATGACTTATTTTCTTTTGGGTAGATACCCAGTAGTGGGATTGCTGGATCAAATAGTACTTCTACTTTTAGTTCTTTAAGGAATCTCCACACTATTTTACATAGTGCTTGTACTAGTTTACATTCCCACCAGTAGTATAGAAGTGTTCCCTGTTCACCGCATCCACGCCAACATCTTTTTTTTTTTTTTTTTTTTAATTTTTTGATAATGGCCATTGTTGTAGGAGTAAGGTGGTATCACATTGTGGTTTTGATGTGCATTTCCCTGATCGTTAGTGATGTTGAGCATTTTTTTCATATGTTTGTTGGCCATTTGTATATCTTCTTTTGAGAATTGTGTATTCATGTTCTTAGCCCACTTTTTGATTTTTTTTTTTTCCCCTTGGTAATTTGAGTTTGTTGTAGATTCTGGATATTAGTCCTTTATCAGATGTAGAGATTGTGAAGACGTTCTCCTACTCTGTAGGCTGTCTGTTTAGTCTGCTGACTGTTCCTTTTGCCATGCAAAAGATACTTCATTTAATTAAGTTCCAACAATTTATCTTCGTTTTTATCGCATTTGCTTTCGGTTCTCACTCATGAAATCCTTGCCTAAGCCAATGTCTAGAAGGGTTTTTCTGATGTTATCTTCTAGAATTTTTATAGTTTCGAGTCTTAGATTTAAGTCCTTAATCCATTTGGAGTTGATTTTTATAGAAAGTGAGAAATAAGAATCCAGTTTCATTCTCCTACATGAGACTTGCCAGTTATCCAGGCACCATTTGTTGAATAGGGTGTCCTTTCCCCACTTTAAGTTTTGACACTATTCCACAAGATGGAGAAAGAGGGAATCCTCCCTAAATCATTCTATGAAGCAAGTATCACCCTACTACCCAAACCAGGAAAGAATGTAACCAAAAAAGAAAACTACAGACCAATATCTCTGATGAACATAGATGCAAAAATCCTTAACAAAATACTAGCTAACCAAATCCAACAACATTTCTAAAAGATAATCCACCATGATCAAATGGGTTTCATACCAAGGATTCAGGGATAGTTTAACATACACCCATCAATAAATGTGATGCACCACATAAACAGAATTAGAAACAAAAATCACAAGATCATCTCAATAGACGCAGAAAAAATACAGCATCCCTTTATGATTAAAACTCTCAGTGAAATCAGCATACAAGGGACATACCTCAACGTAATAAAAGTAATCTATGACAAACCCACAACCAACATAATACTGAATGGGGAAAAGTTGAAAGCATTTCCTGAGGACTGGAACAAGACAAGGGTGCCCACTCTCACCACTTATCTTTAACATAGTACTGGAAATCCTAGCCAGAGTAATTAGACAAGGGAAAGAAATAAAGGGCATCCCAATTGGTAAAAAGAAAGTCAAACTGTCCCTGTTTGCTGGTGATATGATTGTATACCTATAAAACCCTAAAGATTCCTCCAAAAAGCTCCTAGAACTGATAAAAGAATTCAGCAAAGTTTCTGGATACAAAATTAATGTACACAAATCAGTAGGTTTCTATGCACCAACAGCTACCAAGCTGAGAATCAAATCAATATCTCCACCACTTTTACAATAGCTGCAAAAAAAAAAAAAAAAATACTTAGGAATATACCTAAGCAAGGAGGTGAAAGTCCTCTACAAGGAAAACTAGAAAACACTGCTGAAAGAAATCATAGATGACACAAACAAATGGAAACACATCCCATGCTCATGGGTGGGTAGAATCAATATTGTGAAAATGACCATACTGCCAAAAGCGTCTACAAATTCAATGCAGTTCCATCAAAATACCACCACATTCTTCACAGAACTAGAAAAAACAATCCTAAAATTCGTATCACCCAAAAACGAGCCTGCATGGCCAAAGCAAGACTAAGCAGAAAGAACAAATCTGGAGGCATGACATTACCTGATTTCAAACTATGCTATAAGGCCATAGCCACCAAAACAGCAAGGTACTGGTATAAAAATAGGCACATGGACCAATGGAACAGAACAGAGAGCCCAGAAATAAACTCAAGTACTTACAGCCAACTGATCTTTGACAAGGAGTTTTTATCATTTTTATGTGTTGGTATCATTTCAAGTCCTCTCTTCTAGTCACTTAAACATTTATAATATGGTTGCTAAGTATAGTCACCCTAGTCTGCTTTCAAACATAAGAACTTATTTTTTCTATCTAACTGTAGGTTTGTACCCATCATCAATCTCTTTATCAATCTCTTTACCATACCCACCCACTTCACAGTCTCTGGTATACATTGCCTTATTCTCTATGCTCATGAGATCAACGTTTTTACCTCCCACATATGAGTGAGAACATGTGGTATTTGTCTTTCTGTGCCTGGCATATTTTACTAAATATAATGACCTCCATTCCCACTCATGTTGCTGCACATGACAGGATTTCAGTCTTTTTTTTATAGCCAAATAGTATTCCACTGTGTGTATATATCACATTTTTTTTAACCATATCTTTGCTATTGTGAATGGTGCTATGATAAACATGCAAGTGCAGCTATCCCTTTGATTACTGATTTCTTTTCATTTGGATAGATACCCAGTAGTGAGCTTGCTACTCAGTTGTGGGATTGTATGGTAGTACTATTTTTAATTTTGAGAAATCTCCATACAATTTTTTATAGTGGTTATACTAATTTACATTCCTACCAACAGTGGATAACAGCTCTTTTCTCTGCATCCTTGCCAGATCTGTTATTTTTTTTCTTTTCAGTAATAACCATTCAAATTGGGGTGAGATAATATCTCATTGTGGTTTTTGATTTGCATTTCTCTGATGATTAATGATGTTGAGAAGTTTTTCATACACCTATTGCCCATTTGTATATCTTCTCTTGAAAAATGTCTATTCATATCCTTTGCCCATGTTTACATGGAATTATTTGTTCATTTTTTACTTTTGAGTTGTTTGAGTTCCTTATATATTCTGAATACTAGTCCCTTGTGAGATGAGTAATTTGCAAAAATTTTCTTCCATTTAAGAGGTTGTTTCTTCACTCTGTTGATGATTTCTTTTGCTGTGCAGAAGCTTTTGAGTTTAATATAGTACCATATGTTTATTTTTGTTTTTATTGCCCATGCTTTTGAGGCCTTAGCCATAAAATACTTGTTTAGGCCAAAGTCTTGAACAATTTTCCGTATGTTTTCTCCTAGTAATTTTATAGTTTGGAGTAATATGTGTAAGAAGTTTTTAATTCATCTTAATTTTTGTATACAGTGAGAGATAGAGATCCAGTTTAATTCTTATGCACATGGTTATCCACTTCTGCCAGCACCATTTATTGAATAGGGTGTCCTTTTCCTAGTGTATGCTCTTGGCAACTTTGTCAATGATCAGCTGACTGTAAATATCTGGATTTATTTCTGGGTTCTGTATTCTGTTCCATTGGTCTATGTATCTGTTTTTATACCAATACTGTGCTGTTTTTGTTACCATAGCCTTGTAATATGTTTTGAAGTCAGATAATGTCATGCCTTTAGCCTTGTTCTTTTTGCCCATGGTTATTTTGACTATTCAGCCTCTTTTTTTTGGTTCTATACACATTTTAAGATTGTTTGTTCTATTTCAGTAAAAAAAAATGCATTGGCATTTTGATAGGAATTGCACTTAATCTGTAGATTTCTTTGGGCAGCATGGCCATTTTAAGGATATTAAATCTTCCAATTCATGAGCCTGAGAAGTCTTGATTTTTATGTCTTCTTAAATTTCTTTCACCAGTGTTTTAGTTTTCTTTGTATAGATCCTTTGCCTCCTTAAATTTATTTCTAGTTATTTTATTTTTTGGCAGCTATTCTAAATGGGATCACCCTCTTGATAGATTTTTTGGCAATTTCATTACTGGTGTATAGATATGCTAATTGTTTTTGGATGTTGATTTTGTATCCTGCAACTTTATTGCATTTGTTGATCAGTTCTAAGAGTTTTTTTGGTGGAGTTTTAAAATTTTTGTAAATATAAGATTATGTCATCTGCAAAGAGGAACAATTTGACTTTCTTTTTTTTTCCCCCCCAATATGAGTGCCTTTTCTTTTTTTTCTTGCCTAATTGCTCTGGTTAGGATGTCAAGTATTATGTCAAATAGAAAAAGCAAAAGTGGACATTCTCTTCTTATTCTAGTTCTTTCCCCATTCAGTATGATGTTAGCTGTGGGTTTGACATACATGGCCTTTGTTATTTTGAGCAATAGTCCTTCTATGCCTAGTATGTTGAGTGTTTTTATCATGAAGGTATGTTGAATTTTGTCAAATGCTCTTTTATATTGATATGATTATATAAATTTTGCCCTGCATTCTGTTGATGCGACATATCACATTTATTGATTTGGGTATATTGAATCATCCTTGCACCCCTAGGATAAATCCCACTTGATCATGGTGTATTATCTGTTTGATAGGTTATTGGATTCTGTTTGCTGTTTTGTTGAGGATTTTTTCACCTATGAGTCTCAGGGAATTTGGCCTGTAGTTTTATTTTTTCTTGTTGTGTTTTCATCTGTATTTGGTATTAAGGGCAATGCTGCTCTTGTTGAATGAGTTAGAGAAATTCTCTCCTCTTCACGTTTTTGGAATAGTTTCAGGAAAATTGGCATGAGTTCTTTAGACACTTGGTAAAATGTAGTAGTAAATCCATCCAGTCCTGGTGTTTCCTCTGTTGGGAGACTTTTTATTACTGATTTGATCTTGCTACTCATTATTGGTCTGTTTGGGTTTTCTACTTTTTCCCTGATTCAGTCTTGGTAGGTTGTAAATTTCCAGAAATTTATCCATTTTCTCTAGGTTTTCCAGTTTGTTAATGTATAGTTGTTCATATTAGTCTCTGAAAATCTTTAATATTTCTGTGGTATCAGTTGCAATATCTCATTTATTTCTGATTTTATTTGGGTTTTCTTTTTATTGTGGCTAGTCTAGTAAGTGATTTATCAATTTTATCTTTTTGAAGAAACAACCTTTAACTTTGTTTTTCTTTGTATTTTTTTCTTAGTCTCTATTTCATTTAGGTCTGTTCTGAACTTTATTTTTTTTTTTCTCTGCTACTTTGGGGTTCGGTTTGTTCTTGCTTTTTGAGTTCCTTGTGATGCATCATTAGATTCTTATGTGAAATATTTCTTTTTTTGGATAGAGATTTTCTTTATATATATATATATACTTTAAGCTCTGGGGTGCATGTGCAGAATGTCCAGTTTTGTTACAAAGTTATACACATGCCATGGTGGTTTGCTGTACTCATCAACCCATCATCTACATTAGGTATTTCTCCTAACTCTCTCCCTTCCCTACGCCCCCACCCCCTGACAGGCCCTAGTGTGTGATTTTCCCCTCCCTGTGTCCATGTGTTCCTAACGTTCTACTCCCACTTATGAGTGAGAACACCCGGTGTTTGGTTTTCTGTTCTTGTGTTAGTTTGCTGAGAGTGATGGTTTCCAGCTTCATCCATGTCCCTGCAAAGGACATGAATTCATCCTTTTTAATGGCTGCATGGTATTCCATGGTGTATAAGTGCCATATTTTCTTTATCCAGCCTATCATTGATGGGCATTTGGGTTGTTTCCAAGTCTTTGCTATTGTGAATAGTGCCACAATAAACATATGTGTGCATGTGTCTTTATAGTAGCATGATTTATAATCCTTTGGGTGTATACCCAGTAATGGGATCGCTAGGTCAAATGGTATTTCTGGGTTTAGATTCTTGAGGAATCACCACGCTGTCTTCCACAATGATTGAACTAATTTACACTCCCACCAACAGTGTAAAAGTGTTCCTATTTCTCCACATCCTCTCCAGCATCTGTTGTTTCCTGACCTTTTAATGATCACCATCCCAACTGGCGTGAGATGGTATCTCGTTGTGGTTTTGATTTGCATTTCTCTAATGACCAGTGATGATGAGCTTTTCTTTCATATGTTTGTTGGCCACATAAATGTCTTCTTTTGAGAAGTGTCTGTTCATATCCTTTGCCCACATTTTGATGATCTTGTTTGTTTTTTTCTTGTAAATTTGTTTAAGTTCTTTGGAGATTCTGGATATTTTAGCCCTTTGTCAGATGGATACATTGCAAAAATTTTCTCCCATTCTGTAGGTTGCCTGTTCACTCTGATGATAGTTTCTTTCACTTTGCAGAAGCTCTTTAGTTTAATTAAATCCCATTTGTCAATTTTGGCTTTGGTTCCATTGGTTTTGATGTTTTAATCATGAAGTCTTTACCCATGCCCATGTCCTGAATGGTATTGCCTAGGTTTTCTTCTAGGGTTTTTATGGTTTTAAGTCTTATGTTTAAGTGTTTAATACAACTTGAGTTAATTTTTGTATAAGGTGTAAGGAAGGAGTCCAGTGTTTCAGTTTTCTGCATATGGCTAGCCAGTTTTCCCAACACCATTTATTAAATAGAGAATCCTTTCCCCATTGTTTGTTTTTGTCAGGTTTGTCAAAGATGATTGTAGATGTGTGGCATTATTTCTGAGGCATCTGTTCAGTTCCACTGGTTTATATATTTGTTTTGGTACCAGTACCATGCTGTGTTGGTTACTGTAGACTTGTACTATAGTTTGAAGTCAAGTAGCATGATGCATCCAGCTTTGTCCTTTTTGCTTAGGATTTTCTTGCCTATGCAGGCTCTTCTTTGGTTCCATGTGAAATTTAAAGTAGTTTTTTTAGAAGTCAATGGTAGTTTGAGGGAAATAGCATTGAATCTATAAATTACTTTGAGCAGTATGGTCATTTTCATGATATTTATTCTTCCTATCAATGAGCATGAAATGTTTTTCCATTTGTTTGTGTCCTCTCTTATTTCCTTGAGCAGTGGTTTGTAGTTCTCCTGGAAGAGGTCCTTCACATCCCTTGTAAGTTGTATTCCAAAGTATTTTATTCTCTTTGAAGCAATTGTGAATGGGAGTTCACTCATGATTTGGCTCTCTGTCTGTTATTGGCTTATAGGAATGTTTGTTATTTTTGCACATTGATTTTGTATCCTGAGACTATGCTGAAGTTGCAGATAAGCTTAAGGAAATTTTGGGTTTTCTAAATATACAACCATGTCATCTGCAAACAGAGACAATTTGACTTCCTCTTTTTCTATTTGAATGCCCTTTATTTCTTTCTCTTTCTTGATTGCCCTGGACAGAATTTGCAATATTATGTTGAATAGAAGTGGTGAGAGAATACATCCTTGTCTTGTGCCTGTTTTCAAAGGGAATGCTTCTGTGCTACTGTCAGAGTTCGTGTGGGTAGAGGAGCCCTCCTATGATTTGGATTGCAGCAGTCTGTGGTGGGGATGTGAATCTCTGAATTTTCCTTATGTACCCTTTCCTCGCAATATCAAGTTCACTGTGGCTCCCAGCCAATCTCAGCCAAGCTGGCCACTCATTTCCTTCTTCTTCTCTGCTTCAGGCGCTTCCCATGATTTCTCTGTTAGACTCCAGTGTTGGCTCCTAGATGTTCTATTTGAAGTTTGATTGTGTTCATAATTTTGGTTTTTCTTCCTGGAGAGGGCAGGTATCTTACGTTGCTAGTTGTCTATCTTGAACAGGAATCAGAACTAAAACATTAGAAATAGAGAGAAGTTTGTGAACAGTTTCATGAATGGAATATAACCCCCTGAGGAAGGTTTCTGTTATTTTCTTTTGAGTAAAACAGGGTATTGGCATTCTCATCAAAGAACAGGGAGAGGGAAGAGTGGTTTCCACTGCAGTGACAAAAACCTATCAATGCTATATCAAAAGGGAAAGGGTAGAAGAAAACATAAATAAAAGGGTATTTAGTTAGGGTGGACACAATGAGATTTATCCTAAATTGGAATAATTGATAATGTGCAGAACATTCACAAGCTTGAATATGGAACTAGAAAGCATTTGACATTTACTTTATTATCTGTATGTTTTTTTTTTATTTGAATCACTTTATTTTCTATTTATATTTATATTCTTTTTAAATTTTATTTATGTTTTAATTTTCGAAAATTATACTTTAGGTTCTGGGATACATGTGCAGAATGTGCAGGTTTGTTACATAGGTATACACGTGCCATGGTGGTTTGCTGCACCCATCAACCAGTCATCTACGTTAGGTGCTTCTCCTAATGCTATCCCTCCCCTACCCACCCCCTCTTCATGACAGGCCCCAGTGTGTGATGTTCCCCTCCCTGTGTTCATGTGTTCTCATTGTTCAACTCCCACTTATGAGTGAGAACATGCAGTGGTTAGTTTTCTGTTGCTGTGTTAGTTTGCTAAGAATAATAGTTTCCAGTTTCATCCATGTCCCTGCAAAGGACATGAACTCATCCTTATCTATATGTTTTTAAGAAGACCTTTAGCTATTGTCTACTTCAATTCTTTTATCTTATCAGACATATACATAAGACACAGAGAAATGAAGAAACTCCCCCAAAGACACATTGTGGTTTGGGGCAAAAGTATGGTTACAGTTCAGATTGGACTTGTGAAGGTTGTAGACCTATAAGCAAATAAAAACGACAAGAACACACATGTTTTTGACTTTGTATTTGTATTTATCTATTAGCACAGTTTGAAGATTTTGGACTATTCTTTATTTGCTACATGTATTAAAATGTGAACTGCTAGCATACAAAGCAAAAGAATGCATTTTGAAAATTTTATTGTTTATGCCTGTGTCAAGAAGGAAGGTTAATCCAAAGGATAATTCCTTCTATCATATTCCTAGCATGAGTGAGTTTCCTCTTTTAAGCCGTATCGGTTTGCTTCAAGGTGGAAAACATAAGCAATAAAATATTTCTTTCATGATAAACAAGTTGAACTTTCTCACCTCCAGTTAGCATGAATAGTTTTGTTTGGCTACTGATAAATAGTAGTTTGAGGATAGCATAAAAGAGTAACCAAAAATGCACATTTTTAGCTTCACCAGACTTCTTTTATAGTTGATAAAATGTTACAAAACTCACAAGCTGTGATTCATTTATTTGTGACTTGAGGTTCTATAACTTTATTTTCTCTTGTGGCAAAAAAGACAATCACTATAAGAATTCATCTTAGAGATATACTTTTCATTTTTTCATAAAGATCTTCCATCTAGTATGTAGGCTACAGCACTTGGCAGGCAGGAAATTATTTATCAAACTATCTGATAAAAGCAACTTTTTAGGCTGGATGCGGTGGCTCACGCCTGTAATCCTAGAATTTTAGGAGACCAAATGGGCAGAACACCTGAGGTTAGGAGTTCAAGACCAGCCTAGGCAACATGGCAAAACCCCGTCTCTACTAAAAATACAAAAATCAGCCAGGTGTGGTGGCCGGCGCCTGTAATCCCAGCTACTTGGGAGGCTGAGGCAGGAGAATTGCTTGAACCTGGAAGACAGAGGTTTCAATGAGCTGATATGGCGCCAGTGCACTCCAGATTAGGCAACAGAGAGAGAGTCCATCTCAAACAAACAAACAAAAAATCAAAAACAAAACAAACAAAAAAAGCAACTATTCCATTATAGATATCCATCAATAATTTGGAACTCTGAAGGAAATTTTTTTCTTTCTTCTTTATAACAAAATTATTCTACAATGGCTAATGAGCCATCAGCTTCTGAGGTTTATGCTGTTGTGTTCAAATTGTTTCCTAAATTTTTGGATCTCCAAAATTTGACTATTTAAATGTTGTTGCTATTTTGGGAGATGAACCTAAATCTCAAAGTGAGAAAGTATTTTCATGAGAAAGCTAAGAACAAGATGGAGAAAAAGGACCTCCATCAGTGATTCACGAATTAGGCTTTCCTGAAGAAAGTAGAGAATAAGGAGCTGAATGCAGAAATAAGGAACAAAAAGCAGATTGGTTATTTCAAAATTGCTTTCCTTATAGGATTAAAACCGAGATTCCCTTAGCTTAGGTAAACCAGGCCCATTCTGATTGGTTGCTGTGAATCTTCTGGTTTTTTGAATACTGGCTCATTTGGAAGTTCAGTTTCATTATGTGGCACCTAACACGAGCGATTCCATTCTGGTTTTGGTCTGGTCTTTTGGGGCCTAGTGCAGGACCTCAGCCCTAAACAATAGCTTCTCTTCCACTTTGTTTAACAGTTCTCTGAACTCTTTCAAATTAATCTTTCTGTATAGCATGAGACAAAGGTAATGGTTCATTTGTTCTCCATGTGGCTATCTAGTTGTTATAACACTATTTATTGAAAAGTGTATCTTTTCTTTATTGAATTACTATCATATCTTGTTAAAAATCGAGGATACGTGTGTGGGTCAATTTCTGGATTTGCCATTCTGTTGGATTGATCTCTTTGCCATATAGCACACTGTCTTGATTACTGTAGCATTATAATAAATCTTTAAATAAGTGAGTATAAATCCTTTAACATTGTTCTTTTTAAAAATTCTTTTGGCTATTTTTGGTTCTTAGCATTTTCACATAAATTTTATAGTTTGTCAAGATTTAGCAAAAGGCCTATGGGAGTTTTTATTGGAATTGCATTAAACTCATAGATAAATAATGACTAACGGTAATGTAATGCATATCAAAATATGTAAGCACATGTAATTTAAATATTTCTGGTAGACACATTAAAAAAAAAAACCAAACTATGAAATTCATGTTAATAATTATTTTATTTACCCCAGTATGTGAAAACACTATCAACCTGTAATCAATATAAAAACATTGATATGATATTTTACATTTTTTTTTGTACTAAGTCATTGAAATCTGGTGTGTTTTTACACTTACAGTACAGCTTAATTCAGGCTAGCCACAAACCAAGTGTTTAGTAGCCTCATGTGGGTCATGGATACCATACTGGACAAAGTAACTATAGATCAATTTGGAGATAATTGTCAAATTAATAGTATTTAGTATTCTTATTAACAAAAAAATGAATTTGGCCGGGCGCGGTGGCTCACTCCTGTAATCCCAGCACTTTGGGAGGCCGAGGCGGGCGTATCACGAGGTCAGGAGATCGAGACCATCCTGGCTAACACGATGAAACCCCATCTCTACAAAAAATACAAAAAATTAGCCGGGCGTTGTGGCGGGCGCCTGTAGTCCTAGCTACTCAGGAGGCTGAGGTAGGAGAATGACGTGAACCCGGGAGGCGGAGCTTGCAGTGAGCCGAGATCGCCCCACTACACTCCGGCCTGGGTGACAGAGTGAGACTCTCATCTCAAAAAAAAAAAAAAAAAAAAAAAAAAAAGTTAAAAATGTATTATTAAGTGTCTTATTTATCTAAACAGGTTTTGGTGTACAGTTCTTGCATGTACTTTGTTAAATTATTCCTAAGTACTTCAGGTTTTTGCATGCTGTTTTTAATGGTATTGTTTTTCATGTTTTAATTTTTAATTGTTCATTGCAACTTATATAAATAATTGAATTTTGTGTATTGGCCTAGTATATTCTGCAACTTATTAAAAGTGTTTACTAGCTCTGGTATGTTATTTTGTTGACTCTTTAGAACTTCCTACCTAAAAACAAATATCTCTTTGCAAATAAAAGCAGTTTTCACTTATAATCAGTATGTATTTTATTTCTTTTCCTTGTATTAGGTAGAACCTGCAGTACAACATTAAAAGGAAGAGGACCTTCCTGTCTTGCTCCTGTTAAGGGAACAGTCTCAGTCTTTCACTGTTAAGGATAAAGTTATTGATACGTGCTTTGTAGGTGCTCTTTATCAGGTTGAGGATTATATTTTTATTCCTAGTTTTCTGGGAGTTTTTTAAAATCATAAATTGGTGTTGAATTTTGTCAAATGCTTTTGTTCCATTTATTGAGATGATCATATGATCTATTTTATTATTTCAATATGAACTCTATTGATATTTTTCTAATGTTAACTAACCTTGTGTTCTTAGGATAAAACCCATTTGGTCATGATATGCCATTATTTTTATATATTTTCTGAATTATTTTAGTACTATTTTATTCATGGGTTTTGAGGAATTCATGGGAGATAGTTGTGTGCCATTATCTTTTCCTGGAATGTCTGTATCTGATTTTGTTTCAGTTAATGATGGCTTATTATATTGGTTAGAAAGTATTCCTTCCTTTTCTGTTTTCTTAAAGAGTTGGTGTAGGATTGGCATTATTTTTTCCCCAAATGTTTGATGGAATTCACCAGTTAAGCAATATAGGCTTGGAGCTTATTTTGTTTTTGTGGAAAGTTTTAAATTAGAGACTCAGATTCTCTAATAAAGAACTATTAGAGGATGGGCAAGATGACTGAATAGGAACAGCTCCGGTCTGTGGCTTCCAGAGACACCAATGCAGAAGGTGGTTGATTTCTGTATTTCCAATTGAGGTACCCAGTTCATCTCATTGGAACTGGTTAGGCAGTGGGTGCAGCCCATGGAGGGCGAGTAGATACAGGGCAAGGTGTCCCCTCACCTGGGAATTACAAGGAGCCGGGGACTACCCTCCCCCAACCAAGGGATGCCCTAAGGGACTGTGCTGTCTGGCCCAGATACTACACTTTCCCCATGGTTTTTACAATCTACACACCAGGAGATTGCCTCGTGTGCCTACACCACCAGGGCGCTGGGTTTCAAGCACAAAACTGGGTGGCTGTTTGGGCAGACACCGAGCTGGCTGCAGGAATTTTTTGTACCCCAGTGGTGCCAGGAACTTTAGGGAGACAGACTTGTTCACTCCCCTTGAAAGGGGGCTGAAGCCAGGGAGCCAAGTGGTCTCACTCAGAGGGTCCCACTCCCACAGGGCCAGCAAGCTAAGAACCACTGACTTGAAATTCTCACTGACAGTACAGCAGTCTGAATGGGATGGAGCTTGGTAGTGGGAGGGGTGCCTGCCACTACTGAGTCTTGAGTAGGCAGTTACCCCTGACAGTGTTTAAGCAGGCTAGAAAGTTTGGACTAGGAAGAACTCACCACAGCTCAGCAAAGTAGCTGTGGCCAGACTGCCTCTCTAGATTCCTCCCCACTGGGCAGGGTATCTCTGAAAGAAAGGCAGCAGTCCCGGTCAGGGGCTTATAGATGATATTCCCATCTCCCTGGGACAGAGCACCTGGATGAAGGGGCGGCTGTGGGCACAGGTTCAGCAGACTTAAACGGTGATGCTTACCAACTCTGAAGAGGGCAGCAGATCCTGACAGGAGGATTCTCAAGTTCTGCTAAGGGACAGACTGCCTCCTCAAGTGGGTCCCTGACGCCTGTGCCTCCAGACTGGGACAGAATTCCCAGCAAGGGTCAACAGACACTTCATACAACAGAGCTCTGACTAGCAACATGCTGGTGCCCCTTTGGGATGAAGCTTCCAGAGGAAGGAGCAGGCAGCAACATTTTATGTTCTGCAGGTTCCACTGGTGATACCCAAGCAATAAGGGTCTAGAGTAGACCTCCAGAAAACTGCAGCAGACCTGCAGAAGAGGAGCCTGACTGTTACAGGAAAAGCTAACAAACAGATAGCAATAACATCAACATCAACAAAAAGAACCCACACACAAAAACCCCATCCAAAGGTAATCAGCCTCAAAGATAAAAGGTAGATAAATCCATGAAGATAAGGAAAAACCAGCACAAAAATGTTAGAAATTCCAAAAACCAGAATACTTCTTCTCCTCCAAATGATCACAACTCCTCTACAGCAAGGGCACAAAACTGGATGGAGAATAAGTTTGACAAATTGACAGAAGTAGGCTTCAGGAGGTGGGTAATAACAAACTCCTCTGAGCTAAAGGAGCATGTTGTAACTCAATGCAAGGAAGGTAAGAACCTTGATAAAAGGTACGGGAATTGCTAACTAGAATAATCAGCTTAGAGAAGAACAGAAATGACCTGATGGAGCTGAAAAACACAGCAAGAAAACTTCATGAAGCATACACAAATATCAATAGTGAAATTTATCAAGTGGGAGAAAAGATTGATCAGAGATTGAAGATCAACTTAGTGAATAAGGCATGAAGACAATATCAGAGAAAAAAGAATGAAAACGAATGAGCAGAGCCTTCAAGAAATATGGGACTGTGTGAAAAGACCTAACCTACAATTGATTGGTGTACCTGAAAGTGACAGGGAGAATGGAACTAAGATGGAAAACACACTTCAGGATATTATCCAGGAGAACTTCCCCAACCTAGCAAGACAGGCCAACATTCAAATTCAAGAAATACACACAACATCACTAAGATGCTCCTTGAGAAGAACAACCCCAACACACACAATCGTCAGAATCTCCAAGGTTGAAACAAAGGGAAAAATGTTAAGGTCGGCCAGTGAGACAGGTCACGTTACCTACAAAGGGAAGTCCATTAGACTAACAGTGGATCTCTGCAGAAACTCGACAAGACAGGAGAGAGTGGGGGCCAATATTCAACTTTCTTAAAGAAAAGAATTTTCAACCAAGAATTTTATATCCAGCCAAACTATGCTTCATATGTGAAGGAAAAATAAAATCCTTTCCTGATAAGCAAATGCTGAGGGATTTTGTCACCACCAGGCCTGCCTTACAAGAGCTCCTGAAGGAAGCACTAAATATGGAAAGGAAAAACTGGTAACAGCCACTGCAAAAACATACCAAATTGTAAAGATCATCAACACTATAAAGAAGCTGCATCAACTAATGGGCAAAATAACCAGCTAGTATCATAATGACAGGATCAAATTCACACATAACAATATTAACCTTAAATTGGCTAAATGCCCCAATCTCACATACAAAGACACATACAGGCTCAAAATAAAGGGATGGAGGAATCTTTACCAAGCAAATGGAAAGCAAAAAAGAGGAAGGGCTGCAATCTTAGTTTCTGATAAAACAGACTTTAAACTAACAAATATAAAAAAAGACAAAGAAGAACATTACATAATGGTAAAGGGATCAATGCAACAAGAAGAGCTAACTATCCGGAATATATATGCACCCAATACAGGAACACCCAGATTCATAAAACAAGTTCTTATAGACCCACAGAGAGACTTAGACTCCCACAAAATAACAGTGGATTAACCAGACAGAAAATTTACAAAGATATTCAGTATTTGAACTCAGCTATAGACCAAGTGGACCTAATAGACATCTACAGAACTCTCCACCACAAATCAACAAAATCTCAGAGCCACATGCACTTATTCTAAAAATCAAACACATAATGGGAAGTAAAACACTCCTCAAGCAAATGCAAAAGAGTGGAAATCATAACAAGCAGTCTCTCAGACCACAGTGCAATCAAATTAGAACTCAGGATTAAGAAATTCACTCAAAACCACACAACTACCCAGAAAGTGAACAATCTGCTCCTGAATGACTACTGGGTAAATAACAAAATTAAGGCAGAAATAAATAAGTTATTTGAAACCAATGAGAACAAAAACACAATGTACCAGAATCTCTGGGACACAGCTAAAGCAGTGTTAAGCGGGACATTTATAGCAGTACATGTCCACAAGAGAAAGCAGGAAAGATCTGATATCGACACCTGGATATCACAATTAAAAAAACTAGAGAAGCAAAGTAAAACAAATTAAAAAGCTAGCAGAAGACCAGAAATAACTAAGATCAGAGCAGAACTGAAGGAAATGAAGCACGAAAATCCCTTCAAAAAATCAATGAATCCAGGAGCTGGTTTTTGAAAAGATTAACAAAATACATAGACTGCTAGCCAGACGAATAAAGAAGAAAGTGAGAAGAACCAAATAGGCACAATAAAAAATAATAAATGGGATATCGCCACTGACTCCACAGAAATACAAACAACCATCAGAGAATATTATAAACACCTCTACAGAAATAAACTAGAAAAATCTAGAAGAAATGGATAAATTCCTGGAAATATACACTCTCCCAAGACTAAACCAGGAAGAAGTTGAATCCCTGAATAAACCAATAACAGGTTCTGAAATTGAGGCAATAATTAATAGCCCACCAAGCAAATAAAAGCCCAGGACCAGATAGATTCACAGCCGAATTCTACCAGAGGTAAAAAGAGGAGCTGGTGCCATTTGTTCTGAAACTATTCAAAAAAATAGAAAAAGAGGGAATCCTCCCTGAAACATTTTATGAGGCCAGCATCATCCTGATACCAAAACCTGGCAGAGACACAACAACAACAACAACAACAACAACAACAAAATAAAAAATAAAAAGAAAGAATATTTCAGGCCAATATCCCTGATGAACACCAATGTGAAAATCCTCAGCAAAATATTGGCAAACTGAATCCAGCAGCACATCAAAAAGCTTACCCACCACGATCAATTTGACTTCATCCCTGGGATGTGAGACTGGTTCAACATACACAAATCAATCAATGTAATCCATCACATAAACAGAACCAAAGACAAAAACCACATGATTATCTCAATAGATGCAGAAAAGACCTGCAATAAAATTCAACAGCCCTTCATGCTAAAAACTTTCAATGAACTAGGTATTGATGGAACATATCTCAGAATAATAAGAGCTATTTATGACAAACCCATAGGCTGTATCATACTGAATGGACAGAAGCTGGAAGCATTCCCTTTGGAAACTGGCACATGACAGGGATGCCCTCTTTTACCACTCCTATTAAACATAGTGTTGGAAGTTCTGGCCAGGGCAATCAGGAAAGAGAAAGAAATAAAGCATTTTCAAATAGGAAGAGAGGAATCCAAGTTGCCTCTGTTTGCAGATGACATGATCCTATATTTAGAAAACTCCATTGTCTTAGCTCAAAAACTCCTTAAGCTGATAAGCAACTTTAGCAAAGTCTCAGGATACAAAACCAATGTGCAAAAATAACAGGCATTCCTATACACCAATAATAGACAAGCAGAGAGCCAAATCATGAGTGAACTCCCATTCACAATTGCTACAAAGAGAAAAAAATACCTAGGAATACAATTCACAAGGGATGTGAAGGAACTCTTCCAGGAGAACTGCAAACCACTGCTCAAGGAAATAAGAGAGGACACAAACAAATGGAAAAACATTTCATGCTTGTGGATAGGAAGAATCAGTATTATGAAAATGGTCAACCTGCCCAAAGTAATTTATAGATTCAATGCTATTTCCCTCAAGATACCATTGACTTCCTTCACAGAATTAGAAAATACTACTTTAAATTTTATATGGTACCAAAAAGGAGACTGTCTAGCCAAGACAATCCTAGCAAATAGAACAAAGCTGAAGGCATCATGCTACCTGACTTCAAACTACACTAGAAGACTACAGTAACAAATACAGCATGGTACTAGTACCAAAACAGAGATATAGACCAGTGGAACAGAATAGAGACCTCAGAAATAACATCACACATCTACAACCATTTGATCTTCAACAAACCTGGCACAAGCAAGCAATGGGGAAACCATTCCCTATTTAATAAAGGGTGCTGGGAAAACTGGCTAACCATATGCAGAAAACAGAAACTGCACCCCTTCTTTACACCTTATCAAAAATTAACTCATGATGGATTAAAGACTTAAACCTAAGACCTAAAACCATAAAAACCCTAGAAGAAAACCTAGTCAATACCATTCAGGACATAGGCATGGGCAAGGACTTCATGACTAAAACACCAAAAGCTATGGCAACGAAAGCCAAAATAGACAAATGGGATCGAATTAAACTAAAGAGCTTCTGCACCACAAAATAAGCTATCATCAGAGTGAACAGGCAACCTACAGAATGGGAGAAAATTTTTGTCATCTATCCATCTGGCAAAGGTCTAATATCCAGAATCTACAAGGAATTTAAACAAATTTACAAGAAAAACCAAACAACCCCATCAAAAAGTGGGCAAAGGATATGCGCAAACACTTCTCAAAAGAAGACATTTATGTGGCCAACAAACATGAAAAAAAGCTCATCATCACTGATCATTAGAGAAATGCAAATCAAAACCATAAGGAGATACTGTCTCACGCCAGTTAGAATGGTGATCATTAAAATGTCTGGAAACAACAGATGCTGGAGAGGATGTGGAGAAACAGGAATGCTTTTACACTGTTGGTGGGAGTGTAAATTAGTTCAACTATCATGGAAGACCATATGGTGATTCCTCAAGGGTCTAGAACCAGAAATACCATTTGACCCAGCGATCCCATTACTGGGCATATACCCAAAGGATTATAAATCATTCTACTATAAAGACACATGCACACATGCTTATGTTTATTGTGGCACTATTCACAATAGCAAAGACTTGGAACCAACCCAGATGCCCATCAATGATAGACTGGATAAAGAAAATGTGGCACATGTACACCATGGAATACTATGCAGCCATAAAAAAGAGTGAGTTTATGTTCTTTGCAGGGCATGGATGAAGCATTCTTAGCAAATTAACACAGGAACAAAAAACCAAATACCATACGTTCTCACTCATAAGTGGAAGTTTAACAGTGAGAACACATGGACACAGGGAAGGGAGAATCACACACTGGGGCCTGTCGGGAGGTGGGAGGAAAGGGGAAGGATAGCATTAGGAAAAATACCTAATGTATGCGGGGCTTAAAACCTAGATGACAGGTTGATGGGTGCAGCAAATCACCATGTTACATGTATACCTATGTAACAAAACTGCAAATTCTGAACATGTATCCCAGAACTTAAAGTAAAAAAAAAAAAAAAAAAAAATCTGAAAAAAACAAAAAGAAAAAAACAATTGTTGCGCAAACCAAAAAAATTTAAAAATCGAAAAAGAACTATTAGGGTTATCTCTTTCTTCTTGAGTAAATTTTGGAAAAATGTGTCTTTTAAGAAACCTATTTCATCTTGGTTGTTGAATTCATTTCCAAGATTCTATTATTGTCACTTTAATGTTTGTATGATCTTTAGTAATCCTCCCTTACTCACTTGATATTGAAAAATTATGTCTTTTCTTTTTTTCCTGGTCATTTTAGCTAGAGGTTTAGTAATTTTATTGATGATTTTCAAAGAATCAGCTCCTGGTTTTACTGATTTTCTCTATTATTTGCTGTTTTCTATTTTATCTTATTTGCATTCTTATCTTTATTGTTTTCCTCTTTCTAGTTACTGCAGTTTTAATTTGCTCTTTCTTTTCTTCCTTCATTAGACTGAAACTAGAATAACTGATTTTAGATTTCTCTTTTTTTTTCTAACATAGGAATTCAAATCTGTAGATTTAACTTTGTATACTGCTTCAGCTACATACATTCTTTAATATATTGTTTTTATTTTCATTAAGTTCAAATATTTTATAATTTGTCTTATTTCTTTTTGAGTCCATGGGTTATATAAAACTATGTTGTTAATTTCCAAATATTTGGGCATTTTCCCAATATCTTTCTGGTTTTCATTTTTAATTTAACTCCATTACAGTAACAGAAAAAGTTTGTGAGATTTCAATCCTTTTAAACCAATCCACTATATGACTTATCTTGACAAATGTTCCATGTGCATCTTACAAGAATGTGTGTTCTACAACTGTTGGGTATAGAGTTATATTTATTTCAGTTAAATGAAGTTGGTTAATGGTGCTATTTAAATTATGTACATTCTGACTAATATTCTGTCTCCTTGTTTTATCAGTTACTAAGAGGAATGGTAAAATAACTAGGTACAATTGTGGACTTGTTTGTTTCTCTTTCAGATTTATCAGTTTTTGTTTTCTATGTTTTGCAGTTCTGTTATTAGGTGTATACACATTTAGGATTACTATGTCATCCTGGTTAACAAACTAATTGATGATTATGAAATTTCCCTTTTATTACCAGTAAAATTTCTTGTTCTGAAGTCTCTTTTGTCTGATATTAACATAGTCACTCCAGCTTTGTTATGCCTAGTTAGTACTTTCTTGTATATTTTCCAAATTTAACTTTGACTTTTATCTTTATACGTAGTTGTGAAGGAGAAGGTAGTAACCATTGAGGAGAAAGGAAGATGGAGGAGGTGTCCAGCTGATAGTTCTCACAGGTGGGTATATGTGGACTTGTGGAAAAGAACGATGGCTGATTGAAGAACACCAAAGAGGCTGCCATATCCCCTCTTTCCTGGAAGTTCCAGTGTATAGTAATGAAAATAACTACACTTAGTTTTATTGCATGTCAGTTGTGAGCTGAAGAAAAATGCAACTATGCTCATGAGAAACCCAAATCTTACCTTTAATTTAGTAGGAAAAATTTGTTTATACTTCCTGGATGGGACAAATTAATGAAGAGATCGCTCCAACAACTTCTGACATTTATCTCATTTTCCTTCCTATTTCTGCCTTTCCTTCCATCTTCCTCTGTTAGTTTCAAATGTTCTGTTGTTTTAATTTTTATAAATTGAATTTTAGTTTCATTTTATCCATTTAATTATGCCTAAATTTTAATCTGGTACTGATTAAAATCTTTATTAGTATTCTTGGAAGATATTTTAATAGTTTGTTGAATAAAATGTACCCTTAAAATAATAAATAGATGCTATTTCTGAGTAGCTAAAACATGAGTTTTGAAGTAACACCAACTTTTATTTGTAGTCTATTTCTGATACTTGCTTTAAATCCTGGCTCTTGTCACTAATTAGCCATGTGACCTTATGCAAGTTAATGAAAGTGTCTGTGCCTTTCTCTAACATGGTGATAACAATAATTTTATGAGCACTTACAATGTAAAACTCCTAGAACAATACCTGGCATACAGTAAATTGCTACAAAATGTTTGTTTTCGTTACTGTTAACATTTGTGTAACTTTCTGCAAATTACTCAAACTTTCTAAGATTCCATCTTCACTGGAAAATTGAAATAAAAGTACTTACTTCATAGTTGTGCTATAATTCCTAGCTGATATAATCTATGTAAATTCAAGTTTTGGCACTCACGGTTGTCTAAACACTATAACAGTAAGTGATGCATTTCTCTTGCAAACTCCAAAACTTAACCTCCTCATCCCTAAGGGTCTTTGCCTTCACTTCATCCCATCAGCTTTCCTTCACACTTTGCCCTGGACCTTGTCAACATCTGAAAGAGAGAGATGTCTAAAGTTTTAGATTCTAACATCCCTGCTCTCTGACCACAGTTTTCTCTGCCCTGTCATTGCTCTGCTTGTTAAAACCCTGACCTTGGATCTTGTTGTCAGCTTTTCTTCCTCAACATCTAGGCAGTCAAGTGTTTATGGAGAGGTCTGTACAATAGCAAAGACTAGTGTCACTAAAAACTCATATGCATGGCAATCTTTCTAATTCGTCTTTCTGTTTTCCTAGTCTCTTATGCCTGTCTCTCATGTCTTTTGGCGATTATTCAAATCATCTTTATCTGCCTTATACCTTCCTATTTGCCCTTAGAACATAACCTGGTTAGTAAAGACAGTGGAAGTTTCCAAGCAAGAACTTCACAAGTATAAACACTGATAAGTGGACAGGTACTCAAGTAACATCCTGGGGAAGGTAACATATCTATCTTCTCCTATACTTGCCAATCCCTTCCCAGGGCCTTGAGTCTGCAGGCTGGGCTCTTGCTAGTTCTTAGTGGTTTAGTATGAGAACTAGAATTAAAAGTGGAGCCTGAAGATGTTACTGAATTTCCCCAATTTCATGATAAAACTTGAAGAGATGAGGAGTTGCTTCTTACTGATAAGCAAAGAAATTGGTTTCTTGAGATGGAATTGACTCCTGGTGAAGATGCTGTGAACATTGGAACATTGTTGAAATGACAACAAAGGATTTAGAATATTGTATAAACTTAGTTGATAAAGCAGCAGCAGGGTTTGAGAGGACTGACTCAAATTTTGAAAGTTCTATTGTGGTAAAATGCTATCAAACAGCATCACATGCTACAGAGAAATCTTTCATGAAAGGAAGAGTCAATAAGTGCAGCAAACTCCCATTGCTGTTTTACTTTAAGAAATTGCCACAGTCACCCCAATCTTCAGCAACTACCACCTTGACCAGCTATCAACATCTAGGCAACTCTCTCCCAGCAAAAATATTACAAGTGACTGAATGCTCAGAGGATCATTAGCATTTTTTTCATAGCAATGAAGTGTTTTAAATTAAGATGTATACATTGTCTGAGACATAATACAATTGCACACTATATATACTATAGTAGATTTAATATAACATAATTGTATAAAATAGACTTAATGTCATTGCATGCTATATATACTATAATATAATACAGTGTAAATATAACATTTTTTTAAAAGAGTTAGAGTCTCACTCTATTACCAAGGCTAAAGTGCAGTAGCATGATCATGGCTCACTGCACCTTGAACTTCCGGGTTCCAGCAATCCTTCTACCTCAGCCCCCAAGTACCTGGGTCGACAGGCACGCTACCAAGTCTGGTTGTTTTTAAAATGCTTTTTAGAGATAGAGTCTCACTATGTTTCCCAGGCTGCTGTCAAACTCTTGGCCTCAAGTAATCCTCCTGCCTCAAGTCACTGTGATTACAGGTGTGAGTACAAATATAACTTTTACATACACTGGGAAACCAAAAAACTTACGTGACTCACTTTATTGTGATACTAACTTTATTGTGGTGGTCTGGAACCAAACCCAAAATACTTTCAAAGTATACCTGTATTTAAAATCATTTTCTTAAAGATTGTATACAGTTGGATCTTGACTTTTTGTTCAATATAACAATCCTGCCTTTAATTATTGTGTTTAAACCATTTATACCATATGTTTACACTGGTATGCTTGAGTTTAAATCTACTAACTTGTTATTTGTTGAGTGTCCCATTTGTTCTTGGTTAATTTTCCTGATTTTTCTGTCTTTTTCAATTAATTTGATACTTCTTAGTATTTTATTTTGTCTGTTATTGACTTGTTAGCTTCCTTTTGCTTTTTAGTGTTGTACTAGGGTTTATGATATCTAATTTTCACTTATGGCAATCAACCCTAAAATCATATCATACTGCTTTTTTGTAACATATGAATCTTTAAAATGGTATACTTTATACTTTTCTTCTCCTTCTGCCTTTTGGGCTATTTTTATTAAATTTTAGACTTTTAAACATGTCAAAACACCAATAATGTACTTCAAATAATTGACCATCCTTTAAAAAAACAAAATAAGAAAGTCTTTTGCATTTGTCACATGTTTAATATTTTTAGTGCTTTTTTCTTTGAGACGGAGTCTCACTCTGTTGCCCGGGCTGGAGTGCAGTGGTGATCTCGGCTCACTTCAACCTCTGCTTCCCGGGTTCAAGCAGTTCTCCTGCCTCAGCCTCCCGAGTAGCTGGGACTACAGGCACACACCGCCACACCTGGCTAATTTTTTGTATTTTAGTAGAGACAGAGTTTCACCATGTTGTCCAGGCTGGTCGCGAACTCCTGGGCTCAGGCAATCCGCCTGCCGCAGCCACCCAAAGTGTTGGGATTACAGGTGTAAGCCACTGTGCCTGGCCAGTGCTCTCTATTCTTACGTGTAAGCTCATGTTTTGCATTTGTTGCCATTTTCCTTCTGCCTGAAGAAATTAATATATCATTACATATCAGTCTTCTAATGACAAATTTCTCAGCTTTTATTTCTTAGAACAGAGTTTATGTCACCTCAAATTCTTTTTTAAAATAACACTTTATCAAAGTGTGATTGTCATACAAGAAATCTATACATATGTATTGCATATAACTTGATGAGTCTAGAGACCAGTATACACCTATAAAACCATCACCAAAATCAATACCATAAGCATATCTATCACTTCCAAAGTTTCCTTTTACCATTTTTATTATTATTATTTTGTGATAAGAGTGCTTAACATAAAATCTACTTTCTTAGCAAATGTCAAAGGATATAATACAGTATTGTTAACTATAGGGACTATACTGTACAATAGATCTAAATAATTTACTTATCTTGCAAAACTAAAACTTTGTATCCTTTGACAAACATCTCTTCATTTCCCTCTCCTGCAGCCCCTGAAAACCACAATTTTACTCTCTGCTTCTATGAGTTTGACTTTTTTAGATTCTCTGTATCAGTGAGATTGTGTAGTATTTGTCCTTTTGTGTCTGATTTATTTCACTTAGTATAATATCCTTGAGGCTCATCTATGTTGTTGCAAATGGCAGAATTTTCTTCTTTTTAAAGACTGAATAATATTCCATTGGTGGACATTTATTTTACATCTGTGTCTTAGCTGTTGTGAACAATGCTACGATGAACATTGAAGTGCCAATGTCTCTTCAAGATCCTGATTTCAATTCCTTTCTTTTTTCTTTTATTATACTTCAAGTTCTGGGATACATGTGCAGAACGTTCAGGTTTGTTACCTAGGTATACACATGTCATGGTGGTTTGCTGCATCCATCAACCCGTCATCTACATTGGGTATTTCTCCTAATGCTATCCCTCCCCTAGCCTCCACCTCCCAACAAGCCCCAGTGTGTGATGTTTCCGTCCCTGTGTCCATGTGTTCTCATTGTTCAACTCCCACTTGTGATTGAGAACATGCAGTGTGTGGTTTTCTGTTCCTGTGTTAGTTTGCTGAGAATGTTGGTTTCCAGCTTCATCCATGTCCCTGCAAAGGACATGAACTCCTCCATTTTTATGGCTGCATTGTATTCCATGGTGTATATGTGCCACATTTTCTTTATCCAGTATAATTAAACTGCTTAGTTTATTTAGATCCCATTTGTCAATTTTGGCTTTTGTTGCCATTGCTTTTGGTGTTTTAGTCATGAAGTCTTTGCCAATACTTATGTCCTGAATGGTATTGCCTAGGTTTTCTTCTAGGGTTTTTATGGTTTTAGGTCTTACATTTAAATCTTTAGTCCATCTTGAGTTAATTTTTGTATAACATGTAAGGAAGGGGTCCAATTTCGGTTTTCTGCGTATGACTAGCCGGTTTTCCTAACACCATTTATTAAATAGGGCATAGTTTCCCCATTGCTTGTTTTTGTTCAGAATTGTTGAAGATCAGATGGTTGTAGATGTGTAGTATTATTTCTGAGGCCTCTGTTGTGTTCTACTGGTCTATGTATCTGTTTTGGTACCAGTACCATGCTGTTTTAGTTACTGTAGGCTTGTAGTATAGTTTGAAGTCAGATAGTGTGATGCCTTCAGCTTTGTTCTTTTTCCTTAGGAGTGTCTTGTCTATACGGGCTCTTTTTTGGTTCCATGTGAAATTTAAAGCAGTTTTTTTCTAATTCTGTGAAGGAAGTCAATGGTAGCTTGATGGGAATAGCATTGAATCTATAAATTACTTTGGGCAGTATGGCCATATTCACAATATTCATTCTTCCTATCCATGAGCATGGAATGTCTTTCCAATTCTTTGCATCTTCTCTTATTTCCTTGAGCAGTGGTTTGTAATTCTCCCGGAAGAGGTCCTTCACATCCCTTGTAAGTTGGATTCCCAGGTATTTTATTCTATTTGAAGCAATTGTCAATGGAAGTTCACTCATGATTTGGCTCTCTGTTTGTCTGTTATTGGTGTATAAGAATGCTTGTGATTTTTGCACATTGATTTTGTATCTTGAGACTTTGCTGAAGTTGCTTATCAGCTTAAGGAGATTTTGGCTGAGATGATGGGGTTTTCTCAATATACAATCATGTCATCTGCAAACAGAGGCAATTTGACTTCCTCTCTTCCTATTAGAATACCCTTTATTTCTTTCTCTTGCCTGATTGCCCTGGCCAGAACTTCCAATACTACGTTGAATAGGAGTGGTGAGAGAGGGCATCCTTGTCTTGTGCTGGTTTCAAAGGGAATGCTGCCAGCTTTTGCCCATTCACTGTGATATTGGCTGTGGGTTTGTCACAAATAGCTCTTATTATTTTGAGACACATTCCATCAATACCTAGTTTATTGAGAGATGTGTTGAATTTTATCAAAGGCCTTTTATGCATCTGCTGAGATAATCATGTGTTTTTTGTCATTGGTTCTATTTATGTGATGGATTACATTTATTGATTTGTGTATGTTGAAACATCCTTGCATCCTAGGGATGAAGCCGACTTGATCATGGTGGATAAGCTTTTTGATGTGCTGCTGGATTCGGTTTGCCAGTATTTTATTGGGGATTTTTGTATTGATGTTCATCAGGGATATTGGCCTGGAATTTTTTTGTTGTTGTGTCTCTGCCAGGTTTTGGTATCAGGATGATGCTGGTCTCATAAAATGAGTTAGGGAGGAGTCCCTCTTTTTCTATTGTTCTGAATAGTTTCAGAAAGAATGACATCAGCTCCTGTTTTTGCCTCTGGTGGAATTTGGCTATGAATCTGTCTGGTCCTGAGCTTTCGCTTGCTTGGTAGGCTATTAATTACGGCCTCAATTTCAGAACTTGTTATTGGTCTATTCAGGGACTTGAATTCTTCCTGGTTTAGTCTTGGGAGGGTGTATGTGTCCAGGAATGTATCCATTTCTTCTAGATTTTCTAGTTTATTTGCATAGAGGTGTTTATGGTATTATCTAATGGTAGTTTGTATTTCTGTGGGATCAGTGGTGATATCCACTTTATCATTTTTGTTTCTATTTGATTCTTCTCTCTTTTCTTCTTTATTAGTCTGGCTAGTGGTCTATCAATTTTGTTGATCTTTTCAAAAAACCAGATCCTGGATTCATTGATTTTTTGAAGGGATTTTCGTGCTTCATTTCCTTCAGTTCTGCTCTGATCTTAGTTATTTCTTGTCTTCTGCTAGCTGTTGAATATGTTTTCTCATGCTTCTCTAGTTCTTCTAATTCTGATGTTAGGGTGTCGATTTTAGATCTTTCCTGCTTTCTCCTGTGGGCATTTAGTGCTATAAATTTCCCTCTAAACACTGCTTTAGCTGTGTCCCTGAGATTCTGGTACACTGTGTGTTGTTCTCATTGGTTTCAAAGAACTTATTCATTTCTGCTTTAATTTTGTTATTTACCCAGTAGTATTCAGGAGCACGTTGGTCAGTTTCCGTGTAGTTGTGCCATTTTGAATGAGTTTCTGAATCCTGAGTTCTAATTAGATTGCCCTGTGGTCTGAGAGACTGTTTGTTATGATTTCCATTATTTTGTATTTGCTGAGGAGTGTTTTACCTTTAATTATGTGGTCAATTTTAGAATAAGTGCGATGTGGTGCTGAGAACAATGTATATTCTGTTGAATTGCGGTGGAGAGTTCTGTAGATGTCTATTAGGTCCACTTGGTCCAGAGCTGAGTTCAAGTCCTGAATATCCTTGTTAATTTTCTATGTCATTGATCTGTCTAATATTGACAGTGGGGTGTTAAAGTCTCCCACTTTTATTGTATGGGAGTCTAAGTCTCTTTGTACATCTCTAATAACTTGCTTTATGAATCTAGGTGCTCCTATATTGGGTACGTATATATTTTGGATAGATAGCTCTTCATGTTGCGTTGATACCTCTACCATCATGTAATGCCCTTCTTTATCTTTTTTGATCTTTGTTGGTTTAAAGTCTATTTTATCAGTTACTAGGATTGCAACGCCTGGTTTTTGTTTGTTTGTTTGTTTTTTGTTTTTTGGTTTTTTTTTTTTTTTGCTTTCCATTTGCTTGGCAAATATTCCTCCATCCCTTTATTTTGAGCCTATGTGTGTCTTTGCAGGTGAGATGGGTCTTGGAAATACAGCACAGTGATGGATCTCGACTTTTTATCCAATTTGCCAGTCTATGTCTTTTAATTGGGGCATTTAGCCCTTTTATACTTAAGGTTAATATTGTTATGTGTGAATTTGATCCTGTCATTATGATGCTAGTTGGTTATTTTGCCTATTAGTCGATGCAGTTTCTTCCTAGTGTTGATGGTCTTTACAATTTGGTATGTTTTTGCAGTGGTTGGTACCGGATTTTCTTTTCCATATTTAGTGCTTCCTTTTAGGAGCCCTTGTAAGGCAGGCCTGGTGGTGACAAAATCTCTCAGCATTTGCTTGTCTGTAAAGGATTTTATTTCTCCTTCATTTATTGGCTGGATATAAAATTCTAGATTGAAAATTCTTTTTAAAAATGTTGTATATTGTCCCCCACTCTCTTCTGTCTTGTAGAGCTTCTGCAGAGAGATCCAATGTTAGTCTGATGGGCTTCCCTTTGTAGGTAACCTGAACTTTCTCACTGGCTGCCCTTAACAGTTATTCCTTCATTTCAACCTTGGTGAATTTGATGATTATGTGTCTTGGGATTGCTCTTCTCGAGGAGTATCTTTGTGGTGTCCTCTGCATTTCCTGAATTTGAATATTGGCCTGTCTTTCTAGGTTGGAGAAGTTCTCCTACAAGGAAGTTTGAACTGGGCGGAGCCCACCACAGCTCTGCAAAGCTGCTGTAGCCAGACTGCCTCTCCAGATTCCTTCTCTCTGAGCAGGGCATCTCTGAAAGAAAGGCAGCAACCCCAATCAGGGGCTTATAAATCAAACTCCCATCTCCCTGGGACAGAGCACCTGGGGGAAGGGGTGGCTGTGGGCTCAGCTTCAGTAGGCTTAAACATTCCTGCCTGCTGGCTCTGAAGAGAGTAGCTGATCCCCCAGCACAGCACTCGAGCTCTGCTAAGGGACAGACTGCCTCCTCAAGTAGGTCCCTGACCCCCGTGCCACCTGACTGGAGGACACCTCCTAGCAGGGGTCAACAGACATCTCATACAGGAGAGCTCCAGCTGTTATCTGGTGGGTGCCTCTCTGGGAGGAAGCTTCCAGAGGAAGGAACAGGCAGCAATGTTTGCTGTTCTCCAGTCTCTGCTGGTAATACCCAGGCAAACAGGGCCTGGAGTGGAACTCCAGCAAACTCCAGCAGACTTGCAGCAGAGGGAACTGTTTGAAGAAAAACTAACAAATGGAAAGGAATAGCATCAACATCAACAAAAAGGACATCCACTCAAAAACCCTATCCAAAGGTCACCAGCATCAAAGACCAAAGGTAGATAAATGCATGAAGATGAGGAAAAACCAACACAAAAAGGCTGAAAATTTTTAAAATCAGAATGGCACTTCTCCAAAGGATCACAACTCCTTGCCAGCAAGGGAACAAAACTGGATGAGAATGAGTTTGATGAACTGACAGAAGTAGGCTTTAGAGGGTGGATAATAACAAACTCTTCCAAGCTAAAGGAACATGTTCTAACCAAATGCAAGGAAGCTAAGAACCTTGAAAAAAGGTTAGAGGAATTGTAACTAGAATAACCAGTTTAGAGAAGAACATAAATGACCTGATGGAGCTGAAAAACACAGCACGAGAACTTCACGCAGCATACACAAGTATCAATAGCCAAATCGATAAGCAGTAGAAAAGGTATCAGAGAGTCAAGTTTAACTTAATGAAATAAAGTGTGAAGACAAGATTAGAGAAAAAAGAGTGAAAAGGAATGAACAAAGCCTCCAAGAAATATGAGACTATGTGAAAATACCAAACCTATGTTTTGATGGGGAGAATGGAACCATGTTGGAATATACCCTTCAGGATATTATCAATTCCTTTCAATAAGAACCAAGAAATGGGATTACTGAATCATATGGTGGTTCTATTTTTAATATTTGGAAGTAGCTACATGCTGTTTTCATAATGGTTATAGTAATACATATTCCAACTAACAATACACAAGAGTTCTCCTTTCTGTATACCTGTTGCCACCATTTATCATCTTTAAAATAACAGCCAAAGTGATATGAAGTGATATCTCTTTGTGGTTTTGATTTATATTTCCCTAATGATTTCTATGGTGAGCATCTCCATTAGACATTTATTTGTTTATGTTCTTTGGAGAAATGTCTATTCAGGTCCTTTGACCATTTTTAATTAGGTTATTTGCTTGGTTGGTTTTTGCTAATGAGTTGTAAGGGTTCTTCATGTATTTTGGATATTAACCCTCTATCAGATATATGATTGACATTTTTTTTCCATTCCATAGATTGTTTTCACATTAGGGTGATTGTTTCCTTTTCTTTGCAGCAGGTTTTTTTTTCTTGATGTAATCCCACCTGTCTATCTTTACTTTTATTGTTTGTGCTTTTGGTGTCACTTCCAAGAAGGCATTACCAAGGCCAATATCAAGATTTTTCTCTATGTTTTTTTCAAGGAGTTTTACAGTTTCAGGTATTATGTTTAAGTCTTTAATTCATTTTGGTTTGGTTTTTTGGTTGGGAGGGTGCTGCGATGTAAGATAAGGGTCCAGCTTCATCCTTTTGCATGTGGATATTCAGTTTTCCCAATATAATTTATTGAAGAGACTATCTTTTCCCCATTGTGTATTCTTGGCTTCCATGTCAAAGATCAGTTGACTGTACATGTGTAGGTTTATTTCTGGTCTCCTTATTCTGTTCTATTGGTCTCTATATCTGTTTCTATGCCAATACCATACTGTTTTGATACTGTAACTTTGTGCTATATTTTGAAATCAGGAAGTGTATGTCTCCAGCTTTTTCTTCTTACGCGAAATAGCTTTGGTTACTTGAGGACTTTTTGTATTTTCATATAAATGCTAGGATTGGTTTTTCTATGTCTGTAAAATATGTCACTGGGATTTGGTATAAATTGCATTGATCCTGTAGAAAACTTTGTGTAGCAGGGACATTTAACAATATTAAGACTTCTAATTCATGAACACAGAATATCTTTCCATTATCCTTGCCCTCGTTTTTTAGTATTTCCTGTCTTGTGGCTTTCACTCCTTTGATTATATTTATTCTTAGGTATTTTATCCTTTTTGATGCTATTCTAAAGGTATTGTTTTCTTAATTTTATATTCAAATAGTTTGTTATTAATATATATAACACAATTGAGTTTTGTGTGTTAATTTTGTATTCTGAAACATGACTAAGTTTAATTATGAGTTCCAATAATTTTCTGGTGGAGTCTTAAAGGTTTTCTATGTATAAGATTATGTTGTCTGCCAACAGGGAAATTTAACTTCTTTCTCTCCAATCTGGATGACTTTTATTTCTTTCTCTTGCCTGACTGGCCTGACTAGGACTTCCTGTAATATGTTGAACAAACATGCTTAGAGGGGGCATCCTTATCTTATTCTTGATCTTAGAGGAGAAGCTTTCAACTTTCACTGTTGAGTATGATTTTAGCTATGGGTTTATCATATATGGTCTCTATTTTGTTGAGGTAGAGTCCTTCTATACCTACTTTTTTGAAAGTTTTTATCATGAAATGATGTTAGATTTTGTCAAATGCTTTTTCTGCATCTATTGTGATGATTATATGATTTTTGTCCTTCATTCTATTAATATGTGTCATATTGATTGATTTGCATATGTTGAATCATCCTTGCATCCCAGGGTTATTATAAATCTCACTTGATCATGATGTATTATCCTTTTAATGTATTGATTAATTTGATTTCCTAATATTTTGTTGATAATTTTTGCTTCCATATTAATCTGGGATATTGGCCTACAGTGTTTTCTTCTTGTGGTGTCTTTGTCTGGTTTTGGTATCAGGGTAATACTGGCTTCCAAAAATGAGTTTAGAAGTCTTTTTTCTTCTATGTTTTGAAAGAGTTTAAAAAGGATTGGTATTAATTCTCCTTTGAATATTTGGTAGAATTTGCCTATGAAGCCACCTAGTCCTGGGCTTTTGTTTGTTGGAAAGTTTTTGATTACTAGTTTAAATAAGGATTTGTTATTGGTCTTTTCAGCCTTTATACTACTTTTTGATTCAGTTTTAGAAGGTTGTATGTTTCTAGGAAGTTTTCTATTTTTTTTCTAGGTTGGCCAATTTGTTGGCTATTATTGTTCATAATTATCTCTTACCTTGTTAATTTCCATTATATCAGTTGTAATGTCTTCTCTTTCATTTCTCAGTTTATTTTTTGGAGGTTTTCTCTCTCTTTTTCTTAGTAGTCTAGCTATAGGTTTGTTGATTTGGTTTATCATTTCAAAACACCTACTGTTAGTTTTCTCTATTTTTGTCTATTGTTTTTCTATTGTCTATTTCATTTATTTATTTTCCAATATTTATTTCCTTCCTTCTGCTCTCTTTAGTTTTAGTTATTTTTTTTTTTCAAATTCTTTGAAATGTAGTTTGTTTATTTGAGCTCTTTCTTCTCTATTTAATGTTGGCATTTATTTCTATAAACTTCCCTCTTAGTACTGCTTTGGTGCATCACATAAGTTTTGTTATGTTGCATTTTCATTTTTGTTTGTCTTAAGATTTATTTTTTTTCTTTTTTAGATGGAGCTTCACTCTTGTTGCCCAGGCTGGAGTGCAATGGTGCAATCTTGGTTCACTGTAACCTCCACCTCCTGAGTTGAAGCGATTCTCCTGCCTCAGCCTCCCAAGTAGCTGGGATTACAGGTGCCCGCCACCACACCCATCTAATTTTGTACTTTTAATAGAGATGGGGTCTCTCCATTTGGTCAGGCTGGTCCAGAACTCCCAACCTCAGGTGATCCGCCCACCTTGGCCTGCCAAAGTGCTGGGATTACAGGCTAGAGTCACTGCGCCTGGACAGTCTTAAGATATTTTCTAATATCCCTTTCTATTTCTTTTTTGATAAAATAGTTGTTCAAAGAGCGTGTTTAATTCTTTTTTTTTTTTGAGACGGAGTCTCGCTTTGTCGCCCAGGCTGGAGTGCGGTGGCGCGATCTCGGCTCACTGCAAGTTCCGCCTCCTGGGTTCACACCATTCTCCTGCCTCAGCCTCCCAGTAGCTGGGACTACAGGCGCCTGCCACCACACCCGGCTAATTTTTTGTATTTTTAGTAGAGACGGGGTTTCACCGTGTTAGCCAGGATGGTCTCGATCTCCTGACCTCGTGATCCACCTGCCTCGGCCTCCCAAAGTGCTGGGATTACAGGTGTGAGCCACCGCGCCCGGCCGAGTGTGTTTAATTTTTACATATTTATGAATTTTCTAGTTTTCCTTCTGTTATTGATTTTTTTTTTTTTTTGAGATGGGTTCTCACTCTGTTGCCCAGGTCAAAATGCAGTGGCACCTTGGCTCACTGAATCCTCCACCTCCTGGACTCAAGCAATTCTCCCACCTCAGCCTCTTGAGTAGCTGGGACTACAGGCATCAGCCACAATGTCCGAACTAATTTTTGTATTTTTAGGAGAGACAGGGTTTTGCCATGTTGGCCAAGCTGGCCTTGAATTCTCAGGCCTTGAATTCTCAGGTGAATTCTCCTGACCTCAGGCAATTCACCCACTTTGGCCTCCCAAAGTGCCAAAATTACAGGTGTGATCTACCAGGTCCGGGCCTTCTGCTATTGATTTCTTGTTTCATTGTACATGGTTGGAAAGGACATGTAGTATTATTTCAATCTTCTTAAATTTTCTAAGGCCTGTTTTGTGATCTATGTAATGTATCTTGAAGAATGTTCCATGGGTACTTGAAAAGAGTGTGTATTTTTCTGGTTTTGGGTGGACTTTCATGCATCTGTCTTAAGTATATTTGCTCTATAGTATGGTTGAACTATGCTGTTTCCTTGATTGTTATTTCTCTGGATAATCTATCCATGTGAAAAGTGCATATTGAAGTGTGTACTATTATTGTGTTGCTTTGTATATCTCTCTTCACATCAATCAATATTTGCTTTATATATTTATGTACTCCAGTGGTGGATCCACATACATTTATACTTTTTATATCTTCTTCCTTAATTGACTTTTTATCATTATATAATGACCAACTTTGTCTCTTCTGACAGTTTTTGACTTAGTCTATTTTCTCTGATATATGTATAGCTACCTGCTTTCTTTTGTTTACGACTGGCATAGAATATCTTATTTCATCCTTTTACTTTAGACATGTGTGTCCTTAAATATAAAGTGAGTTATAGACAGCATGTAGTTGCATCATGGTTTTTTATTCACTCAGCCACTCTATATCTTTTGATTAGTGACGTTAACCACTATTTAGTTAATTATTAATAGGTAAAGACATACCGTTGCCATTTTGTTAATTGTTTTGTGTCTATTTTGTGGCTCTTTTGTTCTTCTCTTTGTCTCTCACTGTATTCATTTGTGATTAAATAATTTTTGTAATAATATATTTTGGTTTTTTTTCTTTATCGTTTTGGTTTCTATTACAGGGTTTTTTCTTTGAAGTTACCTTAAGGTTCCCTTAAAATATCTTATAGTTTAAGTCTTTTTAAAATTCACAACAACTTAACTTCAATCGCATATAAAAACTATACACTTTTTATGTTATTAATGTCTGAATTTGCTTCTTTTTATATTCTGTATTTATTAACAAATATTTTTGGCTAGAATTTTTCTTTTTCTCTTTTCTTTCCTTTTTTTATTATTTATTTATTTATTTTTTTATCAGGGTCTTACTATATTCCCAGGCTGGTCTCAAACTCTTGAACTCAAATGATTCTCCTGCCTCAGCCTCTTTAGTAGTTGGAATTACCGGCACATGCTACTACACCCAGCAACTATAATTACTCTTAGTACTTTTATCTTGTAGCACTTATATTAGGGTTAAAAGTTATTTATGTATCACCGTTACAGTACTACCTAATTCTGCCTTAAATATGCTTTTGTGTTGTTGTTTATTATCCTTTTCAGTCTTTAGACTAGCTTTAGCAATGAAAGGCCTTCATTAGTCAGCCAAGCTGAGGATTCTGGGGGGGGGCCTCTCAAACCTTTTATTGGATGCATCTGTTCTACTTTCATTCTCTTCTGCAGGAAAAGATTTAGGATTATGTGACTTTTATCCATCCTAGAACCATCCTGAATGCTTCTTCCTTTTCCCTAGGGCAGTGTACTGCAATGCCTGGTGATATGGTTTGGCTCTGTGTGACCACCAAAATTTTATCCTGAATTGTAATAATCCCCTTGTGTTGTGGGAGGGACCTGATGGGAGGTAATTGAATCATGGGGGTGGGTCTTTCCTGTGCCATTCTCGTGATAGTGAATAAGTATCACAAGATCTGATGGTTTTTATAAAGATGGGTTACCCTACACAAGCTCTCTCTTGCCTGCCACCATGTAAGATGTGACTATGTACCTCATTCGCCTTCCACCATGATTGTGAGGCCTCCCCAGCCATGTGGAACTGTGGGTCAATTAAACCTCTTTCTTTTATAAATTACCCATTCATGAGTATGTCATTATTAGCAGCAAGGGAACAGACTAATACACCTGGCTGTTGGAAAAAGCTTCATTTCTCTCTCTTTCTCCTGAAAGAGACTTATTAGGTTTCCATACCTTCTGCTCACCTGAAGACCCATACTAAATCCTAAGATTAATCTGCCTCCTTTTTGTAGGGTAGTATGCCAAGATGCTGGAATGATGAGTGCAAGCTCCATTTCTCTCCCTCCCTCCTGATGAAACAGTATCAGGGTTGTGTACCTACTTTCAATCCTGCAAATTTGAGCCATCTGCTGAGGTCTATGCTGGATGCTGAGGTCTGCATGCTCACTGTGGAAATGTACTGGTTCCAGCTGTGGTGGTATGTGGAATACCAGCTGTCAAAGTCCATGGGTTGTCTGGCTACTGGGGTCCACATGCTGGTCAGCTAGCCCAACAGGCCACAGACAGATTAGGTGATATAGTTGTGTAGATTCCTTCAGTGTGCTGGGTGAGATGAGAGGCAGCCTTCTTGGCAACATCTCAAAAGGATAGGGAAGTTGGATGCTTACTTTGTTCTCTCTTTCCCCCATGGGAGAAATCAAAGATAAGTGTATAGTCACTTATGAAGAAAACCCCATCATACTAACAGTGGAATTTTCAGCAGAAACTTTACAGGCCAAAAGAGAATGGGAGGGCATTTTCAAAAAGTTGAAAGAAAAAACTGTCAATCAAGAATTTTATAACCTGCCAGGATGAGCTTTTTAAATGAAGGAGAAATCAATCCTTTCCCAGGTAAGTAAACACTGAGGGAATTTGTCACCATTTGACCAGTCCTACATGGAATGCTCAAAAGAGTTTTAACATGGAAATAAATGATAGATTGATATTCACTATTATGAAAACACATGGAAATATAAAACTAACAGTTCTTATAAAACAATCACAAAATGGAGTAGGAGTAAGAGAAAGTAATCAAATGGCAACATGACAGAATTTCGTGAAATCATGAAGAAAAAAAGACAGATAAAGAAACAAAGAGGATGGGGCAGAGCAAGATGGCCAAATAGGAACAGCTCCAGTCTCCAACTCCCAGTGCGAGCGACACAGAAGACTGGTGATTTCTGCATTTTCAACTGAGGTACTGGGTTAATCTCACCAGGGAGTGCCGGACAATTGGTGCTGGTCAGCTGCTGCAGGCTGACCAGCGAGAGCTGAAGCAGGGCGAGGCATCGCCTCACCTGGGAAGCACAAGGGGAAAGGGAATCCATTTTCCTAGACAGGGGAACTGAGACACACAACACCTGGAAAATTGGGTAACTCCTACCCCAATACTGCGCTTTAAGCAAACAGGCACACCAGGAGATTATATCCCACACCTGGCCAGGAGGGTCCCATGCCCACGGAGCCTCTCTCACTGCTAGCACAGCAGTCTGTGATCTACCGGCAAGGCAGCAGCGAGGCTGGGGGAGGGGCGCCCACCATTGCTGAGGCTTAAGTAGGTAAACAAAGCTGCTGGGAAGCTCGAACTGGGTGGAGCTCACAGCAGCTCAATGAAACCTGCCTGTCTCTGTAGACTCCACCTCTGGGGAAAGGGCATAGTAAACAACCACAAAAGCAGCAGAAACCTCTGCAGACGCAAATGACTCTGTCTGACAGCTTTGAAGAGAGCAGAGGATCTCCCAACATGGAGGTTGAGATCTGAGAAGGGACAGACTGCCTGCTCAAATGGGTCCCTGACCTCTGAGTAGCCTAACTGGGAGACATCCCCCACTAGGGGCAGTCTGACACCCCACACCTCACAGGGTGGAGTACACTCCTGAGAGGGAGCCTCCAAAGCAAGAATCAAACACGGACACTCGCTGTTCAGCAATATTCTATCTTCTGCAGCCTCTGCTGCTGACACCCAGACAAACAGGGTCTGGAGTGGACCTCAAGCAATCTCCAACAGACCTACAGCTGAGGGTCCTGACTGTTAGAAGGAAAACTATCAAACAGGAAGGACACCTACACCAAAACCCCATCAGTATGTCACCATCATCATCAAAGACCAGAGGCAGATAAAACCACAAAGATGGGGAAAAAGCGGGGCAGAAAAGCTGGAAATTCAAAAAATAAGAGTGCATCACCCCCGGCAAAGGAGCGCAGTTCATCGCCAGCAACGGATCAAAGCTTGACAGAGAATGACTTTGACGAGATGAGAGAAGAAGGCTTCAGTCCATCAAACTTCTCAGAGCTAAAGGAGGAATTACGTACCCAGCACAAAGAAACTTGAAAAAAAAGTGGAAGAATTGATGGCTAGAGTAATTAATGCAGAGAAGGTCATAAACGAAATGAAAGAGATGAAAACCATGACACGAGAAATACGTGACAAATGCACAAGCTTCAGTAACTGACTCGATCAACTGGAAGAAAGAGTATCAGCGATTGAGGATCAAATGAACGAAATGAAGCAAGAAGAGAAACCAAAAGAAAAAAGAAGAAAAAGAAATGAACAAAGCCTGCAAGAAGTATGGAATTATGTTAAAAGACCAAATCTACGTCTGATTGGGGTGCCTAAAAGTGAGGGGGAAAATGGAACCAAGTTGGAAAACACTCTTCATGATATCATCCAGGAGAATTTCCCCAACCTAGTAGGGCAGGCCAACATTCAAATCCAGGAAATACAGAGAACGCCACAAAGATACTCCTCGAGAAGAGCAACTCCAAGACACATAATTGCCAGATTCACCAAAGTTGAAATGAAGGAAACAATCTTAAGGGCAGCCAGAGAGAGAGGTCGGGTTACCCACAAAGGGAAGCCCATCAGACTAACAGCAGATCTCTCGGCAGAAACTCTCCAAGCCAGAAGAGAGTGGGGGCCAATATTCAACATTCTTAAAGAAAAGAATTTTCAACCCAGAATTTCATATCCAGCCAAACTAAGTTTCATAAGTGAAGGAGAAATAAAATCCTTTACAGATAAGCAAATGCTTAGAGATTTTGTCACCACTAGGCCTGCCTTACAAGAGACCCTGAAGGAAGCACTAAACATGGAAAGGAACAACCGGTACCAATCATTGCAAAAACATGGCAAAATGTAAAGACCATCAAGGCTAGGGAGAAACTGCATCAACTAACGAGCAAAATAACCTGTTAATATCATAATGACAGGATCAAGTTCACACATAACAATATTAACCTTAAATGTAAATGGACAAAATGCTCCAATTAAAAGACACAGACTGGCAAACTGGATAAAGAGTCAAGTCTGCTGTATTCAGGAGACCCATCTCACACGCAGAGACATACATAGGCTCAAAATAAAGGGATGGAGGAAGATTTACCAAGCAAATGGAGAACAAAAAAAGCAGGGGTTGCAATCCTAGTCTCTGATAAAACAGACTTTAAACCATCAAAGATCAAAAGAGACAAAGAAGGCCATTACATAATGGTAAAAGGATCAATTCAACAGGAAGAGCTAACTATCCTAAATATATATGCACCCAATACAGGAGCACCCAGATTCATAAAGCAAGTCCTTAGAGACTTACAAAGAGACTTAGACTCCCATACAATAATAATGGGAGACTTCAACACTCCACTGTCAACATTAGACAGATCAACGAGACAGAAAGTTAACAAGGATATCCAGGAATTGAACTCATCTCTGCAGCAAGCAGACCTAATAGACATCTATAGAACTCTCCACCCCAAATCAACAGAATATACATTCTTCTCAGCACCACATCGCACTTATTCCAAAATTGACCACATAATCGGAAGTAAAGCACTCCTCAGCAAATGTACAAGAACAGAAATTGTAACAAACTGTCTCTCAGACCACAGTGCAATCAAACTAGAACTCAGGACTAAGAAACTCAATCGAAACCGCTCAACTACATGGAAACTGAACAACCTGCTCCTGAATGACTACTGGGTACATAACGAAATGAAGGCAGAAATAAAGATGTTCTTTGAAACCAATGAGAACAAAAATACAACATACCAGAATCTCTGGGACACATTTAAAGCAGTGTGTAGAGGGAAATTTATAGCACTAAATGCCCACAAGAGAAAGCAGGAAAGATCTAAAATCGACACTCTAACATCACAATTAAAAGAACTAGAGAAACAAGAGCAAACACATTCGAAAGCTAGCAGAAGGCAAGAAATAACTAAGATCAGAGCAGAACTGAAGGAGATAGAGACACAAAAAACTCTCCAAAAAATCAATGAATCCAGGAGTTGGTTTTTTGAAAAGATCAACAAAATTGACAGACTGCTAGCAAGACTAATAAAGAAGAAAAGAGAGAAGAATCAAATAGACACAATAAAAAATGATAAAGGAGATATCACCACCGACCCCACAGAAATACAAACTACCATCAGAGAATACTATAAACACCTCTATGCAAATAAACTGGAAAATCTAGAAGAAATGGATAATTTCCTGGACACTTACACTCTTCCAAGACTAAACCAGGAAGAAGTTGAATCCCTGAATAGACCAATAGCAGGCTCTGAAATTGAGGCAATAATTAAGAGCCTACCAACCAAAAAAAGTCCAGGACCAGATGGATTCACAGCTGAATTCTACCAGAGGTACAAGGAGGAGCTGGTACCATTCCTTCTGAAACTATTCCAATCAACAGAAAAAGAGGGAATCCTCCCTAACTCATTTTATGAGGCCAACATCATCCTGATACCAAAGCCTGGCAGAGACACAACAAAAAAAGAGAATTTTAGACCAATATCCCTCATGAACCTGGATGCAAAAATCTTCAATAAAATACTGGCAAACCGGATTCACCAGCACATCAAAAAGCTTATCCACCATGATCAAGTGGGCTTCATCCCTGGGATGCAAGGCTGGTTCAACATTCGCAAATCAATAAACATAATCCAGCATATAAACAGAACCAAAGACAAGAATCACATGATTATCTCAATAGATGCAGAAAAGGCTTTTGACAAAATTCAACAGCCCTTCATGCTAAAAACGCTCACTAAATTCGGTATTGATGGAACATACCTCAAAATAATAAGAGCTATTTATGACAAACCCACAGCCAATATCATACTGAATGGGCAAAAACTGGAAAAATTCCCTTTGAAAACTGGCACAAGACAGGGATGCCCTCTCTCACCACTCCTCTTCAACATAGTGTTGGATGTTCTGGCTAGGGCAATCAGGCAAGAGAAAGAAATCAAGGGTATTCAGTTAGGAAAAGAAGAAGTCAAATTGTCCCTCTTTGCAGATGACATGATTGTATATTTAGAAAACCCCATTGTCTCAGCCCAAAATCTCCTTAAGCTGATAAGCAACTTCAGCAAAGTCTCAGGATACAAAATTAATGTGCAAAAATCACAAGCATTCTTATACACCAGTAACAGACAAACAGAGAGCCAAATCAGGAATGAACTTCCATTCACAATTGCTTCAAAGAGAATAAAATACCTAGGAATCCAACTTACAAGGGATGTAAAGGACCTCTTCAAGGAGAACTACAAACCACTGCTCAGTGAAACAAAAGAGGACACAAACAAATGGAAGAACATACCATGCTCATGGATAGGAAGAATCAATATCGTGAAAAAGGCCATACTGCCCAAGGTTATTTATAGATTCAATGCCATCCCCATCAAGCTACCAACGAGTTTCTTCACAGAATTGGAAAAAACTGCTTTAAAGTTCATATGGAACCAAAAAAGAGCTCACATCTCCAAGACAATCCTAAGTCAAAAGAACAAAGCTGGAGGCATCACGCTACCTGACTTCAAACTATACTACAAGGCTATACTAACCAAAACAGCATGGTACTGGTACCAAAACAGAGATATAGACCAATGGAACAGAACAGAGTCCTCAGAAATAATACCACACATCTACAGCCATCTGATCTTTGACAAACCTGAGAGAAACAGGAAATGGGGAAAGGATTCCCTATTTAATAAATGGTGCTGGGAAAATTGGCTAGCCATAAGTAGAAAGCTGAAACTGGATCCTTTCCTTACTCCTTATACGAAAATTAATTCAAGATGGATTAGAGACTTCAATGTTAGACCTAATACCATAAAAACCCTAGAGGAAAACCTAGGTAGTACCATTCAGGACATAGGCATGGGCAAAGACTTCATGTCTAAAACACCAAAAGCAATGGCAGCAAAATCCAAAATTGACAAATGGGATCTAATTAAACTAAAGAGCTTCTGCACAGCAAAAGAAACTACCATCAGAGTGAACAGGCAACCTACAGAATGGGAGAAAATTTTTGCAATCTACTCATCTGACAAAGGGCTAATATCCAGAACCTACAAAGAACTCAAACAAATTTACAAGAAAAAAACAAACAACCCTATCAAAAAGTGGGCAAAGGATATGAACAGACATTTCTCAAAAGAAGACATTCATACAGCCAACAGACCCATGAAAAAATGCTTATCATCACTGGCCATTAGAGAAATGCAAATCAAAACCACAATGAGATACCATCTCACACCAGTTAGAATGGCGATCATTAAAAAGTCAGGAAACAACAGGTGCTGGAGAGGATGTGGAGAAATAGGAACACTTTTACACTGTTGGTGGGATTATAAACTAGTTCAACCATTATGGAAAACAGTATGGCGATTCCTCAAGGATCTGGAACTAGATGTACCATATGATCCAGCCATCCCATTACTGGGTATATACCCAAAGGATGATAAATCATGCTGCTATAAAGACACATGCACACGTATGTTTATTGCGGCACTATTCACAATAGCAAAGACTTGGAATCAACCCAAATGTCCATCAGTGACAGATTGAATTAAGAAAATGTGGCACATATACACCATGGAATACTATGCAGCCATCAAAAAGGATGAGTTTGTGTCCTTTGTAGGGACATGGATGCAGCTGGAAACCATCATTCTTAGCAAACTATCACAAGAACAGAAAACCAAACACCGCATGTTCTCACTCATAGGTGGGAACTGAACAATGAGATCACTTGGACTCGGGAAGGGGAACATCACACACCGGGGCCTATCATGGGGAGGGGGGAGGGGGGAGGGATTGCACTGGGAGTTATACCTGATGTAAATGACGAGTTGATGGGTGCTGACGAGTTGATGGGTGCAGCTAACAACATGGCACAAGTATACATATGTAACAAACCTGCACGTTATGCACTTGTACCCTAGAACTTAAAGTATAATAATAATAATAAATAAATAAATAAATAATTAAATAAATAGATAAAAAAGAAACAAAAAAGCTACTTTAAAAATTGGAAACAACAATATCATAGGAACAAAGCTTCACATATCAATATTAACATTGAATATAAATGGATGACATACTCCAACACAATAAAGGTCATATATGAGAAGCCCGTAGGCAACATCACATTCAACAGGGAAAAGTTAAAAGCATTTCTAAGCACTGGAGAAAGACAAAGATGCCTACTTTCACTGCTTTTATTCAACATATTCTGGAAGTTCTTGCCAGAGCAATCAGACCAGGGGGAAAAAAAAGACATTCAACTTGGAAAGGAGGAATTCAAATTATCCCTGTTTGTTGATGCACTAATCTTCTATCTAGAAAACCCTAAAGACTCCATCAAAATACTCTTAGATTTGGTAAATGAATTCAGTAAAGTTTCAGGATTCAAAATTAATGTACAGAAGTCAGTAGGAACATTTCTATATGCCAATAATGATCTAGTTGAGGACCAAATGAAGAACTTAATTTATTTACAATAGCTACAAAAAACCCTAACAATATATTTAACCAAAGAGGTAAGATACCTCTACAAGGAGAACTACAAACTAGCATAGATGACACAAACAAGTGAAAAAACATTCCATACTCATGGGTTGGAAGAATCAATGTCATTAAAATAACCATAAGCAATTTACAGATTAAATTCAATCTCTATCAAATTACCAATGTAAATTTTCATAGAATTTTTAGAAATCCTAAAATTCACCTGGAACCAACAAAGAACCCAAATAGTCAAAGCAATCCTAAGCAAAAAGAAGAAAAGAACAAAGCTGGAGGTATCACATTTCCTAACTTCAAATTATTCTACAAGCTATAGTAACCAGAACAGCATGGTAGTGGTACAAAAACAGACACAGACCAATTGAACAGAATAGAGAATCCAAAAATAAAGCCACATACCTAAAACCAACTGATCTTCAATAAAATTAACAAAAATATACACTGGGGAAAAAACACCGTATTCAATAAGAGTGCTGGGGAAACTGAATAGCCGTATGCAGAAGAATGAAACTGGACCCACTGCCTCTCACCACATACAAACATTAACTCAAGATGGATTAAAGACATACACATAAGACCTGAAATTACAAAAATCAAAGGAAAAAACTTAGGAAAAAGTCTTTTGGACATTGGCTAAGCAAAGAATTTATGATCAAATCCTCAAAAGCAAACACAACAAAACAAAAACACATGAGACTTAATTTAAAATGCTCCTGCACAGCAAAAGAAACAATCAATAGAGTAAACAGACAGCCTACAGATTGGGGAAAAAATATTTGCAAGCTATGTATCTGAAAATCGGCTAATACCCAGAATCTGTAAGGAACTCAATTGAATCAGAAAAAAAGAACAAATAACCTCATTAAAAGTGGCAAAAGATATGAAAATATATTTTTTCTAAAAGAAGACATACAAGCAGCAAAAAATATGAAAATGTGTTCATTATCACTAGTCATTAAATAAAAGGAAATCTAAACTGCAATTAGATACCATCTATACCATTTTGGAATGGCTATTAACAAAAAGTCAAAAAACCACAGATGTTGGTGAAGATGCAGAGAAAAGGGAATGTGTATATACTGTTGGTGGGAATGTAAGTTTGTACAACCTTTATGAAAAACGGTATGGAGATTTCACAAAGAATTAAAAATAGAACTACCATTTGACCCAGCAATCCCACTACTGGTTATCTACTGGTTACATAATGGAAAGAAACCATTATATCAAAAAGGTACCTACACTCATATATTTATTACAGCACTCTTCACAATATTAAGGATATGGAATCAACTTACGTGTCCATCAATAGAGGATTGTATAAAGGAAATGTGAGCTACACGCACACACACACACACACACACACCATGGAATACTACTTGGTCATAAAAATAAAATCTTGTCTTTTGCAGCAACATGGATGAAAATGAAGGCCATTGACCTAAGTGAAGTAACTCAGAAATAGTCAAATACTGCATGTTTTCACAAGTGGGAGCTAAACAATGGGTACACATGGATATATGGAGTGGAAAAATAGACATGGAAGACAACAAAAGGTAGGGGTGAGGGTTCAACGATTGCCTAATGGATATGATGCTATTTTGGTGTTGGGTATACCAAAAACACAGACTTCACCACTATGCAATATATGCATGTAAAACACCTGCACTTAAGCCTTCCTACTTTTTTAAAAAGAAAGAAAGATGTTCTTTCATCTTCCGGCTTTTATAGTTTCTGATTAGAAGTCTGTCTATAAACCTATCCTCAAGAGGACTCACAAGAGTTTGCTTAGGCAACTCTGTCAAGGTGAATTTCCAGACACAATAATTCTATAATGTGTGTTGTTTCCCAAGACACTACTAAGTGTCCCACTCGGTCTAATTCTACAACATATGCATATTTATGCTCTCTTCTATAAAACTGTAACTTCTATAAGTGAAAGCCATAAGCCTTATTTATCTCTATGGGTAGTAAATACCCAGTAAATACTAAAAATTAATAAAGTTTTTGGACTCATTTTGCTAAATAAGATATTTGGTTAGGACACCTTAAGTGCCTAAAATAGTAGAGATGAGATATTAATCATAGATACTATTTTTGATCACCTTATAAGTGCCAGACACTGTAAGAATCAAATGAGATATGTATTATCATCTTTGTTTTACAGATAAGAAAACAGAGACTGAAGACTTTATGTAAGTTGCCCAATCCACACAGCTGGAATGTAGCATAAGCAGGATTCAGATTATCTAAGAAGACCTCACATTCTGAAAATCTTTATAAATGTGCCTCCTCCTTGAGACAGATCATTAAAAGCCGTTATTATGTTACTATAACACTATGTATCTTGTGTGTGTTGCATATCATATCTGCTTAGATGCAAGTTTGCTTTTCTTTTAAACACTTTTAAGGCTTATCAGAAGCTGCTAGACTTCCTGAAAAATACCATTAAGACTTCCAGGTATTCCAGTGTATTTAAATTTCTTACAGTTGCAAGTGACAAAACCTCAACTCAACTAACTTAGGCAAATATGAGAAATTTATTGTCTAATATAAACAACCTACAACAAATGCAAGTGTAGAATTGGACTCAGAGATGACAGAATTTATAAAAACTTCACCCAGTTATTTCCTTTCACTGATTCTTACCTCTGATTTTTTTCTGCATATCAGATTTTCCTATTCCAGATAAATTTTCTCCAGAATTGGGAATATGGCTCTAGACCACTGCAGACTAAAAACCTCCCATCTATATAGCTCAAGAGGCAAAAAGTAGATTCTTAGAATTTCCAGTTATATCCTACTAAAGATAGAGGTAGAAAAATTCTAGGCAGACAGGAGCAGGTTCCAGTGACCCCTACCTTGAAGTCAAAAAGTCTGAAACCTGCAGCCCAAAGTGAGAACTTCTATTCCTGTTTGCCCACTCTCTCCTGATTGGTAAAAAGGCATTATTCAGAAAGAGCCAACTGAATGTTGCCTTTTCCAAAACTACCTATGGCCTGCACCACCCCAATCCTATGTCTGTAAAGATCCCAGACTCAGTCAGTAGAGAGGAGAGACCGCCAAATTCTGGGGAAGAGAGATGGCTTATCTTTGGGGATGAGGCAGCCAGACTTCAGGGATAAGACAACCTGACATCAGGGAAGACTACCTGCCATTCATTCCCCTCTCTAGCTCCCCTCTCCTCTCTACTGAGAGCCATTTCCATAGCTCAATAAAATTCTCCACCTTCACTAGCCTTCAAGTGTCTGCCTGACCTCATTCTTCTTGTATTCTGACAACAGCTCGGGGCCCAACAAATGCAGGTACCCAGAAAGGCTGTCACACCGGCCCTTTGCCCTCACTGGTGAAGGGCAGTTGCCTCACGTGAGGAGGCAAAGGGCCAACTGAGTTGTTAACACACAGGCATCCACAGACAGTAGAGCTAAGAGAGCACTGTAACACGCCCTCTGGGGCTTCAGAGTTGCAGGCACCCCCACCTGGGCGCTAGCACAGTTCCCGCCCAGAGCTTGCTTCTGCTGGTGCCTGGAGCTGCTGGCCGGATCCCACACTTGTTCAGTCTCACCTGGTCTGGTTGTGGGCCCTGCAGGGAGCTTGCTCCTGCTGGTGCCTGGAGTGGCTGGCTGGCTGGCTAGATCCTGCACTCACTCACTCATGCCTGGTCTGGCCTGCTGTGGGCCCCGCATGGAGCTTATTCCTGTGACAGCGCCCAGAGTGGCTGTCCGGGTCAGGTACTCACTCGCTCACGTGCTCCTTTCTGCATGGGGTTGAGGGCGGTGGGCAGAGTAAATGTTCACCCCTGTTGCAAGTCTGATAAAGAGGCCAAGAAAAATCCTGTGTCACTAAGATGTCCTCTGGTTCAGCCTGAGTCACCCATTTGGTGTTAGGAAGATCACTGTGCCTCAGGAATGGAGCAATAAGCTGGTCTCAGTATGAATCAGGGACTCATCCAACTTCTGACTAGGGGAGTGGTATACTAATGACAGTCCCCACTGGAAACACATGGATGGAATGGGGAAGGAGAAATTCCACAAAAGAAGAATATATTGTTATTAGAATAATGTAATGTGGGGCAGAGTGCTGGTGAACAAAACCATTTCTATATACTGTATCACGCAAGCATTCCCAAACACTAGGATTTTGGTGAGGGTTTTTTTTTTTTTTTTTTTTTTTAAATGAGGATTAAGGCAATGCTTCTCGCTAGTCTTAGAGATCTAGCTACACCACCTATACAAGAAGTGGGATTAGAAGCACGTTTGATTGTATAGGCAAATACCACTATTTCCATATGATTAGAAAATCTGGCTCAGTTATTCAATAAATGTATATTTGGGGCAAAGACTACTTGAATAACAACAATCATATTTCAGATAAAACATGTGGGCCATTATGTTACCCATAAGCTGGCCCCAGAAACAATTCTCAATTTGATGTCAAGAAGCTGCATTTTAAAAATGTCACAGAACTTACAATGCTACAACAGGGTTTAATTCTTCACAAAAAGTAGTATCACTGAAAGAATGTCAAACTGCAGGTCAAAGAATACACGACTTTGAAGATTGAACTCTCAATTTTAGATTCCTCTTTAATTCATGTTATGTTATACCATAATATGAGAAAAGAAAGAAGCTGCATATGTTGTCAAACTTAATGGCAAACATTACATAGAATTGGCTAATTAAATAATAAGTGGATTCTGACTTATATTGAGGTAAATGTCAGAATTCATCAATGTGAGTATTATTTGACAGAGGTGATAAATTTTGTTCTCTGGGGTTGATAGTTTTCAATACCCTTATGCATCCTAGGGCATTTCAAAGTAATACATTGAGAGACTAGATTAGCAGCAGTCTGATTTACTGATACCTTTAGGGTGGACACTCTAATTAGCACATATCTGGGATCTTTAAATGACTTAAGCTGTATTCATGCAAACTGAAAAGAGATAGAGAAGGTAATAGTAAGTGATTATATGCATAAATATGCTTGATACAGGCAGAAATGCTGATGGAGCTGGAATGGGGCAAGAAAGCAAAACTCTTATATTAAGAGAGTTTCCAAGAATGAAGAAAATGAAGATGGGCTATTTTTAGGGTTTACGGTTCACTGTCAAAACCTTAATACAAAAAAATGCTAATTAAGTAAATTTCAAGTAGTGAATGCAAATATTTTGTAGTAGATCATTGATTTAAATCATAAATGGTATAAGAAAGTGAATATACAGAGACATTTTATGTTTGTGGAGTTCTTTCAATCAGTTTTAGTTACCTTTTTTCCTCCATCTATGACATTTTCCTTCTGTCATCACCTCCATGTTTCTCCAGACTCCATTATCTAAATCTGTTGTAAGAAGTGAAAGAGCACACACTAAACTGCAGGAGATGTTATGAGCTTATTTATTTTTAATGCAAACTTTAAAAATAAGGAAATAAACTTATTTTAAGCATCAATCTATTTATAATTATTAAGAATATAAATAGAAATTTAAGGTAAGTACAGTATTATTGGTATTGAGACTTCGCTATCCATGTAACCTTAGAATTTATGAAGTCATAGGGATAATCTGATAAGGCCTTAAGTGTTAGATTTACAGATTCTGATGAAACCTACTGACCTTATGACATACAATGGAATCATGGCAAATATACTATGTAATTGTAGCAAGCTGAGCATTCAAGAGTTTCACAAAACTTTTTAACTAAAGCTCTTTTCCTATTGAAACAGTCTTCACTTTGCCACCCAGTGTAGCCTTCTCATCATTAGCAAGCATCCAAAGAGAAAGCCTGCAAATAAAAACTTTATTTCCAATTTGGAGATATTGTTTTTAGTAACCCCATTCTCTAAGAAATTACAGATGATGACCTCTGATAGCTCCAGCCAATCCACACTTAAATGTTGCAGGATTTCAGTATCTAGGCTCCAGGGATACCATTCAGATCATATTTGTTTTCCCCTAATGTCAAACACCAATAAATAAGTTGAACACCAAGAATATTTTGTTGCTTTGTAGCTGATATGTTAAATCTTAAGAATATAGTTTGTTGCTAAAAATATAGGGTGCTTAAAGAGCAGTAGTAATTGTCATAAAATACATTATCTATAAAGGGCAAAGGGCCGAGGGCATTATTTAGTGTGCAAGAATGGAGAGAAAGGCCAGAATAATAAGGGAGATGTGAGTTCTTCACTGCAAGATCTTTGCCTATGAATCTGGGCACATAATTGATCCTCCCAAATCAATTTTTATACCCTCATTTCAAAGTCTTTTTAATACTTCTACCAATAGATAAAGCTTAGATTTTTTGCCTTATTATTTCATATTTGTTGAACTCCATCTTGAAAGTTACCTAAGTATTTATTAACTCTCTCAAATTATTGATGAGCAATAGAGTAAAGCAGAAAGCAAAATAATTTTCTTATCAATTTTATCAACACCAGTAGAAGCAGTAGTAGCAGCAACAAACAAAAAATTTTTGTGTTAGGCACTGAGGATGAAGAGAAACACACAGGTCAGTCCCTTAATGGGTTCATAGTTAATTTCTTTTTTTTTTTTTAATTAATTAATTTATTATTATTATACTTTAAGTTGTAGGGTACATGTGCATAACGTGCAGGTTTGTTACATATGTATACTTGTGCCATGTTGGTGTGCTGCACCCATCAGCTCATCATTTACATCAGGTATAACTCCCAATGCACTCCCTCCCCTCTCCCCCCTCCCCATGATAGGCCCCTGTGTGTGATGTTCCCCTTCCTGAGTCCAAGTGATCTCATTGTTCAGTTCCCACCTATGAGTGAGAACATGCGGTGTTTGGTTTTCTGTTCTTGTGACAGTTTGCTAAGAATGATGGTTTCCAGCTGCATCCATGTCCCTACAAAGGACGCAAACTCATCCTTTTGATGGCTGCATAGTATTCCATGGTGTATATGTGCCACATTTTCTTAATCCAATCTGTCACTGATGGACTTTTGGGTTGATTCCAAGTCTTTGCTATTGTGAATAGTGCTGCAATAAACATACGTGTGCATGTGTCTTTATAGCAGCATAATTTATAATCCTTTGGGTATATACCCAGTAATGGGATGGCTGGGTCATATGGTACATCTAGTTCTAGATCCTTGAGGAATCGCCATACTGTTTTCCATCATGGTTGAACTAGTTTACAATCCCACCAACAGTGTAAAAGTGTTCCTATTTCTCCACATCCTCTCCAGCACCTGTTGTTTCCTGACTTTTTAATGATCGCCATTCTAACTGGTGTGAGATGGTATCTCATTGTGCTTTTGATTTGCATTTCTCTGATGGCCAGTGATGATGAGCATTTTTTCATGTGTCTGTTGGCTGTATGAATGTCTTCTTTTGAGAAATGTCTGTTCATATCCTTTGCCCACTTTTTGATGGGGTTGTTTGTTTTTTTCTTGTAAATTTGTTTGAGTTCTTTGTAGGTTCTGGATATTAGCCCTTTGTCAGATGAGTAGATTGCAAAAATTTTCTCCCATTCTGTAGGTTGCCTGTTCACTCTGATGGTAGTTTCTTTTGCTGTGCAGAAGCTCTTTAATTTAATGAGATCCCATTTGTCAATTTTGGCTTTTGCTGCCGTTGCTTTTGGTGTTTTAGACATGAAGTCTTTGCCCATGCCTATGTCCTGAATGGTACTACCTAGGTTTTCCTCTAGGATTTTTATGGTATTAGGTCTAACATTTAAGTCTCTAATCCATCTTGAATTAATTTTCGTATAAGGAGTAAGGAAAGGATCCAGTTTCAGCTTTCTACTTATGGCTAGCCAATTTTCCCAGCACCATTTATTAAATAGGGAATCCTTTCCCCATTTCTTTTTTTTGTCAGCTTTGTCAAAGATCAGATGGCTGTAGATGTGTGGTATTATTTCTGAGGACTCTGTTCTGTTCCATTGGTCTATATCTCTGTTTTGGTACCAGTACCATGCTGTTTTGGTTACTGTAGCCTTGTAGTATAGTTTGAAGTCAGGTAGTGTGATGCCTCCAGCTTTGTTCTTTTTACTTAGGATTGTCTTGGAGATGCGGGCTCTTTTTTGGTTCCATATGAACTTTAAAGCAGTTTTTTCCAATTCTGTGAAGAAAGTCATTGGTAGCTTGATGGGGATGGCATTGAATCTATAAATTACCTTGGGCAGTATGGCCATTTTCACGATATTGATTCTTCCTATCCGTGAGCATGGTATGTTCTTCCATTTGTTTGTGTCCTCTTTTATTTCACTGAGCAGTGGTTTGTAGTTCTCCTTGAAGAGGTCCTTTACATCCCTTGTAAGTTGGATTCCTAGGTGTTTTATTCTCTTTGAAGCAATTGTGAATGGAAGTTCATTCCTGATTTGGCTCTCTGTTTGTCTGTTACTGGTGTATAAGAATGCTTGTGATTTTTGCACATTAATTTTGTATCCTGAGACTTTGCTGAAGTTGCTTATCAGCTTAAGGAGATTTTGGGCTGAGACAATGGGGTTTTCTAAATATACAATCATGTCATCTGCAAACACGGACAGTTTGACTTCTTCTTTTCCTAACTGAATACCCTTGATTTCTTTCTCTTGCCTAATTGCCCTAGCCAGAACTTCCAACACTATGTTGAATAGGAGTGGTGAGAGAGGGCATCCCTGCCTTGTGCCAGTTTTCAAAGGGAATTTTTCCAGTTTTTGCCCATTCAGTATGATATTGGCTGTGGGTTTGTCATAAATAGCTCTTATTATTTTGAGGTACATTCCATCAATACCGAATTTATTGAGCATTTTTAGCATGAAGGGCTGTTGAATTTTGTCAAAAGCCTTTTCTGCATCTATTGAGATAATCATGTGGTTCTTGTCTTTGGTTCTGTTTATATGCTGGATTATGTTTATTGATTTGCGAATGTTGAACCAGCCTTGCATCCCAGGGATGAAGCCCACTTGATCATGGTGGATAAGCTTTTTGATGTGTTGCTGAATCCGGTTTGCCAGTATTTTATTGAGGATTTTTGCATCGATGTTCATCAGGGATATTGGTCTAAAATTCTCTTTTTTTGTTGTGTCTCTGCCAGGCTTTGGTATCAGGATGATGTTGGCCTCATAAAATGAGTTAGGGAGGATTCCCTCTTTTTCTATTGATTGGAATAGTTTCAGAAGGAATGGTACCAACTCCTCCTTGTACCTCTGGTAGAATTCAGCTGTGAATCCATCTGGTCCTGGACTTTTTTTGGTTGGTAGGCTATTAATTATTGCCTCAATTTCAGAGCCTACTATTGGTCTATTCAGGGATTCGACTTCTTCCTGGTTTAGTCTTGGAAGAGTGTAAGTGTCCAGGAAATTATCCATTTCTTCTAGATTTTCCAGTTTATTTGCATAGAGGTGTTTATAGTATTCTCTGATGGTAGTTTGTATTTCTGTGGGGTCGGTGGTGAAATCCCCTTTATCATTTTTAATTGTGTCTAGTTGATTCTTCTCTCTTTTCTTCTTTATTAGTCTTGCTAGTGGTCTGTCAATTTTGTTGATCTTTTCAAAAAACCAACTCCTGGATTCATTGATTTTTTGGAGAGTTTTTTGTGTCTCTATCTCCTTCAGTTCTGCTCTGATCTTAGTTATTTCTTGCCTTCTGCTAGCTTTCGAATGTGTTTGCTCTTGTTTCTCTAGTTCTTTTAATTGTGATGTTAGAGTGTCGATTTTAGATCTTTCCTGCTTTCTCTTGTGGGCATTTAGTGCTATAAATTTCCCTCTACACACTGCTTTAAATGTGTCCCAGAGATTCTGGTATGTTGTATCTTTGTTCTCATTGGTTTCAAAGAACATCTTTATTTCTGCCTTCATTTCGTTATGTACCCAGTAGTCATTCAGGAGCAGGTTGTTCAGTTTCCATGTAGTTGAGCAGTTTTGATTGAGTTTCTTAGTCCTGAGTTCTAGTTTGATTGCACTGTGGTCTGAGAGACAGTTTGTTATAATTTCTGTTCTTGTACATTTGCTGAGGAGTGCTTTACTTCCAATTACATGGTCGATTTTGGAGTAAGTACGATGTGGTGCTGAGAAGAATGTATATTCTGTTGATTTGGGGTGGAGAGTTCTATAGATGTCTATTAGGTCTGCTTGCTGCAGAGATGAGTTCAATTCCTGGATATCCTTGTTAACTTTCTGTCTCGTTGATCTGTCTAATGTTGACAGTGGAGTGTTGAAGTCTCCCATTATTATTGTATGGGAGTCTAAGTCTCTTTGTAAGTCTCTAAGGACTTGCTTTATGAATCTGGGTGCTCCTGTATTGGGTGCACATATATTTAGGATAGTTAGCTCTTCCTGTTGAATTGATCCCTTTACCATTATGTAATGGCCTTCTTTGTCTCTTTTGATCTTTGATGGTTTAAAGTCTGTTTTATCAGAGACTAGTATTGCAACCCCCGCTTTTTTTTGTTCTCCATTTGCTTGGTAAATCTTCCTCCATCCCTTTATTTTGAGCCTATGTATGTCTCTGCGTGTGAGATGGGTCTCCTGAATACAGCAGACTGATGGTTCTTGACTCTTTATCCAGTTTGCCAGTCTGTGTCTTTTAATTGGAGCATTTAGTCCATTTACATTTAAGGTTAAGATTGTTATGTGTGAACTTGATCCTGCCATTATGATATTAACTGGTTATTTTGCTCATTAGTTGATGCAGTTTCTTCCTAGCCTCGATGGTCTTTACATTTTGCCATGTTTTACAATGGCTGGTACCGGTTGTTCCTTTCCATGTTGAGTGCTTCCTTCAGGGTCTCTTGTAAGGCAGGCCTAGTGGTGACAAAATCTCTAAGCATTTGCTTATCTGTAAAGGATTTTATTTCTCCTTCACTTATGAAACTTAGTTTGGCTGGATATGAAATTCTGGGTTGAAAATTCTTTTCTTTAAGAATGTTGAATATTGGCCCCCACTCTCTTCTGGCTTGGAGAGTTTCTGCCGAGAGATCTGCTGTTAGTCTGATGGGCTTCCCTTTGTGGGTAACCCGACCTCTCTCTCTGGCTGCCCTTAAGATTTTTTCCTTCATTTCAACTTTGGTGAATCTGGCAATTATGTGTCTTGGAGTTGCTCTTCTCGAGGAGTATCTTTGTGGTGTTCTCTGTATTTCCTGGATTTGAATGTTGGCCTGCCCTACTAGGTTGGGGAAGTTCTCGTGGATGATATCCTGAAGAGTGTTTTCCAACTTGGTTCCATTTTCCCCCTCACTTTCAGGCACCCCAATCAGACGTAGATTTGGTCTTTTTACATAATCCCATACTTCTTGCAGTCTTTGTTCATTTCTTTTTCTTCTTTTTTCTTTTGGTTTCTCTTCTCGCTTCATTTCATTCATTTGATCCTCAATCTGTGATACTCTTTCTTCCAGTTGATCGAGTCAGTTACTGAAGCTTGTGCATTTGTCACGTATTTCTCGTGTCATGGTTTTCATCTCTTTCATTTCGTTTATGACCTTCTCTGCATTAATTACTCTAGCCATCAATTCTTCCACTTTTTTTTCAAGATTTTTAGTTTCTTTGTGCTGGGTACGTAATTCCTCCTTTAGCTCTGAGAAGTTTGATGGACTGAAGCCTTCTTCTCTCATCTCGTCAAAGTCATTCTCCGTCCAGCTTTGATCCGTTGCTGGTGATGAGCTGCGCTCCTTTGCCGGGGGAGATGCACTCTTATTTTTTGAATTTCCAGCTTTTCTGCCCTGCTTTTTCCCCATCTTTGTGGTTTTATCTGCCTCTGGTCTTTGATGATGGTGATGTACTGATGGGGTTTTGGTGTAGGTGTCCTTCCTGTTTGATAGTTTTCCTTCTAACAGTCAGGACCCTCAGCTGTAGGTCTGTTGGAGATTGCTTGAGGTCCACTCCAGACCCTGTTTGCCTGGGTGTCAGCAGCAGAGGCTGCAGAAGATAGAATATTGCTGAACAGCGAGTGTACCTGTCTGATTCTTGCTTTGGAAGCTTCCTCTCAGGGGTGTACTCCACCCTGTGAGGTGTGGGGTGTCAGACTGCCCCTAGTGGGGGATGTCTCCCAGTTAGGCTACTCAGGGGTCAGGGACCCACTTGAGCAGGGAGTCTGTCCCTTCTCAGATCTCAACCTCCGTGTTGGGAGATCCACTGCTCTCTTCAAAGCTGTCAGACAGAGTCGTTTGCGTCTGCAGAGGTTTCGGCTGTGTTTGTTATTGCCCTGTCCCCAGAGGTGGAGTCTACAGAGACAGGCAGGTTTCCTTGAGCTGCTGTGAGCTCCACCCAGTTCGAGCTTCCCAGCAGCTTTGTTTACCTACTTATGCCTCAGCAATGGCGGGCGCCCCTCCCCCAGCCTCGCTGCTGCCTTGCCGGTAGATCACAGACTGCTGTGCTAGCAATGAGGGAGGCTCCGTGGGCGTGGGACCCTCCCGGCCAGGTGTGGGATATGATCTCCTGGTGTGCCTGTTTGCTCAAAGCGCAGTATTGGGGTGGGAGTTACTCGATTTTCCAGGTGTTGTGTGTCTCAGTTCCCCTGGCTAGGAAAAGGGATTCCCTTCCCCCTTGTGCTTCCCAGGTGAGGCGATGCCTCGCCCTGCTTCAGCTCTCGCTGGTCGGCCTGCAGCAGCTGACCAGCACCGATCGTCCGGCACTCCCCAGTGAGATGAACCCAGTACCTCAGTTGAAAATGCAGAAATCACCGGTCTTCTGTGTCGCTGGCACTGGGAATTGGAGACTGGAGCTGTTCCTATTCGGCCATCTTGCTCCGCCCTCCATAGTTAATTTCTAAGTAACCTTTGTAAAAGAAAGTGTTTGAGTAAATTGGATGCAAAACAAAAAAATTATCTACTTATGCATGGTGCTTTTTAACTTTCATAAATTACTAAAGTATTAAATACTTTTCATAATTTAGAATAACATTCCTAAATGTGTCTTAATAAAAAGAAATCTACCAAGAATAAAAATCTCACATACACAGTAGCTCCACCCAGCTTTTTCACAGACTCTTACATATTTTAAAATGCTAACTCTCACAGCCATGAAAAAAGAATGAAATGATGTCCTTTTCAGGAACATAGGTGCAGCTGGAAGCCATTATCCTTACAGCATTAATGCAAGAACAGATAATCAAATACCTCATTTTCTTAGTTATAAGTGGGACCTATATACATTGGGCACTCAAGGACATAAAGGATGGCAACAGTAGATACTGGGGACTACTAGACAGGAGAGGAAGAGAGGAGGCAAGGGCTGAATAACTATTGCATACTATGCTCACCGCCTAGGTGACAGGATCAATTGTATCCCAAACCTCAGCATCATACCATATACTCATGTAACAACCTGCACATGTACTCCCTGAATCTTAAAAAAATGTTAAATTATAAGAAAAAATAAAAAAGGGAAAATGCTAAAACAATTTAGAGTTTAATAATTAAAATACAATTACTAAGAGACCTTTTACCTTGTATAAGCCATACCTATTATGAGATTAAGCCACCAGGGTACTCATTTTTATTAATTATTTGAAAGAGAGTAGATTTTTATAAGTACCTGGGCAAAATTCAAGGAGCAGTTGGGAATCTGTAAGAAACAAATTTACTATTCAGAGCATGGAATGATGCTCTGGTTACAGTTATACCTCAGAAGAATTGCAATTTAAAGATAAACAAATCCCCAGTATTGTATGACATTATACTTAGTATGGAAAGTAGTCTTCAAAATAATATGTATAGTATGATCTCTACTGGGGGGAGACTGTATATATATATTTATAAAAAGATACACACAGAAATGTAAAGTTAGTGGTAGATGTAAACATTAGATGTTTCTTCATAATTTTCCTTGTTTCCCAAAATTTCAAAAAAAACTATTATGTTAAAAGTTATTAAAAATAAAATTATCCATGAGTTATGAATATGTATGAATGATACACAGTTTGCGTAAATCTTTGAATGAAGTTTGAGTCCTGTACAACAATCTGCACTATGTTCATTTTGGCATGAATAGTGCACTGGAACTTTTAGTCACAGCTGCGCTTCCAAATCACAATATGTTACCTTACAGTGTCATAAGCAAAGACCAGCTGCAAGCAGAGAAATGTTGTTCAGATGGTAAGTATTGGCAAGCTATTCAAATAGGAAATAAAACTGGTATTTTAAAAAGCTATTAAATGTATGCATAGATAATGACAAAGATATAAAACTGATAGTATATTTTCCTTTTGAAATATAGAATCAGTTAATTTGAACATCATGTAATTGTGCAAGCAAAATTTCCCACTCATTTCTTGTCATGGTTCACTAGTATAATTAAAGAATAGTTTCATTTCTCTTATTTGTCAAAAAATGAGCATACTAAGAAAATGAAAACAAGCATTTGAAAACTCTAAGGCAAATCAGCAAAGTACAGATAGAAAAGGTATTATTCATAGCACCTTCTTAAATTACTATTTTCTCATCTATTATCAGTTGGTGAAAAATCTCTCGCTATGTGAATGGTGACAAATGAGAAGCTTATGAGACTACTCTAAGCAAAAGGGTGAAACTGCTATAGGTTTAATATATATTTGCAAACATGATTTGAGTTAATCTCAAAATTATTGCTTATATAAAGTATATGAATAATGAGGAATGTGCTTTTTGAATTTTGATGTGGTTGGATGATCAGTCAAATGGAGATTGTGTGAGAGAGTGTTGAAACAGTAACTCATTGTTCATAATTTGGAAAACTAGAGAAAAATATTTTGAGAAAAAAAAACTTGGCAATAGATTTTTGGAAGTATGGACAGTGTTTTTTAATAACAGTTTCAAAAAGGTCTCTAGGGAACTTACGACATTCTATTTATTGTCAATAACTGGAAAAAAAAATGCCATTTAAGAACCACTGCCTTATAAAGATTATTAAGATTATGACACAGTGTATGTTCAAATTACAATCTATTCTGATTGTAATCAGTCACCAGTTCTGATGACTTTGGGTAGATTTTCTGACTAGTAAGTTTATTCTGAAGTTTCAATTCACCTATTTTCTGTGATTTTTTAAAAAAATTATTTTCAGACAAGAAATAAGTGAAGCTTTGTGTTTTGCTTGGAGAAAATCTACAGAAGAGACTTTCTTCTTTTTTTTTTCTTTTTTTTTTTTTTTTTGAGACGGAGTCTCATTCTGTTGCCAGGCTGGAGTGCAGTGGCACGATCTCGGCTCACTGCAACCTCCGTCTCTCAGGTTCAAGCAATTATCCCACCTCAGCCTTCTGAGTAGCTGGGACTACAGGTGTGCATCACCATGCCCAACTAATTTTTGTATTTTTAGTAGAGAGGGGGTTTCACCATGTTGGCCAGGATGGTCTCGATCTCTTGACCTTGTGATCCACTGACCTTGGCCTCCCAAAGTGCTGGGATTACAGGCGTGAGCCACCACGCCTGGCACAGAAGAGATTTTCTACTTCCTAATTCTGTGTTTTGATTTGTTTACTCATTGGTTAAAAGAAATAATTTGGCTATAGCACAAAATGCAATTTATTTTCCTGGAACAAATACTAATATCTATTTCTTTATGCATCATGGTGATTATATTATTTACATAAGGTAGATGAATAATTGAGATGAATACTTGAAAATTTATCCATAAATGAAATTTTTGTATGTTAATCATATTTCCCATTTAAAATTCTAAGATCCATTCCAATGTATAAAAGATAGCTGCAAGACATAACAAAACTGTCCTTTAGAATTAAAAAATAATTACCTATTTATACATTTTATTTTTATTTTTATTTTTATATATTTTTTAGATGGAGTTTCGCTGTGTTGCCCAGGCTGGAGTACAGTGGCATGATCTCAGCTCACTGCAACCTCTGTCTCCTGGGTTCATGCAGTTCTCCTGCCTCAGCCTTCTGAGTAGCTGGGATTACAGGCATGCACTGCCATGCCCAGCTAATTTTTGTATTTTCAGTAGAGTGGGGTTTCACCACGTTGGCCAGGCTGGTCTCAAACTCTTGATCTCAAGGGACCTACCTGCCTCAGCCTCCCAAAGTGCTGGGATTACAAGCATTAGCTACCATGCCTGACCCCTATATATACATTTTTTTTTAAATGACTGGGAAGATGGCAGCTAAAATATACCACTGTTGCCCTATGTATGTTCTTAACTTCAGTTTAGATAACTACCTTTCCTGAGTCAGCAGCTGCTATGTTGATAGGTAGAGGTATGTAGAAATGTGATGCTAGAAGCCTTGAGGTTTTCTAGGTCTGGAAAGAGAGGACATACTGAAATTTTCCTCCTGGAATAGACAATAGATTGTGCACCAGTAGCAAAGAACCCTGAAGCGACAAGTGGGGAGAATGTTTAGACTAATTTTGGCTCATGGAGACTCCTGTAACTACCTCTAGGAGCTGTATTCAAGCCTGATGGATCTGAGAAGATACAGGGAATCTTATTAGGTGGGCTAGTGAGTTTTCTCTACCTTGTAGATAGAATGGCTATAATACTTGTCTTTAAAACAGAAGAGTCTAGAAGCAGAGAGATTTCTTTACATTGTCAGAGAAAACACTGGTAACTTGCTGGCTGCTCTGCAGCTAAGTTCACTGAGGTAAAGGTCACTGAGATTACCACCACTCTTAGAATTGACACTGCTTAAGGTAGCCCAGTGGCTGGCTGAATCCTGGTGAGTAGTCAAAGAAAAATACCAAATCACTTAAGGGGATACAGCACTCATGGGGGGTGGGGGGAAGAAAAAAGAAAGAACTAGAAGAAAAAAAGAACTGCTGGAAGAAACAAATGAAAACTTAAATTTAAAATGTAAGTAAAGATCAATAACCTAAATGTACATCTTAAAAATTAGAAAAAAACAAAGAGCAAACTAAGCCAAAAGATGAAAGGGTACTTCCTCAATACGATACGGGGTATTGTGAAAAACCCACAGCTATACACATTATACTCAACGATCAAAGAATAAAAGCATTTTCTCTAAGGTCAGGAAGAAAATGAGGAGGCTGCCTTGACCATTACTATTCAAAATTGTACTGGAAGTTCTAGTCAGAGTAATTGGGCAAGAAAAAGAAGCAAAAGGTATTGAAATTGAGGTAAAGAATAAAACTATCTGTTTCCAGGTGACATAATAGAAAATCCCAATAATCCATAAAAAATCTACTAAATCTAATAAACAAATTCAGCAAAGTTTTTGAGTACAAGATCAATGCATAGAAACCAATTGTGCTCTTATACACCACCAATAAATAATCTAAAAAAGAAACTAAGAAATTAATTCAATTTACAGTAGCATCCAAAGGAATAAAATGCCCCTCAAAAATTAGCCAAGGAGATTATGATGGTTAATTTTATGTGTCAGTTTTACTGAGCTAAGAGATGCCCATATAGCTGATAAAATATTTCTGGATGTGTCTGTGAGGATGTTTTCAGAAGAGATTAGTATTTGAAGTGGTAGGCTGAGTAAAGAAGATTATCCTCACTGATGTGGGTGAACATCATCCAATCCACTGAAAGCTGAACAGAACAAAAAGGCAGAGGAAGAGTAAATTGGCTCTCTGCTTGGGCTAGGGTATCCATTTTCTCCTGCCCTCAGACATCAGTGGTCTTTGTTCTCAGGCTTTCAAACTTAGACTGAGACTTACACTATTAGCCCTCCAGTTCTCAGGCTTTCAAATTTGGAATGAAACTATACTATCAGCTTCCTGGGGTCTTCAGCTTGCAAATGGCAGACCATGAGACTTCTTAGCCTCAGTAATTGTGTGAGCCAATGCTACATAATAAATCTCTTTCTATATATTTCTATATATACCCTATTGGTTCTGTCTCTCTGGAGAACCCTGATTAATACAGATGTGAGAGACTTGTACACTGAAAGCTACAACATATTACTGAAAGAAATTTAAGAATACTTAAATGTATCGAAATACATTAGTGTTAATACATTTGAAAACTTAATATTGTTATGATGTCATACTACCCAAATAAATCTATATATTCAATGCAATCTCTAGGAAAATTCCAATGACCTTTTCTTTAAAAAAAGAAAAAGTTAATTCTCAAACTCATATGGAATTTTGAGTGCCCCTTAATAGCCAAAACAATCTTGAAACAGAAGAATAATGTTGGAGGACTCACATTTTCTGATTTAAAAACTTTTACAAAGACTATACTTTCAGGGATCTTTTCTATAGTTCATTCCTAGAGAAATTTCCCTGAGCATGTAGAGCATGAAAAAACTAAATATGGAAAGGAAAGACCGTTACAAGCCACTACAAAAACACAATGAAGTACACAGACAAGTGACACAATAAAGCAACCACATAAACAAGTCTGCAAAATAACCAGCTAACATCATGATGACAGGATCAAATCCAAACATATCAATACTAACCTTAAATGTAAACGGGCTAAAAGCCCCAATTAAAAAACACAGAGTGGCAAGCTGGAAAAAGAGCTAAGACAAATTTATATGCTGTCTTCAAGAGACTTGTCTCACATGCAATGACACACATAGGCTCAATATAAAAGGATGGAGGAAAAATTACCAAGTAAATGGAAAACAGAAAAAAGAAAGGGATGCAATCCTAGTTTCTGACAAAACATACTTTAAACCAATGGATATCATAAAAGACAAAGAAGGGCATTATATAATGCTAAAGGGTTCAACTCAACAAGAAGAACTTACTATCAGAAATATATATGCACCCAACACATGGGCACTCAGATTCGTAAAAGCAAGTTCTTAGAGACCTTCAAAGATACTTAGACTCCCACACACTCATAGTGGGAGACTTTTACACCCCACTGGCAATATTAGAGAGATCATCAAGACAACTAATTAACAAAGATATTCAGGACCTGAACTTAACAGTAGATCAAATGGACCTTACAGAAATGTATAGAACTTTCCACTCCAAAACAACAGAATATACATTCTTCTTATCACCACATGGCATTTACTCTGAAATTGATTACATAATCAGAAGTAAAACACTTTTTAGCAAATGCAAAATAACTGAAATCATAACAGTCTCTCAGACCACAGCACAATCAAATGTGAAATCCAGACTAAGTAGTTTACTCAAAACCATACAATTACATGGAAATTGAATAATCTGCTCCCAAGTGACTTTTAGGTAAATAATGAAAGTAAGACAGAAATCAAGAACTTCTTTGAAACTAATGAGAACAATGATACAGCATACCAGAATCTCTGGGACACAACTATAGCACTAAATGCCCACATTGAAAAGTTAGCAAGAACTCAAGTTAACAACCTAAATAACTAAAGAACTAGAGAATCAAGAGCAAAGAAATCCAAAAGATAGTAGAAAACAATAACCAAAATCAGAGTTGAACTGAAGGAGATAGAGACATGAAAAACCATTCAGAATATCAATATCCAGGAGCTGATTAAAAAAATATTAATAAAATGAACCACTAGCTAAACTAATAAAGAAGAAAAGAGAGAAGATTCAAATAAACACAATCAAAGGAACAAGGATGATATTACACTGACCCCACAGAAATACAAGCAACTGTTAGAGAATATTATGAACACCTCTTTGCTCATAAACTGGAAAATCTAGAAGAAATGGATAAATTCCTGGACACATACATCCTCCCAGGACTGAACCAGGAAAAAATTGAATCCCTGAATAGACCAATAACAAGTTCTGAAATTGAGGCAGTAATAAATGGCCAACAAACCAAAAACAAACAAACAAACAAAAAAAAAAAAAAAAAAAAAAAAAAGCCCAGGACCTGATAGATCCACAGCTGTAGTCTACCAGATGTACAAAGAAGAGTTGGTACCACTCCTACTGAAACTATTCCAAAAACCTGAAGAGGAGGAACTCATCTCTAACTCGTTATATGAAGCCAGAATCATCCTGATACCAAAACCTGGCAGAGATACAACAAAAAAGAGAACTTTAGGACAATATCCTTGATGAACATTGATGTGAAAACTCTCAAAAAAATAATGGCAAACTGAATCCAGCAGCACATTAAAAAGCTTATCCACCACAATCAAGTTGGCTTTATCCTCAGGATGCAAGGTTGGCTAATCTACACAAATCAATAAATGTGATTCATCACATAAACAGAATTAAAGACAAAGATCACATGATTATCTTAATAGATGGGCAAAAGGCTTTTGATAAAATTCAACATCCATTCATGTTTAAAATTCCCATAAACTAGGTATTCAAGGAACATACCTCAAAATAATAAGAGCCATCTATGAAAAACTCACAGCCAACATCATACTGAATGGGCAAAAGCTGGAAGAATTCCCCTTGAAAACTTGCACAAAACAAGATGTCCTTTCTCACCACTCTTATAAAGATAGTAGTGGAAGCTCTGGCCAGGGCAATCAGGCAAGATTAAGAAATAAAAAGCATTCAAATAGAGAGAAAGTCAAACTATCTCTGTTTGCAGATGACATGATCTTATATCTAGAAGACCCCATGGTCTCAGCCCAAAAGCTTCTTAAGCTGATAAACAACTTCAGCAAAGTCTCAGGATACAAAATCAATGTGCAAAAATCACTAGCATTTCTATACACCAACAACAATCAAGCCAAGAACCAAATCAGGAACAAACTCCCATTCACAATTGCCACAAGAAGAATAAAATATCTAGGAATACAGCTAGCTAGGGAGGTGAAAGGCCTCTACGAGGAGAACTATGAACCACCACTAAAAGAAATCAGAGATTACACAAACAAATGGAAAAACATTCCATGCTCATGGATAACAGGAATCAATATTGTGAAAATGGCCATACCGCCAAAAAAAGTTTATAGATTAAATGCCATTTCTATTAAACTACCATTGACATCCTTCACAGAACTAGAGAAAACTATTTTAAAATTCATATAGAACCAAAAAAAGAGCCCAAATAGCCAAGGTAATCCCAAGCAAAAAGAACAAAGCGGGCCAGTCATGGTGGCTCATGCCTGTAATCTCAGCACTTTGGGAGGCTGAGGCAGGCAGATCACAAGATCAAGAGATCGATATCATCCTGGCCAACATGGTGAAGCCCCACCTCTACTAAAAATACAAAAATTAGCTGGGCATGGTGGTGTGTGCCTGTAGTCCCAGCTACTCAGGAGGCTGAGGCAGGAAAATTGCTTGAACCTGGAAGTCAGAGGTTGTAGTGAGCCGAGATCACCCCACTGCACTCCAGCCTGGCAACAGAGTGAGACTCCGTCTAAAAAGAATAAAGCTGTACTGCAGGGCTACAGTAACCAAAACAGCATTGATATCAGAATAGATACATAGAAAAATGGAACAGAATACAGAACCCAGAAATAAGATCTCACACCTACAACTGTCTGATCTTTGACAAACCTGACAAAAGCAAGCAATGGGGTTAAGGATTCCCTATTCAATAAATGGTGCTGAGATCACTGGCTAACCATATGTAGAAGATTAAAACTGGACCCCTTTCTTACATCATATAGAAAAGAATTAAAGTAGACCCCTACCTCACACCACACACAAAAATGAATTCAAAATAGACAAGCAACCTAAATGTAGGGGTTAAAACCATAAAACTCTTAGAAAAAAACAAAGGAGTAAATCTTCATAACCTTGGATTTAGTAATGGATTCTTAAACATGTCACCAGAAGCATAAGCAACAAAAGGAAAAATAGAATAAATTTGTGTCTACCAACATTAAAAACTTTTGTGTATCACAGAACAGTTTAAGTGAAAATACAACACACAGAATGAAAGAAAATATTTGCAAACCATATATTTGATATTCACAATAGTAAAAATGTAGAAAGAGTATAAATGTCCACCAACAAGTAAATGTGCAAGTTTTGCTATGTATTTAAAATGAGATGTCATTCAGTCATTAAAAAGAATAAAGTACTGATAAATGCTACAAGGTAGGTGAGCCTCAAAATATTAGGTTAAGTGAAAGATTCTGGCACAAAAGACCACATATTATATGATTTCATTTATATGAAGTATCTAGAATACATAAATCCAGAGGTAGAATGCATTTTGGTTGTTATCAGGAACTGAGGGGAGTTTTACTTTGCATTGATGGAAATGTTTTGAAGTTACATAGAGGTGCTTATACAACACTGTAAATGTACTAATTGTCTATTGTTCACTATGAAATGCTTTTACATGAATTTTACTTTGTAAAATTATTAAACAGACAAATATCGTAAAAACAGAGCTCTTAAGGAGATTCCAATACATCATAGCAACTTTATTTTCCCAAAATTGAAAGAAAACAAAACTCTAAGATTTTTAAAATTATAAATTGGTAAACGAATTGACTGAGACACTGGTTTCCATTAAGACACTGATAGTGATCTTGAAGATGAAATGGAAATAATATCTCAAAACACAGAGTAGAAATTCCAAGGTGCAGTAGTCATGAGGGGAAAAGAGGGGGACTAGAAGGAACTATCAAGAAGACCCACTAGGAGGTCCAGAAAAAGAAAAAGTAACAGGTGGAAGAGAATCAACAATTAATAAATGCTAGAAGAAATTTAAGCCAAAAAAGTCAAAATTTTCCTTTTGAAAATTTAGTTTCCAGGCAGAACTTAAAGAAGACACATATAAGTAAAATTCCCAACTGTAAATATAAACAGAAAATTATGCAAGTTTCCAAACAGAAATTTTATAGAAGGAAAAGCAAACTGACATTAAACTTCTTATTTGTGAGAGTGAATATGAGAAACATCAAGTATTACAGGGAAAAGAGAGCTGCCACCTAAGTATCCTATATGCAGTCCAGATACTGTTTGCTTAAAATAAAATAGTTTTTGCAAATGTGTAAGGATTCAGAGAGTATGCTTTCAGTATACCCTCTCTAAAGAAAATATGCAGGTTCTAACCAACAAATGAATCAGAACAGACTTCAAAATAGGGGAAGATGAGATGAGAAAAAGTGATGAGCAAAATCTATATATATAAGTATGTGTGTGTATGTATATGTATATGGTATATACATACAACATAAATTATGTATAAAAATTTATATTATATATTTACATTTATGCTATGTGAAATTATACTTAAGTGGTTAATGAGAGGATGACTGGGAATGTGTAATCTAAGTGTTAAAAAACAACTCTTAAAACAGAAGGCTGGATGCAGTGGCTCACACATGTAATCCCAGCACTTTGGGAGGCTGAAATGGGTGGATCACCTGAAGTCAGGAGTTCAAGACCAGCCTGGCCAAGATGGAGAAACCCCATCTCTACTAAAAATACAAACATTAGCTGGGTGTGGTGGCGCATGCCTGCAATCCTAGCTACTTGGGAGGGTGAGGCATGAGAATGACTTGAACCCAGGAGAGGTAGAGGTTGCAGTGAGCCAAGATCGTGCCATTGTACTCTAGCCTGGGTGCCTGGGTGACAGAGTGAGACTCTGTCTCAAAAAAAAAAAAAAAAAAAAAAAAAAAAAAAAAGAAAAAGAGAAAGAAAAGATATATTGTATGAAAAAAACTTTGTAATTATTGGAAATTAAAATACTAAATTATCTCAGCAAAGTTTAACAGTTGAGATAAGGCTGGGAAAGAGGAAGAGGCTGAGAAGTAAAAGCCAAATCAAAGTTCTCAAAGCGGGTAAAGAGAGTGAGAAGTGAGAACACTGACTCTAAAATCATGCCATATTAGACAGAAAAGGAAATAGCAACAATGGTGATGAAAATATGTTACATTTTGTTTTCTTATAATAGTAGAAAAATATGTGTTTTACTGTCAAGGAAAGACAAGTAACCACTTGTAGAGTAAGAAAATACAGTAGAACTTCCATGTTAAAAGAACAAAGGGAATGAATAGAAACTAGGGAAAAAACAGCAAAAATTAAGAACAAGAAGTAAAAAAAAGTAACACAGTAATATATGTTATATGAAATATCAAGAAGCTGTATAACATTATTTAAAGCAGAAACTATCAGACTGAGTTAAACATGAAATCCATTCCATACTGTTTAAAACAAACACACTTAAAATATGAAGAAAGGCTGAATATAAAAGAATGGGTAAAAAAGACAAGACTAACAATTATCAGAAAGCATACTGCTGCAGCCCGATCAGCGAGAGCTGAAGCAGGGCGAGGCATCACCTCACCTGGGAAGCGCAAGGGGAAAGGGAATCCCTTTTCCTAGCCAGGGGAACTGAGACACACAACACCTGGAAAATTGGGTAACTCCCACCCCAATACTGCGCTTTAAGCAAACAGGCACACCAGGAGATTATATCCCACACCTGGCCAGGAGGGTCCCACGCCCACGGAGCCTCCCTCATTGCTAGCACAGCAGTCTGTGATCTACCGGCAAGGCAGCAGCGAGGCTGGGGAAGGGGCGCCCACCATTGCTGAGGCTTAAGTAGGTAAACAAAGCCTCTAGGAAGTTCGAACTGGGTGGAGCTCACAGCAGCTCAAGGAAACCTGCCTGTCTCTGTAGACTCCACCTCTGGGGACAAGGCACAGATAAACAACAACAAAAACAGCCGAAACCTCTGCAGACGCAAACGACTCTGTCTGACAGCTTTGAAGAGAGCAGTGGATCTCCCAACACGGAGGTTGAGATCTGAGAAGGGACAGACTGCCTGCTCAACTGGGTCCCTGACCCCTGAGTAGCCTAACTGGGAGACATCCCCCACTAGGGGCAGTCTGACACCCCACACGTCACAGGGTGGAGTACACCCCTGAGAGGAAGCCACCAAAGCAAGAATCAGACAGGTACACTCGCTGTTCAGCAATATTCTATCTTCTGCAGCCTCTGCTGCTGACACCCAGGCAAACAGGGTCTGGAGTGGACCTCAAGCAATCTCCAACAGACCTACAGCTGAGGGTCCTGACTGTTAGAAGGAAAACTATCAAACAGGAAGGACACCTACACCAAAACCCCATCAGTACGTCACCATCATCATCAAAGACCAGAGGCAGATAAAACCACAAAGATGGGGAAAAAGCAGGGCAGAAAAGCTGGAAATTCAAAAAATAAGAGCGCATCTCCCCCGGCAAAGGAGCGCAGCTCATCGCCAGCAATGGATCAAAGTTTGACAGAGAATGACTTTGATGAGATGAGAGAAGAAGGCTTCAGTCCATCAAACATCTCAGAGCTAAAGGAGGAATTATGTACCCAGCGCAAAGAAACTAAAAATCTTGAAAAAAAAGTGGAAGAATTGATGGCTAGAGTAATTAATGCAGAGAAGGTCATAAACGAAATGAAAGAGATGAAAACCATGACACGAGAAATACGTGACAAATGCACAAGCTTCAGTAACCGACTCGATCAACTGGAAGAAAGAGTATCAGCGATTGAGGATCAAATGAATGAAATGAAGTGAGAAGAGAAACCAAAAGAAAAAAGAAGAAAAAGAAATGAACAAAGCCTGCAAGAAGTATGGGATTATGTTAAAAGACCAAATCTACGTCTCATTGGGGTGCCTGAAAGTGAGGGGGAAAATGGAACCAAGTTGGAAAACACTCTTCAGGATATCATCCACGAGAACTTCCCCAACCTAGTAGGGCAGGCCAACATTCAAATCCAGGAAATACAGAGAACACCACAAAGATACTCCTCGAGAAGAGCAACTCCAAGACACATAATTGCCAGATTCACCAAAGTTGAAATGAAGGAAACAATCTTAAGGGCAGCCAGAGAGAAAGGTCGGGTTACCCACAAAGGGAAGCCCATCAGACTAACAGCAGATCTCTCGGCAGAAACTCTCCAAGCCAGAAGAGAGTGGGGGCCAATATTCAACATTCTTAAAGAAAAGAATTTTCAACCCAGAATTTCATATCCAGCCAAACTAAGTTTCATAAGTGAAGGAGAAATAAAATCCTTTACAGATAAGTAAATGCTTAGAGATTTTGTCACCACTAGGCCTGCCTTACAAGAGACCCTGAAGGAAGCACTCAACATGGAAAGGAACAACCGGTACCAGCCATTGCAAAAACATGCCAACATGTAAAGACCATTGATGCTAGGAAGAAACTGCATCAACTAACGAGCAAAATAACCAGTTAATATCGTAATGGCAGGATCAAGTTCACACATAACAATATTAACCTTAAATGTAAATGGACTAAATGCTCCAATTAAAAGACACAGACTGGCAAACTGGATAAAGAGTCAAGAACCATCAGTCTGCTGTATTCAGGAGACCCATCTCACATGCAGAGACATGCACAGGATCAAAATAAAGGGATGGAGGAAGATCTACCAAGCAAATGGAGAACAAAAAAAAGCAGGGGTTGCAATCCTAGTCTCTGATAAAACAGACTTTAAACCATCAAAGATCAAAAGAGACAAAGAAGGCCATTACATAATGGTAAAGGGATCAATTCAACAGGAAGAGCTAACTATCCTAAATATATATGCACCCAATACAGGAGCACCCAGATTCATAAAGCAAGTCCTTAGAGACTTACAGAGACCTAGACTCCCATACAATAATAATGGGAGACTTCAACACTCCACTGTCAACATTAGACAGATCAACGAGACAGAAAGTTAACAAGGATATCCAGGAATTGAACTCATCTCTGCAGCAAGCAGACCTAATAGACATCTATAGAACTCTCCAACACAAATCAACAGAATATGCATTCTTCTCAGCACCACATCGCACTTATTCCAAAATTGACCACGTAATTGGAAGTAAAGCACTCCTCAGCAAATGTACAAGAACAGAAATTATAACAAACTGTCTCTCAGACCACAGTGCAATCAAACTAGAACTCAGGACTAAGAAACTCAATCGAAACCGCTCAACTACATGGAAACTGAACAACCTGCTCCTGAATGACTACTGGGTACATAACGAAATGAAGGCAGAAATAAAGATGTTCTTTGAAACCAATGAGAACAAAGATACAACATACCAGAATCTCTGGGACACATTTAAAGCAGTGTGTAGAGGGAAATTTATAGCACTAAATGCCCACAAGAGAAAGCAGGAAAGATCTAAAATCGACACTCTAACATAACAATTAAAAGAACTAGAGAAACAAGAGCAAACACATTCGAAAGCTAGCAGAAGGCAAGAAATAACTAAGATCAGAGCAGAACTGAAGGAGATAGAGACACAAAAAAAACCCTCCAAAAAATCAATGAATCCAGGAGTTGGTTTTTTGAAAAGATCAACAAAATTGACAGACCGCTAGCAAGACTAATAAAGAAGAAAAGAGAGAAGAATCAAATAGACACAATAAAAAATGATAAAGGGGATATCACCACCGACCCCACAGAAATACAAACTACCATCAGAGAATACTATAAATACCTCTATGCAAATAAACTAGAAAATCTAGAAGAAATGGATAATTTCCTGGACACTTACACTCTTCCAAGACTAAACCAGGAAGAAGTTGAATCCCTGAATAGACCAATAGCAGGCTCTGAAATTGAGGCAATAATTAAGAGCCTACCAACCAAAAAAAGTCCAGGACCAGATGGATTCACAGCTGAATTCTACCATAGGTACAAGGAGGAGCTGGCACCATTCCTTCTGAAACTATTCCAATCAACAGAAAAAGAGGGAATCCTCCCTAACTCATTTTATGAGGCCAACATCATCCTGATACCAAAGCCTGGCAGAGACACAACGAAAAAAGAGAACTTTAGACCAATATCCCTCATGAACATCGATGCAAAAATCCTCAATAAAATACTGGCAAACCGGATTCAGCAGCACATCAAAAAGCTTATCCACCATGATCAAGTGGGCTTCATCCCTGGGATGCAAGGCTGGTTCAACATTCGCAAATCAATAAACATAATCCAGCATATAAACAGAACCAAAGACAAGAACCACATGATTATCTCAATAGATGCAGAAAAGGCTTTTGACAAAATTCAACAGCCCTTCATGCTTAAAACGCTCAATAAATTCGGTATTGATGGAACGTACCTCAAAATCATAAGAGCTATTTATGACAAACCCACAGCCAATATCATACTGAATGGGCAAAAACTGGAAAAATTCCCTTTGAAAACTGGCACAAGACAGGGATGCCCTCTCTCACCACTCCTATTCAACATAGTGTTGGAAGTTCTGGCTAGGGCAATCAGGCAAGAGAAAGAAATCAAGGGTATTCAGTTAGGAAAAGAAGAAGTCAAACTGTCCGTGTTTGCAGATGACATGATTGTATATTTAGAAAACCCCATTGTCTCAGCCCAAAATCTCCTTAAGCTGATAAGCAACTTCAGCAAAGTCTCAGGATACAAAATTAATGTGCAAAAATCACAAGCATTCTTATACACCAGTAACAGGCAAACAGAGAGCCAAATCAGGAATGAACTTCCATTCACAATTGCTTCAAAGAGAATAAAACACCTAGGAATCCAACTTACAAGGGATGTAAAGGACCTCTTCAAGGAGAACTACAAACCACTGCTCAGTGAAATAAAAGAGGACACAAACAAATGGAAGAACATACCATGCTCATGGATAGGAAGAATCAATATCGTGAAAATGGCCATACTGCCCAAGGTAATTTATAGATTCAATGCCATCCCCATCAAGCTACCAATGACTTTCTTCACAGAATTGGAAAAAACTGCTTTAAAGTTCATATGGAACCAAAAAAGAGCCCGCATCTCCAAGACAATCCTAAGTAAAAAGAACAAAGCTGGAGGCATCACACTACCTGACTTCAAACTATACTACAAGGCTACAGTAACCAAAACAGCATGGTACTGGTACCAAAACAGAGATATAGACCAATGGAACAGAACAGAGTCCTCAGAAATAATACCACACATCTACAGCCATCTGATCTTTGACAAACCTGAGAGAAACAAGAAATGGGGAAAGGATTCCCTATTTAATAAATGGTGCTGGGAAAATTGGCTAGCCATAAGTAGAAAGCTGAAACTGGATCCTTTCCTTACTCCTTATACGAAAATTAATTCAAGATGGATTAGAGACTTAAATGTTAGACCTAATACCATAAAAATCCTAGAGGAAAACCTAGGTAGTACCATTCAGGACATAGGCATGGGCAAAGACTTCATGTCTAAAACATCAAAAGCAACGGCAGCAAAAGCCAAAATTGACAAATGGGATCTCATTAAATTAAAGAGCTTCTGCACAGCAAAAGAAACTACCATCAGAGTGAACAGGCAACCTACAGAATGGGAGAAAATTTTTGCAATCTACTCATCTGACAAAGGGCTAATATCCAGAACCTACAAAGAACTCAAACAAATTTACAAGAAAAAAACAAACAACCCCATCAAAAAGTGGGCAAAGGATATGAACAGACATTTCTCAAAAGAAGACATTCATACAGCCAACAGACACATGAAAAAATGCTCATCATCACTGGCCATCAGAGAAATGCAAATCAAAAGCACAATGAGATACCATCTCACACCAGTTAGAATGGCGAGCATTAAAAAGTCAGGAAACAACAGGTGCTGGAGAGGATGTGGAGAAATAGGAACACTTTTACACTGTTGGTGGAATTATAAACTAGTTCAACCATGATGGAAAACAGTATGGCGATTCCTCAAGGATCTGGAACTAGATGTACCATATGATCCAGCCATCCCATTACTAGGTATATACCCAAAGGATTATAAATCATGCTGCTATAAAGACACATGCACACGTATGTTTATTACGGCACTATTCACAATAGCAAAGACTTGGAATCAACCCAAATGTCCATCAGTGACAGACTGGATTAAGAAAATGTGGCACATATACACCATGGAATACTATGCAGCCATCAAAAAGGATGAGTTTGTGTCCTTTGTAGGGACATGGATGCAGCTGGAAACCATCATTCTTAGCAAACTATCACAAGAACAGAAAACCAAACATGACATGTTCTCACTCATAGTTGGAAACTGAACAATGAGATCACTTGGACTTGGGAAGGGGAACATCACACACCGGGGCCTATCATGGGGAGGGCGGAGGGGGGAAGAATTGCATTGGGAGTTATACCTGATGTAAATGACGAGTTGATGGGTGCAGCACAGCAACATGGCACAAGTATACATATGTAACAAACCTGCACGTTATGCACATGTACCCTAGAACTTGAAGTACAATAATTAAAAAAAAAAGAAAAAAAAAAGTTCAGCTTAAGAAATAGTCATCAAACTCTATGATTAGTCAAAATAGCTATCATGTATAGTAAGCAAAAACTAAATTTAAAAAAGATAAATCAAAAGTGACAATTTGATTAAAATACCATTGTTGAGGAAAATAATGCACTTCAACATTTCTAAATAATAAGGTTCTAGTAGATATAGTAATGAAGGTTCTAGTGGAATTTATTAATATACTCAATAACTTGATTTTATGTGTGTGTATAAATTTGTACTACTTGAATAGAGAATACACTGTTTTGTATGTCTCCTAAACATTCACAGAATTTGATCATGTTCTTGATCAGAAAGCAATACTTAAAGATGGTAGGAATATTATACATACGTCTCAGTTGCTGATCAGATTAAAGTAAAATTAGAAATCAATACACTTTATAATGACTGAAAAACTTAACTACATGGAAATTAAAGCACACACTCTTACATAAAATCTTTGGTTCCAAAAGGAAATCAAAGTTGATGTTGCAAATTATCTTGAAATTGAGAAGAGAAGAAGCCATATCAAAATCAATGCAACACAGTGAAGATGAACTTAAAGAAAACTTTTTAGCTCTAAATAGCTTAATTATTAAAGCAGAAATAATAAAATAACAGAAACTACTACTCATTATAAGGCATTAGACAAAAAAGCAAAGTTTTCTAGGGGAAACTAATACAGCAAAAGTTGACTTTAAACAACAGAAAACAACTATAAAATTAAAGCAAGGATGAATAAAAAATACTGGGAGTAAGATATAATACATATTTACAAGATATTAAAATGGTAAAAAAATGTGTGCAATTCTACTGCAAAACGTTTGAAATTCTAGTGTGTATGTATGTATGTGTCTCTCTCTTTCCCTCTAAGATGGATCCAAACAGAAGTAACTAATAAATCAGTAACCACAAAAGATCCTGGAAAAGTGATTAAGACTTGCCACTAAAAAACATACCAGTACTGAACGCTCCACTGTTAGCAGCAGCAAATCCATACCGGTCTGCAACAATCTCAGTTCTTGCTTCCTCAGGAGAAAGAATTTGACTGAGGGGCAAAGGGCAGAAGGAGCCACCCAGGCAAGTTTTAGAGCAGGAGTGAGTGTTTATCACGTTAGCATACTTCTGGAGTATTGCGTCACTTCTCTCTTGATTCTTCCCTTGGGGTGGGCTGTCGACACGTGCATGGTTGAGCCCACTTACCCAGCTTTTCAGATCTTATCAGGAAGCTGCTGATCACCAGTTTCAGGTGTTTTGTATCTATTAGGAGACGGCTTTTCTCTGGCACCAGATGTGACCAATTATTCTTTTAGAGCGATAGTTAATAACCGTCTGACCATCACTTGATGGTCACCTGACATTCCTGATGTATGTGTATGTAAAGCCCTCTTCTGCCCTGCTTGTGCCTAACTAGCTATGCACTGTAACGCTACCACTAAATTCTATCTTACCTTTAAATAATAGATATCAAAATACTCTTTAAACTTTCTATTTCATTTTATAAATAAAGCATTAAACTTAATAATAAAACCTGAAAATGATGGTAAAGAAAAACTACAGACCAGTCACACTTATGAATACACATGCAAACATTTTAAATAAAATAATAACAATTAGAATGTCAGATTTTCAAAGCCAGATATGTAATGATCAACTAGGGTGTATTCCAGCAATGCAAGGATAGGACAATATCAGGGAAGTATAACAAAATAAATTAACTCATGAACAAACTAAAGGAAAAAAATTATAAGAGATGCTGGAAAGGCATTTGATAAAATTCAGCAGCTATACCTAATTTTTAAAAGCCCTAAGAAAAATAAAAACATAAGTGTGAGAAATTGTGGTAGAAACAAAGATTTGTTTTTGTGTTTAGATTCGGAAAAGCGACTGCATACTTTTAGTACCAGTTTGATATCAGCAGCTGCAGGGACACAAGCTAACATAAATGTTTTTTTCTCAACTCAGTTAAGGAATCACAAAAGGAAAAAAGGAAAAATTCCTCCAAAGTAAGGATGGCATGTACAATTCAAGTGACTATTTACATATGTTTCATGAACTAATGATACTCCTGAATAGCAGGTTTTAGGATTACATGGCATTCTGTAAAACACTTTTTTTCAAGTTTCAGATTTCATAAAAGATTTGATGTAAGGTAATGATATTCTCTGTTGTAAAATAATTTGGTATATCAGTGATCATGATATATCTTTTTTTTTCTTTTTCTTTTTTTTTTTCTTGAAATGGGATCTGGCTCTGTCACCCAGGTTGGAGTGCAATGGTGCAATCTTGGCTCACTGCAGCCTCTGCTTCCCAGGCCCTAGTGATCCCTCCACCTTAGCCTCCGGAGTAGCTGGAACCACTGATACGAGCCATCACACCAGGCTAATTTTTTCCTTTTTTTTTTTTTTTTTTTTTGGTAGAGATGGAGTTTCACCATGTTGCCCAGGCTGGTAACAAATCCTGAACTCAGGCGATCCACCTGCCTCAGCCTCCCAAAATGCTAGGATTACAGGTGTGAGCCACCATGCCCAGTCGATATATCTGTATCTATCTCTTTATTTTTAGTGTTAAGGGCCATGCAGGGCCAGCTTCATGGGCACAAGACTAGTGTAGTTATACAGAGTCCCGTGCTCAGAAGGGCCCCAAGCTTGAGGTTGAATGGTCTGCAATCACTGTCTTGACAATTATAATAATTTTTCTTTGAATTTCTATTTTAAAAGCGAAGTCCAATGGAATAATGGAGTATGCATGGTGGTGAGGGGAAGAGGAGAACTTGGAGTCTGGAGTCACATGTAGTCCCTGCCTCCTGCCACCTCTCTGCCTTCTTGGATGGATTCTTAGCTGCCTGCTCTCTGACTCTCGGCTCTCCAGACCCTGCCTGTTTTCCAGCTCCCCGCTGTCATTCAGAGACTGCTACAACCCTCTCCTTGGCATGAGTTTAGGAACCAGACAAGAAGGGCTGGGGCTGGATACCTGAGCTCCATGGCATCTTGGGGCAGGGCTTGACAGTTGGCTGGCAGTATCTTAGTGCTTTTGGGCACATGACTCCTGGAGGCAAGTTTTTTTCCACCCCATCCAGTTTTGAGTTAGATCTATTAGAGGCAAAGGTTGCAATCCTCAGATTCATTCATCTGCGATTGGTTAGAGCAGCAGCCTTATGGTAAAGAGAGACTCCTAGCTTTACTTCCCTTCTCCTAAGGAGGATATGAAGCTTCTGTCTGGCTGCTGGCCAGCTGGGGGACTTGGCAGCCAGTGGACTACAAGATAGGCCAAATCACAGTCCAGTTCTTGAGTGCCTGGTGAATGTCTATACTTGCCCAGGAACATTGCCATGCTCCAGAGAGTGTGAAATTAAAGAGCAAATTAAAAACTACAACAGGCCAAGAAAGAGAAAGTTGTAGAAGGAGAATGTTTTTATTTTAGTACCATTAACGGTACATTTTTCTCGCATTTTAAACAAAGGACCCCACATTTCCATTTTGCACTTGGCCCTACAAATTATGTGGCTGACACTAGTGTCAGGAAACACAATATAGAAGATCCGTAATTTACAATCGTGAACAGAGTATGGTCAATTTCTTTTTCTTTCTTTCTTTTTTTTTCTTTTTGAGACAGAGTGTCACTCTGTCATGCAGGCTGGGGTGCAGTGCATGATCTCGGCTCACTGCAACCTCTGCCTCCTGGGTTCACATGATTCTCATGCCTCATCCTCCCTTGTAGCTGGGATTACAGGCACACACCACCACATCTGGCTAATTTTTTTTTTTGTATTTTTAGTAGAGATGGGCTTTCACCACATTGGTCAGGATGGTCTTGAACTCCTGGCCTCAAGTGGTCTGCCCGCCTTGGCCTCCCAAAATTCTGGGATTACATGCATGAGCCACTACGTCCAGCCAGAGCATGGTTGAATCTCATCTTATTTGTTTTAGCCTGATTAGTCAAATAGTAAGGCTTTATTTTAAAGTTCACAGACTTGTAAAAAATTTATATGTGTCTTTTCAGGATAAAGACTATGGCAAAGCTTCTGAATAAACAAAAGTATCCTCAGGTTCATGAGATTGTTTCTTCCTTGTGCAAGGAATCCATATCAGATTGTGATTTATAGTTCTCTACTAATTGAGGCAGCACAAAAGTTTCAAAGGAGACTTTTTGAATCAGAAAACTGAAGGAACTATACCTAATATGGTAAAAATTATTTCACAAAATCAATAACCATCGCAGTCAAAATGCAGTCAAAACTTTGCAACATGCACAAAATTATTAAAAATATTGCATAAAATTACCTTCAGGCAATATGTATAAGGCATATGTAAAACATAAATGAATGTTATGTTTAGACTTGGTTCCATACCCAAGATATGTCATTAGGTATATGCAAATATTCTAAAATAAAAAAAAAATTCTAAATCGAAAACACTTCTAACCTCAAGCATTTCAGATAAGGGAAACTCAGTCTGTACAATATATATATACACACACATTATTTAATTATATGGACATTTATTTACCGAGAAGCCAATTTTTAAAAATTATAATCTATTCTAAAAATTATAAATGTAATTACAAAACCTTATGAAATTTAGAAAACTATAAGATGTGTATGTTAAAATGGGGAAGTTTTCTGTTTCTTCCCCATGTCACTGTTAAGAGTTTGATGTGTATTCTTCCCAAACTTTTTTCTACACAAACACACACACACATACACACACACACAATTTGTTTTTCCTTAAAGATAGGCTAGTATCCTATTCTTTGTAATTGATATTTAATTTGCTTGCCCTGTCTTCCAACATACACCTCAACAGTTCCCCATTGTAATACTCAAGCATCTGTCTTACTTTTTTTTGAGTTGTTTCATAAAGTAAATGTGTCATAACTAATTGAATCATTTTCATATTTCTGAGCAAATTGGTGTCTCCAATTTTTGTGATTATGAATATTCTTGTAAAAAAATTCTGCCTTTAATAACTGTTCTTGTCCTCTTGCGAAAGACCACCAGAAAGTTAGTTGGGCTCATTTTTTGTTGCAGTAATGGAGACTACACACATCATGAGGAGCCAGCTAAGAGTGTGTTAGGAAAGATTTATAAAATTTGCATTGTGGCTAGGTAATTTTGGATAAGGTTCAAGGAAGTGGTCTTTGTTTGCTAGTGTTGTTTTGCTTTGCTTTGATCTCATTTCTTCACAGTCACAAAGTGACCCTGTCTGATGTTGGTGTTCTAGGAGACTGTTATGTCCAACAGAACATCTTTATGGGCACCAGACAGGCAACATCAAGGCCTAACTGTAAGTGTCAGGCCAGTTCTTGGATGTCAGGAGCTGATTTTTCTTTCTCAAAATCAATCCTACAGAAATATTAATACAAGTGTCAGGATCAAGGAGTATGTGTATTTTAAATTTTAAAGATATTCCCAAAAGGCTGTACCAAACATGTATCCCACCACTAAGGGAGGGGTGATGAAAGCATAGCTGGGAAGCCCCAGTGGGAAATTTCTTTTAATGAATAACTTCGCTCAGAGCTGATACATATAGCCATAATCCTTTCATTTCTCTCAGTAAGGAGAAAGTAAGTAGGAAAACAGGAGAGGTCTTTATTACCTAGAACCTTAATCAAAGCTTTTTATCTCTGTCTTTGGACTCAGGTCAGCATGTCACTAAAACATGCAAAAACAAGAGGAAAGTCTCATGATTTTTTCATGTTTGTCTTTTATATTCTACAAAATGGGGAAGTAAATCTTCTGTTATAAATAATCCTTTAGAAACATATCATTCTATTCAAAGTGGAGCCTCTGCCATTTTTCCGAGGAAAGAGACCTGCTGCTTTTATAACTGTCTGAAAGTTGGTAGTTTCTTATCATTTATCAGTTTTTAATGGATGATTTCTTGCTTGATATTTGACAGAGATCAAGCAAGCAAGTGGAAAGTTGTGTTGTTTTTTTTCTGGCAAAGAACAGTCAATGGAAAAAGAGCATGAGAATGGCACTTCAGAGTAGCATAGAGAAGTATCGCATGGCCATTAAAAATCTGTGAATGTTAATTTAGCTGAATTAATTCCCGTTTTATAAGGTTTTTTGGTATACAAATTTAACATATTGGCTTGCGCTATATAAAAGGATACCTGGATTCTCATAGCCCTGGATAGTCAATCAAAAGGAAAAAAGAAAAGGCCGGGGGTGGTGGCTCCACGCCTGTCATCCTAACACTTTAGGAGGATGAGGCAGGCAAATCATCTGAGGTCAGGAGACTGTGACCAGCCTGGCCAACATGATGAAATCCCGTCTCCACTAAAAATACAAAACTTAGCCAGGCGTGGTGGTACATGCCTGTAATCCCAGCTACTCTGGAGGCTGAGGCCTCCAGAGGCCTGGAGGAGAATTGCTTGAACCCAGGAGGTGGAGGCTGCAGGGAGGCAAGATCGCACCAGACTCCATCTCAAAAAAAAAGAAAAAGAAAGAAAAGAATATTTTATTAAATATTGTCCTGATGCTCTCTTGTCTCTTGAAAAATGCCATTCTTTTTAGAGGTGAGGAGATTTTAGTATGAAAATCATCCTAACCATGCTTTTAACAATAAAAGCAGAGATTATTTTACTTCATTTTTTGGTATGCCAACAATTTTTCTTTTTCTTTTCTTCTTTCTTTATCTTTCCTTCTTTTTCTCTTTCTTTTCTTTCTCCTTCCTTCCTTCCTTCCGTCCTTCTTTCCTTCCTTCCTTCCCTCCCTCCATCCACCCTTTCTCCCTTTCCCTCTTTCCCTCGTTCTCTCTTTCTCTTTCTTTCTTCCTTCCTTTCTTTACTTTCAAACTAATGAACAGTCCTCATTATCACTGCAGTCATAGCAAAGCAATCACTACACTCAAGAACTTCTGAATGTTTAAGAATTTTTTTTTTCTGCTCTTAATTACCACCTGTCTACTCTTCTTTTCACTTGGTCATTTGTTTTATCTCTCTCTGCAATGGTAATAAAGACCTCAAAAAATAAATATTTATTGAACCAAGCTTGCTTGATTTAAAATGCCTTCCTAATATGATGTTAATGAACTCTCAAGGCCTCCCTTATGCTTGCCTTATCCTACCTATTAGTTTTAGAACTAATTAGTTTTAGCTCGGAGATTCTTCTTTTTCCATTCAGTGTTATGAGGGACTATAAAAAAAAAAGTCTTTCATCACAAACAAACTCAGAAAATAATCCGTTGACCATTTTCAATGAGGGTGAGGGACAGGATTCCCTCTCTTATGAATGTGATGACTGAAAACGAGGCCATCAAACATAACTATTATAACTATTCTTGCTTAAGGTACTGAGAAGTGGTTTTTTTTTTTTTGTGACGGAGTCTCGCTCTGTCGCCCAGGCTGGAGTGCAGTGGCACGATCTTGGCTCACTGCAAGCTCTGCCTCCTGGGTTCACACCATTCTCCTGCCTCAGCCTCCCAAGTAGTTGGGATTACAGGCGCCCGCCACCATGCCTGGCTAATTTTTTTGTATTTTTTATCAGAGACGGTGTTTCACCGTGTTAGCCAGGATGGTCTCGATCTCCTGACCTTGTGATCCACCTGCCTCGGCCTCCCAAAGTGCTGGGATTACAGGCGTGAGCCACTGCGCCCGGCAGAGAAGTGGTTTTGATATATAATCGAAACAGTGTCAAGTTGAAAGTATGCATAATTTCTACAGACAGACAGTGTGACTTGCAGAATATTTTATGCTTCTATCTGCTCCCATTATTATGTCTTGTGTACGTTACCTTGTAGGAAAGGCCAAGGCTTTGTCGTCTCTTATTCTGAACTTTGTGAAAGTTTTAAAATCAGGTATAGAGAAGATTTTTTCAATGATAAATAGTACCAAATCCAGATTTTCCAAGTTTCTTGGCATAGTATTTAACCTATTTCCCATTAATTTCAATGCATAATCTCTACTGTGTATTCAAGATGATCTTTCTGTTCCACAGTATACTTATACATTTAATTCTTCACCCTTTCCCCCTCAAATTGATCTTTATTTAGTTGAAAAAACAAAAAAGAGACTTGTCAGGTGTATTAATAAAAGAGTATTGATGGTTAGAGTAGATGCCTGGGGCTGGAACGAGGCCTGGACCTGGAAAGATGATCTGAAAACACATCTAAGGACAGATCAGTCTCTTGGGCTTATGTCAATTCTTCTCTTTCCTCTACATATCTATGAATACAGCATTTTCCACTCTCTACCAACTAGAATCATTTGTCTAAAAATTGATGCTTTTTCACGGCCTTACTTGGCCCCTAGCCTAACTTGTGGCATCTTTTTGTGGGCTGTAGGCTGCCCAATAGTTCAGTCTTTAATTTCAGCTTCTCAAGAACGAGTTACTTATTGGACTTCTCTATCTTTTTGCAAAAGGCGAAGGTTGTCACAGGTTGTTGACAACGCTAAGAATCAGTAGCCCTTGAGTCAGATGCCTACTCCTAGTTGATACTGTTGTGGCTAGAAAGAAGGAAATCACCTGGTGGAAGGGCCTGATTATGACCTTTAGGAGCACAAAGAATCAAAAACTATAGTGTGAAATGATAAGCTTACATGTGTGCTCTAATTAAAATTAATTGATTCAATAACTTCAAATCTTAAAACTCTGGATAGATTCATCAGAGCTAAATCTCTCTCCCTTCCTCCTTCCCTCTCTTTTCTGTGTACCCACACTTTTCTGGTCACTTAAGCTGAGCCATTGTTTGGTCTGAGTACTGGGAATATGGCACTGTCTGGTAGAAAACACCACTATGTGGTGAACAATGGCCGTGTATAGATTAACTCCTCCAGAAGAGGATATGGATGGTAGCAATATTAACCTCACCAATATGTTCAAATTGTCCTTTTTTCCTCCTATCAAAATATGTTCATCGTAACAGGGCCTGCTCAGGTACGACTTCTTCAGTGAGACTTTGCTTAGCAACCTTGGCCTTTATTGATCCCTTTTTTCCTCTGAACTCCCGGAATCCATATAATTGGAACCAAACAAATTTCAGCTTTGTATTTACATTTACTTTGTATTTTCTGTTTTTATTCACATTGTTGGTGTTTAGACTCATTTTAAAGATGCATGAAGACAGGATGCATATTATATATTTGTTCTACATTCCTCCCAACTCCAGGTTTAGTGCTTTATACAGTGTATGGGCTTAAGACATTTTATTAATTAGCTAAAAACACATAAAATGTTCACATTTTATCTTTTCCTCTCTAAACTTAGGTCTGTCCATTTATAAGTACACTATGAGCTTGTATACATGTAAACGTTTCTCATGCCACTCTCACATCTTCTAGGTCCACTTTTTATTTTTGTCTGAATGTATCCTGCTAGAACCTCACCCCTTGCCTCTTGTTTTCTGTGTGACCCTTCTCTGCTACTGCCTTGTAGTATACCTACAGTGCTAATTCACTTATTTTGGGGACATGCAAAAGCCTGGAAATATGAGAGGGCTAACACCTGTGGGGGCAACTCTTGACCAATGGGAGGTAGTGGATGAATAAGTTTCTCTGTCACATCTTGGACAGATAGTTCCGAGGTTCACTCTATATACCTCCTCAGAATATTCTCAGTGAGATTGAGTCCTCATGATCTTCAACTGTAACCACAACTTTTTCAAGGTCTTTTCATTGGGCTCAAGGTCTTTTCTTTATTTCTTCCTGGTTTCCCAATTTTTTTTTTCCTTAGATCACTTTCCAAAATTAGCTACCTGCATCAAACCTTTGTCTCGAGCTGTGCTTCTGGGGGGAAACCAGACTAAGAGAGCCTGTATCTTAAGTTTTCACAAGAATAATCTTAAAATGTTGAATAATTTAAAAGATTTCTTTACTCCCTTCCTAACTCTATTGTACATTCAAAATAACCATTCGACTAAGACTATCTTCTCATAATATTCTCTATCGTTCAAGATCATTTTCTGCGACAATCCCTGGCCTGTGTTGGTGCTGCTTTGAGTTTATACTCAAATGTGTCTTCTGCCAAGGGGTTCCCAACTGAATATTCATCATGGTCAACAGAGATGTGTGCAAAGTCACAAGTAAAAAAAGAAAATCATTATTTTTACTTTGACACATAGCCTGAGAGGTGATGTATCTGCTCACATTTTCTGGGAACACATCTACATATCCAGATCCAAAAGGTATATCCATTCCTTCAGAAACATTTAGTAAATAATTGCTGGATACTAGGCACTATGCTTTAGTAAAATGGTGATAGTAATAGTACCTGTCTTATAGGATTGTTGCAAAGATTAAATGTTGTAAAGTTACTATATGAGAAGTTTGGTACCTATCAAGTACTCAATAAATGCAATACATTATAACTGGGGCTAGAAAGAAACAAGTCACCTGTTGGTGAGTATCCCCACCAGGGTGGGGATACAAAATTTATAAAGAAATAATTCCTGCATTCAAGGAAATTAAATTCTTTTGGGAGGGTAGACATAAATAAATATTTTCTGTACAGAATGATGAGTACCAAAAATGTGGTATGTACCCAGTACAGAAGTAGCACAAAATGTGGAATGATTAATTATTTTTGAGAGTGCTTATGGAAAATGTAAACATTTTCAAGGCATTGGGAAAGGTAAAAATTCATGCATTCATTAAAAATATTACAAATATTTGCTGCGAGTCTGCTATGTAACAGTCATTGTTCTATGGCACTAGGTATACAAGAAAATGACTGATAATCTTACAGATGCAATGCTTTGTTCAAAAGATGACTAGTCATCGAAGCATTCTGATATTTGAATCCCAAGCTCTTCTCCTGATATATGAGCTATTTGGCAGAGAAGAAATCTGGGTTCCCCCAATTGGGCATGAATGACCCAAAATATCTTTGTCTTGCACAATTGATTTGATAGCCTTATTCTAGCTTTCCTCTGTGTGAGCTAATGTGACCATTTTAATTTCTCAATCAGAATAGCCAGAAGCTATAATTTGGCACCACATGGCAAGTTCTGGCAACACTAGGCCCTGCATTTCTACATGGCAAAATAGCTGAGCTGGGTTAGCAGCTTCTTTCTACTTGAGCTTAACTGTTTATATAATGACTATATAAATATTATTTACAGTTATGCAGTATAATGAACTTTTGATCACACATTTTAAACTTACAGAGAATAATAAAAAGGTGTACAACAAAAAAGTGTGATCCAACATTTATTTTCTTAGTTGTTTTCCATGTTCCCAGAATTAATTTGTCTCCAAACGCTGTGACCAAAGTGTAAATTTCCTTTCAGTTCCATTCATGCATATTAGAAAGTCTACCAGTTTAATTTGTTTCTAAGATAACCCTTCTGTAGTCCTCCAGCCTTCTGGCTTTCATCCATACAGTTGTTCTTTCTGTGCAATTATCTACTAGGAATTCCCTTAACCTTTTTAATGCTATATTCCCATTTCCTTACTTCCGTGCATTTCTCTTTCTTGGTGACTCTTTTCCTTGATGGTTCACATCCTCCAGTGGGTTCTTGAGAAAGAGTTTATAGAATCTAATTTTTGAGTTTTTGTATGCCTGAAGATGTCTTTTTTTTAAAAAATTTATTTATTATTATTATACTTTAAGTTCTAGGGTACATGTGCATAACGTGCAGGTTTGTTACATATGTATACTTGTGCCATGTTGGTGTGCTGCACCCATCAACTCGTCATTTACATCAGGTATAACTACCAATGCAATCCCTCCCCCCTCCCCCCTCCCCATGATAGGCCCCGGTGTGTGATGTCCCCCTTCCCGAGTCCAAGTGATCTCATTGTTCAGTTCCCACCTATGAGTGAGAACATGCGGTGTTTGGTTTTCTGTTCTTGTGATAGTTTGCTAAGAATGATGGTTTCCAGCTGCATCCATGTCCCTACAAAGGACACAAACTCATCCTTTTTGATGGCTGCATAGTATTCCATGGTATATATGTGCCACATTTTCTTAATCCAATCTGTCACTGATGGACATTTGGGTTGATTCCAAGTCTTTGCTATTGTGAATAGTGCTGCAATAAACATACGTGTGCATGTGTCTTTATAGCAGCATAATTTATAAACCTTTGGGTATATACCCAGTAATGGGATGGCTGGGTCATATGGTACATCTAGTTCTAGATCCTTGAGGAATCGCCATACTGTTTTCCATAATGGTTGAACTAGTTTACAATCCCACCAACAGTGTAAAAGTGTTCCTATTTCTCCACATCCTCTCCAGCACCTGTTGTTTCCTGACTTTTTAATGATCGCCATTCTAACTGGTGTGAGATGGTATCTCATTGTGCTTTTGATTTGCATTTCTCTGATGGCCAGTGATGATAAGCATTTTTCATGGGTCTGTTGGCTGTATGAATGTCTTCTTTTGAGAAATGTCTGTTCATATCCTTTGCCCACTTTTTGATAGGGTTGTTTGTTTTTTTCTTGTAAATTTGTTTGAGTTCTTTGTAGGTTCTGGATATTAGCCCTTTGTCAGATGAGTAGATTGCAAAAATTTTCTCCCATTCTATAGGTTGCCTGTTCACTCTGATGGTAGTTTCTTTTGCTGTGCAGAAGCTCTTTAGTTTAATGAGATCCCATTTGTCAATTTTGGCTTTTGCTGCCGTTGCTTTTGGTGTTTTAGACGTGAAGTCTTCGCCCATGCCTATGTCCTGAATGGTACTACCTAGGTTTTCCTCTAGGGTTTTTATGGTATTAGGTCTAACATTTAAGTCTCTAATCCATCTTGAATTAATTTTCGTATAAGGAGTAAGGAAAGGATCCAGTTGCCTGAAGATGTCTTGATTTACCAAAACAATTGAGTGTTTGTTTGGCTGGCTAAAACATTCAATATTGGAGATGTTTTGCCCACAATATCTTAAAGGTGTCAATCCATTGCTTCTCCAGATTCAGTTTCCCTTTTGGAAGTCTGATACCATTCTGAATTTTGAGCCTATTAATAAAATCTGTTACTTTTCTCTCGAGAAACGTTTGAATATTTCTATTTTTGCCATGGGGGTGAAATTTCATGACTATGTACGTTAGTGTGGTCCATTTGTATTCATTGTGCTAGGTATTTGAAGAGGTCTTTCAATTTGAAGGTATTTGTTCTTCTTTTGTAAGCACTTTTTTTTGTAGCACTTCCTGATAATTTTCTTTCCTTTCCTTTCTCTGTTATCTCTCTGAAACTCTTGTTTTATGATGTTGACCCTTTACCTGGTCTTCAATTTTTTTTTCTATTAGTCATCTTTAGTAGCCTTTTTATTTCTCCATGATATTTGTGTAGTCGTAGTTGCTGCTGCTGCTGTTGTTGTAGTTCCTCTTTCTCCCCTTCCATGCTCTCTTTTCCTACTCCTCCTTCTTCAGAGATCCAATTATCTTCTCTTATTTTCTGAGTTTTCTGAAGAAAACATTTTAAAGTTTCCTTCAGTGCCTGGATTTTCTCTGAATCCTTCCTTTCTTTTTCTGTCTCTCCCTTCCTCCTTCCTCCTTCCTCCTCCCTTTCCTTCCCTCGTCCCTTTCCTTCCTTCCTTCCTTTCTCCCCTCCCTCCCTCCCTCCCTCCCTCCCTTGCTTCCTTCCTTCCTTCCTTCCTTCCTTCCTTCCTTCCTTCCTTCCTTCCTTCCTTCCTTCCTCCTTCCTTCCTTCTTTCCTTCCTTCCTTCCCCTTTCTTTCCTTTCCTTTCTTTCCTTCCTCTTCCTTCCTTTTTCTTTCTTTCCTTCTTTCTTTCTTTCCTCTTTCTTTCTTTCTTTCTCTCTCTTTCTTTCTTTCTTTCTTTCTTTCTTTCTTTCTTTCTTTCTTTCTGCCTTTCTCTTTCTTCTTTTTTTTTTCTTCTCCTTTTTCTTTATTTATTTGAACTGTTATGCTAGAGTCTTCAAATTTCTGGTGATCATTGATTGTCTGTTTATATTTAAAAGAACCTCCAAATGACTGATTGAAAATTCTGATGAATAAGCAGGAGTAGTAAATTATAAGCTTCATTATAGGGCGATTAGGCAGGGACTTGACTGGCTGTTGCATGACTCCCAGCTTTCTTTATCTGTGGGTCTTTTCTCTTGCACTGGTCAGCTTTCCTGAAGTGGGATCCTGTGGCCTCCTGTCTGCCACTTAATTACGGACTGCCAGAGTATTTGGAGACCAGAAAGGGAAAGACTTTTTGGTGTTTCCAAGATATTGGTATCTTCAAGAGCTGAGTTACTCTTCCTTAACCTCTTCAGATGTTAAAACATTATTTTCATTTGTTTTAACGCATATTTTTTACCACCCGTGTGTGTGTGTGTGTGTGTGTGTGTGTGTGTGTGCGTGTGTGTATGTGTGTGTGTGTAATACCAACTTTCTCCCTGGCTGGTTCCATCATTTAACCCTCATCGATCTGCTTTTAGGAGAGAGTAGTTGCAAGTTGTTGTGTGCCAGACATTGGGCTCAGTGCTGGGAATCTTCCCACAAGTAATACAGCAGTTGTTCCTGCCTTTAGAGAGACTTGAGTGTAGTGGACAAAACAGACGAACTAAGTTAACATACAAATAAATGAAATAACCAATTGTGATTAGTGCTATGAAAAATAAACACTGCTGAGATAATCAATGAAAAGGGATACTTTAGATAAAGCATCAGGAAAAGCCTTTCTGAGAAGTGACATTTAAACAGAGATGAAGAGGATAAAGAGGCAGCCATTGTGAAGGGCAGGGGAAAGTGCCTTCCAGTCTGAGGCAACAGTGTGTGCAGAAACATTCCTTGAGAAAGAGTTAGGCATATTTGAAAACTGACCTAAGGCCTATGTAGCTAGAGTAGATATTAAAGGTCAGAGTAGTACGGGATGATTGAAGAGTTAGGCATAGCCAGGTCAGGCAAGTCCTTATTGTCGTGACAAAGGCTGGCCTCATCACCTGGTACAACTGGAACCCACTAATAGTGTTCAGCCATGGAATCGATGAGAAGTCTTGGAAATGACACTTCAAGGTGTGATACTAGGAGTGGGTTGTGAGGTGGGATGCAGGTTGAGAGCAGTAATTCCCTACCAAACAGGTACATGTGGCTGCTCCTTAAGGTCATCATTAGCTTTGGTACAACACACACTCTCCACAGAGTCTTAGTAGATGTTCTTACGTTTATGGATGATCATACCAATATGAACAGAGAGATCGAGTTATTAGTCAATAACCACACAGAGAGGAGAAGGAAGTAAATATTAGAACCGTAATACATTCCTCCCATTGGAAAGTAGACAAGAACATATTTCATTAAAATGCACATTGTTTTTTAAGAGAAATACGTTCACAGTCTCTGAGCATCATTGATACGCTTTGAATAACCCTAAGATAATTTCTTCTGGGGATAAGACTATAATTGAGGTAAATCTATACTTCAATTTTAGCAGCTTAAATTTTTCTTCCAGAAGCTTGTTTGGGGTTAGGACTAACTTTAGAATTGCTTTCAATGATTGAGGTCCTTCTGCAACCCTGCCAGAGAGTAGGAAATTCACTTGATTCCAGAGGCTTTCTTCCCCACTGACTTGTTCCAGAAGGTTCAACAGTCTCAGTATTAATGGTTTTAAGAATTAATAAACAGTTTTGTTATTTTAAATAGTTTAAAAATTGTTAAAATGTGTTAACAATCTTCAGAGCAAGATATTTTCTTCTTACGTAAAAAAATCACAAGAAATTGGCTTTACTAAATAAGAGGAGGAAGGCTTTAAGTGGTGTGGTCTGACAGTAATTTGTATTAGAGTCTAGAGGAGCACATTTGTAATGTCTTGTGGTAGTACATTTATCTCTTGGTGACAGAAGGAATAATTGCTTTAGAGAGCATATCAGTGGCTGTTTAAAAATTTAACTCTTTATTTCCTCAAACCCAAGGCTACGTAAGTGAGAGAAGAAAAACATGAGAAATATAATTCAGGTAAAATAGGAAATATTTGTTAAACAACAACAACAACAAAAAAATGCATTATCCATTGTCAAAGACTGGTGAAAAGCCTGGAAGAGTAATGAAAATAATTTTCATTATACACAAGTAAATATCATTCATGTATTGCTATTACTGTTGTGTACTATTATTATTTCTGGCTGTTATTTGTAATAGCTTGTGGAACATGGTTTTCAAATTAAAAACACCTAGATAAAGTGGTTTTTGTTCAAAAATGAACTGTATTTAATAAGTTGTTAATTATTAGGCTTTGCTGTCTTATGTTCTCAAATTTGACAGCCTTAATGGCTTCTCGAATACTATCCTTTTTTAACCTATTCTTTTGTATGAAGTTTGTTCTTCTTCAAGTCCTTGATTTCCCTTGAAAAGGGCTGTTGATATTTATGTCTCCCTCGGCTTCCAGTCAGCTCCCTGAGGGCTAGAATGGCATCTTGTTTGACCCCATCAAAAGGTGCAGTGCTTGGGTATAGTTGAAGCGGCACCTCAAGACACAGGGGTCACATAATTTATTGTTTAAATTGATCATGTCTGAAAGTGAAAGACAGATTAATAATTATGCTGAGACAGCAGATGTAAACAGTCCAAATCAAACCAGGATGCATGATTACTCTTCTTTTAAGGCAGCCAGGGTGGAAACACAGGTAAGACTCTAGCAGAATCAGATTTTTAAAGATATCCTAATTATTCTTCAATTTAACATGGAAAGATTGAGCCACAAAAATATTTTAAATTATTTTTATTATAACCCTATAGAAACCCACAATTAAACACTAAATATGATTTATTTTGTCCCCCCAAAGTGACTCACCTTTAAAAAAGAATGAGGAGATGTGTGTGTATATGTGTGTGTATCTATCCAAAGTGTGTGTGTATATATATATAAAGTATATATATCTATCTATGATATGATGTCATATTTTTAGACTTATTTGTATTTTTTCTCTTAAATCTATTGATTTTGCATAATGTAGGAGCACACAATTTTGAAAGGAACTGATTTCCTGAAAGGGTCCAGCCATACATTGAAGGAGGGGGTAGATTGCCAAACTAAAAATGCATTTGTGTTAAACAATATTCAGCTTGTAGCTGGCACATAGTAGGCATTCAATTAATATTTTAGAGTGAATGAAAAAATAAATAAATGATGAATACTAGCTTAGATTCTTTTCCCTGTATGGCCTGTGGCTAGCTAGGTTCATGCTGTTTCTTCAATTTATCGAGGTCACTTTGAATTCTGATCTTTTCTTCTGAGGTGTTAGCAGTCCCTTCTAACTTGGTGTCATCGGAAAAATACTACCTGTATGAAATGTGTGATTGAGTTAAGCTAGGAGAGTCATGTTGGACATTTTCTTAAACTAGAACACAGCTGGAAATTATTACACAACCAAAAGCATACTTCATTTCGGTCTTATCAGGCCAGCCTTGTCCACATTTGACTGATTTTTCACTTATCATCCATAATCAATCACTCAATTTCTTCACTAAATAGAAAATAAGATGCACAATGAAGCCTCATGAAAATTAAGAGAAGAGAAACGATAATAGGTTAGGGCACTAAGGAAATACCTTGTAAACGTACTTTGTAAATTATACTCGAGTGCATACCTATTGTATATGCCTCAATAGGCAAGACTTGACACATAATGTATAGAAACAATCTATTATCGATTTTCCCATAGGGCAGATGTAAAATCGCGAATGCACTCATATTCCTCTTTCAAAAATTTTGGTAGAAAAATATCTTACTGTTGGAAGCTTAATTCTCTTCAAGTTCTGTAACCAATTCACTATTTAGTTATCGAGAAAGCTTTTTTAACATCAAGAAATAATAATCTCGTGTTAAATTAAAAATATTTAGTCTTCTAAAATGCACAGGGCAAATTTTTAGATTTTTTAAAATACAAAGATGAATAGCAGGAGGTAAGTCAATCAGTGATATGTATGCAACATAAAGGAAATAACCGAGATAATTTACCGGGTAATTTAATTCTCTTTTGCATTTTTTTCTGATAAATGAAGTAAAAGTTACCTCACTTGAATTTATATTTGTAGATTCATGTCACCATGGAAACTACTAAGCCATTGCTCAAAGATTAGTAGACTGTATCTACATTTTGTTCTTTTTCTTTCCTATTCTAAAATTTAAAGAAGACTTTATTGTGTTTCTATTATTTAAAAAAATGAAGTGCTGTTTTACTGACATATAAAATAATTAAAAATTTTTAATTTTTGTGCCATATGTCTTTTTCCTTTGGGGGAAATATGACAATGTAGGTAAAACATAAATATTTCCCCGGAGTAAGTTTACATGGCAAAGGGAAAAATATCCTTCTAATGATAAAGTCCCCTCTTCTAAAACACATTTAAAGTTCTGTAACATGTTTTAATGGCTCAGGACCATAGTCGCAACACTCCTTTTGATCCATAAGTGGCAGTATCTATTTGTATGAGGAGGTACAATTGGCAGTGTGCATTCCCAATGTTGATGATGATCTGTATGTCACAGGCTTCATTTCCAACAATGCTATATGTAAATTAGTTATACCTTCATGCCAGGGTAGAACGCCATTCACAGAGTAATTGCCAACATTCTTCCTGGTCATTCTACACATGGAATGAAAATAGCCATTTAGAGATCTATTTCTATAAATTAACAGGATAAAAATATTATGTTGTACACATTCTTTACATTATTTTTATAACAGTTATGTTCATTTTTGGTTACATATTTAACATTATATAAAATGGAATTTTAATGTCCCTTCAGTATTTAACCTACTCTCAACATTTTTTAAACATCTAGTGATTTTATATTGTTTAGAGTATAAGAACTATATAAAAATATATTCTGTTGCAAATTATTTGAAAGTCTTTAAATGCCATGCATGAAATATATGTTGATTAGATGTGTGAGAAATTACTCTCAGTTACTGTGGTAGTACATAAAGCACAAATGTTTAAGTTAAATTTTTTGCTTTACTAAACAGTGTTTGCTGTTTCTGAGGTTTTCTTTTGATTTCTAAGAGGAGCAGTACACATGGACCTAAGCACAAATAATGGCAAAGATAATTGTTTCAAATGACAAGAGCTTAAAATTCTTAGGGAGGGAAATTTAGCAAGCAGACTTTGAAAATCTATGAAGTGAGAAAAAGGTACTAATAGGTGAATTAGGAACATAGACAATTTTTATTATAGCTTCTGTGGGCTTTCCTCATTCCATTTAAATTTTCGCTCATTTTAGAAATGTAGTGATGTATACTCCTACTTTTCAGTTTCACAGCAAAAGTGAAACAACTGCTTTCCCCCCACACAAAATGATTTGTAAATGCATTCTGTGAATAAAACACATTAAACGCCATTTGCATATAGTACGTTAACACATGAGGAAAATGGTTCACACAGTACATTAGGAAGGAAATAAACAGAAATGACTTTAAAATGCCTGCTATATTTATAACAATTTAAAAGATAACAGAGCAATGTATTTCAGGTGGATTGGACTTAATTCAGTGACGATGTTTTCTTTAGAAGCCCTTATTTACTAATTTTTTTAAAAAACACTCCTTTGCCAATTGCAGAGCTAAGCTGCCAAGATTTTCAGAGCTGACCAGGAGGTGGAGATCTCATGCAAATGAACTCTTCCTCTTGGCTGGCAGCCCACAATGACTGATTCAAAAGAACACTTTAACCCAGAAGATGAGTCTGAGCTGATTATTGCTGGCCAGAAACCACTCCAGTGTTCCATGCTAGGTGGGAGGTTGCCTTCCAAATACTATATTACCTTCCACAATTTACTGGCTCTATTTCCAAAAAAGGAAGGGTTCATGTTTTCTCTCTTTTTTAAAAGCAGAAATCCCCATATATTAAAAACCATCCTATCTTTAAATTAAATTTCTAAGCACCATTTTCTATTTCCCTCAACTTATATAACAACTGCTTACAGGAGTGTATGTGTACCTCTTTATTCCTAGGCTGTCTGAATTTTACATGGCTAAGTTTCAGTGTTTAATAATATATTGAATCTGAAAGAAATGTTGAAAAATATATAATATGTGTAAGTCTCAAAGTTTTATTAGTTTTTCTGGTGTGAACTGGCATATGATGTAATTTTGAAGAATAGTATAACGAAGGTATGTTGAATTGGCGAGATGCAAGTCCAGCAGTATATTATAACATCGTCATTTTACTTCAGATTCTGGTTTCGTATACACTTCCGCCTTAGGTAATTTACATAAACATGCATAGTCTATGAATAATGCATAAACCTTATTTTAAATGCAGAGCTTTCAACTCTCACAGTGCACTAGTATACACACCCATTTGATTGGCTCTGCTCTGTTTTCATTACTCGCAATTTCTTGGAACACAAAAGAGGTTGAAAAGGCTGACAGGAATGGACAGTATTTTTTCTTGTGTGTGTGGGAAATATTTGTTTCCTTTTCAAAGCAATTGGTGTTGTAAAGTTTTGTCTGTGATTATTGTTCCTGGTTGTTGTTATTTTTTTCCAAGAAAGAATGCATTAAAATGTCTGAACCTACAAAACAGCAATCACAATCAGATACTTTATTTATTTTTTTATTTTTAAAGGATACTGCAGAAATTATTTTCTATTTGCATAAATCTGAACACTAGGCTATAATAAGGAAGCAACCATTAGACTTTTGGGGCAATATCCCAATTATACTTGACATAAGTGGGTAATCTTAAAGCATTGATTGAATAGTTATGCATCCAGAAAATATAAAAAATTTAGCATTAAATTGTGTTTATTCAAGTAGAATTGAATATTCTGATTAATGTACACACATAATGAGTCCTCTGCATTTGAGACATTGTGTGATTACTTTGTTTTCATATTAACTTATCTATATGAAATAATCTATCGTATGATATGAGGATATAGATATTTTTATTAAAATGACAGTAATTAAATAAAAAGCAATACAGTGGTATGTAAGAACTTTAATAAAACATTTTATGTGTTTACTAATCACCCTATGATTTAACATTTTTGATATTATTACTAAAATAATAATGCTCTGCTTTACAATAGTAAGAAATTTCCAATTTCTTTTAAAAATTTATTTCTTATTGTCATTTTTTATTCCTTTTTTCAGTTTCTCCTTATATATCTTCAAGACTTTGTTCCTTTTTCTCTTCTCTGCTTTTTTCCCTTTTTGCATAAATTTTCTTTCACTCTCTATTTTAACACATTGTTGGACATTAATCACCAAATTATACCTGATATTATCTTTCCTTTTATTAATTCTGTCTTTTACTTATTTCTTTTAACGTCGAATTAAGCTGTTATGAGAATTTCTCCCATTTGATGAATTCTCTATTATGCTACAGAAAATGGATATTTAGTTTAAGTGAAAAAGGAGGAGCTTTTGCTGCTAGATTTACTTTAGGGAGTACTCTCCCTTTGAGGACCATAAAGTCTTGATTTAATTATTTTGCAGGGAGTTACCAAATTCTTCCTTTGTAGGTTTACATTAGAGACACTTGGAGATTAATGAGCAAAAGAAATCTTATGGGTCACTGTGTCTGGATATTATGCAGAGCTTGAAGACAATGAGCATCCATTGACAGTAAGACAGATTTAAATACTAGGGAAAGAGGTGTGAAGCGGAAAACTTAGGTTCACTCTTACTGACCGAAATTTAAAGGGGCTAGAAGCAAACTCAAAATAGTGCACTTCGCCTACAAGAAGGTGAAGCAATTTTCTTCAGCATTTACTGTGAGAAAATGAAATTACACCTGGCAGATGTTGTTCTAGTGATTTAGAAACAAAGGATACAAAAAGTTGGGGAAGCATATGCATAACTAGTCAACTATGTTACCTTGCTTCAAGAGAGATAGTCAACTGAAGTTAAAAATAAAACTAAAGTGGTTTATCTATTTATCAATCCTATGATTATATTTGGTTGTAAGCAATATGTTTCCATTTAAATAATATATTTTTGCTTCTTTTTATCTAGTTTTCTTTGGTTTTACATGCTGAGTATGAATGCTCCTAACCCAGACTATTTAGTAGAAAAAAGCAGATGGAATTTAGAGGACTAAGCACAGTCAAAACTTCTTTCATGATGTCTGGACTCCCTGGAACTTCATGTAAGTTTGAGTAAAATGCTCATATCCAGTGTGAAATAAGCCATATCCAGTAAAATGTTCATATCCAGTCTGAAACAAGCCTCACTTCACAATGAGGATTCTGTAAGCTGGGGGCAGCTTTTGTACATTGGGCTCCTGAATCTTGCCAATAGTGGTCAGATGGCATACACTAGAACAGATATCTCGAGCAAAACACCTGGAAGAAAGTCCTTTAACTTAGAATTTTATGACAGCAATAAAAAAGTTAAATGAAAATGATAAGATCTATATCATGAAACGAAACTATCTTCAGCCTAAGATACATCAAACAGTCATCAAATTTTAATTTAATTATTGTGTTCCACATCATTACATTCAATTATATTTCACATTACAAATTTAAAACACAAAAATCTCATTCTCTAACAATTTTTCTTGTCCTCAATTTTAACCTCTCTCCTAGGAAATCTGTTCTTCACACTCTTAGACACACGTTGTATCTTAATTCCTATGTTTCCTAATTACTTATCCATCTTTTGAATCTATTTACTTCTCCCTGCACAGAAACATATGACTGAATATCTTATCTATTCTCTCATCAATATCTTGGTTATCTGATATTCCTATTATTTATTGCACCTGCTTAGGAAAACCACAACTGTGAGTCAATTCGTCAATCAGGTTTCTAAGCTACTACTGGCATAGGAGTACTTCTAAATGTCACACACAACCATATATATGTCAGTTCAAATTTAATTCAGTCCAAATTTATGATGTCTAAGCTCATCTGGAGCCTTAGTGGAGCAAATCAGTCTTCACATTTTGTACTTGTTTGTTTCTTTTCATGTCTTTCTGACCAGTTCTTTCTTGGATTCCATGAGTTCATCCCTCTCCTTCCATCTCTTACAAATTAGCCTCCAGTAGGCTTCCATCATTGTCCTTGTTTTACTGTTCTTTCCACATGCTTTCTTTGGAAGTTTCCATCAACCTTCATGGTTTTAACTTCTGTGTCTATTCTTAAGACGGTTATTTCTACATCTTCTACCCTTCATCTACCTACTCAGAGCTTTATTTACTGTCAACATAAAGCAAGAATTATTCCATTAAATACAACTCAGATCATGACACAATTCTGTCAGTATTCCCCAAAGACTCCCCATCTTTCTAAAAATTAAATTTAGAATTATTATCTGTGTCTACAAGGCCCTGCACCTTCTGTGTCATATCTCCTTGCCTCTATTACCTCTCTGAATTCACCTCTTACTGCTCTCTGCTCACTCTGCTCCAGACACACATGCCAGGAGGAGTCTGTCTCTGGGAATTTGCATTCTCTTGCTCCCATTGTAAGTCCTGTTTTCAAGATATGCTAGTGACTCACTCTCTTATTTTGTGCAGTGTTTAATTGACACTTATCAGTGAGAATTTTCTGGACCACTGTATTTAAAACTACACCATTTTTTTTTTTTTTTTTTTTTTTTTTTTTTTCCTGGTGAGATGGAGTCTTGCTCTGTGGCCCAGGCTGGAGTGCAGTGGTGAAATCTCGGCTCACTGCAAGCTCCGCCTCCTGGGTTCACACCATTCTCCTGCCTCAGCTTCCTGAGTAGCTGGGACTACAGGCATCTGCCACCACACCTGGCTAATTTTTTGTATTTTTAGTAGAGACGGGGTTTCACTGTGTTAACCAGGATGGTCTCGATCTCCTGACCTCATGATCCTCCCGCCTTGGCCTCCCAAAGTGCTGGGATTACAGGCGTGAGCCACCGTGCCTGGCCTACACCCTTTTCTTTAGTCTTCACAAATATACTCTCTACTCACATCTCCTGCTTTGTTTTTTCTATTGCATTTATAACCATCTCTATCTTTTACTTTTTTATTTTGTTTGTTATCTGCCTTCTTTCCCATTCCTCTCTCTTCCTCTGGTAGAGAACAAACCCCTTGGAAGTAGGGATTCACGTTTATTTTTATCACTGTTATATCTCCAGAGCCTATCTTAATGCCTGTGATAGAGGTGGTTGTTCACTAAATAGTTGAATAAATGGAAAGATCATAGGCCTAGAATTGCAGAGTTTGCTAGTGGTATTCAGAATATTAGACTCACAGGAAGGGAAAATTGGATTTCTTGAACCTCATAGGTACTTGTAAGAAGGTAATTGGGTAAAGGGAAGCTTATATGAACCCTTCTCCTTTGGTAATTACTGGCATAGAAGGAAGAATAAAAAGGAAAACATTGGAATTCACCTTATATGAAACACTATGCATTAAGAAACATTAGTATCAAGGAGAAAAAAGTAAAGGCTTTCTTATTTCATTAGCAAAACTTGATTTATCTTCTCTGTTTGGGTCTAGAGTCAATCTGTGGTTCCAGCCAGGCTATCACATATAGCTCTGGTCTTTCTTTATTTCTTTCCTCTAGCTCTCATTCCCTCCCTCTTTTCTTTTTCTAATGTTTCTCTTCTTTCCTTTCTATTCCATTATACTTGCATACAAATGTATTTCTGTTACTATAAAAATTACTGCTTTTGCACACGATCCAGTTTTTTTTTGAGGCAATTAATTATGCTAATGGTCTACTGATACAATCAATTCAAAGATAGCCAAGAAAAGATTATGGCTACATCCATAACCCCAGTATTATTTGAAATAAGCCCAGCAGCCAAATAAAAGAACTAAGTAAATGAAGACTCCAAATTTAGAGATATTTTTACGTTAGCACATTCCCTAATTGTCAAGGAAATTTTACTAATCTAGAAAGTTGCTGCAGTCTCTTTTGACTCAAAAACAAAGCATCTAAATTGATAGTCCATGTGGTGTTACGGCCACAAATATTTTGTCCTTAAGCTATGAATGTGTAATTCTTTCTTGAAAGTTGTTGAGGTATTTGGCTCACTAAAATCCTGTGGAAATGAGTGCTGTAGATTTATTAGGCACTTTTTAGAAATGCATTTCTTTTGTGTTTTAAATTAGTTGCATTTTAATGTCATTGAACATGCCCTTGTTCTTGTTCCCATTTGTGGTCTTGTATCCAGTGGGAATTTATAGGGCTCAGATTTATTTAAATTATGCTGATGTATTTGATCTTTCAACATACAGTGCACGGTAAAAATGGGTGGCTGTCCATATCCATAAATGAAATATGAGGGAAAAGGCATACTGATAAATTCTGTACTAAATCAGGTTTAATTAGATATCAAAAAGGGATAAAGCCGGGCAAAGTTTCCACTCTAAATGTTACGGAGATCTAAGATCAGAAAAAGAGAACGTAGATATTCAATGGTATATTATAAAACATTTTCTGAATATGATAGATGACAATGCTAGAAAATACTTCTAATTCAGCCAATCCACTTGTTGAGCAAAAACTTACTCTTCATTAATTTGTGTAATTTCACTTTACAAATAGCTTAGGAAAATCTTTCTACCCACAGTAGTTAGGCTTGTAGAACTATCATCATTCTTGTCTACCTTAGACCCTTAGAACTGTAGATATATCACTACTGATCCATATTTGGCATAGTTATGTTTCTGCTTTTGGAATTGGGGCAGTATTTGATACATTTTAAAGCATTATGTGTAAATTGAATTTTATGTTTAGTACCCTGGGATTGCTTGTTAATTGAAAGAAATTAGTGAATAACAATTTTCAGTATTAAATATTATTATAATATACGGAGTTTACTTAAAATGAGATAGTCTTACTGGTTTCAAGGATTCATGTACGTATGTGCAAAAATATGTTTCCTTGTCACAAAGGCATATATTATTACTTTTCACTTTCCACATGTGCCTGTCCACTCTCTTCATCTGTCTTCTTCCAACACACTTGCCAAAGAAGAAGTAGGTACTACTAGAATAGTTTTAGGCATGCGAAAGACAGGTCAGGACATTTGGAGCAATGTCTTATGTCTCTCCCATTCTGTTTGTTCCCCATGCTCACTCTTCACCCTGGCCTCACCTTTCCTTATATGGCATTATCTTTTGCCAAGGGATTTAAAACATGGCTAACATGAATAGTGTGAGCTGTAACTAAGGTTGCTGAATTTATGCTTGTGGGTTCTTCTCCATATCTATTTTCTAATTATAAAAGCAAACTAGACTCTAAAAATTAGCAATCAACAGATACCTGTTTTAAGTTTATTTAAAAACAGTAGCAAATGCAGAGTGTTATGACCGAATATGTTTAAATATGTTAAATACATGGTATTTAAAATGCTAGCAAAATTCCAAAAGAAATGATAGTTCTAAAAAATTATGTTTCCATCCTTTAGAGATGTATGTAGCTAGTTCATTTCACAAATTTGATTATTTCCTGTGCTAGAGAACAATTTGAAAATTTTACTAAAACTTCAGAATTTTGAGAAACTGACTGATGTAGGAAACTCTAAAGTTTCCACACCTAGATTTAACTTTCTTTCATAAACCCACAATTCCTTTAAACTTTTATCAATGGTTTTGAGCCTCTGCACTTTGCTCCTGTCCTTCCAATGCCCTAGTTTGTCTTTCAGTATGATAGCCACAGTCATCTGCCATGGCACCACTACTTTCTTGCATATTAACTATGTAAGTATTCTCAATATATTAAACTCTAGGGTTATAATTCTATGTTAGCTGTACTGTTTCAGAATGTCGGATCCATGTGTCTATTCCTGTTTGGAAATAAGAATTCCTTGCCACCTTCTGCTATGCTACTGATTCCATCTCCCTCTATCCCCTCTAGGATCATTTTCCATCAATCACGTTCAGTCCCTGATACCTTTTCAGGCTTTTTTCCATTTTGCATGGACTCCTTTTTCCATTGTTACATACGTACGGAACTTTTTTTTTTTTTTTTTTTTTAAACAGAGTCCACCCAAGCTGGAGTACAGTGGCACGATCACAGCTCACTGCAGCCTCAACTTCCTGGGTTCAGGTGATTCTCCCCGTTCAGCTTCCTGAGTAGCTGGGACTACAGGCATGTGCCACCAAGCCTGGCTAATTTTTCTATCTTTTGTGGAGATGAGGTTTCACTATATTGGCCAGACTGGTCTCAAACTTCTGAGCTCAAGTGATCCACTCTACCTGGCTTCCCAAAGTGTTGGGATTATAGGCGTAAGCCACTACGCCCTGCCTATAGCTAACCTTTTTATTCTAAAATTGTTTTTTTCAAGTTTGCTGCAACAAATTAATCAACAGTATAATCACTTCCTTCTTTTCTTGTGTATTTATTTAAGGCATTAGTACTTTGGTGCCTCAAGTTTTCACTTCTTATTTACTGACAGACTCAACAGTCAACTATTCTTTTGATTTTTAGTCTTATCAAATGTGAAAACAACATCTCAGTTATTTCCCTTCATTTTTCATCCATTCCTAATGTTGCAGGACTTTTCCTTAGTTCAGCTAAAAATGGAGTCCTTGTCTGTCCCACAGCCATGAAAATTTAGGCTCGCAGATGGTTTGAAGGGTGAGTGAAGCAGGGTTTTATTGGGTGAAAAGGAAAAAAGATGGGAAACAGGGACTCTCACTAGGTCAGGCTCCCTGCTAGAATAGAGTGCTTCCTGCCCGCAGCTTGAATCTCAGGTTCCAAACAAGAAGAGGAGGGGCCAGGCTCCTCCCTGCTGCAAATGTCATGAACTTCCTGAGGCTCCACCGCAGTGGGCAGTCTGGTTGGAGTTTCTTCAGGGCGCTTCTCCCACCTGGCTGTCTCATTTCCCACTGTAAAGAAGTACACTTAATTGCCCTTAGATAAAGGATAAGGAAGAAGACTGATCTTAACTGCTTCCTGCTGACAGGGGGCGCTGTTTTGGGGAAACAGCAGTGAGAGCTTCCCTAGAGGCCTAAGGGTTCCCAGCAGAAGGGACCATTGTCAGAGGCTCAGATTGCATGACTGTTTGGAGTTTAATGGCCTGAAGGCAGGAACAGACAAACAAGGTTATTAGAAAACATGCATCAAAAGAAAACAAGGGGAGGGGTAAAGAGAGCTCAAAATTCCAACGCCCTTTACCAGTTTGTACAGGGAGAGGGAGGCCAAAAACCTGACTGGCAAAAAAACTTTACCCTTTTGCCAGCATGTTGGGCTTCTGGGTTCCCTTCCTCTGAGCCCAATCCTAAGCTGACCAGTTTAAGGTGTGGAAAATTAACTCTTTCCAGTTTGGAGGATGCATCTGAGGGGAGTGTCCTGTAGTACAGAGACAGAATTACCTATTAGTGAAGGCAGAAATGAGGAGAAGAAAGGAAAAGGAAGACCTTTTTCCAAAGGAGTCCGAGGGTTTCAGGATGCATTTGAGAGGGCTGCAGTCTGAAGATGAATGGCTACCCATCTAGAAAGAGTAGAACAGGCATCCCTGGTTCCCTTCTCTTCCTAGCAGATACTTAGAGTATGTGAGGTAAAGAGGGAAGAGTGTCCTCTTTCCCTTCTTCCATCCTTGCATCTCTGAGTCCCAGCGACCTTGGCAGGCCCCTCCATGAGTGTCAAAGCAGCTTGCACCCATGAAGTAGGGAGGGCCTAGAGAACAGAAGTTATCTGCTCTCACCTATGCCTCTATCTGCACTACTGTCAGTAGTCTTGGAGTTCCCTAGACCTTATTTATGCCATGGGTATTAATGTGGTCTTCATCCATGAAACAGAAAGCTTGGGGTTGGCTAAATCAGCAGGAATCAGCCATGCTTACGTGCGCTGTGCCTTTTAACCTCTGTTGTCATTTGCCTCTGGATCCCTCAGATCCAGTTTTCTTTGCTAGGGCTTTGACCTGAAGCTTGGAATTGAGTCTGGGACAAACATGTGTCTCAGGGGGCATTTCATGAACTCCTTATCATAGGCCAAATGTTGAGGTGAAGCTGTGGAATTGAGTCCTGCTCTAACAAGGGAGATAAAAGTATGTCTCATGACACACCCAGATAACTGGTGGCTATAGTTAAGCTTGCTAGGATTTAAGTGCAGGATGCTTGGCTTCGGTTACTTCCCTTGGTCTTACTTTCCCAAAAAGGAAACCTTCTTGTGATAGGCATCCTATTTATTCCATTACCTGGTGGGATTTTCAGGGTAATTGCTCAGAACTAGAATATTGATCCAGATTTTTACATTACCCATCCCTCTTGTTCTTTCTGAGCTCGTGCTAGAGATTGCCGGTTGGTTCACAGGACCAAGCAGGGTTAGTCTAAAATGTCAGCAAAACTTGAAAACAACTAATGAGTTCAGAATTTAGTGACAAATGTATGATAAATTTTGGAACATAATCTCCCTCTCTCCAGTCCTCATTTTTGTTAAAAAACAAATCATCACAGGACTGAGTGGTTTACAAAATAAACTTCAGTCTTATACTTGGCCTGATTATTTGCATAATGTGCTGCAAGAGTAACTATTTCTGCTTAGGCCTTTTGGATTGGCTTTGATAGAACTCTGTTCCACAAGGAATCTCAGATAAGGCCTTTTAAAGTCGAGCCCAGCCACGGGTTTATCCTCAAATACCTGTGAGTTGGGTGATCCTCTCTTCTTAAGGTCCCAAGATAAATGGCTCCTGGATCTGTTAGAAAGTGACGTTCTTTACTGACCACTGGTCAGAAACCCTTTATAGGGACTGCATAGGCAAGGGTATGAGGCCAGTTTCTTCCATGGGGCTTTTATTAGCTTTACAAGTCGAAATTGACTCCTTAAGGGAAGCATACACTTCCAGTAAAAGCCTTAGTAAAATAACCATTTTTTTTTCCAATTGTGTCCTGTTGCAAAAGAAAAATGGATTCTTACTGCACTGATGCAAACAACTATATTGCCATAAGTTAAGAACACTCACGGATAGTTTCCAAATTCTAGAGGAACCAGGCAGAGAGAAATAAATATGCTCCAAATTTTGTTCATAGGAGTGTATATCTTAATTATTAAAGGCCCTAAATAGTTCAAAATAAGTGTTCTTGACTCTGAAAAACAAAACAAGGATCAGCAATATTCCAAGCCAAAGTCAAGACGATTTTCTTCAGCTTCCTGAGTTCAGTCCATTTAATTAACTCTTATTTTGCTTGATATTTGTGAACATTTCAGGTCTTTATGAGTCCTGTACATTTTCCTTTATTCCAATGTTACAATCTCTAAAGTTATCAAGAGACTGCAGTTGAGAGCACCTGTTAAAATTCTATAGCTCATTAGAAACCATTTTCAAAAAAAGATTAAAACAAGACAACAATTGTCTGTGAATAGCAAAATGTCCAGGGTAGTTACAGTTAGAAACACAATTGAAAAAGAAGTTTGGTTATCTCTGTAGTTTATAATAACTTAATATAAAAACCATAGTTATGATTGATAGCATATACTCATACATTAGAATTTTAGAAATCCCATAAAATTTTGGAGTATATTAGTCCGTTTTTACACTGCTGATAAAGTCATACCTGAGACTGGGAAGAAAAAGAGGTTTAATTGGACTTACAGTTCCACCTGGCTGGGGAGGCCTCAGAATCATGGCAGGAGGTAAAAGGCATTTCTTACATGGTGGCAGCAAGAGAAAATGAGGAAGATACAAAAGTGAAAATCCCTGATAAAACCATCAGATCTTGTGAGACTACCAGTAGAACAGTATGGGAAAAACCTCCCCCGTGATTCAAATTATCTCCCACCAAGTTCCTTCCACAACATGTGGGAATTATGGCAGTATAATTCAACATGAGATTTGGGTGGGCACAGAGAGCCAAACCACATCATTCCACCCCTGGCCCCTCCCAAATCTCATGTCCTCATATTTGAAAACCAATCATGCCTTCGCAACAGTCCCCCAAAGTCTTAACTCATTTCAGCATTAACCCAAAAGTCCACAGTCCAAAGTCTCATCTGAGACAAGGCAAGTCCCTTTTACCTTTGAACTTGTAACATCAAAAGCAAGCTAGTTAATTCCTAGATACAATGGGGATACAGGTATTGGGTAAATACAGCCATTCCAGATGGGAGAAATTGGCCAAAACAAAGTCATTACAGGGCCCATGCAAACCTGAAATCCACTGGGGCAGTCAAATTTTAAAGCTCCAAAATTATATCCTTTGACTCCATGTCTCACATGCAGGTCACGCTGATGCAAGAGGTCAGTTCCCATGGTCTTGAGCAGCTCTGCTCCTGGGGCTTTGCAGAGTACAGCCTCCTTCCCAGCTGCTTTCACAGGCTGGTGTTGAGTGTCTGTGGCTTTTCCAGGTGAATGGTGCAAGCTGTCGGTGGATCTACCATTCTGGGATCTGGAGGATGATGGCTCTCTTCTCATAGCTCCACTAGGCAGTACTCCAGTAGGGATTCTGTGTGGGGGCTCCGATCCCACATTTCCTTTCTGCACTGTGCTAGAAGAGGTTCTCCATGAGCATCCTACCACTGCAGGAAACTTTTGCCTGGGCATCCAGGCATTTCTGTGCATCTTCTGAAATCCAGATGGAGGTTTCCAAACCCCAATTCTTAACTTCTGTGTACTCATAGGCTCAACATCATGTGGAAGCTGCCAAGGCTTGGAGCTTGCCTCCTTTGAAGCCACAGCCTAACTTCTACATTGGCCCCTTTCAGCCATGGCTGGAGCTGCTGAGATGCAGGGCACAAAGTCCCTAGGCTGCACACAGCACAGGGACCCTGGGTGAGGCCCATAAAACCATTTTCTCCTAAGCCTCTGGGTCTGTGATGGAAGGGGCTGCCATAAAGACCTCTGACATGCCCTGAAGTTATTTCCCCCTTGTCTTGGAGACTAACATTCAGCTGCTTGTTACTTATGCGTTTCTGCAGCTGGCTTGAATTTCTCCTCAGAAAATGTTTTTCTTTTCCATCACATTGTTAGGCTGCAAATTTCCCAAACTTTTATGCTCTGCTTCTCTTATAAAACTGAATGCCTTTAACAGCACCCAAGTCACATCTTAAATGCTTTGCTGCTTAGAAATTTCTCCTGCCAGATACCCTAAATCATCTCTCTCAAGTTTAAAGTTCCACAAATCTCTGCAGCAGGTGCAAAATGCCACCAGTCTCTGCTAAAACATAACAAGAGTGACCTTTGCTCCAGTTCTCAACCAGTTCCTCATCTCCATTTGAGACCACCTCAGCCTGGACCTTATTGACGTATCACTATCAGGCTTTTGGTCAAAGTCATTCAACAAGTCTCTAGGAAGTTTCCAACTTTCCCACATTTTTCTGTCTTCTTCTGAGCCCCCCGAACTATTCCAACTTCTGCCTGTTACCCAGTTCCATAGTTGCTTCCACAGTTTTGGATATCTTTTCAACAATACCCCACTCTACTGGTACCAATTTATTGTATTAGTCCATTTTCACACTGCTGATAAAGAAATACCTGAGACTTGGAAGAAAAAGAAGTTTAATTGGACTTACAATTCCACATGACTGGGGTGGCTTCAGAATCATGGCTGGAGGCAAAAGGCACTTCTTATGTGGCAGCAGCAAAAGAAAATGAAGAAGATGCAAAAGCAGAAACCCTGATAAAACTGATATAGGAATTATTAAGAAACAATTTTTAAGCAGCTAGTAAGGGCAAAAGTTATTGGTGGAAATTTTCTTATAATAAGAAACAACCCCTGAACCATCTCTTTTCTAACAGAAAAGGTGGCTTGAAGGGCTAGGCTAGCAAGCTTTGATATGCAAATACCCACCATTAGAAACTGGGTTCACTCAATATGACAATCCCCACCATTTTCTCCTTATCATCTGGTGTACCCAGTGTCAAGGCCACTTTCAGATAACACCATGTGTTCGGAACATCATGGAGACCCACATTTGCATATTAAAGAGCTAAGGTGAGAGGGCCAGGTTTTTTTGCAGGCTACGTAAATGACACACCTGGTCAAACCAATCCCCTGGACCCCATGGAAATCAGACAGTGCCTCCTCCAGCCTCCCAATATAAGCAGCCACTTTTCTGCTGCACATGAAGATTTTCTCTTTGTTCAATGCCCCCCCTCCCTCTGTCTCTGTATGGGGGAGCTGTTTTCTTCTTCCTTACTTCTTTCTTGCCTATCAAACTTTTCGCTCCTTAAAACCACTCCACATGTGCCCGTGTCACTTTATCTAAACTGGCGAGAGACCAAGAACCCCGGTGTGCTTCCAGTCATCGGAGTCTTATCAAAACCATCAGACTTTGTGAGACTACCATGAGAACAGTATGGAAGAAACCACCCCTATGATTCAAATTATCTTCCACTGGGCCCTTCCCACAACACGTAGGAATTAGGGGAGTACAATTTAAGATGAGATTTGGGGTGGGTACACAGAGCCAAACCATATCAATATATTAGCATTACTTACCAAGATATAACCTAAAGAAGATTGCGCATCATTTTGGCAATCCCATGTACCTAAATATGTCAAATATGGGCCCTCTGAAGTATCCAAAAAGCCAGGTGTCAGGAAAGACAACTTTGAAACTTAAGTTTGCTTTTGGGAAGGTTGTTAAATATGTTAAGTTCAAAACACTTGATATTATGAAATAGAGTTCCAGATTACCATAAATTATTTATTTCGCCAAAATGATGACTCAGACATTTTAAAGAAGCAAAAACCTTTTATGACCCTTTACAAATTTTGCCAGAGAGCAGATTAGCACTTTAAGATAACCTTGTTATAACATTTTACAAAAAAAAACCTACATTTTACTGTTCTAACATGCCTTGCATGCAAATTTATTTTTAGTAGTTGCATGTAAATTTATTTTTAGTAGTCTCAATTAGTTATGAGTTATAATGGTAACTCCTAGCAATTTTTAACTTTAAGGTAAAACTTGGTAAGTTGCTTTAATTGTGTGCTAAGTGCAGTCAATATTTGTCTTCTTAATCAAGGGTGTGATTAGTTCTATATGTCCCCAGGCCTTACCAATTGTGAAGCTGCAAGTGAGATAGTTCCCAAAACCCAAGATGCAGTTTGTAACCTTAAAACACAGCAAACCTTGCATCAGACCTGCATTTTACCAATAATCTTTAAGGCTGTTTTTATTTCTCAAAAGGTACCACTACTTTTATCTTCCCTTTAAAAAATATTAGATTCAAGCGCTTGTCTTTCTTTAGGCCAAATTAATTAGAGCTCTTTTTACAGATATCACGCATAGGACACACACAGACTGACAGAAGAAAACCCAGTGCCTGCGTGTGGTTCTTCAACAGACAGGGCTAGGAGAACATCCAGATATCAAATCAGAAAGAAACTTACTCTCTAAAGCAGGATTGCTAAACAAAGCCTGGCCAAGTAGTTACCAGCCATGCCCCCCAGGGTATAAAGCAAGATGGTGGCTTGCAGCATAAACCATACAGCAGACAAAGCACACCAGATTGGCCACAGCCCAAGACTAGCCCCACAAATCCTTTCTCACAGTTAAAGCTTTACTGAAAGTATAAATAGTAATAGTTGGGGGGCTGGCCTAGTAACAGGGGGAAAATAAAACTTTAAAGGTTTACTGCTTTAACTTTAAAGGTTTACTGATGTGATGAGAAGAGGAAAGAAAAAAAAAAACAACAGTTTAAAAATGCCTGGGGAAGAATCTCTTATTCTTGTGCAAGTGGTTCCTCCACCAGGGAGATTAGTTCAATTACTGTCTGATGGAGTAAAACCCCTTGGCTGGGGAAAGGGAAGGTTCCAGCAGCAGCGTGTGGCAGGGACAATGTGGGAACCTCGGGCCATGCTTCCTAGCCCTGGCACGGAAGGGAGGTTGGAGGGGAGCCCCTGCTCACTGGTCCCTTCCTAAAAAGGAAGGCAAAGGCCTTTCCGTGACCCCTGGGAGCAATAGTGTTTCGGGGTATGTTTCCTCCACCCTCACAAACCTTTTCCTTAGTTCACCTAAAGATGGGGTCCTTGTCCATCCCATGGCCATGAAAATTTAGGCTTACAGATGGTTTGAAGGCTGAGTGAAGCAGGGTTTTATTGGGTGAAAAGGAAGAAAAAGGTGAAACAAGGACTCTTGCTAGGCCAAACTCCCTGCTAGAGTGTTTCCAGCCTGCAGCTTGAATCTCAGGTTCCACACAGGAAGAGGAGAGGCCAGGCTCCTCCCTGCTGCAAATGCGTGAACTTCGGGAGGCTCCACCTCAGCCGGCAGGCTGATTGGAGTTTCTCCAGAGACACCTTCTCACCTGGCTGTCTCACTAATTTGAGAACATCAAACATTTCTTCTTGAAAAATGTTGATCCTTTGACTTTAATGAAATGATTAACACTATGTTTACATATGCACTGAATGCTTTGTATGTGCTATACACTGGTCTAAGGATTTTACATATATTACTGCAGATAATACTTATAACCATCCCGTGAGATAGACACCATACCTACCCCTATTTCACAAATGAGGAAGCAGAAACAAGGAGGCTAATTACCTCCTCAAGATAACACAGTGGTAGGACTGGAACTGTGGCATGCTGATTCCAGAAGTGACTCTACTACTATCTTGTCTTTGATATTAGTTTTGGGGCTGTCTTCAATGGACCACTCTTATGCTATAGATATATATGTTTTAAAATTACAAAGTCATTCACCAATACATTCTTGTAGGAATTACAGATAATACAGATAATATATGAGATGATAAATGAAAGTAGTCTATTATCCCCATACTCTAACTCCAATGTCATCCCAAAACGAAACTGTTGTGTGTTCTTTCAGATTGCTTTCCATGCATTTACTTATCAAGATAGGTGTCAAGGTAGATGTGCATATTTACTTGAGTTTTAAATATTTAATTTCAAAAATTGGATCATACTATAACTTTTTAATGATTTTACTTTCTTTACTTAATAATCGGCTTAGGAACTTAGAGGGATTTGGATTTTGATTTCGGTGTGTACAGATCTGCATCATTCTATCAATGGCAGCATACCATTCATAAGATAGAAATGGCTAACTTTTAGATTGCTTTCTATTTTTCGTTACTATAAAGAATGATCCAGTTAGTATTCTTGTGGACAAGTAAACAACACTTTCTGTAAAACAAATTATTATAGATTGAATTGTGAAGTTAAAAGGGTATGATCACTTGTAATGTTGATAAGAGGACTGACAAATATTCTTCCAAAAAGACTGCACGCAGGCTGGGTGCGGTGGCTCATGCACGTAATCTCAGAACTTTGGGAGGCTGAGGCAGGAGGATCACCTGAGGTCAGGAGTTCGAGAGCATCCTGGCCAACATGGTGAAACCCCATGTGTACTAAAAATACAATTATTAGTCAAAGCTTTCTTGTAGTCCGAGCTACTCAAGTGGTAGAGGTGCGAGAATGACTTGAATCTGGGAGGGGTGGTTGCCATGAAGTGAGATCGCATCATTGCACTCCAGCCTGGGCGAGTGAGGCTCCATCTCAAAAAAAAAAAAAAAGACTGCATCAACTCAGACTCCATCTACAGTGTACCAGAAATCTCATGTTATCACAGCTTTTCTGTCACTGGATGACATCAACAATAAATTTTGCCCATAAGATGAAAAAAATTGTATCTTTTTGTTTTAGTTTACAATTCTTTGATTTCAAATGAGTTTAATTAATTATGTTTCTATGTTTCTGGCCTTTTTACATTATTGGTCCATTTAAATAATTAGTTCTTATGTTATTTCCTTATTAATTTATAAGAGATAGTTATAAATTGTTATTCTTAGTATGTTTATTATATTTTTTTGCAAATATTTTATTTTATTTCATTAATTTTTACTATTTTCTTTTTCTCTCTTTTTAAAACATGGTTAATATTTCTGATAGCTTCTTGAATTAAAGTTTTAATTCATTTATTATCAATGTGCTTTGTTTTCTGATAAAGACATTTAAACTTCTGAAATTTTATTTCACTTCTATCATGTCTGCATTCCACAAATCTGGTATGTAGCCCCTTCTCATGCTACTTATTTCTAACCATTATATATTTTCGGTTTTAATTTTTCTCACTGATGAGTTATTTAGAGGGGTGTTTAAACTTTTTCCAAGAAAATATAAAAATAATATGTATATAAATGTCTTTTGTCTTACATATATATATACACATGTTTATTTATAAATAATTTACTGTTTGGTTATAATTCTGTTTTGGTGGGCATTCTGAAATTAATTTTGTGTTAGGTAAGTTAAATGTTAATTGGATGCTTTGTTTCAGTAACAATAATAAGATTCTAAATATGCATCTCCTCAGGATAGATCATAATCAAGTCAGAGCTATGTTATACATGCTGATTGAGAGAGGCTTAGCATGGAAGGAGAGTGATAATGGGCAGTGGAGTAACTAATTATTTGACCCCAGAGTAGATAATCTCATAAAGTCTTCCTCCTTTATTTAAATAAATTTTTAAATAATAATCATAAAATGAAATGGATATATCTTAGGCAGATGCATGTATATTTTTCACATTTATAGAACTTACACTTACTGAGCAAAAATATTATACCTTGTCATTTGCACAGTTTCAGTTTTAAATATTTCAAGAACAAATAAAATCTGCATGTGGCCATGTAGAATGACAGAATTGAGGTGGATTACATTCTGTTTCATTGTCTTTACAATCATTCCATTATTTTCAGTCTACTTTTTAAAGTCAGGAATATGTGTTACCTTAGAGGACAAAGACCACAGGAAGCAAGTCAAAGGATCTGTAATAGTAGGAAATGACTCTCCAAACAAATGCATGTAAAGAATCCACACATGTATGGGGAGCAATTTTATAACCGGGAGTTCTATGAATTAACTTCTAGGGAGAGTACAATATTTATTTATAGGATAAGTATAAATTGTGCTAATTTAAAGCTTATATATACATTGTTAAAACTCATCCATAACTATAACATTTATTTAGAACGTACCCAAAATATTTTGGGGCAGAAGTAAATTTACCACCAACATTGTTTAAAATTGCTGGAGCATGATGATAATAAAAAGCAGATGAACTCTGAATAGGTTTACTGACTGTTTTGATATTCTCTACACATAGTATACTCCTTCTTTCCTACTACTCCCACAACCAGCCCTTGGTATACTACTAAGGGGAAAAGGAAAAACTGTAAACAAATAATAAAATAATAATTGCTAAGACAGTAGATTTTAAATGTTCTCTCTACAAAGAAATGGTAAGTGTGTAAGATGATGGATATGTTTATTAGTCTGGTTTAATCATTCTACATACCATAACTTTACATTTTATCCCATAGATACATATAATATTATTGTCCATTTAAAATAAAGACAATAAGGGACTGAAGAGTGTTGCAGGCTTATCAATATAGACTTCAATACAAACGTGCTTTAAAGAAGGTAAAAGAGACAAAATTCTGTGTGCACGTTCTTTAGTGACATCTTGGCATATTTCAGAAAAATTTGGCAGCATAGCTATTATAAAAATACAAGAAATTGTATCAACTGGAAGGTTCAAGTCAAACACCATTTAATTGGGAACATCAATATAGAATTCAGTTTAAGAACTTACATTAAAAAACAAAGTTTTCCTTGTTCTTTTCCAAGATGGTGGTTTAGAGACTTTTAGTGTGCCTCCACCACTTGGAAATAGCAAGATGGTGCATAAAGATCAACTCCGAGATCTTTAATTCAAGAAAAAAACAGAAATCAACCAGACTCATGAAGGACACCCGAGAACCTGGGTGGAGGCGGAGGAGGATGGACATACAGTTCCCATGATTTCATTCAGTTGATAAAGATGAGTGAAGCCCAGTATGTGAGAGAGGCAGTAAGCCTCCCTCTGTTACTCATCTTTCCACTGGGGATAGGAGCAACCCAGGGCAACGGGGAGCACTTTGTTTCTCCCAAGCCCTGGAGGTAACTTGGGAGGGAGAGATTTAGAGATACTGTGAAGGAAAACACCAGGGAAAGCTACAAGGATTTTCCCAGACCCAGGATAAAGATCAGGATTCTACTTTTAATCTGGGTACATGGCCATTTTTAGGTGACTTAGCAGCATGACTGCGCAGGCATTGGAAGTAGCGTAGGGACCCCTGTAGCCAGAACTGTGAAAGTGCCTCAGCAGTAGGTGCTAGAAGTGTGCTCTCCCTTGTTACAGGCCTGGGGTAAAAGGAGAGCTACTTAGGTGCAGTTTCTCATGGGCCACAAGACTTGCAGCCATGGGCAGTTTGGTGACCTGAACCCGTCAATGTGTGCAATTGCTAGGTGCCTCAGCCTGCTCTCCCAAGACTGTGATGCATCAGGGCCATCTCTGCTCCACTCCAAGTTAGAAATCCAGGTATTCAAAGCACCCACTTGTCTGGACCAGCAGCCTGACCCCACCCCACACTTCATGGACCATAGATCATGGGGCAGTGGGATCTTCTCCATTCCATGTCTAGGCAGACCTCCAGGTATTTGGAGCACTTGCGCACATGGTTCAGCAGCCTGAGCTGCCCCACTGTCCCTGTGCAGAGATAGTGGTGCAGCAGGACCCTCTCTAGTAAACACCCAGGCAGATCTCCAGCCATTTGGAGCATCCACTCTCCTGGATTAGGAGGTTAAGCCACTCATCCCCATAAAGAGAACTTAGGACCAAGGATGTTTCCTAGCTTCATGGCTACGTACACCCTTGTGGAAGTGGTGGTTACCTACTGGATTCTCCTTTGGCATTGGTGCTTGTGCCTGCCATTGGGGAACATGTAGCTGACCTGCTTGGTTCAGTATTGCACATCTTGCTACCTAATCCCTTGGGACTGAAACAGGAGCTCGGACCACTGTTAATTCTATAAGTTAGCCTATTGTGTGAAGCAATAGAGAGCTTCTTTCAGTAAACAAGGATCAAGTATGTACCCAACCATGTTGACTGAAACTGGCTCTTATCCATATGCACCATCTACTGACTTGTGGTTCAAACTGCACAGCCCAATGTAAAAACTGCCAGCAGAAATGCATAGGGTTATAGAAGCAAAGCCAAAAACCCTAGGTAGCATTCTATACAGTCACACTCCCTAGGGAAGTGACGAAAGGGAAATTTTAAAAAAGTTTAACATTAAGAAATAAAAAGAAAAAATCCATCCTGCAAAAAAAGTTACAAAAATTAGAAGTGGCAATATCTCCAGATAAGAAGGAATCATCAGAGAATTCTTGAACTTAAAAAGAATTATGAATGTAGTGTCATCACTTGATATGGTTTGGCTCTGTCCCCATCCAAATCTCATCTTGAATTCTCACGTGTTGTGGGAAAGAATGATGGGAAGTAACTGAATCACGGGGGCAGGCCTTTCTCCTGCTGTTCTTGTTAGAGTGAACAAGTCTCACAAGGACTGATTGTTTTATAAGAGGGAGTTTCCCTGCACAAGCTCTCTCTCTTTGCCTGCTGCCACCCATGTAAGACATAACTTGTTCTTCCTTGCCTTCTGTCATGATTGTGAGACTTCCCAAGCAATGTGAAACTGTAAGTCAATTAAACCTCTTTCTTTTTTAAATTGCCCAGTCCAAAAAATTGAAGAGAAGGGACTCTCTGTAACTCATTCTATGAAATCAGCATCACCCTGATACCAAAACCTGGCAATGACACAATGAAAAAAGAAAACTACAGGCCAATATCCCTGCTGAACATGAACACAAAAATCCTCAACATAATACTAGCATACTGAATCCAAAAGGAAATCAAAAAGCTAACTCACTATGACCAAGTAGACTTCATCCCTGGGATGCAAGGTGGGAATACACAAATCAAAAAATATGATTTACCACATATAAAAAATTATAAACAAAAATGATATGATCATCTCAATAGATGCAGAAAAGGCTTTTGATAAAGTCCAACATCCCTTTATGATAAAAATCTTCAAGAAACTGAGCATCAACGGAATATACCTCAAAATAATAAGAGCTATCAATGGCAAACCCACATCTAACATTATACTGAACAGGCAAGGACTTGTGCAAAACAAAGATGCCCATTTCCATCACTCCTAATAAAAAAAGTACTGGAAGTCCTAGCCAGAGCAATCTAGGCAAGAGAAAGAAAGAAAGGGCATCCACAAAGAAGAAGTCAAATGATCTTTCCGCACTGAAAATACAATTCTATACTTAAAAAAATCCCACAGTCAGATTCACCAGGCTCCTAGAACTTCATTAAAATAAAGAACTTCAGTAAAATTTCAGGATACAAAATCAATGTACAAAAATCAGTAGCATTTTTATACACCCATAATGTTCAAGCTGATAGCTAAATCAAGAATGCAACTCTATTTACAATTCGCACACACACACACCCCTAGGAATACATCTAACCAAGGATGTGAGCTCTACAGGGAAAACTGAAAAATATGGCAGAAAGAAATCATAGATGACAAAAACAAATGGAAAATACATTCCATGCTCATGGATTGGAAGAGTGAACATCATTAAAATGGTCATACTGCCCAAAGTAATCTACAGATTCAATAATATTCCTATCAAGCTATGAATGTCATTTTTCAAAGAACTAGAAAAAACTATTCTAAAATTCATGTGGAACCATAAAAGAGCCCATATAGTCAAAGCAATCCTAGGCAAAAGGAACAAAGCTGGAAGCATCTCATTACCCAACTTCAAAATATACCATAGGTCTACAGTAATGAAAACAGCATGGGATTGGTACAAAAACAGACACATAGACCAATGGAACAGAATAGGGAACCCAGAAATAAACCTTCACACCCACAGCCATCTGATCTTTGACAATGTTGACAAAAATCAGCAATGAGAACAGGACTTCCCATTCAATGAGATGAGATGAGATAGCTAGCTAGCCACATACAGAAGAATGAAACTAGACTCCTATCAATCAACACATACAAAAATTAATTCAAGATGGATTAAAGATTTAAATGTAAGACCTTGAACTATAAGAATTCTAGAAGGAAATCTAGGAAATACCATTCTGGATATCAGTCTTAGGAAATAATTTATGACTAAGTCTTCAAAAGCAAATGTGACAAAAATGAAAATTAAGTGGAACCTAATTCAATTAAAGAGCTTCTGCACAGCAAAAGAAACTATCAACAGAGTAAACAGACAACCTACAGAATGGGAGAAAATATTTACATACTTTGCCTGTGATAAAGGTCTAACATCCAGATTTACAAGGAACTCAAACAACAAGAAAGAAAAAAAAAATCCCATTAAAAATGGGCAAAAGACATGAACAGACACCTCTCAAAAGAAGACATACAAGCAGAAAACAATCATATGAAAACATGCTCAACTAAGTATCAGAGAAATGCAAATCAAAATCACAATGAGATACCATCTCAAATCAGTCAGAATGGGAATTATCCAAAAGTCAAAAAAAAAAAAAAAAAAAAAAAAAAAAAAAAAAAAAAACAGATGCTGTCAAGGCTGCAGATTAAAGGTAAAGCTTAACCACTGTTGGTGAGAAAGTGAGCTAGTTCAACCACTGTGGAAAACAGTTTGGAGATTTCTCAAAGAACTTAGAACTGCCGTTTGACCCAGCAATCCAATTATTGGGTATATAGCCAAGAGAAAATAAATCATTCTACCAAAAAGACACATGTTTTCTTATATTCACCATAGCACTATTCCCAATAGCAAAGTCATAGAATTAACCTAGCTGCCCATCGACGGTGGAATGAATAAATAAAATATGGTACATATATACCATGGAATACTTTCACAGCCATAAAAAATAAGGAAATCATACCCTTTGCAGGAACATGGATACAACTGAAGACCATTATCCTAAGCAAACTCATTCAGAAACAGAAAATCCCACACATGTTCTCACTTATAAGTGAGAGCTAAACTTTGGGTACTAATGAACATGAAAATGGCAACATTAAACACTGGGGACTACTGGAATGAGGAGGGAAGGTGTGGGGCAAGGGCTGAAAATCTAACTATTGGGTACTATTGTCACTACCTGGGTGACAGGATCAGCCATAATCCAAACCTCAGCACTATGTGATATACCCATGTAACAAATAAGCCCAAGTATTCCCTGAACCTAAAATAAAAGTTGAGATTTTAAAGATAACTAAAATGAAATTAAATAAAATAGCTATATAAAAAACCAAATATCTTTCCATGTATTTTTTACAAGGTAAGGAATAAATCTTTCTTCTGGCCTGTTGTATTACTATCAGCATGTTTGATGGCTTTTTTTTTTTTTTTTAAAGAAACAGAATATATATTTCTTATATTTTTCACTGATGAGGAGATAATGTTGAAACCTTGAAGAAGCCTGTGTCTCAATGTCTCAATGAATGTTAAAATGAGGATTAGCAAAATCCACCAAAATTTATTGTTTGCATTCAAGACCTTTGAAAACTTTTGAACAAACAAATGAGAGGAAAAATCTGCAATTCAGAACTTACATTCTATACTTCAAAGTGAAAATAAGAGTTGGTTATCCTTAGTGACTGTAGAGGATTTTGGAAGGGCAGGATGAGCAGGAATAGGGTAGTCAGAGTGAGTCCTCCTTTGGCTTTGATGACTCACTGGTTTCCATCTTCCACATCCTAGAGTACTTACTTATTCTGTTCTTCATTGTCATTGTGTCTGGCTGAAGTCCATAATGAGTTTTTCATGTAACAATTGCATGATAATTGTAAAGTCATTATACTATTCTCTAATCATTAGTCCCACTTTTGTAATTGCATAGTGTAAAGGTCCTTTTTAAGTCTGCAGCTTCCATTAGGGTAATTGAGTACCTTTTTTACAGTAAAATGTGGAAAAATTATGAGACCTAAGCTTAATGGGTTACACTGAAGAATGTTTCTGCCATTGCACTATCATGGCAACTTTATAAGGCATGATGAAAAATCTGTAAAATCATCATCTTGTCTTCTTGTGGCAAATTTAATTATATAATTCTTTCCATTGTATAGCAGAAAGACTTACTTCTCCAGTGTTAGCTTGCTGAAATAAGACATGTCCAGAATATCATAACCAATATTAGATTAATTTTATCTGGTCTTAACTATTTGACATTTTCCAAAATCATTCCCAGTTATCTTTATGATTTTTTTCATAAGGATATGATTTTTTTCTTTCTGTTCAGCATATTTGCAGATAACTCTCAAGATCCAACCACATATTTTTATTGACCTGAAAATAGGCATCCTGCTGCCAACTCTATATTGATTTTTGTTCTTTTTTTTTGCATTTTACAGTCATGTTTTGTAACACTAAACCTGTTATGTTTACTTCACCTGCTATGCTTGACACTTCTAATTGTCCACCGTAGCCACAGTTGTGACAGAATCTTTATGGCTTAATACTTCACTACTTTTTACAAATGATCTGTGCTACAAAAGAATATACATTCTTTGCTTGTTTATAGTAATACAAAAAAATTCATCAAATCTAAGATATTATTAATTGTATAAAACATTACATTGTAGTGAGAAAGAAAATCCACCAATTCTGATAAAAATGATATCATTGGTTATAAAATGTATTAGGTTTCTAAGATGTTGAAAATGTTAAAAAATACAAACAACTACCCCAAAAAACCTTAGCTTGATTTTAAAAGTACATTATTTAACATGCTTATTAATTTTGTTATTTAAATCCTCCAAATGCTTTCAGTTTTCCTTTTTGATTTATTTTCATTAGTATATACACATGCATTAAAACATGTCCAATTATGTTAACAGCCTTATAACGAAAAAGTGTATTAACTTGCCATATACCACCCTATTTCTCAGTCCACCTCCTCAGGAAAAACTGTGTTGACTCCTTTTGGCTGATTATATTACTCAATGATATAACTAGTATTTCTTTCCTTATCAATTTCAAGTGTTACTCATGAACATATTTTGACTGTTGAGGATTTAGCTTTTACGTGATTTCAATACTATCTTCTCTTTCTTGTATCCTCCTATTTTAATTTATGTTATATTTTTTAAAAGCTGATACTTAATGTTTCCATCATTATGAATATGAAAATATTGCTTATTGCTGAGACAATTTGTATCCTGTGATTATGTTTTTTTCTAGAACATTTCTCCTTTTTGGGGGGGTATGGTAATAATTACTTCATTTTACTTTTGCTTTGTTCCTTATTTATACCTATCAACAAATATTTACTAACTAGTTTTTCCAACAGATTTTTCCAACATCTATCAGATTTTTTTCAAAAGCACATATAAGTCAAATAATCTAACAGCTATATTTATGTTTCTTCTATATTATTCCTTTCTTCATACAAGTGCTTCTTGGTTTCTCAACAGGTTCGGTACTGTCATGTGAACATTTCTCGTCACTACTTTCTTGGGCAGGAATCTTTGCTCCTTCTTTCTTGGTTTACTACTTAATTTTTCTTGTGATAGAACATGATGGAGTAACTTCTTAAGAAAGGATGCATGAAAGTTAATTTTTTAAAGAATAGCACTATGAAAATGTTCATGTTATCCTTTTACTTGTTTAATGATTTACCTATATGTAAAATTTTATGTTAAAATATATTCACCATTAGAACTTTGAATCCAATCTTCCACCATGCTAACTTTCAATATAACCCTAAAAGCTTATGCCATTCTGATCTCCGGAATTTTTATGTCATATGTTTATTTTCTTTGGAAGAATTTAAGGTTGTATCTTTTAATATCATGAGAAAATGCCTTAGGGTGGGTATTTTAAAACTCTCTTTTTTGGACTCTTGGTGGGCCCACTTGATTTGGAAACTCATGGTTTTTTGTTCTGGGAAATTTGCTTTTATTATTTCTTTAATTACTTCTTTACTACTTTTTTCTTTCTAGAACTGTCATATATTAGATAGTTCTGTATTAATTTTATTTTTTATCTCTTGTCTTTATTTTTATTTTATATTATAGCTCTACAGCTCTACCTTCTGGAACATTTTTTTTTACTTTATCTCCCAACACTTTTATTGATTGTTTTCTTCATTTTAATCAACAAAGTTTTAATTTTTTAAATTCTATTTTTATTCTCTAATTGTTCATCTTCAGAAAAACCTAATTTTGTTTTAAGAATGCAATAGCACTTCTTACTGATCTGTATGTAATATAGCATATATTAAATACTTGTATTGTAGAAGTAGCCCAGTGTAACATTATTTAAATAACAGCTTTTAACCAACACAAATGAGAGAATATTCAAATAAGTACTATCAGAAATGAGAAAGAGAACATTACAACTGATACCACAAAAATACAAAAAATCATCATAGACTACTGTGAATATCTCTCTGCACAAAAATTAGAAGATCCAGAGGAAATGTATGAACACTTATAAACATACAACTCCTCAAAATTGAACCAGGAAGAAATAGAAATCCTGAACATACCAATAATAAGTAATTAAGTCAAATCAGTAATGAAGAATCTTCCAATGAATAAAAGCCCACAACCAGATGGATTCACAGTTGAATTATACCAGAAGTACAAAGAAAATCTGGTACAAACCTCACTGAAGCTATTCCAAATAATCCAAGAGGAGGGACTCCTCCCTAACTCATTCTACAAAACCAGTATCACCCTGACACCAAAATTGGCAAGGGCACAACAAAAAAGGAAAACAATAGGCTGATATCTTTGTAAACATAGATGCAAATATCCTCAACAAAGTACTAGCAAACCAAATCCAACATCACATGAAACATACAGCCCACCCCTGGAATAAAACCCACTTCACCCAGGGATGCAAGGGTGGTTCAACACTCACAAATCAACGATAACAACAAAAACCTGCCATATAAACTTAATACTTACACTTTTCTTTAAAACAACCAAAGAGCTATTGATACAAAATACCCTGAAAAAATTAAACACCAATGGGAAGGTCCCTTGATTATTAGTCAAGAGATAGAGGATGCCTTTATGTTAAGGGACAGCTGCTGAGATTGGGATTGGACAGGCAGAGAAACGAAACTGCTATGAACTGCCAATCTCTGCCAAAACTGTGGGCTGGCATGTGGAATTTAAATCTAGTGGAGCCCCAAATACAATCCGCTGCTCAGTATTTTCACATGATATTTTTGCTGAGATTGTAGTGGCTGAGGAGCTGGTCAGGAAAGCAGAGATCTTCTTGTATGCAGTCTCGTAAAATTGTGGTATCATAGTTTGAATCTTCAGTATCATTGCTCCATGGTTCCCAATGTCAGACATTAGAATAAAAATAAGGATGGAATCAATTGTCCCCCTCTCACCACTCTCTCACTCTTGATATCACAAAAAAGGTATCACTGTTGTGGAGTTTTTCCTCTAATAGTGGTGGTTGATCATGTTAATAAGGTCTTGTGGACAAGAGCATGACTATGCTTGAGGCCCGTTTTAAAATTATCTGGTTTGCTTTTATGAGGAAATTCACAAGGCTTAAGTTGGATTTCAAAGAATAAAATAAATAACCATGATGTGCTGAGCAGTAAAACTAACTGTAACCAGGACTCAGAACATATGTTTTATTTTAACTTTTGTTTTAAGTAAATTTTCTAGCAGACAATAAATTTAGCAGTGTTTTGGGTCCAGTTTCTTGGAAGCAGACCCTGAGACAGAGATTCTTGTTTACATGATATATTAGGAAGTGCTCTTAGGAAAAGGAGCAAAAGCAGCAGCAGGATAGAGTAGGTGTGGTCTGAACTGGAACCTAGCTTCAGTCTGATCATACAGAATCTCTGGAGCATAAACTACACAAAGTTCATCCAACCTTAAGGCAAAGGGGCAGCCATCTATATCTCTCTGTCAGCTTTCCATCATAGAAGGCCTTCTCCATCGTGATATTGTTGAGAATAGTACACGTTCTTCTCATACTTCAATAGTTTTGATTTTCCTTTTAATTTTTTCTTTTTACATTAAAATGTGTGATCCAACTGGTATTTATTTCAGTGTGAGATATGGAGTAAATATGCAGTTTCCCTAACGTTGTTTATTGAATTGCAAATGTTTTCCACATTGATTTGTAATTCAATTTTTACACATATAGGTTAAATTCTCATATATATATATATATATATATATATATATATATATATATATATATACACACACACACACACACACACACACACACACATGAGCCGGTACTGCACTGTTTTTACTCATATAGTTTTATAGCATAATTTGATTGTTCGTTGGTAGTTGGTATAGTCCCCCTTATTACTATGTTTTCTTCACATTTTATCTGACATTTTGCTGCTACATAAAAACTTTTGAATCTGTCTAGTCAAAAACACTTCATTTTATTCTTATTAGGATTGTGACATGCTTACAAATTAACTTAGTGGGGGATGGGGACATTGTCATATTGAATCTTCTTATCTAAGATCAGGCAAGGCTGTTCTATTTGTTCATGTGTTATTTTCTTATCTGTAGCTGCCGTTTGAGGTTTTCTTTCTATAGTTCTTGCTCCTTTCATATTGTAGCTTCCACCTGTAATAGTTTTTTATGTATAAAGAAAAGCCACTGATTTATAAGTTATATATCTATCTCCCTGAAATTTCTTGTTTTTGCAATAGTTCATTAATTCTATCACATTTCTCAAGATACAATTATATTATCTACAAAAATGATACTCTATCATTTCTAATTTCTATACTAATATTTTATCCATCTTTTATAAACATACTGATTAGTTTCTGCAGAGAAATATTAAGTAATTGTTATTTTAGTGGGCATCCTTGCATTTTTAAGTGATAGAATTTATTCCCATTTCTTTCTTTTTGTTCTTGGACCCATACATCTTGGCTCTTGGAGAAACAACATCATATAATGATCACAAATTGAGAGCATATACTGCATACTTGAGGACATTGCCTTAGAACTGCAAGCTGTTGCCATCCAACTGGCTCTTAACTACCTTTTATAGTCTATCGTGTCAACTGCTTTAGAGTGGTGGTAAGACCAGTGAATACCATATGAATACCATAAGCATGGACACATTGCTACATTTTATTTGCTATAAAATGAGTTTCTTGTTCAGAAGTGATGCTGTGTATAATTCTATGATGGAGGATAAGGCCTCGTGTAAGTCCAGAGATGGTAGTGTTTTTTTGGCAGAAGCATTAAGGATAGAGAAGGCAAATCTATAGTCATCAGTCTCTATTCCAGTAAGAATAAAGCACTGTCCCTTCCGTGATGGAAACAACCTGTATTACTGCTATGAAGAAATACCCAAAACTAAGTAATTTATAAAGGAAAGATGTTTTATTGACACACAGTTCCATAGGGTGGGGGAGGCCTCAGAAAACTTACAATCATTGTGGAAGGGGAAGCAAGCATGTCCTTCTTCACATGATGGTAGGAAGGAGAAGAATGAGAGCTGAGCAAAGGGGGAAGCCCTTTATTAACCATCAGATTTTGTGAGAACTTACTATCATGAGAATAAGCATGGGAGAAACTGCCCCCATGATTCGATTACCTTCTACTGGGTCCCTCTCACCACATGTGGAGATTATGGGAGCTATAATCAAGATGAGATTTGGGTGGGGACACATCCAAACCATATCATTCCACCCTGGCCCTTGTCAAATCTCATGTTCTCACAATTGAAAACACAATCATGCCCTTCCAACAGTCTCCCAACATCTTAACTCATTCCAACATTAACTCAAAATTCCAAGTCCAAAGTCTCATCTGAGACAAGGCAAGACCCTTCTGCCTAGGAGCACATAAAATTGAAAGCATGTTAGTTATTTCCAGATACAATAGAGGTACAGGCATTGGGTAAATATATCTTTTACAAATGGGAGAAAATGGCCAAAATGATGAAGCTACTGGCCCCATGGAAGTCAAAAATCCAATGAGGCAGTAATTAAATGTTAAAGCTCCAAAATAATGTCCTTTGACTTTATGTCTCACATCCAGGTTACAATGAAGCAAGAGGTGAGCTCCCACATCCTTGAGTAGCTCTGCCTCTGTGGTTTCGCAAGGTGCAGCCACCCTCCCAGCTGCTTTCATGGGCTGGAGGATGGTGGCCTCATCTCACAGCTCCACTAGGCAGTGCCCCACTGGGGACTCTGTGTGGGGGCTCCAACCCCACATTTCCCTTCTGCACTGCCCTAGCAGAGGTTCTCCATGAGGGCCTTCCCCATTCCTTCAACAAAATTCTGCTGGTACATCCAGGTGTTTCCATACATACTTGAAATTTAGGCAGAGGTTCCCAAATCTCAATTCTTGACTTCTATACAACCACAGACTTAACACCATATGAAAGCTACCAAGGCCAGGGGTCTGTGCCCGCTGAAGCAACAGCCCAAGCTATGCCTTGGCCCCTTTTAGCCATGGCTATAGAGAGGCAGAGATGCAGTCCTGAGACTGCACACAACAGCAGGGCCCTAGACTTGGACGAGGAAACCATTTTTCTCTCCTAAACCTTCAAACCTGTGATGAGGGGGAACTACTGTGAAGGTCTCTGACACTCCTTGGAGACATTTTCCCTATTGTGTTGGTGATTAACATTTTGCTCCTCATTAGTTATGCAAATTTCTGCAGCAAGCTTGAATTTCTCCCTAGAAAATGACGTTTTCTTTTCTATCACATTGTCAGGCTGCAAATTTTCCAAACTTTTATGCTCTGCTTCCTCTTGAACACTTTTTCACTTAGAAAATTTCTTCCACCATATCCCCCAAATCATCTATCTCTCTCAAGTTTGAAATTCCACAGATCTCTAGGACAGGGCAAAAAGTCGCCAGTCTCTGTACTAAAGCACAGTAATAGTCACCTTTGCTCCGGTTCCTACCAAGTTCCTCATTTCCATCTGAGACCACCTCAGCCTGGACTTCACTGTCCATATCACTATTAGCATTTTGATCAGTCGTTCAACAAGTCTCTAGGAAGTTCCAAATTTTCCCACTTTTTTCTTCTTCTGAGTCCTCTAAACTGTTCCAACCTCTGCCTTTTACCCAGCTCCAAAGTCACTTTCACATTTTCAGTTATCCTTATACCAGCACCCCACTCTACTGGTAACAGTTTACTTTATTAGTGCAGTCTCATGCTGCTGTGAAGAAATACCCAAGACTGAGTAATTTATAAAGGAAAGAGGTTTAATTGACTCACTGTTCCATAGGGCTGGGGATGTGTCAGAAATTTACAATCATGGTGGAAGGGGAAGCAAGCACATCTTTCTTCACATGGTGGCAGGAAGGAGAAGAATGAGAGCCAAGTGAAGAGGGAAACCCCTTATAAAACCATCAGATCTTGTGAGAACTTACTATCATGAGAACAGAATAGGAGAAACCACTCCCATGATTCAATTACCTCCCACCAGGTCCCTCCCATGACATGTGGGGATTATGAGAACTACAATTCAAGATGAGATTTGTGTGGGGACACAGCCAAAACATATCACAATCCAATTTAATCAACCTGCTACCAAGTAGCTTGCTGATTCTTTTGCAGATGGGTTTTAGTGAGTGAAAGTCCACGTTGCTTAGTGCATAACCTCCCTATCTGCTGCCATGGTCACTTTATTCATGATTTCATTAGACAATGACTTAGGTGACTAGAGAAGGATATTGACTGATATCCTCAGATTAGGTAATCCTCCACCTGTTTATTAAAATCTTTCTTTGCTGAAGTCATCATTTGATGAGCACTCACATGGGATACAGCTCCTATATTAGTGTAAATCTGTATATCTGATCATCCTTTTTTCCATGCAAACCGAATATTGCTTACAGTTGGCCTCCTGGAAAGACTTCCCTTCTTCAGTGCCCGTCAAAACAACCCCGGGTGGAGTTGAAGTGATGCAGCTGTCCACTTCTGGGTGATGCCTGCATGTAATGCAGAACTATCTGTAAACCGAGATTGACTTTTTTCTTCCACAGTTTGAAAATTGTTTACTTCTTTAATAGCAATTCAGGTTTTCTTAACTGACTGTTCATACCCTTTGTTCATTTTTCCATTGGTGATCTCTGAATAATGGTTGTTCTACATATTCATCTTGATCCTCATTTTTCTTGCTAATAGTTTATTTAAAAATGTTTGATACTGTGGTTTTCAGAGTGTCTATGTATGAAAGAATAAGGTTTTTTAATATTTACGTATGTTTTGTCTTCAGTAGTCGTTACATTTTAGGAGTAGGTGAGGGGAAGGCAGATCAACTCCTAGTTCTAGGTTACATGCAGTGTTTCCTGTGAATATGTGGAGCAGACGGTCCAGTGGTCTTCCTAACTGCAGAAGTATATAGGACTTTATTCTGGGTGTGGGTAGCTTTAGAACATTTGATTTCTGGGTAGAACTGACTTTTGTTTTTGCTTTTTTAGTGTGTTATTGATGGTCTAAGTTTTTTTTTTTTTTATATTGTTTATATCCCAGTACCCATTGTGAGTCTCCTTCCAGAAAGATTGTCCACTGTCTTGAGAGAACAGCTTTTAGGTCTTGTCTAATGCCTAAGCTCTACCATGGCTGCCAATTGTGATCATATTCTACACACATGAAAAATAGAAAGGGGAAAAGGCAGTTTTACTGACTCAGCAGTGCTGAAACCAATTCTCTAATTAATTATGCTGTGATTACTCATGCTGTTTGCACTTGTTTACTTTGAGCAGGGAGCTTTTCTGTGGCTCCTTTTGGAAGGACCCATCTTAACCCTGGACAAATTCCTATATCTGAAGCTTGATATAATAGTTTAAAAGGATCAAGAGGCTTTTATTTGAATAGAGATAGTGTTAAAGAAAATCTCAGAGAAAAATTACTCTGGGTCAGTTACATATCTATATGATTAGAGAGGCTAGAAACATTTTATATAAATATAATCTCAATGTTGACACTTACTTTTGGTCTAACTTTGGACAAGTTGTGTAACCATTATATACTGCAGATTTGCTTTTTATGACCCTCAATAGTTTTGTTGTGAAATGAAATTAGTTGACATCTACAAAAAAAATGTTTGGAATCATGCCTAGCATAGACATGCTCTAAATTATCTTCTACTATTTTTTATATTACACAATTTTAGATTATACAAATATTTTTGGATTTGTCACTGTTTATGCTGATGTGTCAACATTTTTAACAATAATACCTTTTTTTAAAAGTTGGAATAACTATGAACTTAGAGATACATTGTAAATAACAATAACAATAGCTTTTCACTTGAACCATTTGAAAATTATTTGCCATCCTGGTTCCCCGTAATCCAAAATATTTTAGTGTGGACTTCCTAAAATTAAGTACATTTTTCAATACGACCACAATATCAATATCAAAATTAAGTAACCAACACTGATACTTTATACACAATCTTCAGACCTCAGACTCCAGTCAAGTTTAACCAGTCATTGTCCAAATAATTTTCTTTACCAAAAGAGTACAATTCAGAATTATGTGCTGCATTTAGCTGTTATGCCTCTTCTAGCTTGGACCATTTTCTCAGTATTTCCTTAAAAAGTCTTTCATGACCTTAATTTTTGAACATGACAGGAGTGTTATTTTGCAGAATGTCACTCAGTTTGGTTTTGTCTGATGTTTCCTCATGATTAGATTCAATTTATAGATCTTTAACAAAAGTACCACAAAACTGATGGTACAGTCTTTCTTATTCCATTCTATAAAATGATGTAGAAGTTTTGATTTGTCTCATTACTGCTGATATTCCCTTTGATCTTTTGATTAAGGTAATGTTTGTCAGGATATCCATTGTCAAATTACTCTTTTTACTTCATAATTAATAAGTATTTTGGCGGTTGACTTGTGAAGCTAGATAAATATTCTTTTTCTCACAAGCTTTCAATTATTCATTCATCAGAATGGACTATTTTATTCAAAGGGGTATAATCCATTTGAGTAATTTTTATAGGTATTTTTGCCCAAGATTTGATCATTGGGAGCTTCTTGAAGCTGACTCCTGTGTCCCTTTTTGATATGGCGCCCTCCCTCTTGGAGGACTTCCTTGCTTTCTAGCACAGCAAAATCTTTCAAGCATATCTTAACTTTTCCTTCCCCATCCCTGGAATCAGATATTTCTCTTAGGAACCCTTATTCCTTTGAGTGGAAAATGATATCCACAACTAAATCTAATCTAATCTAATGCTTTGGAGGATTTTCACTGGTACTGATAGAGAGAGGAAGCAGCCAAATGCCTAGGCAGATAGAAGCAGGTCCCCAGTGAAATCCCACCTCCAAGTCGAAGACAGTTTAAAGCCTGAAAGCCAAGCAAAAGGTTAAATCCCTGGACTGGATTGAGAATGTATCTTCCTGTTTGGCATGCTTTCCTCTGGTTGGTCCCCACCCTTGACCTATTTTACATATACCTGCCCTTTTCTAATTGGTTTTCTGCAATGTTGTGCCTGCCTTCAAATGGTATCTTTACTTTAAACTTTTTTTGTTTATTCACAAACCATTCAGCACGCACTCCCTATTCTGAGTTCATAAAAGGCCCCAGACCCAGCTATACAGGGGAACTTTCCCTTCTTTGGTTAGAGGGACCAAACCCATGTCTGCTTTCAGCTGAAAGCTGTTTTCATTGCTCAGTAAAATTCTTCTCCACCTTCATCGCCCTTCAATGTCCAGCATATCCTCATTCTTCTTGGGCAGAGTATAAGAGCTTGGGAACTGCCAAACATGGGTACAAGTTATAACACCTGTGAGCTGGGGCATGCCAGCATGGCCAAGTGAGGCCTGGGGCATTGCTGGCCAGGGTTCCCTGGCTTGCAATGTGACCAAGAAGAAAAATCCTACATCAGTACCATGTCTTCTAAGAGGAGAGAACTAAGGAATAAGTGTACATATGCACGCACACATGCACATATACCTATATTTGATTCTGTTTCTATTTTTATATATTGAAAAACCAATACTGCACTGATACCTCTGATTCTAAACCAACATCACAGGGTTAAATATAATTTTATCCCTTTTTATATCTGTGATTTTGTTTTCTGACAGTGAGGAATTTGTGTGTTTATATGTATTTATTTCATCTTTCCCCTTGTATATAACCTGTCTCCCATGTACATGTCCACCTCATTATACTTATCTCTGACAGCCTTCTGTTTGGGGATGTCCTCTTTCCCCTACTTATGATTAACCCCCTGTACTTCTCTGTATCACTGAGCCTGTCAACCCCACCTGGGCCCTGAAATTCTTTCCAGGTCAATTTTCCACTCCATATAGATTTCTTCCTCATTCCATTTGGATTTTGATTCTCTACATTGGGCCTCTGCCTTCCGCTCCCATCATGGGTATGTCCACCTTGCTCTAAGCTACCTAAGGGCTTTAGTGCTAAATTTTTCTTGAAGGGAAAGGGATAAGTGTAGGGGAAGCTCCAGAGAGAGCTTTTGCTAGAAGAAATAAATGTGAGTGCTGTCAGTATATAGAATGTTTACGGTTGAAATAATTCACTTCTTATAGCTTGTGATCACATTTTCTCCCCCATATGGTCATTAATGCCCTGGTCCTCACAACCCCAGGACCTGTAGCTGGTTGGAAACATCCATGAACTTGCAAAGTCTCAGTTGTAGTTTTTTCTTTATTCTCTCTAACACCTGGGGATTTCCCTTTTTTCATTTTGTATTTGGCCATGTATTTACAATTTTTATTTAAATTGTATCCAGCCTATGTGTTTATAATGAGAAAAATGATTATTTGTACCAGTTTATTCCACCATGTTGCCCAGACATCCCTTTGACACAGTTTTTAAACATTTTTCTGTCAGATTTATGTGATCACTTTCTGAACTATATCAATCAAAGGAAAGAGCAGATGATGACAGATGTTTCTATTTAGTATTTATTTATCAAAAATGTTTCCAGCAGGTACTATATTTAGTGCAGTTGTCAAAAACGTAATTTAGCTTGAAGCATTTCCTCTTAAAATGTAACAACATGGTGTATTATATTAATGGCATGTCTCTCGTTATAGTTTATGAATCAGTATGAAATAAAATTATGAAGTATTGAAATAACAGGAGGGCACCACCTCCACGTTCAGGCTTTTCCCCAGGCAATGTCACCATGGAGAAGAGGAACCAGAGAGAAGAACCTGAATTCTTAAGGTTTAAGTTTCAGAATCTGTGGTGTAAATTTGAGGGAGACAGAGAAGCAATTATATTCTATAATGGCTGCTAATTCCTCCTAATAGAAAGGAGTGAAATTTCTCTGTGACTGAATTTTTGAGAGGTGACAGCTACTGAGAGTGGTTGTTGAGTCAGAGTGAGAGTCCATCTTCTTCATGAGCAAGCACCACCCTTCACCAGTGTGAGCAATGTGGTGGCCAATCAGATCCTCCATTCATGTGACTACTGAACTAAGTAGACTACTGATTAAGGAGTCTTAGTTCTAAGTAGAAGTTGGGAGTTCTCCATCTGGCCTTCTTGATGCTGTGCTGTGAGGAAAACATCAACTCCTCTTTCAGTGGTCCAGGAACCCTAATAGACTGGCTTTCACTATCCAACCAAAGAAGTGGAGCCATGTCTCCTGCATACATGTTTCTTTAGTTAATATACCACACGAGGCATCTAAGGATGCACAGTGCAACTGGGAGATTTCTTTATTAGTTGGAGTATGCTGGCACTTTTGTTACAACTTTGTTGTCTCCACACATAAATTATTTGCATATTTTGTAATGATGATAGTAAAGCAGATACTATAGAGTGTGTTATTCCAACAAACTCAGCATATTATAATAATTTTCTGACAAATGAAAATGAAGTGTCTTGTTATAACAGTGTTGTTATTTGTTTTCTTCTGAAATGACAATAATTGAAAGACCTTTTTGATATAATATCTAAATAATGAGATTTTCCTGCTTTTCTCACTGATGTTCTGATTACTATCTTAAAAGAAAATAAAAAGTAGAAAACCTGTTTAGTATTAACATCACGGCTAATTTGATATTTTATGTTTTAGTTTATATTATTGCCATTTTTTACTAAGTTCCCAGTTTAAATTCACAAGTACCTTCATTATGACATGATTCACTTTGTAATAATCTATATACTCTTGCCATTAATAATCCACAAAGTAGGTATTAGACAGATAAATACACTAATTTTATTATCATTTAGTGGTTTGACATATTTTTATTTTTAAAAGCTGCAAGTTCTATGATAAAATGTTAATTTTTAAAAAAATTATGTTTATAATATTAAAATATATTATGGAAACCATCATTGCTGAGAATGATGGTTTCCAGCTTCATCCATGTCCCTGCAAAGGACATTAACTCATCTTTTTTTATGGCTGGATAGCATTCCATGGTGCATATGTGCCACGTTTTCTTTATCCAGTCTATCATTCGTGGGCATTTGGGTTGGTTCCAAGTCATTGCTATTGTGAATAGTGCTGCAATAAACATACGTGTGCATGTATCTTTATATGGCCTTTCTGTGTGGTCCACAGACCAACAACATTGGTATCCTGGGAACTTGTTAGAAATGCAGAATCTCAGGCCCTAAAACATAAACTGCATTTTAACAATGTATCATGTGATTCGCATGCACATTAATATTTGAGAAGCACAGTTCTAGATGACATATGTAATTTGGAGAATTATATGAAAATTATACATACAACAACGTAAAAAATTTACATTTGACACTTGATAATGTAATAACAATAAACATAGCCATGGAGTGTGGTATTGAATGGACATCAACATATAAGGAATTGTAAAACTTGCAGTTGTTTTCTAAAATGTGATATGACTTCTGTTGAAATATTGCAGCATATTCTCAGTAATAATTTAAGACCTATTTCTAAATACTTTTGTAGTTTTTAGTATTTGTTTCTTTTCCAATATTGGTTCTCACTGAAGAATGTTGCATCTTAAAACTTTAATAAAAAATTAAAGTAAAAATATCCAAAAAAAGGTTTCTGTCTAGTCATCCTTTTTTTTAATACTTAAGTTCTGGGATACATGTGCAGAATGTGAAGGTTTGTTACATAGGTATACATGTGCCATGGTGGTTTGCTGCACCCATCCACCTGTCATCAACATTAGGTATTTCTCCTAATGCTATCCCTCCCCTTGGCCCCCACCCCGTGACAGCACCTAGGGTGTGATGTTCCCCTCTGTGGGCCCATATGTTCTCATTGTTCAACTCCCACTTATGAGTGAGAACATTCGGTGTTTGGTTTTCTGTTCCTGTGTTAGTTTGCAAAGAATGGTGGTTTCCAGCTTCACCCATGTCCCTGCAAAGGACATGAACTCATCTTTTTTATGGCTGCATAGTATTCCATGGTGTATATGTGACACATTTTCTCTATCCAGTCTATCACTGATGGGCATTTGGGTTGGTTCCAAGTCTTTGCTATTGTAAATAGTGCTGAAGTAAACATATGTTTGCATGTATCTTTATGGTAGAATGATTTAGAATCCTTTGGGTATATAACTAGTAATGAGATTGATGAGTCAAATGGGATTTCTAGATCTAGATTCTTGAGAAATCGCCACACTGTCTTCCACGATGGTTGAACTAATTTATACTCCCACCAACAGTGTAAAAGCATTCCTATTTCTCTACATCCTCTCCAGCATCTGTTTTTTCCTGACTTTTTACTGATCACCACTCTAACTGGTGTGAGATGGTATCTCAGTGTGGTTTTGATGTGCATTTCTCTAATGACCAATGATGATGAGCTTTTTTAAATATGTTTTTTTGCCACATAAATGTCTTCTTTTGAAAGATGTCTGTTCATATCCTTTGCCCACTTTTTGATGAGGTTGTTTGTTTTCTCTTGTAAATTTGTTTAAGCTTCTTGTAGATTCTGGATATTAGCCCTTTGTCAGATGGGTAGATTGCAAACATTTTCTCCCATTCTGTAGGTTGTCTGTTCACTCTGATGATAATTTCTTTTGCTAGGCAGAAGCCCTTTAGTTTAATTAGATCCCATTTGTCAATTTTGACTTTGTTGTCATTGCTTTTGGTGTTTTAGTCATGAAGTCTTTGCCCATGCCTATGTCCTGAATGGTATTGCCTAGATTTTCTCCTGGGGTTTTTATGGTTTTAGGTCTTATGTTTAAATCTTTAATCAATCTTGAGTTTTGTATAAGGTGTAAAGATGGGGTCCAGTTTCAGTTTCCTGCATATGGCTAGCCAGTTTTCCCAATGCCATTTATTAAATAGGGAATGCTTTCCCCATTGCTTGTTTTAGTGAGGATTTTGTCAAAAATTAGATAGTCGTAGATGTGTGGCATTATTTCTGAGGCCTTTGTTCTGATCCATTGGTCTATATATCTGTTTTTGGTACCAGTACCAAACTGTTTTTGTTACTGTAGGCTTGTAGTATAGTTTGAAGTCAGGTAGCATGATGACTCCAGCTTTGTTCTTTTGCTTAGGATTGTGTTGGCTATATGAGCTCTTTTTGGTTCCATATGAAATTTAAATTTAAATTTAAATTTCTCTAATTCTGTGAAAAAAGTCAATGGTAACTTGATGGGGATAGCATTGAATCTATAGCTTACTTTGGGCAGTATGGCCATTTTCATGATATTGATTATTCCTATCCATGAGCATGAAATATTTTTCCATTTGTTTGTGTCCTCTCTTATTTCCTTAAGCAGTGGTTTGTAGTTCTCCTTGAAGAGGTCCTTCACATCCCTTGTAAATTGCATTCCTAGGTATTTTATTTTCTTTGTAGCAATCGTGAACAGGTGTTCACTCATTATTTGGCTCTCTGTTTGTCTATTATTGGTGTATAGGAATGCTTGTGATTTTTGCACATTGATTTTGTATTCTGAGACTTTGCTGCTATTGCTTATCAGCTTGACAAATTTTTGGACTGAGATGATGGGGTTTTCTAAATATACAATCATGTCATCTGCAAAGAGAAATAATTTGACTACCTCTCTTCCTATTTGAATACGATTTATTTCTTTCTCTTGCCTGATTGCCCTGGCCAGGACTTCCAATACTGTGTTAAGTAGGAGTGGTGAGAGAGGGCATCCTTGTCATGTGCAGGTTTTCAAAGGGATTGCTTGCAGCTTTTGCTCATTCAGTATGATATTGGCTGTGGGTTTGTCATAAATAGCTCTTATTATTTTGAGATACATTCCATCAATACCTAGTTTATCGACTGTTTTTAGCATGAAGATGTGTTGAAGTTTATCGAAGGCCTTTTCTGCATTTATTGAGATAATCAAGTGGTTTTTGTCATTGGTTCGGTTTATGTGATAGATTACATTTATTGATTTCTGTATGTTGAAACAGCCTTGCATTACAGGGATGAAGCCGACTTGATCGTGGTGGATAAGCATTTTAACATGCTGCTGGATTCTGTTTCCCAGTATTTTATTGAGGATTTTCACATCAATGTTCATCAGGGATATTGGCTTAAAATTTTCTTTTTGTTGTTGTATCTTTGCCAGGTTTTGGTGTCAGAATGATGCTGGCCTCATAAAATGAGTTAGGGAGGAGTCCCTCTTTTTCTGTTGCTTGGAATAGTTTCAGAAGGAATGGTACCAGCTCCTCTTTGTACTTCTGGTAGAATTTGGCTATGAATCTGTCTGGTCCTGGGCTTTTTTTGGTTGGTAGGCTTTTAATTACTGCCTCAATTTCAGAACTTGTTATCGGTCTATTCATGGATTCAACTTTTTCCTGGTGTAGTCCCTGGAGGGTGTATGTGTCCAGGAATTTATCCATTTATTCTAAATTTTCTAATTTATTTGCATAGAGGTGTTTATAGTATTATCTGATGGTAGTTTGTACTTTTGAGGGATCAGTGGTGATATCCCCTTTATCATTTTTTATTGTGTCTATTTGATTCTTCTCTCTTTTCTCCTTTATTAGTCTGGCTAGCAGTCTATCTATTTTGTTAACCTTTTCAAAAAAACCAGCTCCTGGATTCATTGATTTTTTAAGGGTTTTTCCTTCAGTTCTGCTCTGATCTTAGTTATTTCTTATCTTCTGCTAGCTTTTGAATTTGTTTGCTCTTGCTTCTCTAGTTCTTACAATTGTGATGTTAGGGTGTCAATTTTAGATCTTTCCCACTTTCTCCTGTGAGAATTTAGTGCTATACATTTCCCTGTAAACATTGCTTTAGCTGTGTCCCAGAGACTCTTGTATGTTGTGTCTTTGTTCTCATTGATTTCAAAGAACTTATTTATTTCTGCCTTAATTTCGTTATTCACTCAGTAGTCATTCAGGAGCAGGTTGGTCAGTTTCCATGTAGTTGTGCAGTTTTGAGTGAGTTTCTTAATCCTGTTTGTAATTTGATTACACTGTGATCTGAGAGACTGTTTTTTTATGATTTCCATATTTTGCATTTGCTGAGGAGAGTTTTACTTACAATTATGTGGCCAATTTGAGAATAAGTGTGATGTGGTGCTGAGAAGAATATGTTTTCTATTGATTTGGGGTGAAGAGTTCTATAGATGTCTATTAAGTCCATTTGATCCAGAGCTAAGTTCAAGTCCTAAATATCCTTGTTAATTTTCTGTCTTGTTGATTTGTCTAATATTGACAGTGGGGTGTTAAAGTCTCTCATTGTTATTGTGTGGGAGTCGAACTTTCCTTGGAGGTCTGTAAGAACTTGTTTTATGAATCTGGGTGCTCCTGTATTGGGTGCATATATATTTAGGATAGTTAGCTTTTCTTGTTTCATTGATCTTTTTACCAATATGCAATGCCCTTCTTTGTCTTTTTGATCTTTATTAGTTTAAAGTCTTTTTTATCAGAGACTAAGATTGCAACCTTGCAACCCCTGCTTTGTTTTGTTTTCCATTTGCTTGGTAAATATTCCTCCATCCCTTTATTTTGAGCCTATGTGCTTTTTTGCATGTGAGATGGGTCTCCTGAATACAGCACACCAATGGGTCTTGACTCTTTATCTAATTGGCCAGTCTGTGTCTTTTATTTGGGGCATTTAGCCCATTTATATTTAAGGTTTATTTGGGGCATTTAGCCCATTTATATTGTTATGTGTGAATTTGATCCTTTCATTATGATGCTGGCTGGTCTGGTTATTTTGCCCATTAGTTGATCCAGTTTCTTCATACTGTCGATGGTCTTTACATTTTTGTATGTTTTTGCAATGGCTGGTACTAGTTTTTCCTTTCCACATTTAGTGCTTCCTTCAGGAGCTCTTGTAAGGCAGGCCTGGTGGTGACAAAATCCCTCAGCATTTGCTTGTCTGTAAAGGATTTTATTTCTCCTTTACTTATGAAGCTTAGTTTGACTGTATATGAAATTCTGGGTTGAAAATTCTTTTCTTTAAAGTTGTTGAATGCTGGCCCCCACTCTCTTCTGGCTTGTAGAGAGATCTGCAGAGAGATCTGCTATTTGTCTGATGGGCTTCCCTTTGTGGGTGACCTGACTTTTCTCTCTGGCTGCCCTTAACAGTTTTTCTTTCATTTCAACCTTGGTGAATCTGATGATCATATGTCTTGGGGTTGCTCTTCGCACGGTGTATCTTTTGTGGCATTCTCTGTATTTCCTAAATTTGTATGTTGGCCTGTCTTTCTAGGCTGGGGAAGTTCTCCTAGAAAATATTCTGAAGTGTGTTTTCCAACTTGGTTCCATTCTCTCCATCACTTTCAGGTACACCAGTCAAACGTAGGTTTGGTCTTGTTGTCATGCTTTATTTCATTAAGTTGATCTTCAATCTCAGATATCCTTTCTTCTGCTTGATCAATTCGGCAATTGATACTTATGTATGCTTCACAAAGTTCTCATGCTGTGTTTTTCAGTTCCATCAGGTCATTTATGTTCTTCTCTAAACTGGTTATTCTGGTTGGCAGTTCCTGTAACCTTTTATCAAGGTTCTTAGCTTCCTTGCGTTGGGTTAGAACATGCTCCTTTAGCTCAGAGGAGTTTGTTATTACCCACCTTCTGAAGCCTACTTCTGTCAATGTATCAAACTTTTTCTCTGTCCAGTTTTGTTCCCTTGTTGGTGAGGGGCTGTGGTCCTTTGAAGAACAGGCATTCTGGTTTTTGGAATTTTCAGCCTTTTTGTGCTAGTTTTTCCTGATCTTTGTCGATTTGTCTACCTTTGGTCTTTGATGTTGGTGACCTTCAGATGGGATTTTTGAGTGGTCATTTTTGTTGTTGTTGTTGATGTTGATGCAATTGCTTCCTGTTTGTTAGTTTTACTTCTACCAGTCAGGCTTCTCTTCCATAGGTCAGCTGGAGTTTCCTGGGGTCCACTCCAGACCCTGTTTTCCTGGGTATCACCAGCTGAGGCTGCAGAACAGCAAACACTGCTGACTGCTCCTTCCTCTGGAGGCTTCATTCCAGAGGGGAACCTGTCAGATGCCAGCTGGAGCTCTCTTGTATGAAGTGGTTGTCAACCCCTGCTGGGAGATATTTTCCTGTCAGGAGGCTTGGGGGTCAGGGGTCCACTTGAGGAGGCAGTCTGTCCCTTAGCAGAACTTGAGTGCTGTGCTGGGAGGTTTACTGCTCCCTTCAGAGCCAGGAGGCAGGAATATTTAATTCTGCTGAAGCTGTGTCCACAACCACCCCTTCCCCCAGGTGCTGTGTCCCAGGGAGATGGGAGTTTGATGTATAAGCCCCTGATTGGGTCTGCTGCATTTCTTTCAGAGATGGCCTGCCTATAGAGGAGCAATCTAGAGAGACAGTCTGGCTACAGAGAGTTTGTGGCCTGAGGTGGGCTCTGCCCAGTTCAAACTTCCTGGTGGCTTTCTTTACACTGTGAGGGGAAAACCGTCTACTCAAGCCTCAGTAATGGTGCATGCCCCTCCCTGGACCAAGTCTGAGTGTCCCAGGTCAACTTCAGACCACTGTGCTGGCAGCGAGAATTTCAAGCAGGTAGATCCTAGCTTGTTGGGCTCCATGGGGGTGGGATCTGCTGAGCAAGACCACTCAGCTCCCTGGCTTCAGCTCCCTTTCCAGGGGAGTGAAAGGTTCTGTCTTGCTGACATTCAAGGGGTATGGAAAAAAAATCCTGCAGCTAGCTCAGTGTCTGCCCAAATGGACCCCCAGTTTTGTACTTGAAACCCAGGGCCCTGGTGGTATAGGCATCTGAGGGAATCTCCTGGTCTGTGGTCTGCAAAGACAGTGGGAAAAGCATAGTATCTGGGCTGGATAGCTTTGTCCCTCATGGCACATTCCCTCATGGAACATTCCCTCATGGCTTCCCTTGGCTAGGGGAGGGAATTCCCTGACCCTTTGTGCTTCTCAAGTGAGGTGATGCCCCACCCTGCTTCTGCTTGCCCTCAGTGGGCTGCACCCACTTTCTAACCAGTCCAAATGAGATGAGGCAGGTACCTCAGTTGGAAATGCAGAAACCATCTGCCCTCTGCTTTGGTCCCGCTGGCAGCTCCAGACTAGAGTTTTTCTTATTTGGCCATCTTGCCCAGGAATCTCTAGTAATCTTTTCTATAAAAATGGAGATACTGGAATAAGCAAACATCAAAACAACCACAGAGAATTTTGTTTCAATGAAAACAAAAGAAATAAGTATTTTATAACAAAGTATTATATCCTAATGACTTGGTGCTTAATTCTCAATTTTCCTTAAACTCATTATCTGATTTGTGTAATTTATATAAAATAAATTTGTTATTTTTATTAATGTGAAACCAATAATACACTCTTCTAAAAAATCTCTTTACCTGAGGAAGGAATACTTTATTTTATATTAACCTGCAGATGCCATAAGCATTAACAATGGCCCTAGAAAACTAGTTGGTCATAGTTAGGAAAAAAAAAAAAATTCACTGACATGGCTCTGGCCAGGTTAGACTCAGCTTGCAATCTCCTACTAGTCTTACATGTCATTAATAGCATTAATTTCATTCACTAGTTAACATGATGATGATGCTGTTTTAGTGTTTTGGGACTGTTAATACAATGATTTCTAAGACAGTTACTCTGCCTCTTCATGATGTCTTGCTTCTCTGTGATTCACACTTATAAAAATCAGTTTTTCTGAATCAATTACATAAAACAAGATTCTAATTAATTTCTGCTATGACTTAGTTCTTTTAAATGTGGTATTTGTGTATATGTTTTTGCTTCGTTTTTTGTTTTATTTCAGAAACTTTGCTTCTGAGGTATTGGGTCATTTTTTTCGCCAGGTGCTTTTGAAAATCATGCTGAGTATTTTAATGTCAAGCTACACATTTTATAAAGGAAAGTGCATACAGCCTTTCTTATGCTCACTAAGAAATATGAATAAAATGAGAAAGGGCTTTTCAAAAACCTTAATAAGTGGAGTGCAGATTTATCACAAGGGGAACCTGCTTCTCTGGAATACAGCGATATATGTCCATTGGTCAGTTTCATTCACATGAGGCAAACTCCATTACTTGCTGTGAGCAAGAAAAAGGTTACCTGACCCAAATGGAGAGTATTAGCTTTTTTGTTCAGCTATGAAAAAATTGCTTTGCCACTTAGGTCAGCATCATGATGTAAATCTTAATGAAAGTTTCTGAGATGTGAGAGTAAATCAAGCTGTTTGGCCACCTTGATGCTCTCTTAATCTGCCTCCTTCTTGCTTTATTTCCTTCAGTCAGGTTTAGAGAACATAGAACTCAAGGCAGACCCATTTACAGAGCAATCACCACCCCAGCCAGCCATCCTGGCCCTTCCAGCACCCAAGGCTGAGGATAACTGAGATCCATGAATTAGTACTGTCTTTTATGGAGTAAAAGAAAAGAAATCCAAATTGTCCTTTTATTTCATTTGAGGAATTAAAACAATCTGTCATTTATTTGGGAGCCTATGTTTCTATTGCACAATGAAAAATTGAGTGAGATTGTTTCTATAAGACAAAAGTTATCTGAATTATTTTAATGGATTAGTATGCAACACAAAGCTACTAAACAAACTAATTTGATTATTTTCCCAATTTCTGTGATCTATACGGGTATAGTTATTGAATTAGACTGTGCTTTCTATTATAAAAATGAATTGTTTTAAAATGCAATAAAACACTCAAATAATCTTAGTGAAATTCAAATAATTTTGGAAAGAATACGCTGTAGTTGTTTGAAGTCATGTATTCATTCACTCAATAATATATTTGACAACTACTTACTAAATGCACATTCCATTGGTATAAACGTATCAAGTCTTTATTTTGGTCCCAGGGACGTTGTGATGAACAATACATACAAGATTCTTCCTCTCACAGATAGTATGTGACAATGGGAGGAGAGAAATAAGAAATAAGCAAGACAATTTTACATAGTGGCAAATGCCAAGAAAAAAAATAAAACCAGATTATATGAAGGAATGACTTGTTGGGGGAGATTTAAAAATTTAATTGGGTGGTCAGAGAAAGCCTCATTGGTTAAGGCATTCTTTCCAAAAAGTATCAACTTTAGGACTATCTAGGGTAGAGAATTCTGGGCAGAGGACTTATCAAGTGCAAAGGCTTTAAGGTAAGAATTAACTTCAAGGAACAATAATGGGATTGGAGTTCAGAATAGAAGAGAGAAATTTCTAGGAGAGTATATTATGTAGAAGCATTAGAAATGACCTGGCCCCATACTATGAAATCAGTGCAAATTACTCCTAAGACTGCTCTGGATAAAAAGCATAAGAAGTGGTTAAAGAGAGGTGGAGAATGCTGCATAGACTGAAGTAAAGTACAGATGGTATTTGCTATGGACTGAATTGTATCCCCCTCAAATTCATCTGTAAAAGCTCTAACCTCCCAAGTGACTGTACTGGAGACAGGACCTTTAGAGAGGTGACTATGGTTAAATGAATTCACAACAGTGGAGCTCTGATTCAATATAACTGGTGCCCTTATAGAAACAAGAAAAGACATCACCCTCCCACACCTGAGTGAGGACACAGCAAGAAAATGGTCATCTTCAAGCCAGAAAGAGAGCCGTCACCAGAACATAACTATGTGAATTTCAAACTCTCGTCTGAAGAACTGTGAAAAGGTAAATTTTGTTGTGACTCAGTCTATGGTATTTTGTTATAGCAGCACAAGCTGATTAACAGTATTGAAAGCAGTGGACTAGGTAAAAGGGCTTGTGTAAATAGAGAGGAATTTGTGTAAATAGAGAAAATTAAAAGGCTGAATCCCAGAGTAATCAATATTTAGAGGTATGGAGAGAATTTGGGGCCAGAAAAAAAACTGTAGAAGTCTTAAAAATCTAGAGACTGTGATGTTGTAAAATTCGAGAAAGTTACAAGTAGGAGGAAGTGGTTGATTATGTGTAAGGCAGCTGAAGGTTGACCTGAGGTAAGAACTTGGAGGCTACTTATAATGTGGCAATAGTAGAATAAATGGAACAGTGGCAACATCCCAAAATGGGGCGTGTTAAAGAAAGAAAAATATATTAGGAAGAACAACAATGACCACTGATACATCTTTTCAGAATTGTTATGAAGGGAAGTAGAGAATAGGAAGACATCAGGAGAGGAGTAGGAGGGCAAACAATTTTTTTTTTCAAAGATGAGGAAAAATTAAAAAATGTTTGTATGCTGATGGTAGAAGCTGGTGATTAGAAGAAGGAAGAGATAATTGCTAGTCTAAATTAATGTAGAGCCACTCGATTTATATTGCCATTCCTCTTCTTAACTTATATTTAATTTTAGAATATCATCAGGTAAGTGCAATCTTTTGTATAGAGATATGTTTGGACATCAGCTAAATCTTCATTATAAAGATGAAGAAATTGAAATACATAGAAATCATATGCTGTTCTTAAGTTCATGCAGCAGATTTACAATATCAGAACTACGATGAATTTTGTGCATTCTAACACATTGTAAGACTATTTTTATATCTATTTCTCTAATAGAAGCTTACTTTCTGCCCTAGGTGGGTGTTCTGATCAGCAGAGCAGCTCTTCTTCATACAGGAATTCAGGTCCTCAGGCTCCTTCCATCTGTGCCTTCACCATCTCCTATGACCTCATTGTCATCTCCATTTAGCATGCAGGGGTACCACTGGAAGTTTTTATCTGACAGGCCTGCTAAATAGCACATATCACTTCTGCTCACATTCACTGACTAGAACTTGGTTACATGAATCCACTTATATACAGGATAGGCTAGAAAATATAGCCTCGCTATGTGCACAAAAGAGCAGAAGAAAGTTTTATACACTACTAGTTGTCTCTCTCATAGTCCCTGGCTACCAAATACTTGTGCGGTCTTTCTCCTCACACAGTGAACACACGATACACTCTGCAAAGGGAAAGAACCCAAGGTTTGTCCAGTTACATCATTATGCCGAAAGTTAAGATCTCTGGGTATTTGTTCTCCGTAAGATCCAGATATACTTCTTCGTGGTACAACAACCAGTGAACTAAAAAATAGTTTTTATACCTTTCCCAAACATACCCCCAATGCACAATGGTGGAACAGGGATCATCTAACTGCAGTGAGAACTCAGACACAGGAGGACTAGGAAACAATGTTGGTGGCTGGCACATACCTAGGATGGAATCCTGCTCACCAGGCATGACAACTATTTCCTCTGGTAGTGAAGCCTTTTTTTTTTTTTTTTTTTTTTTTTGAGACGGAATCTCGCTCTGTCGCCCAGGCTGGAGTGGAGTGGCGTGATCTCGGCTCACTGCAAGCTTCGCCCCCATCCCCTGCCGGGGTTCACGCCATTCTCCTGCCTCAGCCTCCCGAGTAGCTGGGACTACAAGTGCCGGCCACCACGCCCGGCTAACTTTTTGTATTTTTAGTAGACACGGGGTTTCACCGTTGTTAGCTGGGATGGTCTCGATCTCCTGACCTCATGATCCGCCTGCCTTGGCCTCCCAAAGTGTGGGGATTACAGGCGTGAGCCACTGCGCCTGGCCCGAGACTTTCTTAACTAGACACTGAAAGGGACTCTTCTAGCTGGTGTTGTCCTTGCCCCACTGGCTCTGAATCTGAAAGATACTATTTTGATCATTGTTTTCCACGGCCATAATGGAGGTGGGCTTTGGAAAGTCTGATTCCAGTACAGGCTTGGAGGCTATTCAGCTTTCACAGCCTCCTTCCTGCCCATGAAAGGTTGAGAACATAAGGGTTGTTTTAAGACTTAGACATTCAAAGCCTTCCCATGTGCTTTTTTAAGTTCACAATATAATTCTGTCAAAAACTCAGTAGACTTATAATCTATTTTCTTTCTTTGCTTTTAACTATAACCTAGTTATATACCCTCAAATCCACTTATTTATATGCTTTCCTGCTCCTAGGTCTCTCTTTCTCTTAACCAGCGGAGGCTATCTTGAGGTCATATGAAATAATACATGATAATAATACTTAACAAATGACTGAATCTTTTTGTATAACCAAGAAGAGTTAACAAGTTTCTAGTAGCCTAAAAACCATTTCCTCAAATTTATCAATTATACTTGGGCTCCAGCAGTTGAATTCTTCAACCCTATAACCTCTTAATCACCGCCCTCTCTCTATCCACTTTAATTTCTGCTTGAAACCATCCAATTTTGGCCTAATCTCATCTCCTTCTGGTAATCTTGCTAAATATGATTATTACTAACACACACTAAATAGTCTAATTTTTTCCAGTCTCTTCTGGGTTTTACTACAAACTTCATGGATGTTTGTTCTGCTGCTCAACTTTTTGTAGGCAATGGCTTTAGCAAATGTGTTGGTATGGCAAAATCTCTAGGCAATGGTTTTAGCAAATGTGTTGGCATGGCGTGATCTCTAGTCTTCTAGCTTGCTGTATCTATTTTCTTGCTGCTTGGCCCCTGTTGTAATTTTTGTCACATTTGAAAGCTCTTAACTGTGGCAGTACTTAATGTGGTGCCAATTTTTATATTAGCCAGAATAGGTTAGGCCATGATAAAAACAGTTTAGTAATTTAGCTACCAGCAATAAGTTTATTTCTTGTGAGTATTCCTGGCAGATAGTTGGGGTGGCTCGCCCACATGAGGTCATTCAGGGACACAGGCTACTTTCATCACGTGGCTGTCACACCTCCTGTCACTTCCATCTACCTGGCCAAGAGAAGAGAACCTAAGGGAGTGCATCTGGCAGGTTTTTATGAGCCAGACCTGGACATAACACACATCATGCCTGCTTATATTCTATTGTAAAAAAAAATAATCATTTTGCTACACCTAACTACAAGGAGGCCTGAAAGTATAATCTCGGCTTTTTTTTTTTAAAAGAAAAAGAAAAGTAGATTTTGGTGGGCAGCTAAGAAGTGCTGCTACTTTACATACTTACTGAATGCAAATTATGAGATTGAAGTTTAGGATTCAGGTTTTTGACAATGTTTTCAAGTGATAAAGTTTTCAAGTTAAAAATTAGGATTGAAGATGAATACATATTTAGAATTAGGAAAAGTAACAAATTATCAATTATACAATGGTGACAACTATCAAAAAAAGTCACAAAATGTAGCTAACATATATATCTTCTGTTTATGTATTACATATAAAATCTTGTGTTTATAATTTTACATCTCTGATCATATATGCATAATTAACTGTCTAATACAGCTATGGTAGGCTGCAACATGGTCCCCACAAAATGTCCACATTCTAATCCTGGAACCTGTTGTTACTTTATACAATAAAAGGGGCTTTGCAGTTGTGATTAAATTAAGGATCTTGAGAGGTGTGGTTTATCCTGGATTATCTGATTGGCCCAGTGTAATTACAAGGTTTTTATAGGAGGAAGGCATGAGGACGGAAGCAGGGTCGAAGAGGAGACGAGCTGCTATTGCCGGTTTTGAAGATGGAGGAAGGGGCCACAAACCAAGAAATAAATGCCTCTAGTAGCTGCAAAGCGCAAGAAAACACATTCTTCTCTAGTTTTTTCAGAAGAAGGCAGCCCTGAAGACCTACTTTAAACTTTTGACGTTCAAAACTCTAAGATAAGAAATTTGTGTTGTTGTAAGCCACTCAATTCTTAGTAATTTGGTAACAGCAGGAACAGGAAACTAATATGACACTTTTATAAACATTTTTCCTACATTTTGTTGACTACATACACTTTGGTAACATCTTGTAACAATGTTTTAACAATATTTGTAAATATTTAATGTTTTTTAAAATATTTATAAATGCTTCATAATATTTTTAATAGAAAAATTACTCAGTTTTTCTTTTAGCCAAAACACTAAAATTTGTTTTTTTATTGGTAGTTGAGGTACATACAATATGTGACTTCTCATAGATGTATTATTTTTAGTACTGCTATAATTTTGAGCTCTACAAAGATAAAGTTTCTGATAAATTTTAGTTTGCATAAGTCCCACATTAAAAAGGGCTTCATGTATAATTAAATATTCTGTCTAATCAAGTATAGTTCTAACAGTAAATAGATTCCATTTTGGTGAGGCATCAGGGAGACTCAGGTGTTTTGCTTATAATTTCGTATCTCTGATCATATACATTTTACCAGAATAATTTCTGACTATACATTTTAAATCTTGTTTTCTTTCCATTACCCACACTTTTGGTGATGAGTGCTGTAGGACTTGCTTATTTGCTACTTGACCTCTGGTCCTGCACCTCTGTGACATAATATTGGGTGCATTAGGCTAAGTGACAGTGGTACTATTCCAGGGATTATTTCTCTAATGGAAAACATTAGCATATTCAACCACATGCAAACTAAAGGTTCTCCAACTCAACTTCCCTCTAACTAGATCCTAAAATCACCCATAGTTAGTAAATCTAATGTTATCTGACACTGGATAATATGAGAGAAGGGAACTTGGAGAGACAAGTCAGTAGAAGAATTATGATTAAAATAGCTTATTTAGCAATTTTTATAAATATTAATACTAATGACTACGTGAACACATTGTTGGGTACACTCCAAAAACCTCAAAGGGGGTCACACAGGAGATGTGACCTTTGTTAAGGTCATGACCCTGATTCTTTTGTTTGAATTTGTCTAGAATATATTGTTTTATTTCCACAATTTCTGAAATATATTGCTTTCTATTGTTTCAGATATGACACTTTAATATAGTACAGAATTGGATTTGCTTTATGATCCAGTGTAAAAGTCCTTTTCTCTTAATGATAACCTAGGCCTGTTTGTATTTATTTATATAAAATGTATGTTTGGTTATAATTCAATAATTTTATGAGTCTCAGTCTGTTTTGTTGTTTGAAAATAACTATGTGTTATTTCTGTTCATTTTTAGTTTTTTTCTTCAGAAATTTTAATAATATTTATATTTTAGTCCATTTGCTATGTCTCTAATCCTTTTAAATTACGTTTTTGTTTCAACATCACTCCTTTCAATTTTTTAATTTTTGTTGTCTATTTATCTTTCTGTGCTTTCATCAGAATCTCTTCTCTGTGCACTTTCCATTTGGCCTTCGTTTTGGGGTTGGTTTCCTTTGTATCTTCTACTCAATTTCTGAGTTCTGACAGCTCACATTTCATCTACATTTATTGATCCACAGTCTTTTCCTGAGCTCATGTTACTTTTATGTTCTGTTTTATAGTCTTTCTAACTCATTAAAAATATTTGGTCAAGATTTTTATCTGCTCAGTGGCAATATATCTATAGTAGAGTGTTTTCATCATTTCTCTATCTCCAGTTATTATTTTTTCTAATATCATTCTATAGAGCCAACCAGTGCTGTTTTTCTTTTTTATTGGCAACTTACTTTTGAATGAATAAAGTAAACTTTTCCTTAGTTAGCCATTTACATAAAGTTTGTACGTCCTCAGGGCCATGTTATAAAATAGCAGAAAATCCCCTTCAAGCCCATGATTTGGGGTGTGAAGTTTTTTTATCCTCTACCTTTTAAAAATCCATTAGAAACAGATTGTTTTCACTAAAGTCCCTGTTATTCCTCTTCCCCAGCATTTGGTTAGACTATTCATCCAAGTATAGCTTGTCTGTAGGATTACTTTTATAACACTTCTTTCTATATTTATCAAGACAGAACTGGGTTCAGAGATGTTTCTACATCTTCATCTAGCCCATTCATTTTGGAACTGATGTTGCAAACAGGAATTTAGGGTTTGACTATCTGAGTGTGACCCTTATACAGCCATTCTTAGCCAGCATTTTTTTTGAGTATTGCAATCATAGGTCTAGACCTGACCCACTCTCCCCAACAAAAATATTAATTGCTCTAGGGCACAACTTCTGTTTTGTGGTTTGTAGTTTCAACAGTCTTCTAGGTTTTCCACAGAGATTTTATTTCTGTTTCTTGATCTTGTTGGTCTCCTTGTTACTTTTTCTTGATGAGATAGGATCTTCCTATATTGCCTAGGCAGGTATCCAACTCCTGGGCTCAAGTGATCCTTCCACCTCAGCCTTCCAAGTAGGTGGGACTGGAAGTGTACACCACCATGCTCAGCTTTCTCCCTGTTGCTTTTGTGTAACTTTGAAATAAGTGGAAACAACCAACTCTCCAGCAAAGTTTTTAGTAAGCCAGCCAGCATTTTTAAATTGGTTTTGCTTTACTGTCTTTTGATGAGTGCTCAGATTATATAACCACAAAATTAAAAAACTTTGATTTATGAGAAATCTGAAAGTGAATGTGATCAATCAAATCTACAGAATCCATATATAAATGTTCTTGAGAAAACTTAGCTTGGCTTATATATATGTGTGTGTTTGAACAGCAACATCCACAAAATTCAATAAAACATTAAAAACATTTGAATGCATACTTTTGTGTGGAAATCAAAGCTTGATGTCACACTTACTGACATCAAATTAACAATTTTAAAGAGTAGACAAGCATGACTATGCAAAATATCTGAAAAGTGTTATATGAGTAGTACAAAATATGTGTTATTGGAGCACAGAGAAAGGGAGAGTATAGTTGTTGAGATGAAATTGTGACATATGCTAATATTAGATAGTTTTTTATTCTGATAAAATAAATGCAAGAAGACTGATGGAGATAATGAAGATGATACTCATTTACTTCTCTCTATATACAAATGCCAAGAAATTAAATAATTAAATGCATATTCTGTAATCTCTTCAATAAAACTTGACAAGCACATAGTACATTAGTTGCATAATAAAGAGTTTGACTGATTTTTATCCCTGGTTCCTGAAAGAAAGACTAAATCCTTGGAATTTCCTCAATAAGAGAAGTATCTTTGTTATGTATGAACCCCTTGGATGACATCTGAATTTATACCAGGGAGATGAATCGGAATGGGGGCTGGTCACCAGAAAGACCAACTTAGTGATGAGAGGTTTGACCTTTGAGCCAGTCCAACCTTCACGGAGGAGAGGGAGCCTAAAGATTAAGTTCAATCACATGGACAATGATTCACTCAATCATGCCTAAGTAGTGGATTAACCAAATAAAATATCTGGACACTGGAACTCAGTGAAGCTTCCTGGTTGGTGAACACATGGATAGACTTGAAGGGTGATATGTTCTTTCTTCATGGGGATGGGACATGCAAGCACTGCATTTGGGAGTCTCCCAGGCCTTACCTTGTATGTCTCTTCATTTGGCTGGTATCCTTTTAAATAAAACTGTACTCATTTGTATAGAATTTTTGTGAGTTCTTTCAGTCCTTCTAGTGAATTGTGAAACCTGAAAGGGTTATGTAGCTAGTTGGTCAGAAGTGTGGGTGGCCTGTGGACCTCCAAAGTGTAGCTGGTGTCTGAAGTAAGGGCAGTCTCATTGGGAACCATGCTCTTTAACTTGTGGTGTTTGTGCTAACTCTGGGTGGTTAGCATCAGAATTGTGTTGCAGTGTATCTGTTGGTGTTGTAATAATATCCCAAGTTCCAAAACAAGCCTAGGGAAACAAAGATAAATAAGACTCCCTATCTCCAAGGGGCTCACAGTTTAGGATGGAGAATTAAACCCTTAAATTTTCATAAAAGAAATGCTTGTGACTCTGTGTGTTCTAGGGCTATGATATATGTAATAGATTTTACAAAGAGTTCAAAAAAATTATAATAATTTAATAAAATCTAAGAAAGGCTATTAGCATCTAAAGTGATACCATGGCTGTATAACTGAGGTGTTACTTTAATTTTGGTCAAGGTGGAACTTTATATTTTATTTTTTGAGCATCTTTTAAGATATTACATTATTCTATAAAATATCATTATGGAATATTAACTTTCATGCCTTTGGAGAGGAGAGCACTTGCTTTTTATTGGGTTTGGGCTGTCCCAAAGGAAATTGTCATTTTGTAGGTCAAATATGGTCAAATATTGGCTATTACACTATTTCACATGAATCAACATAATAATTCTAAATGCCTTTGCAATGCCCAGCATTGAGCACATAATAGTGTTCAAAAATACTTGCTGATGGATTTTATAGCCATAAAAAATTTGTTTTAAAACCGTACAATATAAATTAACTTTTTAGTTATAAACTGCCACAAAGAGAACGTTAAACAGTTTTAAAGAAGTGTTTTTAATAAATTGATTTTGTAGTGATATGGCCTTGAAACAGCAATGTTATTTTTCAAAAATATCTCTAGTACAATGTGAAAAAATAAAATTATATATAAGTTTACATCATATAGAATAAATACACTTTTGAAAATGAAAGTAAACCAAACACCTTGCTGTACATCAATGTAGTTTCTAAGGGGAAGTGTGTTTATTCAACGATGGTAAACATTTTAGGGTTACTGTAAGTGTGGCATACGAGAAAATTTTATTGACTATTTACAGTATAGATCTGATTAGTTCTCAAACCAGAACTAGAATCAAATTCAGCTATTCTTTAAATTTCTCAAGGTAATTAGGTTTTTGATGGTAGAATTGCTGTGGTACAGCTAAGGCGAAGTTCTGGGGTGGGAAGTGTTTTAGACCCATCTAGAGGGTATTGAGTTATACATGCCAGTGCACATGATCTGTGGCTTCTACATGTCTAAACAGCTTTACCTGCAATCTGTAACCCCTAATCAGCTATGTGGGAACATCAACATGTGTACCAATATCAAAACAAAACAAAACAAAACAAAAAAACCCACCAAAAACCCCCCACCATTTTGCTGTTGTCCAGAAAATCCTCATGATAGTCTTTTGATAAGGTTCAAGTATGTATGCAGAAGATAATGGCATATTAGTCATTGAGAAAAGAAATATACTAATGGAAAGAAAGAATAAATGGGAAAGTGGGAAGAAAAAAAATAATTTTTTTTATGGCTGGTGAATGCATTATTCAAAGAACTATTTATACAGGAATAAAATCATTTTGAAATAATCATATAACAACAAAAACTGCAGCTAAATATGGGGAACATTCATATACTCTGAGGATAGGAATTCAAATCCTCTTACCCCCACACATAATAGTAAACCTCTCCCATTTTCGCCCTTGGCAACTAGAGAAGTGTGCTTACTCTTTCTCAGTGAAAATATTCAATGTTAACAGTACATATTAGTTTGCTAGGGCAGCCATAACCAAATACAACAAACTTTATGACTTAAACAATAGAAATATTATCTCATAGCTCTGGACTCTAGAAGTCCAAGATCAAGGTATTGTTAGGCTTGATTTCTTCAGCGGCCTCTCTGCTTTGCTTGCTATGTCCTCACATGACCTTTCCTCTGTGTATGTAAATCCCTGGTGTATCTTTCTGTGCCAAAATTTCCTCTTCCTATGAGGACACTAGTCAGATTGGATTAGGACCCATCCCAGTGATTCCATTTTAGCTAAATCACCTCTTAAAATATTTTATCTCCAAGTACAGTTACATTCTGCAATACTGTGAATTAAGGCTTTAATATATGAATTTCAAGGGGATGCAGTTCGATCCATAACACAGTGAAACAAGTATACTTTATAGCATGCTAAAATTTATTTTGATTTATTAAATTCTAGCATGTGAGATAATTTGCTGTCAGAAGATAGCATTGTTTACTAAGTTGATTCTAGAAAAGAAAAACTTGATTTTCTTGGAGAATTATAAGTAACAAAACTTCTGAGACTTTTCAGTTCCTCTTAAACGTAATAGTATGGTTGTTAATCATCTCATTTTTTTCCTTCTTGAAATCTCACAGAACAAACAAACAAACAAAATCAGCAATCTATGTTTTTTATGAATCAAGATGACCAAACTCAAAACTATTTGCAAAGGTATCAAAAACAACTTTGCTGACCTTAGGCCCACATAGGAGGTTGTGACAGGGCTCTGGACAAGAAAAATGAGCACAGGGGAGACTCAGCTGTAGCAGACCTCATATGTTTACAGCAAATATTTAATCCCAGAAAGATAATGCTCTATCTGAGCATTATCTGAGATTGCGCGGGTCTGAGATTGAGCGGGTCTTGACGTCTTGGGTTCGTGGAGAAAGAGTATAGAAAGTTCCAGTAAAGGGGAAATAAAAAAGCCCTTTGAAAGAAAAACTATTTGCTTATGACTACAACATAGAAAGAAACTAAAAAGAACTGAGGGTTGGCAGTAGAAGTTTCTCAGAGCCAGGTCAGATTCTAAGAGGCAGTAGAAACATGTCTTTACAGAAGCACCATATAATGAAGAAACAGCCGTTTGCTCAGGAGATTCTTAACAGATATAGCTTGGAAAGTTATCCTGGCCCTTCTTAATATTTTTCTAACTCAAGGAAACTTTAACTTATTCAAGTAACAAGAAATAAATATTTATGGTATTCATACAAAAATATTAAAATATGAAAAAGAGATAGCATATTTTTTCTGCTAATTATAAAAACGTATCAGAAAATTGTTGAGTAAAGCAGATGAAAACTGTAGCCAGCATAACAACATGAATCCAAAAAAGAAAATAATGGAGCCATAAAAAAAAATTCACGTAACAGAAGTACAAGATCTCAAGGAGGTGATGATAAGGCAAAAAGGAAGGTCTGAAACTATAACTGGAAGAACTTGGCAGAGGAATTGAAGAAAAAGATAAAATTTTCAGAAATAGAGACTAATTATTATACAGGGGAAACAGAAACACACAAAGAGAAGATAGAAATACAAACAGAAAGAACAAAATGAAGTTAAAATAAAGAGATAAAAATGAATTATAGGAAAAATCACAGATATATAAATCAGCCAAATGAGATTCAAAACCGTAATTTAAGTCCCAGAAAAAGAAAACCAAAACAGTAGGACAGAACAACTGTTTAAAACTATACCAAATACTTTTGTTAAACAAGCAAAATTACTTACATTTTCAAATTGAAGGGCTAAATAAAAACTGGCCCAGAATGATCCACATAGAGACATAACTTAGTAGAATTATAAGACTTCAAAGATAAAGATTGGCTAATAACATGCTACAAGTGTCCAATGAAAGAATATGCAAACTCATGGTTTTATATCCAATCAAGTTTACTTCAAGTATAAAGGCTACTGTCAAACAGCTTTGAATATGCAAAAACTTAAGAAATATTGTCCAAATAAATTGTTTTTGAAGAAAACATTAGAGGGCAAACTTCAAGTAATCAATGGATAAAACTTGAGCAAAGGGACCCATAGTTTTGGAATCTTCAGATGTCTGAAAACATAGTAGATGTTCTGGTATATGAACATAGGTATATATTCTGGTTAAAACTTTTGGGTAGAGCGAATGCCCATCAATGGTAGACTGGATAAAGAAAATGTGGTACATACACATCATGGAATACTATACCATGAAAAGGAATAAGATATGTCCTTTGCAGGGACATGAATGAAGCTGGAAGCCATCATCTTCAACAAACTAACACAGGAACAGAAAACCATACCCCACATGTTCTCACTCATAAGTGGGAGCTGAACATGGAGAACACATGGAAACAGGGAGGGGAACAACACACACCAGGGTCTGTTGGGGGGTGGCAGGTGAGGGGAGGGAACTTGGAAGATGGATCAATAGGTGCAGCAAGCCACCATGGCACACGTATACCTATGTAACAAACCTGCACGTTCTGCGTATATATCCCAGAACTTAATGTTAAAAAAAAGAAAAAAAAAATTAACCTGCAACAAAACAAAACAAAACAAAACAAAACAAAAAGCTTTTAGGTAAAGAGGTAGAATATGAAGATTAATAGATGGTAACTGTGAATGTATACTTAAAAGCTCTATGACTATCTAAAAATTTTTTGCTAATATACTTGAGCTCCTCTTGGCTTCAGAATATATTTGATAACAAAAGAATTCAGAATTTGATATGCTAATCACATCAAATAATCAGATCAATTTCCTAACTCTGACTATGTAGTCAGTATAAGTAGGGAACATACATATAAATATACATATAAATATATATATTTATAGATATATAAATATATAAATATGGAATTTTTATAATTTTATAAATATTTATAATTTTTTATAATTTTATAAATTTATAATTTTATAAATATATAAATATGGAATATGTGGAATATACATATAAATATATATGTTAGTGCAGAGAAGCCATAGGGGGAGCGATCTTGTTTCAGCAGTGTGACTCTATGATTGTTTACAAGTCACCTAATTACCTTTGACTTGTTTCCTTATCTGTAAAAATAGTATGAACTGGTTTTACTTATTGGACTTTTCTTCAATATGGGTGTGTGGGGGGCAGGTAGGAAGGGAGGGAGAGAAAAGGAGAGAGAAATTAAGAGGAAGAGATAGATGTTTGTTTTTATATTCATGGGAAAAAAGTAAACCCCACTTAATAAAGAATGGGAAATGTTTAATCTTTTGTAATCATCTGCAGCAGTTTCTAAAGCATGGTAATCATTTGCTCCATATTCCTTTTTTAAAAAAATATTTATTTTAGCTTTGGGGTACATGTGAAAGTTTGTTACAAAAACACATGTCACAAGGGTTCGTTTTACATATTATTAAGCTTAGTACCCAATAGTTATTGTTTCTGCTCCTCTCCTTCTTCCCATCCTCCTCCCTCAAGTATGTCCCAGTGTCTGTTTTTTCCTTCTTTGTGTTCATAAATTCTTATCATTTAACTCATACTTATAAGGGAGAACATGCAGTATTTACTTTTCTTTTCCTGCATTAGTTTGCTAAGAATGATAGCCTCCAGCTCCAACCATGTTTCTGCAAAAGATGTGATCTCATTCTTTTTTATGGTTGAATAATATTCCATAGTGTATATGTACCATATTTCCTTCAGCCAGTCTGTCATTGATAGGCAATGAAGTTGAATTCATGTCTTTGCTATTGTGAACAGTGCTGCAATGAACATTCATGTACATTTGTCTTTATGGTAGAATGCTTTATATTCCTCTGGGTAAACAACCAGTAATGAGATTGCTGGGTTGAATGGTAGTTCTGCTTTTAGCTCTTTGAAGGATTACCATACTTCTTAATTAAAATAGTTATTGCTTTATTTAGATTCTCTCTCTCCAGCATTTAGCACTTACGTTGATAAAATACATTTTTTTTTGCAAAGCATTCTAGTATATTAATTATACTTTAATTTTAATTTTGATTTTGATTACTTCCTTTTTCCTTATTTCCTTAAGCTGGTTTTGCTGCTTATTTCTTAATTTCTTACACTTAAAGGAATTTTTCTTTATTTTCTTACTTTCCCGTCCAGTGATAAATAGAAGCTGAAATTCTCCTGAGTAAACCTTTGGTTTAAGCTTTTGACCTTTGATACATAATTCTTCAACTATTATGGAATTGCATTTTTGACCTTCTATTCACTCAAAAACCTTTTAATAAAGTGCTTTTAAGTTGTAAAAGTGTATTTTAGTCTTTTAACTTCAATTATTAGTGGCCAGCAACTATGGCTTAGATTATCTTTTAACTTCACCTAGTATATAGTTAGAACATTCAACTTTTTTCTGTTTTCTTCTTTTTTTACACTTTGTTTAACTGAGGTGGAATATACATATAAAATTTATCTTCACCATTTCCAAGTGTATAGTTCAGTAGTAATAAGTACATTTATGTTCTTTTTTCCCCCCTTCATCTCTCCCTTCCTTGTACCATTTCTGGCCTCTGGCACCCTACCCCCATCCTACTCTCTTTTTATGAGATTCTTTATTTTATTTATTTCTTTTTTGAGACAGAGTCTCGCTCTGTCACCCAGGCTGGAGTGCAGTGGCATGATTTTCTCTCACTGCAACCTCTGCCTCCCAGGTTCAAGCGATTCTCCTGCCTCAGCCTCCTGAGTAGCTGGGACTACAGGCACATGCCACCATGCCCGGCTAATTTTTGTACTTTTAGTAGAGATGGGTTTCACCATGTTGGCCAGCATGATCTCTATCTCTTGACCTCATGATCCACCTGCCTTGGCCTCCCAAAGTGCTGGAATTACAGGCGTGAGTCACTGCGCCCAGCCATGAGATCCATTTTTTAAGCTCCCGCATATGAGTGAGAACATGTCTCTCTGGGTCTGGCTTATTTCGCCTAATATAATGGCCTCTGGATCAATTCATGTTGCTACAAATGACAGCAGTTCATTCTTTTTATGGTTGAATAATATTCCGTCATATAGATGTACTAAATTTTCCTTATTCGTCCATTAATGGATGCTTAGGTCGATTCTATATCTTGGCTCCTGTGAAAAGTGCTGCAACGAACATCAGAGTGCAGATATCCCTTAGATATATTGATTTCTTTTCTTTTGGATATATAACCACTATTGGAATTGCTGGATCATATAGTAGTGCAACTTTTAGTTCTTTGAGGAATCTTCATACTATGAGATTCTCCATAGTTGCTGTACAAATTTACATTCTCACCAACAGTATATGCGTTCTTTTTTTCTCCATATCCTCACTAGCATCTGTTATGTTTTGTCATTTTAATAATAGGTATTTTAACAGGGATGAGATGATATCTCATTGTGGCTTTGATTTCCATTTCTCTGATTAGTGATGTTGAGCAGTTTTTCCTTTATCTATTGCTGTGTGTATGTCTTATTTTGAGAAATGTTTGTTCAGATCTTTTGTCTATTTAAAAAATCAGATTATTTGGTGTTAATTCTTTTTTGTTTGTTTGTTTTGAAATCTTTTGCCACTGAGTTGTTTGAGCCCTTCTCTATATATATTCCGGCTATTAATCCCTTATCAGATGGATAGTTGGTGAATACTTTCTCCCATTCTGTGGGTTTTCTTTTCACTTTGTTGATTGTTTCCTTTGTGGTACAGAAGCTGTTTAGCATGATGTAATCCTATTTGCCTATTTTTGCTTTGGTTACTTGTGCTTTTGAGGTCTTACACAAAAAGTCTTTGCCTGGATTAATGTCCTAGATCATTTCTCCAATGTTTTCTTCCAATAGCTTCATAGTTTGAGGTTTTAGATTTAAGTCTTTAATCAAATTTGATTTGATTTTTGTGTAGAATGAGAGAGGGGGTCTAGTTTCATTCTTCAGCATGTGTTTTCTCAGCACCATTCATTGAAAAGACTGTTTGTTCCTGTTCTTGGCACCCTTATTAAAGATGAGTCAGCTATAAATGCATGATTTTATATTTGGAGTCTCTCTTTTGTTTCATTGGTACATTTGTCTGCTTTTGTGCCAGTACTCTCCTGTTTTGGTATTTTGGTTACTATAACTTTGTAGTAAATTTTGAAGTGAGGTAGTATTATGCCTTCAGTTTTATCTTTTTTGTTCAGAATTTCTTTGGCTATTTAAGGTCTTTGGTCATTCCATATAAATTTTAGGATTTTTCTTTCTATTTTTGTGAAGAATGTCATTGATATATTGAAAGAGGTTTCATTGAATCTGTAAATTGCTTTGGGTAGTATTATCATTTTAAAATATCAATTTCTGCAATCCATGAGCATGGAATATCTTTTCATATTTTTGTGTCCTCTTCAATTTCTTTCATCAGTGTTTTATAGCTTTCCTTGCATAGATCTTTTACTCCTTTAGTTATATTGACTCCTAAGTATTTTACATTTTTTTTTGTAGCTATTGTAAATGAGATTGCTTTCTTGATTTCTTTTTCAGATTCTTTGCTGTTGGTGTATATCAATGCTAATGATTTTTTATGTTGATTTTTTTATCCTACAAGTTTATTGAATTCATTTATCAGCTTTACCAGTTTTTTGGTGACATTTTTATATTTTTCTAGGTTCTATGTTGTCTGTGAAGAAAGCTAATTTGACTTCTTCCTTTCCAGTTTCAATGCCCTTTTTTTTTTTTTTTTTTTAAATTGCCTAATTGTTCTGGCTGGGACTTCCAGTATTATGTTGAATAACAACGGTGGGAGTGGGACTCCTTGTTTTGTTCCAGTCCTTACAAAAAAGACCTTCAATTTCTGCCTCTTTAGTTTGATGTTAGCTGTGGGTTTGTCATATATAGTCTTTATTATTTTGAGAAATATCAATTTTATACCCATTTTGATGAAGGTTTTTATCATAAAGAGATGCCAAATTGTATCAAATGCATTTCTAGCATCTATTGAAATAAATAGATTTTATATCTGATTTATGTACATTGAAATGTTTTCGCATCCCTAGATGCAACAATATGATGTCTTTGTATCATATTTGCTCATGGTGAATGATCTTTTTCACATGTTGTTGAATTAGATTTACTACTATTTTGTTGAGGATTTTTGCATATATGTTCATCCGTGATTTTGGCCTGTAGTTTTCTTTTCTTTATTGTGTCTTTGTCTGGTTTGAGTATCATTATAATGTTGGTTGTATTGGTTGTATTACGGTTCCCTAGAAGGACAAAAGTAATAAAAGATGTATACGTGTGCATGTAGATATATGTGTATATGTGTGTGTGTGTGTATATACATATATACACGCACACATACTCTTCCTCACCTCTGTTATAGAGTAGCAGACTGATTTCACCTTGATAGTCTGGGTCAGCCACACCAGCCAAAAGTGTAACACCCTTCTTAGACTGTTGACTTAAAGGTAAGAGAAGCCCAAAGTGTCCAGGTGGCAATCTTAACTTCCAGTTTTATGGAATCATTGTTATGTCTCCTGGTGGCAGTGTTCCTCCCTCTGGGACTAAGACCTCTAGGCCAGCTGAACTTAATGTTGTGGGAACAGGAAGCAAAATTTTGCTAGTGGATCACTAGGGATGATGGTGAGTGGTGCCACTTCTGCTTCCGCCCCTTGATTTCTGGACTCATGAATCCTGGCTATGGGAGAAACAGTACCATATATTGGACTCATATTCAGAGCATGCATGGCCTTCTGGAGAACTTTGCCCCAGCCCTGCAAAGTATTGTCACCTAGTTAGCATTGTAATTGTGACTTCAAAAGGCCATTCCATTGTTCTATCAATCTAGCTGCTTCCAGATGATGAGAAACACGATAAAACCAGTGAATTCCATGAGCATGAGCCCACTGCTTCACTGCTTTAGCCATAAAGTGAGTGCCTTGGTTAGATGCAATGCTGTGTGGAATACCATGACAGTGGATAAATCATTCTGCGAGTCTGTAGATGGTAGTTTCGGCAGAAGCATTGCATGTAGGACAGGCAAACTGAAATCTGGAGTGTCTATTCCAGTGAGAGCAAACTTCTGCCCTTTCTATGATGGAAGGGGTCCAATATAATCAACCTGCCACCAGGTAGCTGGCTGATTACCCGAGGAATGGTGCCATATTGAGAGCTCAGTGTTGGTCTTTGCTGCTGGCAAATTGGGCACTCAGCAGTGGCCATAACCAGGTCAGTCTTGCGAGTGGAAGTCCATGTTGCTGAGCTCATGCATAACCTCCATCCCTGCCACCATGGCCACTTTGTTCATAGGTCTACAGGGGGATGTCAGGGCTGTCTGAGGAAAGAAGCTGAATGGTGTCTATAGAATGGGTCATCCTATCCAATGGATTATTAAAATCCTCTGCTGGGGTCACCTGTTGGTGAACACTCACATGGGATACAAATATCTCCACAGCTTTTGACCACTCAGAGAAGTCCATCCACACACCTCTTTTCCAAATTTCTTTGTCACCAATATCCAATCATGCTTCTTCCAAGTCCCTGACCATCCAGCCAAACCATTGGCTACAGCCCATGAATCAATATATAATTGCACATCTGGCCATTTCTCCTTTCAAACAATGTGCACAACTAGGTGCACTGCTTTAAGTTCTGCCCACTGTGAAGATTTCCCTTCACCACTCTTCAGAGATGTCCTAGACAGGGGATATAGTGCTGCAGCTGTCCATTTTTGGGTGCCTGCATATAGTGCAGAACCATCTGTGAACCAGGCCCTAGTTTTCTCTTCCTCTGTCAACTGAGGAACTCCCATGAGACCACTGGTGCAGGCTGGGCGAGAGAAGGCAGGGTGGGAAGAATGGAGACCATGGGCATTTGACCAAGCCACTTCCTCATGTAACTTACTTTTGCTTTCAGGACCTGCTAGAGCCTGATCACATATATACCACTTCCATTTGATGATGGAATGCTGCTGTGCATGACTCACTTTATGGCTAGATGGGTCCCAGTTCATGATAGACAGTTCAAATTACATAGTAACTTGATGACCCATAGTCAAACGTCCATTTTCCACCAAAACCCAGTAACAGGCCAGGAGCTGCCTCTCAAAAGGAGAGTGGTTATCTGCAGAAGATGGTAGGACCTTGCTCCAAAATCCTGGAGGCTTCCACTGTGATTCACCTGTGGGGGCCTGCCAAAGGTTCTATCTACCACTGACACCTCAAGCACCATTGAATCTGCTGCATCATATGGACCAAGAGGCAAAGCAGCTTACACAGCAGCCTGGACCTGTTGCATAGCCTTCTCTTATTCTGGACCCCATTCAAAGCTGGCAGCCTTTTGGGTAACTTGATAAATGGGTTGGAATAACACATCCAGATGAGGAATGTGTTGCCTCCAAAATCCAAATAGGCCCATTAGGCATTTGTGTATTTCTTGTTGTATGAGGGACCAAATGCAGCAACTTATCCTTCACTGTGGAAGGAATATCTTGACAGGCTTCACATTTTACTGAGGTAGAAGGTCTCTGAATTTTAGTCAGATTTATTTCCCATCCTCTGGCATGCAAATGCCTCAGCAATAAGTCAGTGTGTTTGCTACTTCTTGCTCACTGGATCCAATCAGCATAATGTCATCAATGTAATTGACCAGTGTGATATTTTGTAGAACCGAAAAGCAATCAAGTTCTCTCTGAATAACATTATGACACAAAGCCAGACGGTTGATATACCCCTGAGGTAGGACAGTAAAGGTAGATTGCTGGCCTTGCCAGCTGAAGGCAAATTGCTTCTGGTGGGCCTTATAGACAGGAATGGAGAAAAAAATCGTTTGCAAAGTCGATGGCTGCCTACCAGGTACCAGGAGAAGTCCTTGATGGTGGCACTAATGTCCGCAATCCCTCCAGAGATGCATTTTTTTTTTTTTAATTTACTATTTGTCTAGGTAGAAGCAGCTCTAATGGTTTCCATTTGACCTTTCCTACCATAATAGCCCTTACTCTACCAGTCAGGGAGCCAATGTGTGGGTTCTGCCAACTGCTAAGTAAGTCTATGCCAATTATGCATTCTGGCAATGTGGAAATGACTACAGGATGAGTCCAGGGACATGCTGGACCCACTGTAAGTCGGACCTGAGCTAAAACTCCATTAATTACCTGACCTCCAATGATCTTTTGGGTTCCCTGGAATCAAGGTCAGCTCAGAGCCAGTGTCTAGTAGTCCCTAAAATGTCTGATCATTTCTCTTTCTCCAATGCACAGTTATCCTAGTAAAAGGCCGGAGGTTTCCTTGGGGATGGATGGGAGAAAGATTCACTGCATAAATTGTGAGTAATCTAGTAGGGTTCTTCCTACATTCCCCTTCATTCAATGGTTCTGGGTCTGTAAACTGGCTCAAGTCTGGAAATTGAGGGGCCATGATTCTCTGCTTTTATAATTCAAATTAGTCTTTTGTCCATTCAACCTAGAAGTTTTCTCCTTACATAAATTAAGTAGGAATGGCAGTAGGCTTTCTATCAATTTCACTTCTAGGAATACCATGATTAATTAACCAATGACAGAGCTCTACACGAGTCAGACTATTCTAATGGCTGCTGCTTCTCTGCTGTCCATTATGGTAGTTACACTTATCTTGTGTTTGATGGTTGGGTGCTGCCACTTGGCCCCTGCCACCTTGGGATCCAATTATTCCCACTGTATTTAAATTTTGTAGTTGAGTGACTGTAGAGTCCGCTGTTCGATCTGACATACAGAGAAGAGCAATTACAGGGCTCTTCAGAAATTCAGGTACTGCCCTCACAAATCTATTTTGCATGGCATTGGTCAAGGGTATGTCTTCTGGACACTCCCAACTGGGATGAGGGTAGGTCTAAAGTGACTAATCCACTCCAGCATCCCAATCTCCCTAAGCCTTTGGATCCCTTCCTCTGCATTAAACCAAGGGAGATCAGGCACAGTTCCTCACAGTGGGCCAGCTTTTAATCCATATTTCAGGTAACAAAGCTAATGAACTAGTAGCATCTTTTTAACTCCTCAAGTTGCAAAAATAAATGCAGAGTCCCTGCCTAGTGGGCCCAAATCAATAAATTCAGCCTAATCCAATTTTATGTTCCTTCCACCATTATCCCATAACTTTAATATCCATTCCCATGCCTGTTATCTAGATTTCTGTTTATCTAAATTAGAAAAGTCAAGTTGTTTTTTTCTAGTGTAGTGCATCTTCTCATGGGTCACACTCTCAACCTCACGTGTATGGGCCCACAAAGACTTTAGTCTAGTTATAGGTCTAGAAGCATACAAGGGTGTTGGGGGTGACTCCTGAGGAGAATCAACATTATTTTGTCTGGCAACTGCCTCAGGCAGCACATGGTTTATCTCCTCAGACTAAGGAGGAAAGGCTGATGGCAGCATGAGTCAGAGAGGGGATGATGCTATTATTGAAGATGGGGAAGCTGTTTCTTCTGGCCAAAAGAGGTTTATCAGAGTTTACAAACTTAGTGTTCCCAACTTCATCAGCATCCTCCCAGATGTCCCCATTCCAAGTTGCAGGGTCCCATTCTTTACCAACCAATGCCCTCATTTTAACAGTAGACACCTGGCAAGGCTGTGCACGCACGTTTCATTGCAGGTCAGCCACTCACATGATAAGAGCTTCTGTCTGTTTCTCCACAATTTCAGCTCTTTCTCTACAGGGGTTAAGACTCTCATTCAGGGCAATCTTAGCAGATTTGAGGATCAGTATCTGCTTTTCAAGCTGGGAGACAGAATTCCTGAGTTCATCATTTTCTTTCATCACTTTGTCCACTGAACTTAGGAGCAACCAACCAGCTTCATTATTTTCCTTGATTCTCACATATGGTCAAAGGTATTATGTATATATTCACTAAACTCCTGGCCTCTCCTGAATGGTGAGTCAGGAGTGTCAAATTTATTTATTTTGCTTAACTCTTTAAACAGTTCACATCAAGGACTATCAGTGATCTCCATACTATTAGAAGTAGAGTCCTCAACATTTTTTGGTTTAATCATGATAAGCAGCCAACTTCAGAAACCCCAAAACCAGTGGAAAAACTCTAGCCTTAATATTCTTTTCCTCTAGAACTACTCCTGGTACCAAAATCTGTACTAGTCAGGAATCCCTAGAGGGACAGAACTAATAGGATATATAGATCAAGAGGAGCTTATTAAGTATTAGGTATTAACTTACACAATCACAAAGGTTCCACAGTAGGCTGTCTGCAAGCTTGAGGAACAAGGACAGCCAGTCTGAGTTCCCAAACTGCAGAACTTAGAGTCTGATGTTTGAGGGCAGGAAACATCCATCATGGGAGAAAGCTGTAGGCTGGGAGACTAGGCCAGTCTAGCCTTTTCATGTTTTTCTGCCTGCTTTATATTCACTGGCAGCGATTAGATTGTGTCCACCAAATTAAGGGTGGATTTGCCTTTCTCAGCACACTGACTCAAATGCTAATCTCCTTTGGCAACACCCTCATAGACACACTCAGGATAAATACTTTGCATCCTTCAATTCAATCAAGTTGACACTCAAACTTAACCATTACATTAGACCATTATCATATTGCTATGAAGAAATACCTGATATGGGAAATTTATGAAGAAAAAGAGGTTTAATGGACTCACAGTTCCACATGGCTGGGGAGGCCTTACAATCATGGAAGAAGGCAAATTAGGAGCAAAGGCATGTCTTACATGGCAGCAGGCAAGAGAGCCAGTGTGGGGAAGCTGTCCATTATAAAACCATCAGATCTCATGAGATTTATTCATTATAATGGGAACAGCATGGAAAAAAACCTCCCCATAATTTAATTACCTCTCCCACAACAGGTGGGGGTTATGGGAGATACATTTAATATGAGATTTTGGGTGGGGACACAGCAAAACCATATTATTATGCTCCTGATCCTTCCCAAATCTCATGTTCTCACATTTCAAAACCAATCAAGCCTTCCTAACAGTCCACCAAGGACTTAACTTATTTCAGCATTAACTCCAAAGTCCACAGTCCAAAGTCTGATCTGAGACAAGGCAAATCCTTTCCACCTATGAGACTGTAAAATCAAAAGCAAGTAAGTTATTTCCTAGAAGCAATGGGGGTACAGGCACTGGGTAAATACACCCCTTCCAAATGGGGGAAATTGGTCAAAACAAAGGAGCTATGGGCCCCACGCAAGTCTAACATCCAGAGGGGCAGTTGAGTCTTAAAGCTCCAAAATGATTTCCTTTGACTCATGTCTCACATCTAGGGTATGCTGATGCAAGAGATGGGCTCCCATAGTTTTGGGAAGCTTTGCCCCTGTGACTTTTCAGGGTCTAGCCTCTCCTCCTGGTTGCTTTCATGGTCTGGCATTCAGTGTCCATGGCTTTTCAAGGTGCAAGTTGTTGGTGGATCCACCATTCTGCGATCTGGAGGATAGTAGCCCTCTTCTCACAGCTCCACTAGGCAGTGCCATGGTGGGAACTCTGTGTGGGAGCTCCAACCTTATATTTTTCTTCTGCACTGACCTAGCAAAGGTTTTCCATGAGGGCTTGTCTTGCTGTTGCAGCAAACTTCTTCCTGGACATCCAAGAATTTTCATACATCCTCTGAAATCTCGGTAAAGGTTCTCAAAGTTCAATTCTTGACTTCTGTGTACTCACAAGCTCAATACCATGTGTAAGCTGCCAAGGCTTGGGGCTTTCACCCTCTGAAGCCATGACCTGAACTGTACCTTGGCTCCTTTTAGCCACAGCTGGATTTGAAGGAGCTGGGATGCAGGGCAACATGTCCCAAGGCTGCATAGAGCAAGAAGACACTAGGCCTGGCAGGGAGTGCCCTGGGTCCAGCCCATGAAATCATTTTTCCCTCCTAGGCCTCCAGGTCTGTGATGAGAGGGGTTGCTCTGAAGGTCTCTGACATGTCCTGGAGACATTTTCCCAATTGTCTTAGTCATTATCATTGGGCTCCTTGTCACTTATGCAAATGTTTGCAGCAGGCTTGAATTTTTCCCCAGAAAAAGGGTTTTTCTTTTGTATCATATCTTCAGGTTGCAAATTTTCCAGTTTTATTTTCTGCTTCCTCTCGAATACTTTCCACTTAGAAATTTCTTCTTTCACATACCTTAAATTGTCTCTCTCAAGTTCAAAGTTCCACAGATTTCTAGGGAAGGGGCAATATGCTGCCAGTCTCTTTGTTAAAGCATAACAAGAGTCACTTTTTCTCTAGTTCCCAACAAGCTTCTCTTCTCCATCTGAGACCACCACAGCTTCCAGGAAATTCCAAATTTTCCCACATCTTCCTGTCTTCTGAGCCTTCTAAGTCCCTAGGAATTTCCAAACTTTCTCATATTTTTCTGTCTTCTTCTGAGCCCTCCAAATGGTTCCAACATCTGCCTGTTACCCAGTTACAAAGTCATTTCCACATTTTTGGGTATATTTACAGCAGCACCCCACTTTCTGTGGTACCAGTTTACTGTATTAATTCATTTTCATACTGCTATGAAGAAATACCTGCGACTGGGTAATTTATTTTAAAAAAGAGAGAGGTTTAATGGACTCACAGTTCCACATGGCTGGGGAGGCCTCACAATCACGGTAGAAGGCAAAGGAGGAGCAAAGGTACATCTTACATGGAGGCAGGCAAGAGAGCTTGTGCAGGGGAACTGAACTTTATAAAACTATCAGATCTCATGAGACTTATTCACTATCATGAAAACAGCATGGGAGAAAACCACCCCCCTGATTCAATTACCTTCCACTGGGTCCCTCCCATGGCACATGAGGATTATGGGAGCTACAGTTCAAGATGAGATTTGGGTGGTGACACAGTCAAACCTTATCACTGGAACTGTAGAATGGGTTCAGAGGTATTTATTTGTCTTCATTTCTTTTTTGAAGCATTTGGGTGGAAGTAGTATTTTATTTATTTATTATTTTTTAAACTTTTATTTTAGGTGCAGGAGTACATGTGCAAGTTTGTTATATAAGTAAACTTATGTCACAGAGTTTTGTTGTACAGATTGTTTCATCACCCAGGTGCTAAGCCTAGTACCCAATAGTTATTGTTTCTGATGCTCTCCCTCTTCCCACCCTCTACCCTCAAGTAGGTCCCAGTGTCTGTTGTTCCCCTCTTTGTGTCCATGAGTTCTCACTAGTTAGCTCCCACTTATAAGTGAGAACATATGGTATTTTGTTTTCTGTTCCTGCTTTAGTTTACTAAGGATAATGGCCTCCAGTTCTATCCATGTTCCTGTGAAAGACATGACCTCATCTAATTTTATGGCTGCCTAGTATTCCACTGTGTATGTGTACCACATTTTCTTTATCCAATCTGTCATTGATGGGCATTGAGGTTGATTCCATGTCTTCACTATTGTGAACAGTGCTGCAATGAACATTCATCTTTATGGTAGAATGATTTATATATATATTTTTGGTATATACCCAGTAATTAGATTGCCAGGTTCAGTGATAGTTTTGTTCTCAGCTCTTTGAGGGATCACCACTCTGCTTTTCACAATGGTTGAACTAATTTACACTCCCACCAACAATGTATAAGTGTTCCCTTTTATCTTCAGCCCCACCAGCATTTGTTATTTTTTGACTTTTTACTCATAGCCTTTCTGAGTAAGATGGTATTTCATTGTGGTTTTGATTTGCATTTCTCTAATGATCAGTAATGTTGAGCTTTTTTAAAAAAATATATGCCTGTTGGCTGCATCTATGTCTTCTTTTGAAAAATGTCCATGTCCTTTGCCCACTTTTTAACAAGATTGTTTGTTTTGGCTCATAGATTTGTTTAAGTTCCTTGTAGATGCTGGATATTAGACTTTTGTCAGATGCATAGTTTAGGTATCATTGTGTATGAGATGGGTCCCTTAAAGATGTACCATTGGATCCTGCTTTTTTATCCAGCTTACCACTCTGCCTTTTAAATGGGGGGATTTAGCCCATCTACATTCGAGGTGGGTATAGATATGTGTGGATTTGATCCTGTTGTTGTGTTTGCAACTGGTTATGCCAGCTTGTTTGTGTGGTTGCTTTATAGCGTCACTGGTCTGTGTACTTAAGTATGTCTTTTTATTGCCTGGTAATGGTCTTTCCTTTCCATATTTAGTGTTCCTTTTAAGATATTTTGTAAGGCAGGTCTGATGGTAATGAGACCTGCCTTACAAAAAAACTCCCTCAGTATTTGCTTATCTGAAAAGGACCTTATTTATCTTTTGCTTAGGAAACTTAGTTTGACTGAATATAAATTTTTTGGTTGAAGATATATTTTCTTCAGGAATGTTGAATATAGGTACTCAATCTATTTTGGCATATAGTTTCTGCTGAGAGGTCCCCTGTTAGCCTGAAGGGGTTCCCTTTGTAGGTGATCTGCCCTGTCTCTGTGACTGCTGCCTTTAACATTCTTCCTTTCATTTCAGTCTTGGAAAATCTGATGATTATGTACCTTGGAGATGATCTTGTGTAGAATCTTGCAGGGGTTCTCTGTGTTCCCTGAATTTGACTGTTGGTCTCTCTAGCCAGGTGGGGAAAGTTTTCAGGGGTGAACACATGTTTTCCAAGTTGTTTGCTTTTTTCTATCCCTTCCAGGGATGTCAGTGATTCAGATTTGGTCTCTTTACATAATCTCGTATTTCTCAGAGGTTTTGTTTGTTTCTTTTCATTCTGTTTTTCTTTATTTTTGGCTGATTGTCTTATTTCAGACAGCCCATCTTCAAGTTCTGGGATTCTTTCCTCAGCTTAGTCTATTCTGTTGTTAATACTTGTGATTGTATTGTGAAATTGTTGTAGTGTGCTTTTCAGCTTTATCAGATCAGTTAGGTTCTTTTTTTTAAACCAGTTATTTCATCCATCAACTCCTGTATGCTTTTATTGTGATACTTAGTTTCCTTTTGGGTTTGGGTTTTGCCATTCTCCTAAATCTTGATGATCTTCAGTCCTGTCCATATTCTGAATTCTCTTTCTGTCATTTCTGCCAACTCAGCCTGGTTAAGAACCCTTGTTGGAGAACTAGTGTAGTTATTTGGAGGACATAAGACACTCTGACCATTTGTGTTGCTAGGGTTCTTGCACTGGTTCTTTCTCATCTCTGTGCATGTGTGCCCTTTTAACTGCAGTATAGATTGAATGCAGTCAATAGGCTTCTTTTCTGGATGTTTTCATAGAGCTGAGGCTTTGTCTAGGGTCTTTATCTGTAACTGACTTGTCTTAGGTTTCACAGGGGAATGTGTTAGTGAGGAAATTTTGGTGTTGAAACTTTGAAGTGTGAATTAGTTGGTGGTGCCTAGGTGTATTGTTCAGTTGGTAGGCTCTTGCTCAGTCATATGGCTCTCCTATATTTCTTCACAGTTGCAGCCATGCTACTTCTCAATGCTCTGAAAGTGTGGGCTCCTCTCCCACTTGACTGCCCGCTGTAGACTGTGGCTTGACATTCCGGGATGCCCACCACAGCTCTGGGGTGATCTCAGGGTTTATGCTGCCTCCCCAACTTAGAGGCAGCAGAGGGAGGGTCTTTATTAGTGGTTGTGGCCAAGGGTATTTTGCTTATCTCCTGGGGGCTCCACCCCAGAGACATGTGGGTCAGCATTGCTCAATGCAAGCAATCATCCCAGGATGGGGAGATCTGTGCTATGGGCCTGAGCTAGGAGTTCCTTACCTGGCTATGAGCAGGGGTAGTGGGACCTGTGGGAGACAGACTAATCTCTTCTCCTTTGGTTGACTGCAGCTTGTTGAAGGTGTGGATAAGGCACTTAGAATCTTTACTCCTTCATTAGTCTGAGGGTAACAGGGGTAGTACCACTGCAGAGCAAGTGGCAGAGAAGCTTTGGGTTGCCCTGGGAAATGTGGAGTTGCTGTTACTGGGTGGGTTCAATCAGTGGGGTAGGGTGGCTGCACTGCTGACATGAGCTTGAGGTTCCACTTTTTGGGGGACAGGGGGTTGAAGACTCACTAGAAATAGAGACTGGTTTTCTCTCTGTATGGTGATGGTGGCATGCTGTGAGCTTGGATATAACCCTCAGGCTCTTTGTTTCCTCCCCAGATTAAAGGAAGCAGGAATAGAACCGCCATTGTGGCAGTGGCAGAGGGGTGGTTATATGCCTCTGGGGAAACTCTGGGAACCAGGAAATCTCTGGGCCGCTCCCAGTGGGTATGCTCAGCCATGGGTGGGGTGACTCTTCTGTGGTCTGAGCTTGGGGTCCTTCCTGGTGAAGATTTGGGTGTGGGGGTTCCCATGGAAGAGAGTCTGAACTCCTCTCCATGTGGAAGCTATGGTGTGCTGGAGGTGCCAGTGTAATGACTAGGCCCTTTGTTTTTTCCCAGCCCAAGTGATGCTAGTGTGATACCACTGTAACTGTGGTGGCAGAGGAGTTGTGGGTTGACTCTGGGATTTCCTCCTCAGAGGAATGCTGGGCTGCCTCTGATTGTAGTGAGATAGTTTCTCTGTGCTGGGGGTCTGGACCAGCCCCTGGTCCCTACATACTATCCCAAGCCTGGAGACAGCAAAGACGGCAGCAAAGACGGCAGCAAAGACGGCAACCCATCCCTCCCAATGGGAGCTCCGTCACAGGAAGTTACAGAGCTGCTACTGGCTGGATAGCCCTGGCAGGGGGTGGCTGAAGACCCAGGCCTGCAGGAATTGCACAGTGAGGAGCTTCCAGAGTGAGGAGTCTTTGCTATCTGGCAGCCTTAATCATTTTTGCCTTCTGGCTTTAAAGAGTCTGATAGGACTCGGGACTAGAGTGTACCTCTACCACAGCAGAACTGCTCTATGAAAAAGTGGCCAAACTGTGTTTTAAGCAGGTCCCTGAGGCTGCTCCTCCTCACTGGGCGGGATCTCCTGACCGGGGTTTCCAGCCACCTACTGTAGGTGTGTTCAGGTTGGCAACAGGTCTAAAACTGCTGTTGGCAAGAAAACACCAGTAAAGGTGACTGGAGATCCTGGTCAGGAGATTCTGCCCAGTAAAGCAAGTGAGATCTGGGATCCACAGGAATAAGCAGTTTGATTGCTTCTTTGTAGAACTGCTGGGCTGTGCCAGAGGACTGCTCGATTTCCCAGTCACATCAGATTCCCTAGAGCCCAAGGGCAACCATGGCTAAGGCTGTGAAAGAGCAACGATGGTGGCCCACCCTTCGTCCTGTGACTTCCGTCTCAGGGAGGTGTAGCGCTGCTGTTGGTGACTGGCTGGATTCCCAAGCCAATGGGTATCATCCTGTGAGGTGCCGTGGAAGTAGGGCCTGCAGGCTGTAGCCGCTCAGCTCCCTGGATTTAGCCCTTTTCCCAAGGTTATGTATGGCAGTCTAACCTGATTTTCCAGAGTTGCAGCTTTTGCCAGGAACCCCAGATACCTAAGGCTCCTAGGGCTCTGCTGTAGGTTGGTGTGTTAGACATAACGCCCTCGTGGAGTGGGTTCACAAAGGGGTCTCTTGAAGTAAGGGTTGCGAAGACCCTGTGGGAGAAGGGTGTGTCCCAGGGTTTACTCACTTATTCACTGCTTCCCTGGGCAGGGGAGCCCTTCTGGCTCCTTGTTGTTCCTGAGTGGGCAGTAATCCTGCCTTGCTTTTCTCCTTTCTCTGCGGGTCGAGTTGTTTCCTTGATGAGTCCCAATGTATGTACCTAGATGTTTCAGTTGAAGGTGCTGTATTTACTCTCCCCTTCCATTTCTCTCTGTGAAAGTGGTGCACACTAGTTGTTTCTAGTTGGCCATCTTGCAAAACTCCGGTATCTTCTTTAAATGTTTGTCAGGATTCAGCAGTAAGGCTGTCAGGTCCTGGGCTTTTCTTTGATAGAAGACTTTTTATTTACAACTTCAGTTTTATTACTTGCTTTCGGTTTGCTGAGATTTTCTATTTCTTCGTGGTTCCATCTTGGTAGGTTCTATGTGTCCGGGAATTTATCAGTTTCTTCTAGGTTTTCCAATTTGTTGGTGTATTGTTGTTCATAATATTGTTTCATAATTCTTTGTATTTATTATATCTACGTTTTTATGTCTCTCAGAAGTTTGTCAGTTTTGTTTATCTTTATTAAAATGATTTTTGGTTTCATTGATCTCTTTTTAGTTTCAATTTTATCCATTTATGCTCTAATCTTTTTTTTTTTTTTTTTTGAGACGGAGTCTTGCTCTGTTTGCCCAGGCTGGAGTGCAGTGGCCGGATCTCAGCTCACTGCAAACTCCGCCTCCCGGGTTTAGGATATTCTCCTGCCTCAGCCTCCGGAGTAGCTGGGACTACAGGCGCCCGCCACCTCGCCCGGCTGTTTTTTGTATTTTTTAGTAAAGACGGGGTTTCACCATGTTAGCCAGGATGGTCTCGATCTCCTGACCTCGTGATCCACCCGTCTCGGCCTCCCTATGCTCTACTTTTTATTATTTCTTGTGTTCTGCTAATTTGGGGCTTGTTTTGTTCTTGCTTTTCTAGTTCATTGAGTTATACATTGTTAGGTTGTTAATTCGAATTCTTTCTACTTTTTGGATATAATTGTTTATAGCTGTATACTTCCCTCTTAGAACTTCTTTTGCTATATCCCACAGAATGTGGTATGCTGTATTTCCATCTTCTTTTGTTTCAATAAATTTTTTAAATTTTTTTCTTAATTGATTGATTGACTCATTGGTCATTCAGGAGCATATTATTTAATTTTTACATGCTTGTGTATTTTCTGAGGTTCCTCTTTTTAGATGAGATGAAATGTTCAAGCCTTGGCTATGGAGGAAAAAATTACTGATGGAAAGAGAATGGCCATGTATGTCTACTAAACATCATACTCTTGATCTTTTAAAAAGAAATTGTTTTGTGAATTTCTAATTTGTCTTTTATGAAGCTATGTTTCATTCTTTTACATAAACGTGAGGAAATGTTGACCAAAAATGACTGAAGTGTGTTGAAAAAAGAATAATCTCCAAAAATTTCTAGGTTTATTCCACTGTGGTCAGAAAAGATCCTTGATATAATTTCCATTTTTATGAATTTGTTGAGACTTATTTCGTGGTCTAAGATATAGTTTGTTCTGGAGAATGTTCCATGTACTGATGAATATAATGTATATTCCGCAACAGTTGGGTGAAATGTTCTGTAAATGTTAGTTAAGTATATTAGATCTAGTGTGTAGTTTAACTGCTGTTTGTTGATTTTCTGTCTGGATGATCTGTTCATTACTGGAAGTTGGGTGTTAAAGTCTCCTATTATTATTGTATTGAAGTCTTTTTCTCCTTTTAAGTCTCTTAATGTTTTCTTTATATACTTAGAAACTCTGGTGTTGGGTGCATAGATATTTATAATTATTATATTCTCTTGCTGAATTGACCCCTTTCTCATTATATGTGGAAAATCTTTTTCTCTTTTTACACTCTTAGATTGATATTCTATTTCATCTGATATAAGTATAACTACTCCTTCTCTTTATTGGTTTCCTGTTGCATGGAATACCTTTTTCTACTACTTCACTTTCAGTATATGTGTGTCTTTATAGGTGAAGTAGGTTTTTGAAAGCAGCATACAATTGGGTCTTGTTTCTATTTATCTAGCCACTCCATGTCTTTTAATTGCAGATACTAATCCATTTACATTTAGGGTTAGTATTGGTAAGTAAGGACTTCTGTGATTTTATGTCTTGTTTTCTGGTTGCTTTGAGATTTCTTTCTTCCTTTATTACTGTCTTCCTTTGTGGCTGAGTAATTTTCTCTGGTAGTATGTTTTAATTTATTGCTTTTTAAATTTTTAGTGAGTCTATCATAGGTTTTTGTGCTGTGGTTCTATCATGAGACTTACAATAAACAACTTATAGATTATAGTTATTCAAAGAGATGACAACTTATCTTAGATCACCAATACAGGAATAGAAACAAAGACAAAAAACAAACAACAAAAACTATGCTATAACTACATTTCTCCACATTTTGACCTTCAGATGTCTCAACTGACATTTTTTATATTACCCATCTCTTATCAGATTGCTGTAGTTATTATTGGTTTTGATAGACTTATCTTTTGGGTTTCAGACTAGAGTTATGAGTGATTGCCCACCACCATTACAGTAATAGAGTATGCTGGGTTTGTCTGTGTGCTTAATTTCAGCAGTGGGTTTTATACCTTAAAGAGTTTTGTTTTTGCATATTAGTGTTTTTTTCTTTCAGATTGAGGAGCTCCCTTTAGCATTTTCTGTAAGATGGATCTGGTGATGTTGAATTCTTTCAGGTTTTTCTTTTTCTTTTTTTTTTTTTTTCAATCTGGGAAAGACTTTATTTCTCCTTCATATTTGAAGGATAATTTTGCTGGATACAATATTTTGAATAGAAATTTGTTCCTTTGAGCACTTCGAAAATGTCTTTCCACTCCCTCCTGGCCTGTATGGTTTTTGTTGAGAAGTCTGTTGGTAGATGAATTTAAACTCCTTTATATATTATTTGCTTCTTTTGATACTTTTAGGATTTTCTCTTTGTCCTTAACCTTTGAGAGTTTGATTATTATCTGCTATGGGGTAGATTAGTTGGTTGAATTTCTTTGGTGTTCTCACACCTTCCCTGAGTATTTATATCTTTCTCAAGTTGTGGGATGTTTTTTGTTATTATTTCTTTGAATAAACTTTATACCTCTTGCTCTTACTAAACTCTTTCTTGAATACCAATAATTCTTAGATTTAGTTATCTTGTATATTTTGTAGGCAGTCTTTGCTGTTCTTTTGCTTTTCTCCTCTGACTGTGTATTTTCAAATAGCCAGTCTTCAAGCTGGTTAATTATTTCCTTTGCTTTGTCCATTCTGCTATTGAGAGACTGTTGAGTTCTTCAATTCAACAAATCTGTATCTCAGTTCCAAGATTTCTGATTTTTAAAAATCATTTCAACTTCTTTGTAAAACTTCTCTGATAAATTTCTGAATTGCTTTTCTGTCTTACCTTGGAGATAATTGAATTTCCTTATAACTGCTATTTTAAATTCTTTGTCAGAGAGCTGACAAAACACTGTCTCATTAGGGCCAGTCACTGAATTTTTGCTTTGTCTTTTGAGGAGGTCATTGTTCCCTATATGCTGTTGTTTCTTGTGCTTATATGTCTTTGCACTGAAAGGTTATTTATACCAGTGTTCTCTGTCTGGCTTGTTTTGAGTTATATGGGGTATATTTGCTTAGTGAGTCTTTACTGTTAGGCTGTTGTCTCCTTTTTCTGTCTAGGTAGCACCTTAGGCCCAAGTTTGCCTCAGATCTAGTAAGTGATTGGAGCACTCCCTGTCTTGACCTGGGGAGGTCTCAAAGGGTTTATCCCACTATTGTGTCAGGGCTGGTTAGGAGTTTGTGCTCAGGGACCTGTGGAATATACCTCCTACAGGTTGGTACTGCTGAATCAGCAACTCTGGTTTGGTGTCTTCTTTCATTGAGTAGCAGAGCAGAGTTTCCAGGCCTGGAGATGGCAGGCCCACCCCCTTGCTTTGTTTCTGCCTGTCCTTAGCAATTTTTCTTCCTTCAGGCAGTCATGATCCTTCTCATGGGTTAAGGCAAGGACAAGTTTCCTGCCAAGATTGTGAGGAAGCTGGTTTAACACTTCAATCTCATTTTTTCCAGTGTGAAAATCATGGGTTGTGGGATTTTTCCATGAGCTTGGTATTGGGCAAAATGGTGGAGGAAGGCACCGCAAATACTGAAGATTGATTCTCTTCTTATTTTCTCAGAGTTCTTTCCCTTCTTTGTGGCACCAGGAACTGTCTCATTCATATAGTTTAGTTCTGGGCTGTCGTTGGTGAAAATCTCAACTCTATGTATTTGTTTTTGGCTTTCTGTTGGGGAGGTGTGAAGCCAGCTTGCTTCTATGCTGCCATTTTGGAACTGAAAGTCTTCTAGCCAAAATATTTAAATGATACTTTTATGTGTTTCTCTAAACTTCTCATTGCATTTCCAAAAGTTGCTGTGGGGAAATAGAATTTTATTGTTCATCAATTTCATCATTTTATCATTCCTCTTATATTTTCCTTGTGAGTTATCCAGTTTTGTTAAATAGTAAGAACTACATAATAATAAAAGGATAAAATGAACATAGATTTAATTTCTATACACTTTAGCTAAGGTTGGCTCAAGGTTTGTCATGAATGTGTATGTCTGAAATATTTTCTGACCTTTACAGTAAATACTTGGAATCCACTAAAAACTGTGGATCTTGATTCTCATTTTAGATGAATCCTTAACTTAATAGAGCATAATTTGCTATTTCTGGTGGAACATAATTTAAATACTTTAGGATCTACGAGGGAATACTGAAAAATATGAAACTTGAAATAGATCGATTGATTAGGCAAATATTCCACTGGCGATTTACCAAACTTACTGGCTCTTTGAGTTGAAAACCATTTTGTTATAAGTTGCAACATTTATAAAACAATAGCATATTCTTATTTTCTCTATTTCTTACTGAATGGCAAATCAAATAAATTATACTTTGAAAAACATGCTAAAATGTTACCCAAAATTATATCCAAAGCAAGAATGCCTCTAGGTATGTAATCAATATCAAAATTTAATATTTTTAATACAGAATAAAGGCCAATTAAAATCAGCTTAATTAAAAAAGATATATTCTACCTATTACTTTGGAGACAGGTAAATGTCTAAAGCTATACCAACATGATTTATAGTAGGAAGCTATTTGAACTATTAACATAATATTGATATTGTAATTGACTATTAAATGCATCTACTTCTTCGCTTAATGTAATTAACAGAAACATTTCACTTTTTGTGAACAGGAAGTTTATAACAATTCAAAAATCAAACTGTGTTTTATGTTATGAAAAACAAATGTATGAGAAAAGATCTTAGAAAGCTTTTTTGCTCAGGAGCCTCATCTGGGAATTGTTCGTTAATCCACATGATTGTGAGATTTTGTATCATTTGATTATTTAATATAATTACTCACAGACTGTTTCTACTTGCCCCACACTGTGTGAAGTTGTGTACCCATACCCTATATTCTTATTGTCTTCCTTTTAAGATCCCTCCTATTCTGACTAGTAGACTGCCTATTCATGTGATAAAGGGAAATAATTTGCCATTTATTATTTACCTTTGCAGTTTATAGGCTGTGAATATATTCCAACTCCACTAAATCAAATATTGTAAAGACAAAATTATAAAATCAATAATTAAAAAAGCACAACTAATATTTGTAGAAAAATGTAAAGGGAGTTTAAAAAGAAATTTTACCATAGCTCTCATCTATAAGCAGTTGTAGATAACACTGATACTTCCTAGTTTCCAGTCAGAGAAGAGCAATGAGCATAATAAATTGGGAATAAGATATGGAAGGTCCATCACCGCCTGAGGTGACTTAGGTCATGTCCAATAAAATACTGAAAGTAGGAATGAACATCAGATCATGATTTTTACAAGACTAAACAAAATCACACTTCATATGTTCTATCAGAGAGCCCCCTGTTCCCCAGGTAAAGATTGAAGAATGAATGGTTCAGTTCTCCAAAAGCCACTGGGAAATGTCAGCACCATCTAGTTAATGAATTCCTGATTTGTTTGGCATTTGCACTTTCTTAAGAAATTGCTGATGTGTTTAGACTTCCTCTTCTCCTCAGCAGCAGTGAAATTTGTTGATTATGATGGCCTTATATAACATCATCCAGGCAGAAAGCTAAAAGATTACACATTAAAAAGAAACAGGCCTGTTTATTACTAGGCATTGTGCTACCTCATATGCATATCTCTGTTCCTCAGTCTTTGCCCACGTTGCTTTGTGGGAGATGCTTTGTTAAAAGTATTTTCATGGCAGGCCTCCACTCATGAAAATGTCATTTTCTCTGCCTGGTTGTGATAGGAAGTCTTTTTCACCTATTAAACCTGTTAAATTTCCTTCAAATGTTTTTGTTTAACTCAGAAAAACAGTTAGTGGAGGACCATTTAAAACCATGTAAGTTTAATGAGAAATTGATGTTTGTATTTAAAAACATTTTTCAAAGAAACCTGCTTCTGTACTGCTGAATAAAAGCCTGCAATCTCTGCAGATTTCATTCAAACAGGACAAACAATCCAGACTATCTATATTCCACAGAAGTTGCCCTTAACTACTTTTCACCATGTTTGTTTTAGAAGACGTTCCATCGTAGGAAGGAATCCTGCCCACTTTAGTTTATATAAAGATCAGCTGGGTAAAAAGCAATGAAGTTAACATTATTCAATTAAAACTCTTTGGTATGAATATAAAGTAGACACAAAACAAGTTTAATATTCTCTATCTAAATATCATTGCCTTGGCTAGGCCCATACTGCAGATTATAGCTCTTATTGTACAGTTCTTTGAACAGTAAACTAACTTAATTATCATGCTTCATATTCTCATTTATTCTAAAGGGAGAACATTTTTCTGTTAGGCAGAATCATTCTGCACTTTGGAATCATGTTCCCTCTCCCATGGATTTCCTGTCTGTGTTTCACATTGTTCCTGAAAGACAATTTTCTACTCTGGCCCTCACTTATCCTCGTCTCCAACAGCTTTCTCTCAAGCCTCTCTTGCATGTGACTTAGCCCCTGACTCCTTTTCCCCACCTCTCTGGATAAACATGTATTACCTAACCAACACCTACTAAACTGCAATAACAATTCTTTCCTATTCAGACTGCCATTTTTGACCAACGGGTTCCCAAGTTAATTGAACTCTGGCTGGTCCATTCTGCCAGAGCTTTAAAAATTCTACCCCTTTCCCTCTAAATGCTCTTCTTTAGAGTCTTCTCATGTCTGGCATTTTTAGCACAAAGGCTTATGCCAGGATTTCGCAATTTCTGCACTAATAACATTTTGGGTTGGATAATTCTTTGTTGTGTGGCTGCACCTATTGCAAGACATTTAGTGGTGTCACTGGCTTCTACCTTCTAGAAGCCAGTAGCACACTCACCAACTTACAACAACTAAAAATGTCTGTAGACACTGGCCCCTTGGGGGAGAAATTGCTCCCCACTATCTTGCAGTTGAGAACTACTGGATAATGCTAAGAGCTGTTCTAGTTAATTTTTGTCCCGTCTTTGGTGTTATGATTTGGATCAGGATTGGGCCCTCTGCTGCTCAGCCGGAGCCACTCCCATGAGGATAGTTTACGGGAGATCCCATGAGGCCTCCCTCTGGGAGTCTCAGTGACAGCGCAGCTTAACAAGTTATTTAGTCCATTGGTAGGATAAAGGAAAGTGATTCTCAACCAATGTAGTTGGAGATGACGACAAATCTTGCTGGTTTTATAGTTTTAACCCTTGGTCAAGATTAAATTTGCATAACCCAGGTAAGTACTTGCCAAACCCTCCTAAGGAGAGACAAAAGTTCACTGAAGAATTTAGGATTGTCCTTGGGACATATGGTCTGGGTCTCTTTAATATCTATCAATTAGCTCATGTCTTTATGGGATACAGGAATCTTAAAATTTGGCTAGAAAAAGCAGAATGAATTTGTGATCAGGCTGATTGATACAAAATGTATGGGTAAATTTTGACTACAGATTGATATAAAAAGTGCATAAAATAGATAAGACCTCTCAGTAGCTACCTCTGAGATCTTTGTTTGTTTGTTTGCTTTCAAAATAGATTGGTCAAAATCCAATCCTATATACACGCAGGAAAGAAGGAATCTACCCATTATTTCAGAGACCACCTTAACTACCACTTTCTGAGACATTTTGGTCTCCATAAGAGTTTGCATATCATAACTTCACTTCCTTATCTACTTTCATTTTGATGGTCTTAAATCTGAGTTGGCAGCTTTAGTCAGAAAACAGGGCATACTGTCTCTTTCTGAATTGCAAGGGCTATGGGATACTTTAAAGGTAGTTTGTTTTAGAAAAACATATAGATGAGTAGCTCCTTACATTAAGCAATTAGAAAGATCCAGAAACTAGACAACCCTATGCCTAGTTTAGACAAAGACACCTGTTAATATTATAAGGAAAAAAGAACAGTAGAAGAACAGTTGCCCTACATTGGAACAAAAAATAGTATCTAAAAAGAAAAAGATGAACTGTCTGACAGACTAACGTGCCTAAGAGTAAGTAGTTGCTTTGGTCTGTCAACAATCACCCTTAACAAAAAAGGGATGGATTCCCATGCAGTCGCGAAAACAGAATGGTCCATTTCTTCTTGATACTGAAATCAAAGCAGTGTGTTAGTTTTGATTTAAAACAGTATTTGAAAGGACGACCAGCCAGACTAGCTATTGTGTTTCATGGGTTCTGTTATAGCTTCAGAGTTTCTTAGTTCCATCTTTTCTAGATTTATGGAGAGGAATAAAACAGAGAAATAGTAAGGAGGAAGTGGAAAAACACAGAATCACATTCAAATTTAAAAAATTAATAATTTCTAGAAACTCTAAACTATTAGATTGAGCTCATATTTATCGACTATTCTTAGCAGAACCTCATTAAAGTAAAGATTAAGGAAGAAAAGTTATAACTGGTTTATTGAATGGCTTGGAATTTGTGGACATACAAGAAAAAAAAATAGATTCAATTTTTTTCTAATGTCTGTTTTTAAGTGTGCAAAGTCAAGTATTCCTTCTTCACCCTGAAGATTTCCCAGGTTTATCTGATATATTTTTCTGTTACTTTCAGATAACAGGATAGTTTCATTAGAATCCAAACCAAAATTTCTGTTTCATATGCATTTCAAACATTTCTTTCCACCTCTTCCCCACTCCCAGCCCTAGTTGATGTTTGACTCATCCTTGGAGACCTTCAACAAAGGAAACATGTTCTGTATTTTCCCTGTTTCTCTCAGCTCTTCTGCTTCTCTCCTTTCATTCACTATCCTGTCTTTGGTTCTTCCAAGATTGAAATTGAAAAAAGTGATGAGTTGTAAAGGAAAATAAAATGTCTATTTAGCTAATACGATTTATAACTCTTTCTTGGATGCTAGGTTCACTTTCTGGCAGATGTCAATACGTTGTCTTCCTCCTATGAGGTACTTACATGTCTTTGTATGTACACATTCTCCAACTCCACCTTACTGGAGCTGGCAGTCTCCCCCTTACAGTTCTGTGACATAAAGTGTTCATGCTCTGGTTGGCCTGTTACAACTTCTCAACACCAACCCTGGCAGAATAGTCCGTTTTCTTTCTGTTGCTGTGGCCTTGCACCAAACATAGTCAATTTATGCAGTGACCTTTTAAGTCATCTATAGCCAAGTTGCTTTCTGTGATATTTACTATTTCATGTTGAAAAACAACAACAACATTTTTTTTTTCTACCAAAATCTGAGGGGTTAGGTCGTAGCCACTGGAATTCCCTCGCTTCAATCAAGTTTCCACTTGAGATGAAGCCATCAAATTTTGTAACTCCAAGCTTAAGGAAAACAAAGTCAACTTTTCCAAGAGTTTTCTTACCAAGCACTTCTCTCTATATACTAGAGTCAACAAAAAAGAAAAAAGAGTCCAGGTGCCGTGGCTCAAGCCTGTAATCCCAGCACTTGGGAAGGCCAAGGCGGGTGGATCACGAGGGCAAGAGATGGAGACCATCCTGGCTAACACGGTGAAACCCCGTCTCTACTAAAAATACAAAAAATTAGCTGGACGTGGTGGCGGGCGCCTGTAGCCCCAGCTACTGGGCAGGCTGAGGCAGGAGAATGGCGTGAACCTGGGAGGTGGAGCTTGCAGAGAGCCGAGACTGCGCCACTGCACTCCAGCCTGGGCGACAGAGTGACACTCTGTCAAAAAAAAAAAAAAAAAAAAAAAAAGAAAGAAAAAGAAAAAGAATTAGACTGATATTAGGTATTTAAGCAATAAATATTGAATGCTAGAAGACTAGTTAACCTTCAAAACTTAAAGAAAAAGTATTTTCCACCTAGAATTGTATCCCTATCATACTACCCATCAAAAATAAAGATAGAATAAAGTAATTTCAGACACGCAAGGATTTGGAAAGTTTACCCCCCACATGTAACTGGGAAATTTACTTGTGGATGTATACCATGGAAGCAAGAGAGTAAACCAAAACATAGGTTAGCAAGGGCTTCAAAAAACAACAGTTCCAACTCAGAAAAGCAAGGCAGGAGATAGTTGTTTAGTAGGGTTAGATGACAATCAATTTAATGTGGAGCAGAATGACTAAAGTCTGCCTCAGAGAAAGGTAAAGATTAAAAAAGGTTTCAACGTAGTTATATTACGATTGAGAGTTTGAAAAAACTTGATAATATGCAAAATACAGATACAATAATAAATATTTATTATTACACCAGCTGTGAGTTCTTTTCTCCTGAAAGGATAGGAATCGGACTCTATTAATCATTGCATCCCAAGTACCTACCTTTGTTTCTGACACTCAGAAAGCATAAAAAACATACTCTTATTAAGTCAACTGCTATTGTTACTATTGTTCTTCTGAAAGCGGATGTATTTGTGGTTGACTTCTCCCCTCTCCCTATTATTTTTATATCTTATAGCTGTGGTATTTATCTTCTTTGTGATACTAAATACCTGTGCTAATTTACAACTCTTATATAGGCTAATATATTGATAAATATAAAAGTACTAATAAGATTATAAAAATAATTATCAAATTACAAGGAAGACCTAGAGAATGTATTAAAAGACAGATTCCCTAAAATTCAGATTATTGCTTCTGGGATGGAATAAAAAATTCGAAATATTGAAGTTCACTTCAAGCAATTCTGATGCAAGTGGTCTGTGTGTCCCCATTATTAGAACTATGCATTATAGTCTCTACTGATTGATTCATAGGGAATTCAGAATTAACTAGGGTGGATATTATCTTCATTTTTTTCTAATGTAAAGAACACATTTTCCCCCAAATTCATCAGCCACTTTTCACTTGAATGATTTATGCAAAAATGAAACTGGAGTTAATGTATTGTTTTTAAAGAGTAGGTGGCATTGTCCCCTCAATTGGAAAAAAAAAATCAAAATTCTTTTTTGTTTATTTATTCTGCCTCAGTTATATGCCATGGCAGTAAATTAATTTCTCTATATCTGTATTTTCCTCTTAACATTGTTACTTTTGAGCTGTTTAGACTTATGGCTTTCTGAGAAGAAATCTGAGCATGAAGGAATAAAAATAATTTAGATTGCTGCACTAACATGCCTTTATAATACTAAAGTTGTATTGTTTAAATATTGTTTCAAAAACTTATTAGATTATTAACTTCTCAGGTTTGAAATTCTTTCCTGAATGCTCCTAAGTTTTCCTTTTCTAAATTATTCTACAGAGTATTCTATTATGCAGCACATGTAGCTTTGTTCATTCATTTATAGATGCATTTCCTTAAGAAGTGGTGCGTTAGTGATCTTCACTATATACAATGAAATAGAAACGATGCATTATTTTCCTTTCCAAGAAAACTAAATTGATGCACAGAATGATTGTTTGCTAGCAGCTGAAATTGCAGCAGAGGGGTACACTTGCCTTATTAAGATGGAATTTCTGTTTTATTTATTCTGAAAAAAAAAAGCTCTATCCCCAAATAAAGGATTAGTCTAGGGACCTGGTAAATCAGTGATGCCATATCGAATAGAGAAGTGAGTTGGATGAATATTATATCTCACCCTTTATATTGGTTTATTTGTGGGTAGGAAAAAATGAAAAATTGGAGAAAGTATTAGCTCACATTAAAAGGTAAAACACGAAGAGGCCACTGTCAATTCAGGCTATGCTTGTTGATTTCCAAATAACAACCTTGTCTCTGGAGTCATTAAAAGTATTGCTCTCCTGAGAAGAGGCTGAGGCTCTCTGCCTTTGAAGCTGAATAAACCTGGTGTATCACTTTGTCATTCTTTATGAGAATAGTGGCCCTGAGGATCTTGTTTCTTTCTTTTTTTCTTTCAACTATCAAAGATTATCTATGCCACCTCCTTTACAAAAGGTTGTAGGCACATACATTTCGTAAAATTTATAAGCTATGAAGCTGTAGGTATTTCAGTTCTTTAGAGTTAACATTTCTCTAAGGAGATGTCTCTAAGATTTCTCTAGGGAGATTAAATTCATGGGTATAATTGGCTAACATTTATTTTGCATGTTTTTTTAAACAAAAAAATATTCTGTTCATTTAGGTATAATATTTTAAAAATCTGAACAGAATACATATTCTTAATTTAGAAAATATGTGAATTTTAAACTAACGTGATAATAGGTGGAAAACAATATAGAAACTTAAGGTATTGTTTTAATGTTTTATATCTAGACATATGGATAGAGTTTGCCCCACCAGTGCTTTTCCTGGACAGGTTGAAACTGCCCTTGTCCTGCTGAGGCTGTTTAGAAGACAGCTGATGTAGATGATGTCTGGAGATGCATCTCCTTAAGAAGTGGTGCATTAGTGATTTCCACCATGCACTTCATTCTGTAACTGGGAGGAGGAGAGGGGAGGGCACCAAGTTCTTAGAGTGAGATGAAGTCAGTTACATTTAGGGAATAATTATGTTACAGTTAGGGGATATTTTGGGAACAGCCAGTGTTCTCCCAAGCCATCATGTTTCATTAATAAGGCTTAGTTAGGTTGCTGAGGAGTATTAACTGTTTATGTGACTGTTTAAGATATGTGCTTTTGAAAGGCTCTCTGGAGTCATGTAGTCTAGTGTCCTCATCTTGGTAACTCCTTTCCCAAGAACCTTCTAGGGTTTTAAGGTGTCACAGCCCCTCTTTTACTCTTCTGAAGTTTATTTCACAAGGTCATTTAAAGTAGAAAAATGTAAAGTGTAATATGGAGATATTTATTGACAGTTAAAGTCATTCTTTTACTTATATTTATTGGGTGTCACTATTTTGGTAAATAATGCAAAGATAATTCATGTAACTCAGAAATCTGCATTCATTTCGATTTATGTTAACTCTGAGGGGCTTTGTATTAGTTAATTTTCATACTTCTATAAAGAAATACCCAAGATGGGTAATTTATAAAGGAAAAGAGGTTTAATGGACTCATAGTTCCATATGCCTGGGGAGGCCTCTCAATCTTTGCAGAAGGCAAATAAGGGGCAAAGGCATGTCTTACATGGCAGCAGGCAACAGAGAAAGTGTAGAACTGCCCTTTAAAAACCATCAGCTCTCATGAGACTTATTCACTATCATAAGAGCAGCACAGGAAAAACTCGCCTCTATGGTTCAACTACCTTCCACCGGGTGCCTCCAACAACATGTAGGGATTATGGGAACTACAATTCAAGATGAGATTGGGTGGGGACACAACCAAACAATATCAGGCATTGTTTGATTTTCCCTCAATTTTTTTAAGTCAATTTAAATAAGACATACATTTCTTGGTTCATAAGAAATAATTAGTGGGCTTTTAACATGGGATATTTCTTGGTGGTGAGTCTATATTTTAAAAAAAGAAAACAGAAAACATGGAATATAACTACTGAAATGACAACTAACTTGGGATGTGAAAAGGAAAAAAAAAGTTAAGAATAGTCAAGTTAGGAACACTGATAAGGGCTCATTTCACCACCTTGTCTCTACTACTGGGGCATAATTTTGTCAGTTGTAAATAAGTTTTATTTGGACATAAATGGTTATCTCTAAAGAAGAAGAAAAGCTTTTGAAAGCTTTTTTCTTTAAAGACCTTCCTAGCTAAGTATTTTGGCACTCACTAATATGCTATGTTTTTAAAAGTTTTGTTATCTTTGATTGCATACTGTTTACACAATTAAAAGTACTTTAAAATTAAACAATTGGAGCAAGAAAAATTACCAGTTGAGTATCTTGCAGCTCATTTTTTGTATTTTAGAAACTACAATATTGCATTATGTTTTATTATAGCATGTCTTATTGTATATTTCTGTACCATTATTTCTATTCTACTAAATTGTGTATACCCATTTTGATTCCCACTCAAATAAATTTAGTTCTTGTAATTATTCAGTTTATTTAATTTTCTGTTACCTTAAAGTTCACATAAATAGAATTAAAATAATTTAGGACTTTACTTTTTCTATCATCTGGGATACTTTTTGGGATAAATAAAAGATGGGGAAATTCTAACACCAGAATTTAAAATGGGTAAAACTTAAAGGCACAGACAAAAAAAAGTAAGTAACCTAGTATTGAATTTTAAAAATTCTGATTTATTATTTGTAGTCACACTTGAAAATACTGATTTATTTAGGATAAATTTATTATAGTTTTTTCCGTGTAATGACTGTGTTTACATTTAAAGAGTTTTCTAAAGAACAAATTATTTTGTTTATATTACAACCATTATAGTTGTTTTAAAATATTCAATCTGATATAACTGAAAATTCATTAAATTTCTTACTCAGATTATGAAAGATGTGAAGAATTATAATAAATGCATGTACACTACTAAAGGCTTACTAACTGTAGTAAATTAATAATTTATAATATTGCCACTTTTAGAAATGTATATAACTTACATATTTGAAATTAATCTGTAACATACTTACTTATGGTAAGGTAATTCCTATCCTGTGTTTTTATGATTGTTTAATCTGTTTCTTATTTATAACATTCTTGATAATATTTTGTTTTTGATTCCCATAAACAAAATCTTGTTTTTTAGGTGAAATTTCTGGGAAAAGTGAAGCCCAATAAAGCCAAACTACATGCTGAGGATTATAAGGTTGATTTGAATCAGCATCAGAACCTATGAATCTCTCTGACTTAGATCACTTCATAGTACTTGAGCCCCATCAGGAAGTTCCTGAACATAAATGTTTTCATTCTATTAACTCATTAGAAGAGCTTTAAATACCTTCAGAAAACTGCTACCATTTTTTACTAGTCTGACTTAACCCAATTACTCTGGTGTTTCTCGATTAAAATTGGTCTCTTTTATTTCTGAGATCCCTCCTTATTTACCTACTATGTAATGTTTATGATTAATCTGAAGATGATAGTGTGTCTATAAAATGTCAGGAGAGCTGGGAAGATTTCAGAGATCCAAATATCACCACAAAAGGAAATTCTTGACTTTTTCTATTTAAAAAGCAGATACATACCTATGAACTGGCATTGTACAATGTTGAAGTACAAAATAAAGTAAGAATTATTATTATAAAGTAAGAATTATTAATTATAAATATATTAGCTGGTTTATTGAGCAAAGTATTTGCCTCCTTAGGTTAAAAAATTTTTTATAAGCAATAGATAGACAAAGACAAGAGAAAAACCATCATACGAATATGTTAGAATAACTTAAAATGCGCACTCATGGAAATTGAGCTATTGAAACATAATTAAGTTGAAAGTTTCATAGATGTCATGTTGTATTCTTAAGCTTATATTTCCCCAAATATGGTCTTGTGGAATATCAGAAAATTACATTAATATCAGCATTCAAAAACACATTATCATATAAACTTTTAAAATGGCAATTAGAGTGGGATAGCTTTTGCCTTGAGTTAACTACAGGGGATAGTATAATAATAGTTACCCAAAATGCCAGTATATCTTTGAGTATGCACTTTGAAGCTAAGCCATAGTCTATTTTTAGGTGATGGTATTACAGATCTCCACATCTGTTCAACCCAACATAATGTGCCTATTTTACACCCACACTGAAAATAATGCGTGGTATGGCTTGAGAATTTAGTATTAATTCCTTTTGATTATGTAGTTTAGAAAAACTGGTTGATTGCAATTCAAAGAACACTTAAATTCATTTGTTCCAACTCTCTTAATTAGACTGCTTGGCTTCCTTTATGTAATTTGAAATAATAAATTTATTGCTGGACAGGTTGGAACAAACATAATCAATTAATTGGTATTGTGCTTCTATAGTGAAGACCCCAGTAGAGAGAAGGCTGTTTGACATGACAATGATGAGCTGTGGGATATGGGAAAAGACATTTTACAACATATATTTATTCAGAAATGCATTGCAAAACTAGCCTGTTGAGAATGAACAGTTACTTTACAGAACAGTTTCCCAAATCATATATAAGTTTTCAGTAGTATAGTAGGCATAGAAGATAATTAACAGTATGAGAAATATTCAGAACCTAATAGACTTGCAAAACACAGGTAGATATAATGCAACATTCAGCCACAATTTTCCTATCTTGAATTCAACTCAGCTGAAATGCAGGTTATTTTTCTAGCTGTTAAATAGGGCATAGTTTGAATCTTTGTAGAATGACTATTCTTAGAGCGCAACCAGATTCCTCTTTGCATGCAAATTTTCTTGTTGTTTATTGTTTACCTTCAGGTGCCTCTCCTACTCCTCCTGCCTTCTCTTACCCACTACATACAAAATACTAAACACAACAATACAAAGGGGTGATTTTTACAAATGTATACTATGTGCAGTGTTCATATCTCAACAATCATCTCCACCCACTTTTCCTTGTTGGAGACACCAGACCAGAGCAATTACAGGCCACTCAAACACTACTGCCTACTTTGTCTTATCCCAGAATTAGCAAAATGAGACATTGTGGAATCTAGACTTGCTCCTCTAGTGCGATTAATTTGTTTGGCTAAGGAGATCAATTTTCTTACCCACATATCCCTAGTTCAAAACCTTGACATTATTTCACTGTTCCTCTGTGTCAAAAACTCAAGTTGGAGTTGAGAATTCTGTTGAATTGAACTAAGTCACTCCAAAGCTGAAATTTTTGTATGTGGAAAGGAGGGTAGATTATAATGGAATGTGTGCGCACTTACACAGAAAGGCTCCCAAGCTGTAGTAAAGTGATTGTGGACTGTAGGGAGCCATTTGAAGATATGGGAAATGTTATTACTGATGGCAGTGGTAATAGATACTGTAGAAAGAGGTTATTTTTTAAGGACATTGAACTTCTTTTCCCCTCCTTTGAGTTCCTGCACTAATTTTGCCCTGTTTTCTTGTCTTTGTCAGAAGCAACAACCATTATTTCATCCAATCTATATGTAATTTATAAGTGAAAAGGCAAATGTTTATTGCAGATTGCTTTTTAAAGCAGATGACTTCTAGAGGATGAAAATGTTTATTATTGTTTTACTTGTTGGGTTGCCTTGCAAATACCGTATATATAGCAATAATTCTGATTATAATGAAGATGAGTATATTTGTCATTAAGAAAATTTCAGTTCCTAAGGAATTTTTTCCAAGTGACATGCAGCTAGTTTGTGCCAAACTTGGTTTTCTAAGTTATTACCTGACAAAACTATGTGAAGCTGACTTCTGGAGCTTAAAAATGTTAGATGTGTCACAGTGAATGAAGCATCACATTTCACATGTTTTTATTTTTTTGTTCCTCAGAGGCCCTCTGCAGTGCCACTGCTGACTTCTGGGTGGCACTGTAGAATTTTAATAGTCCCAATTTCAGGCACAAATTTTTTTTGTTGAAGTGTCAGACCTATTTTAATGGGAGCAAAAGCCATGCAACTAGTTGGTACAAAGCAGCTTAAGGGAAATATCAGAGAATGTAGGAAAATAGACATTGCAATGACAGACTTTCATTTTTAGCCTTAATTTACATATTCAGATCCCTACCTTCTTTCAAAAATAGCAATGACATAAACCCAATAATCAAAAACATGAATATAGTTCCTTATGTGATTCATTTGCATGTGGATAAGAAAGTATTTGAAGTAGAACGTGATCACCTTAGCAGATTAATAACCAAGCCAGTGTTGTAATGGCCTCAAAGAGGAAAAGGGCCTTTCTCAGGAATTATTTCTTTCATAAAGTGAACAATCTTATCCAGTGCTGGACAGCATGTACCTGGGATGAATAAATCATGATTGTATTTTAGTACAGAAAAAGTACCTGCAACATATATAGTCATACACTTTTGGTAACAAAAGGACAATATCATTTGCTGTGCAAATGCAAAGGGAAAAATGATGTTAGTAAGTCTTACTAAGTTTCAAGTCTTAAACAGGGATATGTAAAGCAGAAAAATTTGGGAAGATACAAAACTATGATTATCTTTGTTTGGGCAATGATGGAATATCTAGCTGAAATTATCTTTAGATCTTACATCTTATTCTTGTCAATCCCGTATGTTTGTTTATCATTATCAAAGTCTTCTCAATTGCCTATTTATCCAGGATTTAAAGACTCAGCTCAAATATAAAGAATAGTTCACAAAATTTTACCAAATAGACCATATAAATAATGAAATAAAGCAGTGCAAGAAATTAAAGTGCTTTCTAAAAACAAAAAAATCATAATGCATAAAAATTTCTAAGTGTGTTTTATCCCATGGGAAAGTTCAGACTTAATAATATCTGAAACTGTGCCATCCTGCTTTTATCATCTTTCACATTGTAATTAAAATAACCATAGTAACAATTGCAGAGATGTCCTTCCAAAGAAATATTTACAATGTGACTTTTATATTAAATATATACATACTCATGTGTTTTCCTCACATATACTTAATATGTTTATCAAATATATTTGTATTTTATTTTAATTTTCTTTCATGAATAACTTTAGAATATTATGGCATTAAATGATTTTCAGGAATAAAACCTAACTTTATAACATCAAGAGATTGACTTATGGAGTCTTTACTTGATAAGAACCAATTACCTCATTAAAGCAGGGATCATCTGCATTTTAACTCAGAGAAAATTGGTTAATTGTGCATAGAAACATTTCCTTTAAAGGTGTAGGATGAGTCAAGTACAGCTATTGAGAATGTTTACATTTAGCAAATTCTAATTTAATAATTGTTGCATATATATGTATATATATAGTCTTAATAAATAGTAAGTTCCTTGAGAACATGGATTATGTCTCATTTAATTTTAATATCTTATTTTGCTCTTAGTCCACTATATTAAAATGATTATCATTCAATAAGTGCTTATTAGACAGATAAGAATTTGCATTTTATATATGCATGAGTAGTGTTGCAAGGAAAAACTTAAATTTATAGAAAGATAATATTTCATTGATGAACGCACAAAACAATCTTGAAACAATTTGTAACCATTTCTGTATTCCAGGTGACTTAATTCCTTTCATATGAAATTCCTTTTATTACCATATTTATTTCCAAAATGATAATACATCATTGACTCCAATTTTTTGTACAATAAACATTAGATTCTTCCTTGTTCATGGACTCCTTCCCCATTTCCCCAACTCCTTCCTTTGAACTTCCAGTTGAATTTTGTCTGTACTTTGATTTTAACACTTTCTTCTTTTCGGCTTTTCTTATTATGTCTTTTATTCATATATATTTTTGTATCTTATTTACCCTTCTAGATTGCTCCTTAAAAATAGGATCTATATTTGTTTCATCTTAGTACCCCACTAGCAATTCACAGAACATACTAGCAATTCAATGAATTAAATAGATAAATAAATCATTAACAATTTATTAAGTACCCACTCTCTGTACAGCAGTGTGTGAGACCCTGAGGATACAAAGAAACATAAGATATGGCTCTTGTTCTAGAGGAGCTGATGGTATTTAGGGGAAAGCATATATGTACATCAAAATATAACCATAGGTATTTATGGGTTCACAATTTCCATCACTTTTTCTTATCTTCCTTTATATTTAGAGTTTTTAAAAAATAAACTTCACTTATTATAGTACAACTTATAAAATAGTCTTCATGGAAATAGTTTTATTCTTTTATTTTGGCATGAACTGAATTCAAATTACAACTTTATCAAAACCAAACAGCCTTCAAGCTTTCATGAGGCTCAGCATGAACCTTCTCTTTGGATAGGTGCACCTCTATGCTTACATTTTGTTCCTCCAAAAAAAGTAAAACAGTTGTGTGTGCATGTAAATAAAACCAGAGGCAGGCCTACAGAGAGTATCAGGCATAAATTATAAAAGTAGTTTATTATTCCTTTGGATTCACAGGGTAAATTATTCATATGTGACTCTGTGAAGCACATTGAGTAAGTGGACTATTTTCCCACTCTACTTTAAACATCCCCACTCCAAGCTTTAAAAGTACTAGCAGTATATTTTGGGGAGAAAATCTATACATTTCTCTTAGCTAATATCTAACTGAGGGCTGTCAAACAGAAGACTTAAATGTAGCATATATGATTTTCTTTTAAGTCATACCATTCTTTTTTCCTTTCTAATTAAATATTTTTAGAGGATACTAAGCATTGAGAACACAAAACAGATATGAACTTAGTAACTACTGTGAAAAGTTCAAAAGAGGCATAAGGAGAGAATCAGATCTTCAAAGCTTGATCCTTCCCCTCTCCAACGGATCTTGCCTAGAGCACCTATGTATTTCCATTAAAAAATGCTACAGTTGTTACATCTTTTTCCCTTTTTAGCATTATGTAACAGATTTTGGCTGTATTTAAAATTTTTAAATAACTATGTTTTAGATGATAGGTGTTTTAAACTACTAAATAGAGTATTGATGTGTGGGCGGATGGTTGTCTCATTTTGCACTCTGCAGCTGAATGCCTGAGGCACTGCCAGGGAACAGTGGAAGAGATTTCAAGAAGCAGACAAGTCTGTATGCACCCATGCCAGCCAGCAATCAATCTCTTTCCCTCCTGCCCTCCCCTCTGTAAATGTATTTACAGGCAATTGCATGTGCAAATGCACACATGTACATGTTACACAAAAAGAATTTCCTCCGTATGCTTAAATTTTCTCAACGCTATCCATATTTTTCATTTTTCTGATATTTGGATAGGTCAGGCAATCAATGTACACATTCAATGTGGTATGGCATCTTGTTTGGTAGAAAAGTTGTCAAAATTGAAGCTAAATAATCTTGCAATCAATGGCATTTTAGAATAGAAAAAAGATTATGAGTATGTGTATGCTTTTCACTTTCTTTGCTTAAAGTTTATTGACTCGAAATACCAACTTGGCTTTTTCTCTTCTGTTCCATTCTGTTCCTGTCACTCTTACACATTCTACTACATTTCTAAAAGAATAGAAAACAGTGGTCTGCTCCACTGTACATAAAAATACCTTCTTTAATAACATGTGTAAATAATGTAAAGAGATGAAGAAGGTTGCTATTTAGAACAACATTCTTTTGAATTACTTCATAAAGTGAAGGTCTTTTGATAAAAAAGAAATTTCAACTTACCTTTGCTTTTTAAATATTTCAAGCTACATAGGTTGAATTTAGTAACATTTAATTGCTTTATTTCAGGAATGCTTCTTGATGTATTTGGGTGATGATACAGACACAAACTGATACCTGAGAGCTGGACACATAGTAGGCTCACAAATTGTCTTTTGTTGGAATGAATTTAAATGTTAAAGTGATTTGTAAATTCTCATTTTATATGCTTCTGGACCAATATAAAAATGATTCCATTAATAATTTTATTATTTTGTTTTAGATATTTAGAAAGAAAGAAAGACTAAAGTCAATTCCTGTGGCAATAAAAGTTTGACATCTTTAGGGAGGAATTATCGTGTGTGTGTGTGTGTGTGTGTATGTGTGTGTGTAAAATCTTATATGTAGTATACTTTATATTGGATCAGCAAATTTATTTGTGTGAAAGTTGCAATATTAAGTCCTTGTTTGTGTGTGTGTATCTGAGAGAGAGACAGAGAGTGTGTGTAAAGTATATAATGAGCAAAATATACAACAAATTCCAAACTAAAGTTTATGAATTGAATTAACATCCTGCATAGAGGGTGTTCAGACAGTTTTTCAATGTAGAAGAAGGAAAATTGGTTTAAATAATATCTCAAAATAGCACAACTTGCAGCAAGTATATAATTTGTGAAGTAATTGGGTAATTAATTGAAAAAAAATGTTGAGCAGTGCACGAAGCTTGTCCATCTTTCAAAAACTGGAGCTCAGATGGCACATGGCAGAATATAAATGCATCTCTTTTCTGTGGTTTTGAATGTTAATTTTACAGACTGTTGTAGTTCATCCAATTTGTAATGGTAAAGATAAATTTTAATTCACCAGAAAATATATTATTTAATACAAAACTTATACTTTCGTTTTTTTCAAAATTAATACAAGTCTTATGGAATATTCCTTACTCTTTTAGGATATCTTTACTTTCCTAAATTTCTTCCATCAATATTTTCTTTCCTCAGTATTTTCCTAAGGTAGATTACAACTTAGGAAACATGGTTCTAGTCACAGCTGAAGGCCATTCTGTATACCTTTATATACATTTATTGTTTCAGTTTTCATTAATTCCCCCTATACACACCAAGCTTCAATCTCACAGAATTCCTCTCTTCCCACCTCTAGCCCCCAGCCCCAGCCCACACAACATGTGCCAATCTCTTTGGAGATACTGTGCTTCTATCCAAAATGCCTGTGCTCACCTAATTACCTGGAACCTGCCTTCTCTTATTTTTTTGCCTGATAACCCTCCAGTCACCTGTCAACACTCCATTCCGACACAGCCTTCCCTAAGACAGTATCTTCTTATTCAAGCTGAGTTAGTTCCTCCTTCCTTTGAGCTCCCCTTGTATTTGCCCATTGTATTAGAGATCCTTTTTTTTTTTTTATGAAGCTATCTCTCCGTCTAGATTAAATGCTACTCAAAGGAGGAGGTCATGAGTAATTAGTATTTGTATCCTCAGTACAGAGCACAATGTCTGAAATATACTCAATAATGCTAATTAATTTTGATAATATTTTGCTTGAGAAAAATAGCAGTTGTCTTCAAATAGTAAGGAGATTAAAAACACTAAGTTCTTTGAGAGACTGAAGTGGGCAGATCGCTGGGGGCCAGGAATTGGAAAACAGCCCGTCTTTACTAAAAATTAAAAAAAAAATTAGCTAAATGTGGTGGTGTGCCTGTAATCCCAGCTACTTGGGAGGCTGAGGCACGAGAATTGCTTTAACTGGGGAGACAGAGGTTGCAGTGAGCTGAGATTGTACCACTGCATTCCAGCCAGGAGACAGAGCAAGACTCTGTCTTAAAATAAAATAAAATAAAACCAAAATAAACCCCACTAGATTACTAAGAATAGTACATAATAACTAACTAGTAAACAAATAACTGAATAATGGAGCCATACAGTCTTAAAAATTGAGAGAGAGAAGAAAGTAAGATAGCTTGGTAATCTAGCTTGGTTAGCTAGTTAGGCAAGTTATTTTCTTCTCTCTCTCTCCCAGTGTTTAATCTTGTATATATACGACTCTTTACTCAGTCGTTTATAAGTATAAATCTTCTGCCTAAGTATAGGAAAATTACTTAAATTTGCATTTTTTGTTAGAAAAGTAGGGAGAATATGAATACCAGCCACACAGGTTGATCATAAGGATCACATGATGTCATCTACGTAAAGCTCACAGAATGGTGCTATCATTCAATAGGTATTAGCTATTACTATTATTATTATTATTATTATTATTTGAGATGGAGTTTCGCTCTTGGTCCCCATGCTGGAGTGCAGTGGTGCCATCTCAGGTCACTACAACCTCCACCTCCCAGGTTCAAGCGATTCTCCTGCCTCAGCCTCCCAAGTAGTTGGGATTACAGGCACGTACCACCACACCCGGCTAACTTTTGTATTTTTAGTAGAGACAGGATTTCACCATGTTGGTCAGGCTGGTCTCAAATCTACTATTCCACTTTGTATTAGTCCATTTCACACTGCTATAAAGAACTACCTGAGACTGGGTAATTTATGAAGAAAAGAGATTTAATTGACTCACAGTTCCACAGGCTTAACAGGAAGCATGACTGAGAGGCTTCGGGAAACTCACAATAGTGACGGAAGGCACAGGGGAAGCAAGCACCTTCTTCACGTGGTGGCAGGAGAGAGTGAGAGAGAGAGGGGGGAAGTGCTACTACACACTTTCAAACAATCAGATCTCATGAGAACTTACTATCATCAGAACAGTATGGGGAAATCCACCCCTATAATCCAATCCCTTCCTGCCATCTCCCCCAACATTGGGAATTATAATTCAAGATGAGATTTGGGTGTGGACACAGAGCCAAACCATATGACACTTTATATTTTATAAAATCTAAAACAATGTTTCTAATGAAACATTGGTGTTTAAATTGAGATAAGCTGTAGATGTGAAATGTATAATGGATTTTGAAGACAATATGAAAAAGATAATGTAAAATATCTCATTAACTGTTTTATGTTAATTATATGTTGAAATGATTATTTGGGATCTATTGAATCACATAAAAATATATTCCTAAAATTCATTTCATACTGTTTTTTACTTTTAAAAATATAGCTTCTAGAAAATTTTAAATTATATATGTGGCTTTTGTTATATTTTGGTTAGATTTAACTTGGATTGTATAATTGCCCACTATTAACATTTTAATATTTTCTGCCTTCCCTTGTCTTTTTCCTGTGGTGTATGATTAGTAATAAATACTATCACTAAATTACAAAGTGGACTAAGTTATAAAACTACAAAAATTATTAAGTAATTTTACTGGACACTCTGAGCCCTTTTTCTAAATCATTATTTACCAAGGATATTGGGAAGGTAAATATGGAAATTATTTTCATTACTAATTTGCAGATTATTTTAGTAATTTTGAACACTACTGAAAATTTAAGGTAAAAATGTTAAGAGTAAATGAATCAACTTTGTTTCTATTCTTTCTGGGAAATGCCATGCAGAAAGCAGGTCTTGGATACTAATACCTCCTGTCTTTCCTATTTTGGATTATATTTTCTCTTTTTTTAAAGTGGAAACTTTGAAATCAGAACTTGGCAAGTGAGATTAAAATTGTATAAATTTTATTTGTATATTATATATTAAAATTATATAATTAAAGTGGGATTAAAATATATAAAGATACATATTTTCCAGTTGTGAGTGGCTTAAAACAGTCAAAGGAAAAATATTTTTAAATAAGACTTGCTAGTAAAGTGGACAAGGATAGATTGGCACATCTGTGAGATTATTGGTGTCATGCTTCAATGCTGATGTATGGTAAAATCCTCTTCACTCAGTCATAGAGGAGGAAAATCAGAAATTAGATAAACATAACTACAGGATCACTAGACATTGGCAACATTACTGTCCTCAAAGAGTCCTGGAAGTAGCCTAAATCACAACCTCCGGGTGATTTGCACAGAGAGACACTTGAAATTACATGTTGGGACCACAATCTCTGCAACTAATTTAATTATGCTCTGGACACTAAGATCTGGTCTGGAATGGGATATTAAGGTTGACTTTGAAATGTGGATAATGTTGATTTGTCACAGACCCAGCTCAAAGCATGTTAATATTATAGACTGTGGTGCAGATTCAATGGTCTCTCCAGTAGGTTTTTTACTTCTAACTTCAGAGTCCTGACACTAAAACAAAAATAAAACAGAATGAGGAGGGAAGAAAGGAAGGAAGAAAAAGGAAGGAGGGAAGGAAGGAAGGAAGAAAAAGGAAGGAGGGAAGGAAGGAAGGAAGGAAGGAAGGAAGGAAGGAAGGAAGGAAGGAAGGAAGGAAGGAAGGAGAAAAAGCCCCCAAAAATAAACAAAAGCCCAAAAAAAAAAAAAAAGAAACTTTAGAACAATTTCTGTATTCCTCGTACAGACTGTGCTCTGCAATTCCGTATTTCCATTTTCTTTTGAGAGGGATAGAGTAGAAACGATAAACATATTTTGATTTAACATAAACGTATTTTCCAACCCCAATTTCTTTTTTTAGTCTTTTATGAACTTGGGTTACTTCAGCACCACAGTTACATTCCTTTATCTTATGGGACCCTGTTTAAAAAGTCAGTAGGTAGATTAGAAGTCCTAAACTGTGTTCAACTGTTCTTCAAAACTTGATAAATTCAGCTAACTGCATGGGCTTATGCTCATGTCCAGGTGCAAATGCATATACACACACACACAGATGTCACAGGCTTCCACTGTGATGGGTGTGTTTAAAGCTTAGAATAATGCAGCGTATTCATTATTATACTGGCTGAAATCACAGAGAGACCATCAGTGCTTCAGATGAAGTCCCATAATTATACTCTATTACACTATTTTTATATGAGTTGCCAAAAACAATGCTTTTATCTGCCAAGTAGACCTAGAGGTCAAGGTGAACTGCAATTTTGCCAGCAACACCTTCTGTTTTAACAGGGGACATGAACAAACCAACATTTTAGAAAGAAGAGACCCCGAAACCAATACAAACTATTTATGTGTTGCAATAATGATATAGACCCCAGGCAAAGGAGGGAAATGTGGTAAAGTTTTTTGAAACATAGAAAGTCTTTATATGATGTAAGTTGAGTATAAATGTAAAGATAGTCATGTGGAGGATTATTTTGGCCTAAGATGCTTTATATAAAGTGTAATTACATGGAAGAAATGAGAGAAATATGTAAAATTATAAACAGCATTATTAGTTCTATTTCATACTTTTTACATGCCATCATTACTGTAAAATCTTTAGGGGATATATGTGAATAGCCCTACCTCTTATTCTCTAAAAGGGGTTCAAATGTTTCAAGATAATTGTTTCTTTTTATTTACCTCTTTCAAAACTTTCACTTTAATTTTCCTTAAATGTCTACTGTGTAGCCAACTAGACATTTGACTTAAAGGTAGCAAAACCATCTGAGGAAAGACAGCCAGACTAACCCTCCATGAGGTAAACAGGCAATGTCATTAAGATGGACTAAACACTAGCACCACTGTAATTATTTTATGCTTCTTGCCATAATATGCTGCGGCAATTCATCAAATATGACAAATATTGCTGAATGGAGACGAACAGAGATCAAAGAGATAATGTCTTATAATGCAATTAATTCATAATGATTCTGAGCATCTAAAGATCTAGGACCCAGCTTTAAATTTGTTACAGTGACAGAATTTCTTGGTATATAATGTGCATGCATGCCTATGGTGTACAATTAGTACCAGCCTACACATTATATACCTTAGCCATAGTTTTCCTACACCACGGTGTTCCTATGTTCTTTTGCTATTCAACTTTGTCTTAAGCAAGTTGGCCTTATGAATGCAATATCAATATGTATGCTTTTTTTTCCTTAAAATGTGGAAACCTAGATTGTTGATACTAAACTCCCAACTAGTCTAGTAAGAAATAAAGTCATTTTCCCACAAAGTTTCCTTACTATCATGATTAAACTAAATAACTGGAACAGTTATTTTTATTGTCTTGTCTCATGAAGTAGAATTTAAATATTTAAGCAAAGAATTTATTTGTTTCCAACATACTGTTACAAGGATCTGCTAAAAATTCATAATTTTTATTCATCGTTTCCCCAAGTATTCTATATTATGTAGGGTTTTCTACACTTAAATAATCTTTAACCTGACAAATTTATATTAATTATAGTGTCAGCTGAAAAAAATACATCATGTTACAACTTTCACAATTGCCATGTGTATGGAAATATTATTTTTTTAATGAAACTTGCAATTGTTTCAGTGAGTGTGGGCATGTTGCAAAGAATTATAGATGATGATGTATATGCATAATTTCAAAAAGGTAAGTAATTTCTAAAACAAGTTATAAGTCAATGTTATCTTAAAGTTCTTGTGTTTCCCTTCCAAATACTGTAAAATGTTATTCTGTAACTCTATAGATCTCATACTATTTGAATAAGAAGGATATTCACTACTTACCTATTTTATCCAAAGTAATTTCATTATAAATGTTACATGATAATTTATGTGTTAAGTGTTTAGAAATTCTCTAAAAGGAATTTCATGTTTTTAAGCTATAAAATAATGCATTGGCCGGGCGCGGTGGCTCAAGCCTGTAATCCCAGCACTTTGGGAGTCCGAGACGGGCGGATCACGAGGTCAGGAGATCGAGACCATCCTGGCTAACACGGTGAAACCCCCTCTCTACTAAAAAATACAAAAAACTAGCCGGGCGAGGTGGCGGGCGCCTGTAGTCCCAGCTACTCGGGAGACTGAGGCAGGAGAATGGCGGGAACCCGGGAGGCGGAGCTTGCAGTGAGCTGAGATCCGGCCACTGCACTCCAGCCTGGGCGACAGAGCGAGACTCCGTCTCAAAAAAAAAAAAAAAAAATGCATTATTTACTATTTTGTTACACAGTTATTCTTTAAGAACCATCTAAACAAATACTAAAATGGCAGAAACTAAGTAAAAAACTTATTTAATCTACATTTTGGTTGGTATAAAATGACATAGACTTTAAGAGATACTTACAGTATGAGGTGTTTACACATTTAGAAGGTTGTAGATGCAATTTTCCCCCAAATCGGTAGAGTCACCTTGTCAAATTCAGATCCCACCAAGTTTCCTGAGATTCTTCACATTGGCACAAGTTTCCATTGTGACATTCTGGTTATTCAGGTATTGCCTTGGTTTTTATCGTTATCTTAGGGTTGATATCAGTAACTACAAGAAAACCTGTTCTTTAAAAGTAGAATACAGAGGCTGATGAAACTTCAGCTTGCACACTGTTGGGCCATGTCATGTATAAGATACATAATCAAAATGCTATTACAGATGTTATTCTACTGAAATCTCGGGTGATGACATAAGCTATCCCTTATGTAAATTCATCTCAGAATAAGATTCATAAGTTGGTAATACAATTCAGGAAAAGAAATCAATTCTTGTTTATTTAAAATTTTTGTTTTACCAGGTGTTTAATGAAGCATTTAACCTAGTTATAATGATAATACTATTCAAAACAAATGATAACACTTGAAACCAGATTGAAAAATGAATATTTTTCTACCTTGGAACTTAATAATATGACTATTTAATTGTGAGTTTATCAATGTAACATCTAGTTCATATTAAGAGTTTGATTGAGAAAGATGTTTAAAGTCACTGATGTTTCTAATTTGAAAACTTAGTATCCATCAGAATTCTGTTTCCTTTAGAAATGTATTATTAGTATTTTTCACCTGTGAATGATTTTGCATGTCTCCCAAAATATAAACAAAATTTTTAAAGGATAAATATACACTGTAAGTCCAGCATTATATGTCATCTCTATCAGTTATTTATCAGTACAGTATGTGGTGTAACAAACCACAAACTCTGAAACAATTATCATTTTAAACATATATGGGCTAATTGGCTAGGCGACTCTGCTGATCCTGGCTATTGTTGCTTAAGTGTGTATGGGTAGGCTGGCTATTGACTGACCTGTGAGGGCCACAGATGGGACAATTGCGATGATGCAGCTTGGTTTCTCATGTCTCATTCTCCAACAGCTCAGTTGCGGCTTCATGGCAAAAGCAGAGAACCCTCTGCATGGGTCACATCTGTGAATATCCAATTGGCCAAAGAAATGTACATGATTAAACTCAGTATCAAGGGGTAGTGGAAGGAGCTTCAAATTTATGTGTCAGAAGGTGTTGAATTAGGTACAGGGGAAGAATTTGGCTAGTAATGCAACTACTTCCCCAGTCTACTGTTTATTTCATTTTACTTAAGAAATAACTCTATTGATATATTCATAGCTATCAAAACAAATAAACAAACAAAATAACATTAAATAATTTAGAGAAAGAGAAATTTCTGCCATAATGGCACAACCTGAATGTTCTTACATTTCAGTGTGTATTCTTTCAGGCTTTGCAAACTATGTGTGACACATGAGATTAAATTATGAATTACTGTTTGCTATTGTTACATAAACTGTGTGCAAATTCAGAATATAAGGAAACTTTAAAAAAATTGACCTGTGCAAACCCACAGTAAACTCATAGTCAATGATGAAACTTTAGAAATATTTATTTCAATGTCAGGAATAAGAAAATTAGGCCCACTATTATTTCTTCTGGTCAACATTATCTTGGAGTTCCCATCAAATAAAGGAAGAAGGAAAAAATCAAAGGAATATATGATGAAGAGAAAAAAATAACATCACATTTTCACAGTCAATATTGACTGACAGCAAGAAAAACCTAAGAATATTCACAAATCAAGCTATTAAAATTATGAAAGGAATTCAGTGAGTTTGAAATCAATAGCATTTCTAGACACCATGAATGTATTTAAAAAAAACAAGTCATTCACAGAAGAAAAGATATAAACACCTAGGAATATTAAACAAGAGATGAGAAAAATGATTATGGAAAAAAATTAAAATGTATTCTTGAAGACATAAAATACCAGAATAATAGATGTCGTCTGCTATGTTTACATATAAGAACATTCGATATGGAAGATTTTGCAATATTTGTCAAATTAGTTTAAAAATCAATGAAATTCCATTCAACATCTGAACCAGAGATTTTGAAGAGGTTAATTTTAAGAATAATCATGGACATCTGAAGAAGAAAAGAGAAGGGGAGCAGGACGTATTTGCCCCTTATTATAATTCCTAGTAATTTTCAAAAGTGTGGCTTTGATACAAGGGTAGACAAATAGAAAAATGTGGCAGAATAGAAAGCCCAGAAATAGACATAATAAACACAGAGAAAATTGGCATATGGCAGAGTAATTATTAAAAATCTATAGAAAAAAGATGGACTATCCAATTAATATTGCTAATGGGTTAAAATTGATTGGCCTAATGAAAAAAACCTATCATATTTTAATATCTATAATAATAAGCCCAAGATGGATAAAGACCTAAGTGTGAAAACAAAAATTTTAAAACTTCTTGAAGAAAATAGAATATCTTTGTAATTTTAAGGTAGAAATAATTTTGTAAACAGGATACAAAAAGTACAAATGTTGAAGAAAAAAGATCACTAAATTCCACCATGTTACATAAAGAAAAAAGTCCTGTATCACAAAGAACACTATGTAAAATTAAGAGCAAGCCATAAACGGGGCCATTATATTGGGAGTGCATATAACCAAAGCCATTGGTGTATAGCTTATATAAAGAACTCCTATAAGTTGATAACAGAAGCCAAAAATAACTTTAATGGACAAAATATACAAACAGGCAATTAACAAAACGGGAAAGTTGAATTTTCAATGATAATTTTAAAGGTTTCACTAGTAGTCAGAAAAATGGAAACTAAAATTGAGCTATTGTCTTCCACCAATTAATTAGCAGTTTAAAAAGCATAAAACTTTAGAGAGAATGTTAGTGCTAAGAACTCATACATTTATGGTAGGAGTGTAAGTTGGTACAAACCAATCTAGAGTCTAATTTGGTGATACATAGAAAATAGTAGGATGATCATAATGCACACGGACATGTGGTATGAATATGCCACAATTATTTGTGAACTCTCTTATGGATGAACACTTTGTTATATACATCCAATGCTTGGCTGCTATAAGCAGTGATTCAAGAAAAATGTTTGCAGTCAGGGGATGGACAGGGTGATGGTACACTGCTATAAGCATATTTCTCAAACTCCAGTGTCAAATGGCTTCCAGCCATATTCAGACAATGAGAAGGATTGGCAGATTAAAAAGGAGAAGCCAGGTTATTTGTTCCCTTCCTCTCTTCCTTGGGCTATGTCTGGAAATAGCTACACTTTTCCTGTGGCTCAGTTTAATCCCTGGATTTCCTCACCATCGTCTGCTTGGTCTCTCAGCAATTTCATCACTGTGTACAAATTCACTGCATTAGATTTTCCATATTTTAAGTCATATGAGTACTGCGAATCAGAGCTGAGGGAAGGTTGAGGAATCATTTCGAGGAAAAATGGCCAGGACTGATTTCCCCCTTACTTAACACTTTCATATTTCAACATCATGCTTCCAGTAAACGTAAAATAGCTATTTAGAGAATAACTACAACAAAAGATAATGTCACTTTCTGTCTTCCGAAGAGAGAAACAAAGTCCCATCAGCCATGGTATCCTTCACAAAGCTAAGAATCTCCAGGAGATGAGCAATTGTCTCTACCAGGTCTGACTTTGTTAGGCCTTACTAATATTCTTAATATAAAATGGTAAGGAAAGAGGGAAGAGAAAACATCAATATATACATAAAATATGCGTAGCTGCAACAGGTTTAATTTTGAATTGGTCATGAATCTATAGTTGAGATTTGTCATTTCTACTATCAATCTCATAATTATTTTTCTCTCAGATAGTTCCTCATTTGGATAGTTATTTTCTTGATGAGTTCACCCTTTCATTTCTAAAGAGTCTGAATCATTATGGGTCTTATATCTGTTGAATTGCTGTGGTCTTCCATTGATCTTTGCCTCACAAATAGAAGTACTAGAGGATACCCCAAAAAACATTGTTTGCCTGCCGCCACTGTAAAGCAGAAACCCAGTTGAGCTTTGTAATCAAGATCCTCCTGACTGCAATCAAGTAAACTCCAATTTATTGGATGTTTACTGAACATCCAACTCTGTAAACTCCTCTGAAATATCCAATTCAGTAAATGCCTCTGCTTATTGCTTAAGTGCCATGAGGAGCAACAGATAGCAAAGTGGAAGTATTAATATTCATATTATGAGATTTTTGCCTTGTCCCTTGGTGGGACTTTCCTCCCTTAGAAACTAAGCTTTCATACTGCCAGAGCCTGAGATTGTGGGGATGGGAATCAAAAACTCTTCTAGTGGCTTCAGTAATAGTAGTAAGGGTCATTTTCACTTCTGGCTTCAGGACCTGTGTTTACTGACTGTGAAAGAAATAGCTCTATAATAGTATCTTCTGATTCAGGACAAATAACGCACACTTTAGGATAGCACTCAGTCTCTCAAGGTATTGTCTCATATCTGGTATTATAACCAAATCTTAAATAGGCCATTTCATTATTCTGGAGTTCAATTGATTCTAAAGACCAGTGAGTATCTTGGGTCTGAGTTCATTGTTTCACTTCTTTTGTAGTAAAAGATGTGCTTTAATTGTGCTTTGTACTTGGTTGAGCTCAATCTCCTCTATACCATTTGATATTGAACTATGACTGTGTATGTCTACATGAAGAACTGGCCTATTTGACTATACATAGTTCATCAGATTGTTGTGTTGAGAAAAGACCGAATAAGGGCAAGAGTAAAAGCAATGAATTAGAAGGTTATTGAAATTAACCAGATGACAATTAATAGCTGTTTTGACAAGACTGGTAGCAGAGGTGTTATACAAAGTGATCGAATAATAGATGTATTTTGTAGTTAGAACCAACAATATAGTCTGATCATTTTATTGTGGGAAATGAAAAAAGTATAATAGTCAATTCACTCTAAGGTTTTCTATCTGGGAAATTGGAGAAATGGAGCTTCCATGTACTGAGACAGAAAAGACAATGGAAAAGGAAAATTAGAGATACAGAGATCAGGAACTAAGTTTTGGATGTATAAAGTTTAAAATGACTGTTAAATCCACGTGCAGACATCAAGGGAGCCATTGGGTGATATGAGTATAAAGATGGGAAGTGAATGGAGATTAAACTGGGGAGTCGTCATCGTACAGATAATACTTAAAGCCATAAACCTGTAGGGGATCACCAAGGTATTAAGTGAGATAGAGGGAAGAAGAGCTCCATGGAGCAAACCAATGTCAAGAGTGGAGGGATAAGAAGAAATCAACAAAGGCTACAGAGAAGAGACAGCCAGGGAGTTAGAAGGAAAATCTAGAGACTGATACATTCTGGAAGTCAGGTAAACAGTTTATGTAAAGGAAAGAAGTGTGTGTGACATGTGTGCTTGGATAATAAACAATAAAACCTAAGAATTGATTATTAGATTTAGCAATAGGAATATCATTGATGACTTTGGTAGAGCAATGGAGGTGAAAGATTCTTTGGAGTGGTATATGGGAAAAATGAAATATAAAAAAGGAGCATTACTACTGATCTTACAACCTTTAGAAATGTAATAAGATAAAAATGTGCCAAATACCTTAACAGACACCTGGCCAAAGATCTATCTATCTATCTATATATGGATATATCTGATATATATAGATATCTATATTTAGATACATAGATATAGCATATAGATAGATAGATAGATAGATAGATAGATAGATAGATAGATAGCAGTTAAGCATATGAAAAGATGGTCTGCATCATATGCTATATGTAGAGACAAAAGACCCAGAATAGCCAACATACTATTGAAGGGGAAGAAAAAAGTTGGAGGACTGACACTATCTGACTTCAAGACGTACAGTGAAGTTACAGTAAAGAAGACAGTGTGGTATTGGTGAAAAATAAATGTAGATCAATGTAACAGAATAGAAAGCTCACAAATTTGCCCACATAAATATAATTAGTTGACCTTTGACAAAAGGGCAAAAGCACCACAATGGAGAAAATTGTTCGTTTGTTTATTTCCCAACAAATAATGCTGGAACAAGTATACATCTTGCATATATGCAAAAACAAACAAACAAACAAAAAGAAACACAGACCCTATCCACCGTTCACAAAAAATAAATCGAAAAGAATCATAGATCTAAATGTAAATGTGAAACTGTAGAACTACTAGAAGGAGAAAATCTAGATGATCTTAGGTTTGGTGATGACTTTTTAGATACAATTCCAAAGGTATGATTCATGAAAGAAAGAACTAATAAGCTAGACTTCATTATAAGTAAAAATTTCTGCTCTAAGAAAGACACTGTCAAGAGAATGAAAAGACAAGCCACAGAGTGGGAGAAAATATTTACAAAAGACATCAGATAAAAGACTGTTATTGAAAATAGCCCCAAAAAACAGAGTCAACCATAAGAAAAGGAACAACCTGATTTTAAAAAAAATGAGTCAAAGACCTTAACAGACACCTCACTAAAAAAGATGTACAGATGGCAAATAGTCATATAAAAAGATGTTCCGCAACATGTGTCATTAGGGAAATGCAGATTAAAGCAATAATGAGATGCCATTACCTACCTGTTAGAATGATTAAAACCCAAAACACCAACACCAGTGCTGGCAAGAAACTGGAACAGCAGGAACTGTCATTTGTTGCTGGTGGGAATAAATATAATAAATTTGAATAAGCCAATATACATGGAAGAAATTAATGTGTAATGTAAGACCTTCTTATAACAAAAATTTCAGGCCTAGATGACTTTACTTGTAAATTCTTCAAAATATTTAAGAAAGAAAGAACATCAATCTTATCCAAATAGAATAAAGCATAATAATGTAGAAAAAAAAAAAAAAACTTCTCAAGTTATTTTATGAAAGGAGACAAAAATGTTATAAAAAGAAATCTTATATATAAATCTTTCATAAACCTAAATGCAAAGTTCCCCCCAAATTTAGCAGATTCCAATGATTTCAAAAGCACATTAAATCATAAAAAATTGATTTATTTCTGAGATGCAATTTTTCACATACTGAAATAAATTTAATTTCAGAAATCAACCAAATTAATATAAAATAAGACAAAAATTACATAATTCAGTAGATACAGAAATTTACTTGATAAAATAAAATTCCATATTAATTCATGATTAAATAAACTCTTTAACAGGCTAGAAATGGAAGGGAACTTCTGTAAGAAAACATTTACTTATAAAGAACTTATAACAAACACTAAGTATTTGTTGTAAGTTCTTTATGTACTGAGAAATATTTCATTTTTATATACAATGAGATATAGTGAAAGTTGTTCACCTGAAACTGTGACAAAGACAAGTATGTTTTTCATTAGTATGTCAATTTACCATCATGTTAAAGGTCTAAGCCAATGGAATAAGGCTAAAGAAATAAAATTCTAGGAATTGGAAATGAAAAAGTAAAGCTGTCATAATTTGCAAATTAGTATGGTTGAGTAAGTAAAAATTTGAAAGACTGCATAAATAAATATTATACTTTAATGAGTTTAGTAAGATTTCTAGATGCAAGATCAATATACAAAACTAAATTATATTTTATATAAGCAATAAATAAAAATGAAATTCTAATAAATGATACACTACAATACATGAAAATTACCTAGGAATAAATAAAAATTTGCAAGACCTTCTTAGCAAAAACCATAAAATATTTTTGAGAAAAATTAAGACGACCTGCACAAATGAATTATTCAAGTTCATGGACAACTCATAAGGTAAAGATGCCAACTTACTCCAGATTGATCTATAGGTTCAGTACAATCCTAAAACAAATCCTAGGAGGTTTATTGTAGGAGTTGACAAGCTATTTTAAGATATATATGGTAATGATAAAGTCCGGGAATAGCCTAAACAATTTGAAGAAAAAATAAGTTTGATGACCTATTCTGCAGATATAAAGAACTATTGTAGAGGCTAATGTTAACTCTATCTTGGAAGCTAATCTTCTATTACTTCCAATTAAACCCAGTTCTGAGAATGCCTCTAAGATTTCCAGTTCTTCTATTGTTCCTTTTGTAAAAGCACATACTTACTGCAAATCCTGCCCTTAGATCAAATCAACTTTGATAAACTTATACTTACCATAAATCTTGCCCTTAAATCAAATTAAGCATTTATACCTTTTCCCTATGGTATAAAATTCCTGGTTCTAGGGGTCAATGGGATGGAGATCTACTTGTTTGTGGCCACTCAAGTCCACACTTCTGTCTGTTATGTTCCCCAATAAAATTGCCCCATAGAACAAGTTTGATTTGTTTGCTTTCTTCTTAGGTTTCTTGTTTTCTTCTGTGTTTGTTGGTTGCTTTGCATATACAGCCTTTTCTTGAAATACCTATTATAAAGTTTTAATAATCAATGCCATGTGTTATGGGCAGAAAGGTGTCCAAATAGACCAATAAAAAAGAATCAAGTGTTAAGAAACAGACTCATGATATTTGGTGACATGATTTTTGAAAAGTTGACTGCAGAGCAGTAGGTAAAAGGTGGTCTTTTTAACAAATGATGTGAGTAATTGGAAATACATGTCGGGGGAAGGAAAGATTGACTTCAGTTGATCCCAGAGACACAATTTAATTCCAAATTGGTTATAGATCTAAATGTGAAAGGTAACATAATAAAGCTTCTGTACAAAATTATAGGAGCATGTCTTCATGATCTTAGGATTGGCACAGATTTTTTAAATGAGAGTTGAAAAGTGCTAAACATAAAGAAAAATGTCTGATAGTTTTTAACCATGTTAAAATTTAGGACATCTATTAAAGGATACTTTTAAGAAAGTAAAAATGTAAGCCCTAGAGTAGGAGAATACATTCACCCCAAATAATGGTTAAAGGGTTTGTATCTTGAACCTATAAATACTTTTTCAAGTCAATATGAGAAACACAGATAATCCAATAGAGAAACAGAAAACATTTGAACAGACACTTCACAACAGACAATATCTAAGTGATCAAGAAACACATGAAAATATGCTTGGCATTATTAGTAATCATAAAAACACAAATTAAGACCACAATGATACACACTTCATATCCACCAAAGTGGCCAGGCAAATAGGAAAAATACTGACATGACTAAATATTGGTGAGCGTGTGGAGCAACATGAATACTGTTGCCGGTGGAGCGCCTATTACGTGAAGCACATTTGACAACTTTTAAAAACTGTCTTCTCAAGTTGAGTTCATCCTGTATTCCAGAGATTCAGTTTCTAGGCATGCAAAATGCACCAATACATGTACCAAGAAAGGTATACGTTAATGTTCATAGCAGCATTATTCACAACACCTAGAACTGGAAACAACCCAAATGTCCATCAATAGCAGACCGAGTAAGTTGTGTGCATATGCACAATGGACTGCATACAGCAACACAAATTGAGGAATTATAATTGTCTTCACATATGAATAAATCTCACAACCATAATGTGGGTAGAAGAAATCTTAAAAAGTTCCAAAATATGCAATACTAAAGTACAGTGTTTAGAGATACATGATTTAGAGGGGGCATGAGGATGTTTCTGGGGTGCTGGCAGTGTTCTTGACCTGGTTGATGGAAACATGGATATTTGCTTTGTATTATTATAATTGGCTGATGTATACATTTTTGTTTTCTATATTTTGTAAATGTGTTATATTACTATAGAATGCCTTTAATAATAGAGATTACTTTTTCTAAAATTGGGAAATTTGGTTGTTAGAAATGCTGGAAATAATCTTATCATAGGTGTTCTGGTCAGAATGATACACCAGCACTAGTGTTGGTAAACTTTGGGGATGAATGTTCTTCAAAAGGAGGACACCTCACAAATACAGTTTAGTGTCCTCTAAGTACAGTTGAGGGTTTTTCAGTCTTTCCCCACTTAAAGCAGGTTATAATGTCAGAACATGCAATATATTTTAAATCTATGCAAGATCTTCCTTCCTGCTGTGCTTAATTTCTGAATCCAATGCCGTCACAAAAACAGATGCAATGTGATGCCTGGTGGAAAGAGCAAGTACCGATTGTCATCAGCACTACATAGCCCCTCCTGTAAATTGATCCTGTGCACCCTGTTCAGGCAGATGAACCACATGTTTTTTGACGTTTTTATATTAAGATGGTAATAGAAAATAAAGTTACTTTTTAAATTGAAGTAATTATTTTTCACAATTTGGAAACAAAATCATCAAAGTAGAGCTGAGGGTTTTTTTCCCCCCTATTTCAAGTATTTAACTCTAGCTTGTGTCAGAAAAAATATTTACTAAAATTATTTCAAAGAATACTTATTAAACTTGGTAATGCTAAAAGGCTCATAATATCTGTTATCTATTTTGAGTCTGATTTGCAACTAACTTGATGATTAGATCCATAATTTAAAGAAAGATGCCAGATCTAAAAACATTTCTAATAATTATAAATAAATGAAAATGAGAACTCCTGGTACACCTAAAATGTTAATTTGTTTAAGTGACAAGATAAATAGCTTTCTCCTTTAATTGATTATGTAATCATCTCAATTGTGAATGTGACCTATCTATGTAGCAAGCAAATAAATTTCAAAAGGAATTATTAAGTAGACAGACCTTAGTCAGGCAGTCCTTTTTTTTTTTTTTTTTTTTTTTTTAACATGGAAATTGGTTCTGCCTTACAAAACATGCGATTAAAGTATTGAGTGACTGTAGGTAGTTGGAGAGGTTATGAGACAAAAACTTCACATTTCTGTTTATAGATAGTACCATGTTTCCAGTCTAACTCATGTTTCATGTTACTGAAGGAGAAAGACTATGTTTCATTTATATTATGACTGGAATATACTTGTCCTATATATAAATAAGACTTCCCCCACTTCCTCAGTTTTGGTGGTAGAAAATAAACTCGTATCTGCGGATTATTCAAATCAATTATTTCAAGCGTCCTTTGACTTTCTCAAGCTTATCTTTTTTTCTTATCATGATTCTTTCACCTTACCTCCTTTTGGATAATTCTAGAAACTCAGAGGTTGACATTCATAGCCTAATTCCTTTTATAACAGTGTTAAACAGAGAAAGTTGGAAACTCAGAGTCCTCCTTGGCAACTGTGAATACCCCATGATACTTTCTTCCTGCAAAGAGTCAGTGCTAAAACACTGATTCTGCCAATAATTGCCCATTGTACTATGCTTGTAACAGGGAAGGGGGGTGAAGTGGGTGGGGGTGGGGACAGTGGGGTCAGTCCTGCTGTTCTGGCAAATTCCTCTTTGATTCCTACTAAGAAAATGCTTGAGTGAAGTATGATCACCTTCAAAATGTGAAAACCTAGCAGCCTAATGTGATGCCTAGTTACTTCTGCAGTTACACAGTGCTTAGGACTTCCTGTGTCAATTGCATTGCCCCAGTTTGGCACCTACTGAATACTTAACAATATTTTCAGGTCAATTTGTATTTAGTTTGCAACTAGCCATCTTCGGTTTTCCATCTTGGGGTACATTACTTTAGACTTGTTCCCACTTTCTCTCACCCTCTACACTTTTTCTCTCCCCAGTAGTACTGTACTATCCTTATCTGCTTCCCTTCTCTTTATGAAAGCCTACTCCAATTTTCAGTTCCCAGGAGAAACAAAACTCTCTTTTTGAAAGAAATCCACTTTTTCACATATAGAGCTAAGATTGGTTTCCAAACTTCACTGAAATAGTTACAGTTAACTACTAGAAAGCCTTGAATAAAGAAGTATAACGTTGATTACTTTTTTCCCCAGCAGTGACTTTAGTTTTACTCTCTCTTATTCACTCTCTCTTATTCACTCTCATCTTCAAGTTATATTGTTTTCTTCTCTCCAGTTTCATTCTTACTACTTAACGAGGACCTCCATCAGCCATTCAAAAGTCTCCCTCTGCTTTAAATTTACTTCTTTTGGCGGGTAAACGGGAGTGCCTGTCCTCACCTAGGTCCATGGGCACAGGTCCCGGGGTGAAGCCCTCGCCAGGGACCATGCCCTTCTCTACCCAGCACTTCCCTGATCCCTCTAATATCACGATCTCTCAAATCAGTCTCCCCAAAAACTCAGAGGCTAGGGTTTTTATGGATAATTTTGTGGGTGGGGGCTATGGAATGGATGCTACTAATTTGTTGGGGATGAAGTCATGGGGTATGGAAAATGGTTCTTGTGTGCTGAGTCCATCTCTGGGTAGAGGCGCACAGGACCGATTGAGTCATGGGTCATGGGTCTTGGAGGGGTCAATCAGTTCCCAGAATGCAAAAATTGGAAGAAGTTTTCAAAAGACCAATCTTAGTTTCTACAATAGTGATGTTATGTAGGAGCAATTGGAGAAGGCACAAATCTTGTGAACTCAAGCCGTAGGATTTCTGAGCAGTAAGAGATTATAAAAACTATGCCTACCCTTTAGCAGAATTCAGGACCCTCCCATAATTCTAATCTTGCGGCTTTTCATTCATTTTTGGTCCCTAAGCAAAGAGGCGCTTAGTTTTAGGGAAAGACTATTATTATCCTTGTTTCTAAGTTAAGCATAAACTAAATTCCTCCCATTGTTGGGTTGGCCTACTCCCAGGAATGAGCAAAGACAAGTAGCTTGTAAAGCTAGAAACAAGATGGAGTCAGCCATGTTAGATTTTTCTCACTGATACACTCTTTGCAAAAGTGGCTTCACTTTCTTTAGCAATTCATTCTTTTCATCATGTCAGTTTGTAACAAATTATCTTCACTTTCCTTTATCTAAGAATGGCTTTATTTCACCATTATTCTTAAATGATATTTTCATTGGATATAGAATTCCAGGTTTATAGTTGTTGTTTTTTTCCATCACTTTAAAATGTTGCTGTTTCTTTCTGCCTTACATGGATCACGATGAGAAATCTGGAGTTAAATTTAGTAATGCATTATTTTTCTTTGACTGCTTTCAAGATTCTTTCTTTGTCCTTAGCTTTCAGCAGTTTGATTATAATATATATTTTGGAAGAGATTTCATTTTTATGTGTGCTGAGCATTCTGAAATTCTAAGTTTACATTTTCCACCAGATTTGGGAAGCTTTCAGCCATTATATTTTTAAACATTGTGTTCTGCATATATTCTGTTTCCTCTATGTCTGGAAATATAAATAAATTTAGACCTTTTATTATTGTGTTACAGGTCCCCAGGTCTCTATTTTTTTCAATCTTTTTCTGTCATTCATTTTGGATAATTTATATCAATCTATCTTCAAGTTTATTAATCTTTGCCTTTTTATTTCTATTATGCTATTTTCCTCACCTGGAAATTTTTAATTTCCATTGTTTTATTTTTCATTTCTAAAATTTTCGTTAATTTATATTGACTATTTTCATGTTAACATTTTTTATTTTCCCATATATTTCAAGGATGCTTGCTTTTACTTCCTAGAACATGGTTATACTCGCTATTTTAAAGTGTTTGATAGTTCCAATATCTGTATCATCTTGGTGTAGTTACTCTTGTGTCATTTTTCTTACGAGATGTTGAAATGTTTCTGGTGCTTCTACATCAAGTGATTTTGAATGGTATCCTGTGCTTTTAAAGTATCATACTTTAAAACTTGTAGTCTTGTTTAAATCCTGTATAGAATGTTGATATTTGATTGTTCGTTTATTTTAGCAGGCAGTTGATCCAGTTAGGTGCAGACAAGTCCGTGTCTGTTTTTGTATGTTTTGATTTCAATGTCAGTTCATTTTTTAAAGCCTTTGCAGTGGTATTCCCACATGCACACCACTTAGTGGACAGTCTGGGACCTGGGCTGTAGTCAAGACTACAGTTAAGTTCTGAAAGCTTTTACTGTGCTCTTCAGGGTCGTATTCATGCACATGCAGCACAGGAGTGAGTCATGGCATTCATATGCAACTTTATAGAATGGCTTTTTTAAGCTCCCTCCATATCTTTCTAACACCTTATAGTTCCCAGAAGCCCTCTCCTTCTGATTCTCTGGCTAAAAGCTGCTGTTCTTGCTTCTCTGACTCTGCCATGTACTTTCCATTACCCTGTATACCTACAGGGCAAAATGGTAAAGAGAATAGAAAGAGATAAAAAGGAAAAGCGAGTGGATTCTCCTGTGCTCTTGTGACTACAGGTCCTCTGATCAGAGAGGTTTTCTCTTTGATGAAGTTGTAAATATCTTTCAAGTTCTCATTTCTGTTTCTGCTACTGCCACCGTGTGATCTCCTGTGGAGTAGGGTGGAAAGACAAGAGATAGAAAAAAAAAAAACATAGAAAAACACAGGATGTTCCTCATTATCTTTGACAAAAAGAGGTCCCTCATAACAGAAACAGAGAGTTTCTTTTGAAACATTTTCTGTCTGTATCTTGTACACAGTATTGGGTTCTGGACTACATTTGCATTCAGACCAGGAAATGAAAAATGAAAAAAATCTGTTAACTTACTGCTTCTTTAGTGGTACTATCATTTACTTTTTAGTTCTCAGCTGTCCCATGTATTCTCTTCAGGGATTTGAGTTGCATTCATTTTGAGAGACAGGTTGAAGTGTATATATTCTATCTTGACAAGAAAGGAACTTTCATTTAAAAAAATTATAAATTTTTAAATTGTGATAAAAAACTCATAAAATTTACCATCTTAACCATTTTTAAGTGTACACTTCAATAGTGATAAGAATATTCACATTGTTGTGCAACAAATCTCCAGAACTTTTTCAACTTGGAAAACTGAAGCTCTATACCCATTGAACAAAAACTCCCTAAATCTCCCTTCCCACACCCCCGGCAATCCTCATTTTACTCTTTTCTTTCCATAAGCTTGACTACATGAGATGTCTCATGTAAGTGGAGTCACACAGTATTTATCTTTTTGTGATGGGTTTATTTCATTTAATGTAATGTATGCAAGGTTCATCCATGTTGTAACATATGATAGGGTTTGGCTCTGTGTCCGCACCCAAATCTCATCTTCTGGCTCCCATAATTCCCACGTATTATGAGAGGGACCCCATGGGAGATAATTGAATTATGGGAGTGGGTCTTTCCCATGCTGTTCTTGTGATAGTGAATAAGTCTCATGAGATCTGATGGTTTTAAAAATGGGAGTCTCCCTGCACAAGCTCTCTCTTTGCTGCCATCCACATAACACGTGACTTGTTCCTCCTTGCTTTCTGCCATGATTGTGAGGCCTCCTCGGCCATGTGGAACTGTAAGTCCATTAAACCTCTTTCTTTTGTAAATTGCCCAGTGTGGGTATGTCTTTTTCAGCCACATGAAAACAGACTAATACAGCATGGGACACAATTTTCTTCTCTTCTGAAGGCTGAATAATATTCTGTCATATGTATATATACATTTTGTTTATCCATTCATCTGTGGATGGACATTTGAGTTATTTCCACCTCTTGGCCATTGTGAGTAATGCTGCTATAACCTTGGGTGTGCAAAAATCTCTTGGAGATCCTGCTTTCAATTCTTTGGATATATATGCCAAGAAGTGGAATTGCTAGATCATATGGTAATTCTATTTTTAGTTTTTTGAAGAATCTCCATACCGCTTTACACAGCGCTGTACCATTTTACAGTCCCAAAATCAGTGCTCAAGGGACTCTAATCTCTCCACATTTTTTCCAAGATTTCCTTTCTCTTGTTGTTTTAATTGTGGACATCCTAATAGGTCAGAGGTGATATCTCATTATAGTTTTGATTTCATTTTCCTGATGACTAATAAGGTTGAACATCTTTTCATGTGCTTCTTGACCATTTGTATATCATCTTTGGAGAAATGTCTATTCAAGTACTTTGCCCATTTTAAAATTGGTTAAGTTGTAAGTGTTCTTTATATATTTTGGACATTAACCCCTTATAAGATAAATGACTTGCAAGTATATTCTCCCATTCCAAAGACAGAACCTCCATTTTCTTTTGTCTTCCAGTGTCACTATTGAAAGATCTGCCTTCTAGATCCTTTAAATGAAATCTTTCTACTTCCACACCCTGAAAGCTTTTATGATCTCCTCTTTTCCACCAGCAGTACAGTACTTCATGGCCATACACTTTGGCGTGTGTGTGTGTAATAATTTGCTCCATTATTATGGGCTCTTTTCCTTTGAAAACTTTTCTCCTTCAATTCTGGGAAAAATACTTGAATTGGTCTGATGATGATTTCTTTCTTTCCATTTTTGGTTTTTGTATCTTCTCTTATATTAGAATAACAGAAGACAAAAACCAAAATTGAAAAACTCACTTGAACTTATTTTATCAGTTAGATTTATATTTATCATGGCTACTAGTTATTTGAGCTTTTTCTATTATATTGAATGTTTAATTTACTATATTTCACATTTGCTTCTTTCTGTCCTTCTCTTTTCAGGCTACTATTAGATTGTTAGAATTTATTCTATTTGATGCTTTCTACTGGTCTGAAATTTACAATATTCTCTTTTTTCCGTAGTGATTTAGCCTTAAGGCCATATCTTCCGTGTCCATGTGGATGTTATAACCCCAGCCCTATTCTCTTTAACCTATATTCAGTATCCCATAGTCTGTGGGCTGCTTAATACTTACTGCCACCATTGAGTTTGGTCCACTCTTGGTAAAACAAACAAACAAACAAACACAAAAACAAAAACCCTGCAGTGGGTAAATTTGTTTATTGTATTTTATCCAGCACTTCTGTGTCTGTAACATTGGAGATTCTAATCTATCATGTTGCTTTACAGAGTAGTTTACCTCTCACAAGTGTCATCAAACACAAATAAGTATATATGTACAGTCAGTCCTCTGTTTCTGTGGGTCCCACATCCACAGATTTAACCAACTGCGATAAAAAAATATTTGAGGGAAAGAAAGAATGGTTGTTTCTGAACTGAACATGTTCATACTTTTTGTTCTTGCCATTTTCCACAATATTTGTTAATATAGATATATAAATTAGAAATTATGGCAAAACATACAAAAATGTTAGCAGTGATTTTCTCTGTGGTGTGACATTATTGGTAATTTTAATTTTCTTCTTTATATGTATATATTTTCCAAAATTTTACAATAGTAATATTGTATTTTATAAAGGAAAACTAGAAAAATTTTTCTTTAAGCCTTTTATATTCATAGTGTTAAACACTATTTTATACATATATCAAAGAGATGATTGAACACTAGCTTAATTAATAGTATTAGTGTGGAGAGAAAAATGTGGGCATATGGCTTTAAGTTCAAGTAAAATATGCTTGGAGGAAGTCAGGAGTTGGTAGTATTGTTTAATTTTTAGAGTAGTTTTTAACAGGAAGAGACTGAGAAGCTGTTACCTTTTCACCTCTTGTTTTAAACAGAATTTTGTGTGTTCAACCTGAATCTATGGGATGATATTTTTCATTACAGTTATTCACATGGCATTTACATTATGTTAGGTATTATAAGTAATCTAGAGATGATTAGATGGGAGAATGTGCATAGGTTATATGCAAATATGACACCATTTTATATATGGGACTTGAGCATTCCATCTCCCACAAATACTGTGTACATAATACATGTGTGAATGTATCAATTAAGTGATGTAGTAGAACTGGTACATTATTTCATTTGATTCCATACTGTATAGACTATGTTAGCATTAACTTGATAAAAAGAGCTATGTTATTTTGTAGTAACCAAAGGCAGTTCTTTACAATTGACATCTTTAAAAACCTTTGTAGTTTTAGAATGGACTCTCTATAATATCTCAGTGGAATTTGAAAGATAATGAAAATTGCAAACAGTAGTATACTATAATCCCCAACACGAAAAATTTGTAGCTATTGCAGAGACTGAAATTTGGAAGCACTTATCAGACCTTCTGAACTTTGAACAAAGTTAAAAAGCCTGGCAGCATATTTTTCTCTAAAAAATGTGCTGGTTGACTTAGAAAACAACTTCTCCATTTGAACCATGGCTTTATACCTCTGTGTTAGCCATAGCAAATGCTGATCATTATTTTAAAAGCTAGAGAGTATGAGAGAGAGTAAAATATCTGCCTCAAGCATTTTTTTTTCTCAAAAAATAAAAATAAAAAGAGAAAGGGAGGGAGATGCATAAAACAATATTACACTGCATTCACCACTTTGTGTTCAATGCTTTACAATTGCCTAATTGTTCATCAGCTTCACAAAAGAAATGCCTTTTATTTTCTCCAGGCACTTAGAGATGACTAAGTGTCACTTAGTCAATTGGCAGAACAAAGGAGTCAATTTATGGATTGCGTTTTCACTGTTTCGTTATTCTTAAAAATAATTCAGTTTATTGGTTTAGTGTTCTGAAAAGGAGAGGGGGGATTGACAGGTCTGGAGTACAAAATATCATCCCATAGATTCAGGTTGAACACACACAATTCTGTTTAAAACGAGAGGTGAAAAGGTAACAGTTTCTCAATCTCTTCCTGTTAAAAACTACTCTAAAAATTAAACAATACTACCAACTCCTGACTTCCTCCAAGCATATTTTACTTGAACTTAAAGTCATATGCCCACATTTTTCTCTCCACACTAATACTATTGATTAATTAAGCTAGTATTCAATCATCTCTTTGATATATGTATAAAACAGTGTTTTAACACTATGAATATAAAAAGCTTAGAGAAAAATTTTTCTAGTTTTCCTTTATAAAATACAATATTACTATTGTAAAATTTTGGAAAATATATACATATAAAGAAGAAAATTAAAATTACCAATAATATCACACCACAGAGAAAATCACTGCTAACATTTTTGTATGTTTTGCTATAATTTGTAATTTATATATCTATATTTATATTAAATTTTAATCGTATGAATGTTATTTTATAACTTCATTTTTATATTTATAAGCATTTACAGGAGGTCATCAAATATTCCTCAAAAATGATTTTAATTGCTAAATTATTTTCCATATGGATATATCCTTATTTATAAAACCAATCCCCTTTTATTAGACAGTTAAATTATTTATAGTGGTGTGTTTATTATAAATAACATTGCAATGAATGTCACTTAATGTCTGTCTTTGTATGCATCTCTGATAAGTTATAAATTATTCCTTAGAATAACTTGCTTGTGGTTAACCTACTACACTAATACATACTGACATCTTTAAGGCTTATACAGTATGTGACCAAACCACCTTTCCCAAATTTAGTAATTTACTATCCTAAGAGTACAATAGTATATTCATAATTAACTTTTAAATGGTGAAAATAATAGCTTAACAATCAATGATAATGGATACCTTGAGTCATGGGGTCTAATTTTTCTATTAACTTATATAGAAAATTAAATTTACTATCGAGGAATGTATGTTTCTTTATTATTATAGCTGTAATTTTTTTTCAGTATAAATTATCTTTATACTTTTAACTATCCTTTACTCTTTTCTACTATTAAATCTCATAGGTATTATTGTTATTCTAATTACTTTAATGTAAATGTATTACTCAGAGGTGTAAAACATATTTGTATAACAACACGTTTTCTTATTTTTTTACAAAGTTTTCTATTAATAACTATGAAATACAGGATTTTACTCATTTTTTTTTAACAAACAGGAACTATTCCTTTTTAAATTGAACAAAAAACTTTGGAGAGTTTGATAAAAGTGGGAGAAAAATTTGAAGGAAAGATGCACAGATGTTTGCTATTCTCTTTTAATCACTTTTTTCCCAGAAATTGTTCATTTCACCAGAAAATACTAACTGTAGGAATAAAACTGCTGCATAGTCCAATCTATACTCACAAATGAAATTATCTAGTTATATTCAATCTATCTTGTATTTTTTTAACAGCAAGTGGCTTTTCTATATGCAGACTGAGCATTGAAATGCACCACAGCCACAAATTGTGATTAGAAAAGCTGCTTGTTTAGCAGTTTCAAAGAGAACCAACATGACAATCAAACATGGAAAGAGCAGATGGAAAATTTATTTTAGGACATGCAGCAATAATAGAGAAATTAGGGAGCAATTAAAACATGAAAAAAAAAAAACCAGTTTAGCTGAAAAAGTAAATCCAAAGTTATTTCAGTTCAGTTCCCAATTATGCTTTTTCTTAAACCAAGGTTTGAATTAGGAAGAAAGAAATGTGAATGTTCCTTTAGCAAATAAGGTACAACTTAGAGTGACATGTGGTGATTGTTTAAAACAGTCTTAAAAACCGGAGCAATCACTCAATACTAGCATTTCTTTTTAGATAGTTAAATTCTTGGTACCTATATTTAGACTGTTAGTAGATGTCAACAGTATCTAAAACTTGTATTTAGCCTTGTACTTTAAAAATTTAACTATAAGAAATAAAAATCTGTTTTAAGTTGGCTGCATAATAGTTAGGGCCCCATGTGTAAGTTTCTCAGACATCTTGCATCGAATATGTCAGAAGAAATTAATGTAACCTTTGAAAATAAAGCTTTCTGCAAGTCTCTACTTCTGGATCTGAATGGAATATGCCAAGAAAAAAGGGTTCCTTATTATAGACACCAAATACATAATGTGAACAAATACTTTCACAGGGACAGTTCTAAATGTAAATGAATTGTAGCATCAGGTGGCGGTGACTCCAGATTCTTACACAAAATCGTAGTACTACCGGTGCTGGAGCTTAATGCACAAGGCTACAGCTGTACCCTGAGAAGACGGGGCCAGTGGAAGAGCAGTGTGTTTGCCAGTGTTAATGATAGTGCCTCAGGTTGGGTTCTTTTTTTTTTTTTTTTTTTTTTTTTTTTAAATTTATTTATTATTATTATACTTTAAGTTGTAGGGTACATGTGCATAACGTGCAGGTTTGTTACATATGTATACTTGTGCCATGTTGCTGTGCTGCACCCATCAACTCATCATTTACATCAGGTATAACTCCCAATGCAATCCCTCCCCCCTCCCCCCTCCCCCCTCCCCATGATAGTCCCCGGTGTGTGATGTTCCCCTTCCTGAGTCCAAGCGATCTCATTGTTCAGTTCCCACCTATGAGTGAGAACATGCGGTGTTTGGTTTTCTGTTCTTGTGATAGTTTGCTAAGAATGATGGATTCCAGCTGCATCCAAGTCCCTACAAAGGACTCAAACTCATCCTTTTTTATGGCTGCATAGTATTCCATGGTGTATATGTGCCACATTTTCTTAATCCAATCTGTCACTGATGGACATTTGGGTTGATTCCAAGTCTTTGCTATTGTGAATAGTGCTGCAATAAACATACGTGTGCATGTGTCTTTATAGCAGCATAATTTATAATCCTTTGGGTATATACCCAGTAATGGGATGGCTGGGTCATATGGTACATCTAGTTCTAGATCCTTGAGGAATCGCCATACTGTTTTCCATCATGGTTGAACTAGTTTACAGTCCCACCAACAGTGTAAAAGTGTTCCTATTTCTCCACATCCTCTCCAGCACCTGTTGTTTCCTGACTTTTTAATGATTGCCATTCTAACTGGTGTGAGATGGTATCTCATTGTGGTTTTGATTTGCATTTCTCTGATGGCCAGTGATGATGAGCATTTTTTCATGTGTCTGTTGGCTGTATGAATGTCTTCTTTTGAGAAATGTCTGTTCATATCCTTTGCCCACTTTTTGATGGGGTTGTTTGTTTTTTTCTTGTAAATTTGTTTGAGTTCTTTGTCGGTTCTGGGGTTCTTTAGAAGCAGAGCCTCACCCAAGGATTCATGTGCAAATGATTTAGTAAGGAAGTCATCCCAGGAGAAACCAATAAAAGAGAGACGAAAGCAAGAGAGTGAAGAGGTTTAGAGTAACCATGTGTGATTTTAGACAAATGCCCCTGGAGGGTGGCTTCTGCCTGATCCAAAAGGAATTTTGAGGTGTTAGTTATGCCTTAGTTTATCCAAACACATAATTGTACCACCAGGGAACACATGGTTTGATTAAATCAACTTGTCACCAAATGGCTGATTGGTCTCCAGGAGGGTTGATAACATACTGAACACTTAGACTCCATTCTTGACAAAGTCAGATGTGCAGCCTCAATGAGAAGAAGTCCGTGCTGTTGGGGCCATGAGTAATCCCCAAGTCTAACACCATGGCTACATTTGTGGGCCTGAAGTGGGACAGACTGTGGTTGGAGCAGTATTTTGTTTTTGTTTTTTGGGCGGAAAGTGTGTTGGTGAAGGAGGAAGGGGTGGAGACCAGAGGTACAGTCTTGTATTGCTATGAAACATCCAAACGGAGATGTCACATAGATAGCTGAATATACAAATCTGAAGTTCAGAAGTTTCCATACTGAAGTTATACAAATTCAGATATTTTAGGTGGCAGGTAGTATACAAAGCTAAGGGACAGAAGAGTTCCTCCATGGAGGAACTCTTGCACATGGATTGATGTGCATAGAGAAGAGGTTCAGGACTAAAACCTGCTGCATTCCAATGTTTAATAGTCAGAAGGATGAGGACCAGAAGTGAAAGAGACCAAGAAGGAGCAGCCAGTGGGGAAGGAGAAACCCACGACAATAACATGTCATGCAATAGAAGTCAAATGCTATGGATGCCCCCAATAGGATGAGGGGTAAGAATCACTCATCGGATTTAGTAAGGTTTACATCATTAGTGACCTTACTTTTGACAGAGTGATGGGAACAGAACTCTAGTTATGGTAGATTCAAAGGAGAATGAGAGGAAAGAACTTGGTGGTAGCAAGTAATGGACATCCCTTTGGAGAACTTTTTTTTTTTTTTTTTTTTTTTTTTGTAAAAAGAAGTAGAGAAATAGAGCAATGTTGGAGAGAAAATTGAGATAAACAGAGTTAGAAATGATAACATTTTTATTCAGATGGGAATGACCCAACACCCAGGGGATTTTGATATTGCAACAAAGAGAAGGCAGAATCAGCAGAGCAACATCCCAAAGTATCAGATGTTTGTGTTAACAGTATAGGATTCAAACATAAGAATCAAGTACATATTATCCTAGCGTTCGTTCTTTCATTTTTGAAGAAAAACGAATAAGAGTAACAGACATAGTTATCTGGACCTTCTCATTCTAAAATTTTTGAAGAATATGTCTAGAAGATGCTATGTGTGATGGTGGTAGAAAGCGTAAAGAAACACAGCTGGGCCAGCCGCAGGTAATCACGCCTGTAATCCCAGCACTTTGAGAGGCTGAGGCTGAGGCAGGCAGATCACTTGAGATCAGGAATTTGAGACAAACCTGGCCAACATGGTGAAATCCAGTCTCTACCAAAAATACAAAAGTTAGCCAGGCATGGTGGTGTGCACCTGTAGTCCCAGCTACTTGGGAGACTAAGGCAGGAGAACCACTTGAATGAGGTAGGCAGAGGCTGCAGTGAACCAAGATTATGCCACTGCACTCCAGCCTGGGTGACAGAGTGAGAGACTGTCTCAAAAAAAAAAAAAAAAATCAAACGAACAAACAAAAAAAAGAAACACAGCTGAAGCATGCTGAATCATGGGTAACAGGATTATGATTCATTACAGCATAAGATTTACCTTAGATTGGTGGAGAACTGGTATACTCTTGAGGAAAACTTCCATGTCATATTCTTGGAAAACAGAGGACCAGCATATCTCAGTTATTCAAAAAAAAGTGTTAAATGCATAAGATATTGTAAGATATCATGATGTGTTCTTAATGCTGGCTAAAAAGAGAAAATGAATCGAGGCTTATATAATGGCTGACTTCATATAAATTTTTCTTTTACCACAAGATATTTTAGTTCCTCAAATATACCTATAATATTGAAGGGGGAAAATACTATAAATCCATTAGGAATTAAAATAAAATCTCGACTGCAATGAATATTTGTAGATGATACCAACACATTTTCTAATAGTAAATATAATTAATTAATACCTTGGTACTTCTTTCCAGTGGAAGTTTTAAAATACGTCCACAAATTTTTAAATGTCTTCCTTCACAACTTACCTCCCTACCGTGTTTTGAGAGTGGGAAAAAGTGACAACTGTGATTAGGACATGAATGACATTGTGGCTTGTCTCTCAGATGCTGTGTAATTAGGGCAATCACACAGCCCTCAGGAGATATTTACTTGGTGAAGGATTTTGGAGGCCTCTTGCAAACAACAGCAAGGAAACTTAGTACTTTGCCAACAGCTTTGTGAATGATCCTCTAGCTGATTCTCCAGCCTCAATCAAGTCTTCCTATGACTCCAGCTCTAGCCTACGTCTTGACACATGAGAGACTCTGAGTCAGAACCACCCAGCTAAGCCACCATCACATACTTTACCCTTAGAAGTTGTGACAAAATAAATGTTTGTTATTTTAAGTTGAAAGTTTTGGGGAGATTTCTTATCTGGCAATAGATAACTAACGTAGCCTTTTTCTCTGAATTTTAGAAATTTTATTTATTTATTTTAAGCTGGATATTGTTGCATCATCTTTCTGCCCCAGAAAAGCCAAGAGTTCGTCTCTGCCTTTAAATCACAGGCTAATTTAGCTGAGCATAAAATCCTTGGGTTAGATTTCCTTTTCTTTACAATTTTGTACATTCTGATTCTCCATTTTCTAGCACTGAATGTTTTACTCATTCCTTTACCACAGTGTTTGCATTCACTTACTGAATGTTTTAATTTGGTTGTTAAGTCTTTTTAAAATAAAGTTTGTCCTTGAGAAAAGTTTTAGATTTATAGAAAAATTGCGAAGATTATTCAGAGACTTACCATATGCCCTGCATTCAGTTTCCCCTGTTGTTTATATCTTACGTATATTGAGTTGGAGGGTCAAAGATTACAAAATGAGTGATACTGACTAGACATTAAATTTGAGATTATTGTATGTAGGTAGCTTTGGAGGCTCTCAACATGGAAGAAATTGCCTGGGGAGTGAGTATAAGAGGAAAGAAGCTAGGGCAATGCCTTTTAAAAAATCCCAATACTTACACTGGAGAGAAAAAGGCAACACCGTAAAAATACAGGGAGAATGGTCAGAAATATTGGAGAAAACAAGGAAGCACCATGTTAAATAAGCCAATGTAAGAGTTTCTAATGAAAGAAAGCAGTCAAGGTTATCAAATGCTTCACAAAGATAGAGCAAAATGAATATCCCTTCAATAAGTGACCTGGAGATCCCACTTTAAGTAGGAAAACAGAAAACTCACCAACAATGAACGTATTCAGTTTTTCAAAAGAAGAATAACATTCTATGGAAATAAAGATAGTGAAATATATTCTAAAGATTTCTAATTATAATTTTCAATAAAATGTAAGATAAAGTTTTATTCATAAAAAGTTTATATGCATTTCTGAATTTCCAAGTTCTGCATTTCCAATTGTTGTATACAAGTTTTAACCTGTATGTTTTGGAGACATTTCAAGATGCATCACTCTCCTAGTCATAGTTGATTAGACAAAGGGTGAATGCTTGATATTATATGGCCCTGTCAGAGTTCTCCCCCAAACCCAAATTAGGATTAGAGTGAGAGAGCAAGAGTCAATTAATTTCTCCATAAAATTGCAATAGTAATAAATAAACTTGAAGACCATTTTGCCCCCAGTGAGGTTTGTAATCACCAGAAAGCCATCTGCTTACCAAAAACAGGCAGCTCGTTTTCATCTCTCATTCATTAATTCTCTCCTTATGTCTTATTTGCCATTATACTATCCAGCGTATTCTTACCTTTTTAGCCACAGAATTTCTAGTTTTTTCAAAGAGATTATGTCACTTTTCATAATTTCTAGTTCTTAGCTGATATTTGGATATTATGCTTTTAATTCTAGGAGCATAGTAAGTCATCATTATTTTATAGACTTTTCCTAGTAGTTCCTTTGACTAGAGTGCTTGTGGATCTATCTCATTTTTTAGATTTTTAGACTGTTTGGATCTATCTCATTTTTTATCATGTTGACTGTTTTTATCATGTTGACTGTTTTATTATGTTGTCTTTCTTGCTCATATTTAGTTGTGTCCTGGATGTTTTATTTTAAAAGTCACTTGTAGAAATAATTTGAAGTTAAAGTTTATTTCCTTCAGAGGAAATTGTCTTTTTTTTTTTTTTTTTTTCAGTATTTTGGGGCATGTGCAAAACAAGTGATCTTAAGTTAATTTCAAGATGTAAGGTTCTCTGTGGCCCCAGATGACTTTGAGCTTGACTGCAGTGCTTGCAAAGGGTGCATTACTTTCCGTTCATTTTTACTGTGAGTGTGTGACCTTTAGGAGTTGTTTACCATAGACATCTTCCCTTGCCAAGGCTTGGACTCCACTCTTGTTGCTCTAGATCAAAGAATTTGTCAGAGGTGCTCCTTAGGTTCTCAATGTTCCTTCTAGATCTGTGCACATCTCCTGCACAGAAATAGCCCTGAAGACTAGGCTTACCTGGATTTCTCCTGTTTGTTCATTTCATCTTTCTCTCTCTTCCTTCCCTTCTTCCTTCCTTCCTCTCTCTGTTTCTTTCTTTCTTTCTTTCTTTTCTTTCTTTCTTTCTTTCATTTCTTTTTCCTTCCTCCCTTCCTTCCTTTCTTCCTTCCTCCTTTCTTTTCTTTCTCTCTCTTTCTTTCTTTCTCTCTCTTTCTTTCTCTCTCTCTCTTTCTTTCTTTCTTTCTTCCTTCCTTCCTTCCTTCCTTCCTTCCTTCCTTCCTTCCTTCCTTCCTTCCTTCCTTCCTTCCTTTCTCTTTCTTTTCTTTCTCTTTCCTTTTTTCTCCTTCCTTCCTTCCTTCCTTCCTTCCTTCCTTTCTTCCTTCCTTCCTTCCTTCCTTCTTTCCTTCCTTTTCCTTTATTTCTCAGTCTCGCTTTGTCACCCAGGCTGGAGTGCAGTGGTGTGGTGAACATAGCGCACTGCAGCCTTGTCCTCCTGGGCTCAGATTATCCTCCTGCCTCAACCCCTCATGTAGCTGGGACCACAGGCGCCTGCCACCATGCCCAGCTCATTTTTCAGTTTTTTGTAGAGATGAAGTGTCACTATATTGCCTAGGCTTGTCTCAAACTCCTGGGCTTAAGTGATCCTCACTTTGGCCTCCCAAAGTGCTAGGACTATAGGCATGAACTACCGTTACCAGGCCCAGTCACTTACCTAGATTTCTGTATTTTCCTAGATCTTGACGTAGTTATTCTTCGCCATCATTTTGAAATTTTTAATTGTTTTTAGTGGCTGTCCTATTTTGTGGAGCCCAAAGCTGACACAACTTGTGGGTCCCTCTTTAAGAAACAGAATACAAAATTAGATACGAGGCCTTGGAAGGAAGTGTGCAAGTGAAGAGCCCTGTAATCTAATCTTAAGTAGGTTCACAGTAAATCCTCCTCTATTGGCTTTACCTCGTGGTTAGGTCCAAATTACCTCCTACTCTGTCATTACCAAAAGTGGAAGGCATCATGATGTATCTTTAAAAACACACACCCTTTTCATTGTGGTGTAGTATTTGCATCACGAAGAACAGCAAAGATAACAGAGCGGAACAACTCTCCCTTTTCACATGCATCTTCTCTTTGAGTGGAACAGCAGGCAGAATTACCCACACTATTTCTCCATTTATATCTCACTCTCCCTCCTTTTCTCTCTTATAAGTAAGCATAGTTGAATATGGAGATGTTCAGTTTGCTATGATGGAACTCATTATTATCTGTAATTTGTTGTGGGTTTCTTTAACATGAGTTACTTCTAAGTGTATGCCAGATGAATTTTTAGCAATTTTTATTATTAATTACCATTATTATTGCATTGTTACTAATGTTATAATCTGCATGGTTTATATTCTTTGGAATTGAGATCGTGTTGAGGCCAAATGGTTACCTTTTAAAGTTTTGTGTGTTTTAAAAGAATGCATATTTTACATTGATAGTAAGAAACTATAAATCAGTTAAATTAAGGACAATAACATGAAAGGAGAAAGCTTTAACCCATTGGTTAATGTCCAATATATTAAAGGTACTGAATAATTGAAACAGACACCTGTTCCACAAGAGTTAATAGAATATCAGCTGAATGTCAGTTCTGGAACACTGTCTTAGAGATAAATCAAGAAAGAGGGAGTGAAATGTGAAAGAATGAGCAAAGATTCCCAAAGACTTAGCATTATCTAAAAGAATTAGTTAGCTTACTATATTGGGCTAAATGTTAGGAAGTGTTTGAATACTTTCTTACCACTTCCTAGTGGGTGAGGACTTACAACGAAGACCAGATAGATCTTTGTAGGTCTGAGTTGTTTGCAAATTTGTGACTTCACACCACCCTCCCCACATATATATACACACATACACACACACACACACACACACACACACACACACACACACACACACATATACACACACACATATAGACTTTAGACTTTTTGGGAAAGGAATGAGAAATCAGAGGGGAACTCACTAGTTCACAGAAATATTGAACTCTTATGAGCTGAGGTGAGTGAGCTCTGTTTAGTTTTTTGATTTAGTGGGACATCCTGGGCATGTCCAACTAGATGTTGTTCTCAAGGCAGATTTACTATACTGCACTTGTACTATATTTTGTAAACAGACAGGAGTGGCATATGATACCACGGAAGAGAAGAAGATTGTCCAGATGGAAATTTTGTAGCAAACAATAGAATGACCAATCTATATTTAACTTATGGACATAAAAAGAGTAGATAACAAATGATATGCGAAAAGCTGCTCAGAGACTTATGAAACAAAACAGGAAAGTAAAATATCATGGAGAAGTCGAAAAAATATAAGTTCTTAATATCATCAAATTCTAAAGAATCAGGCAGGCCTGTGTTCAGAATCTGGCTCTACCAGGGGGTTGTATAACTATGAGTTATTTATTTAAATTCTCCAAGCTTTAATTTCTCTATCTGTAAAAAATAATAGTTGTACTTATAGATTTAAAATAAGGATCAATGAGATAATCCACGGAAAGTATTTAGCACGTGGTTGGCATAAATTCTCGGTAAACATTAGGCATTATTATTATTATTGGTTTTTGGATCAGAGTTGGTCTGTGGCAGGAAGAGAGAAATCTCCCTTTGATTCAAGGACTGAAGGAAAGAGTAGAGCCTGAAGAAATTTGGGGGTGAAAGGTAGAACATACAAAGGAAGTTATCTGAGGTATCGTTTATCTCATTGCAGTGATCAAGATTGAATGTGATCATATGAGTTGATACTGCACTCAAAAAAAGAAAGAAAGAAAGAAAGAACTCAAAGTTCATATGCCTGACTATATGGGAATGGGAATAAAGTAAACGGATGTTAGGTTTGTCCCTAAATAGGGTGGAGAGAGCTCTTAAAGTGGATAGTCAAGGGGATACAGCACATTTACTGTGACTGATTATGGAATTGAGACTGACACAGAGCAAAATAAAAACTGAAAGGTCTAATATGTTAGATGCAATGAGAGGAAAAGAAGCTTAAATGGAAGAGGGGAAATGGAATGTAATGGAAGAGAGAAAGCAACTCATAGGTATAGGAGAAAGATTTGAGAGGAGAATTTTTGTTCATAAAAAAGGTGCAGAAATATTCCAGGTGATTACTAGGTTTGAAATTTATAGAAATGGAAATGGAGATGTTTAAAGACATTGAATCCAGAATGTTGGAAGGTACATAAAGTAGAAGTCAGAATCACCAAGTATAACATAAAGGATGTCTGAAAATGAATCCTTTGAACCAACTAATTAAATCTTTGAGAAAGAAACAAAATAACCTGGAAGGCTGTGAGTTATTGCAATGAAGATGGGGAGATCATAATGCAAAACAGATTTTACAGACACTACAGATATATTGTAGTGGACCATTAACCTTAAGACAGTAGCTGTTTACTATTCTGCAAATATTCTTATCCAAACACTATTCTGTGCTCTGAAATATTTAAGTTCAGAAATTATCTTTGGAAATGAGACCCTGGGCTGCAACAATGTTACCTTTATGATTATTAAACCATAGGTAAAAATCAAGCCATAAAATAGAGAGCCTCATACCCTCACTAAAATTAGATTGGTACTGTGTTTTTAAATGTTATTTTTTTCAAATGAATTTACTCTAACAGTACCTCTTTGTTTTGGTTTTAAGGCTTAAATTAGATGCCACTGGAACCATTACCGGCTTGGCAGATACTTGCTTCTATAGTGTGATTTGAGGGGTATTTTGAGAGAAGGTTCATTTGAACCTAATTGTCTCTACCACTGGCACTTTTATTATCTATTAAACTGCTGCTCAGATGAATTTATCAAGATAATTTCAATGAACCAGACGTCAACCAGAACCTCTAAAGAAGAGAAAGCAGTAAAAAGAATTTTGAGATGGAAGGAAAAACAAAATCAAGAGCAAAGAGTATTGCCAGAAGAGCTGAACGTCATGAGCATCTCTACCAATGTGACGTACCAGTGCATACCAACCTAAGGGAAGAGGAAAAAAAGGAAGAAATACTTTGTACCTATTTTCTTATTTAGGGTAGAGAAGGACCAGTTGTACACTAAATTCCCATCTTTATGTGTAATAAAAACGAAATGTTCAATAAGCAGTTAAGCCTCCTTGAGTTGATTTAAAATATTTTCCTTTTGTGAAGATTGAGCCTTATTTTAGAAAAAATAATCAACTGAATGGTCTTATTAAAGAGTGGTGATGGCCGGGTATGGTGGCTCTTGCCTGTAATCCCAGCACTTTGGGAGGCCAAGGTGAGTGGATCAACTGAGGTGAGGAGTTCGAGACCAACCTGGCCAACATGGTGAAATCCCATCTCTATTAAAAATACAAAAAATTAGCCGAGTGTGGTGGTGGGTGCCTGTAGTCCCAGCTGCTACTCGGGAGATTTATAAACATACTTATTTTGAATAAAAATATATAAATCAGACATGGCCAGTGGATTTAAAACAGTCTCAAAATTTAGCGCTCTCCCAGATTTCACAAATCCAACTCAAATGCCAATAGGTCACAAATTCAGATACCTGCAGGAATAGCATAAAAGAGAGAAGCATCCTGGTGAGGACTCCAGGCAAAGGGAGGACTCAGGAGGCAGGAGAATGGCGTGAACCCGGGAGGAGGAGCTTGCAGTGAGCTGAGATCGCGCCACTGCACTCCTGGGCGACAGAGCAAGACTCTGTCTCAAAAAAAAAAAAAAAAAAAAAAAAAAAAAATTAACCAGGCGTGGTGGTGCACGCCTGTAATCCCAGCTACTTGGGAGACTGAGGCAGGGGAATCGCTTGAACCCAGGAGGCGGAGGTTGCAGTAACCCAGGTCGTACCATTGCACTCCAGCCTGGGCAAGGAGAGCGAAACTCTGTATCAAAAAAAAAAAAAAGAGTGGTGTTATCTAACTGTAAGTGTACTTGCTTACCCTCATGGACAATGCTTGCTAAGGACTCAAGCAGGAGAGAAATGCTACTTTAGGTAAATTACAGCTAAAAGTATTAATTATTGTAGGTGAGAGTTGTGGAGTAAATAGTTTCTCTATTACAGATAGACGGAACAATTGTGTTCTTGTGACTGGACTAGAAGATCACAAAGTTTTTGCCAAAAGGTTCATATGAACTCAAGTAATCAATCTTGTTTTGTGCGGGGGCCACATGGAGGAGAGACTGAGGCGGTTCTCAGGAGTGTCCCAGAACTCTTTTTTAATTTTTTTTTTTTTTTAATTTTTTACCGCTTTTCCTACACTCTTACCAAATTAGAGAGGCAGAGTATTAGGTACAAATCATGAAAGTTAGGAGGAGAACTATGAGGACTGTGATCTCTGGTGAAACCACAGATACGTTCTAGAAAATTAAAGTATTTGAAAGTTGAAGCAAGGAGAAAAAGAAAAGAACCCAGGGTTCTCTCTTCAAAGTTATTACTGAAAAGGATATTTTAAACAGTTAATGGCATACCTAGTGTACATAAGGGTGTGTAAGTGTGTGTGTGCACGTGTGTATTTTTATGTAAGCTATAAAGAAATAATCTGTAAATATTAGTATGATGTTTTATTTGACTTTTCTATTAGAGATGCTTTGTTGATGTTTTTTATTAAAAAGATAGCATGAGAATATCTGGTATAAGCAGAACTGTCAAAACGTACACATAGAAGCAGCCTGGCTACCTAGGGCAGCCTACTCTTTGTGTGGGTTACCTTTTATTCTGAATTACTTGAACAATAGATTTATAAACATAATTATATCGAATAAAAATATATACATCAGACATGGTCAGTGGATTTAAAACAGTCTCAAAATGTAGCACTCCCCCAGATTTCACAAATCCAACTCAAATCACAACAGGTCACAAATTCAGATACCTGCAGGAATAGCATAAAAGAGAGAAGTGTCCTGGTGAGGACTCCTGGCAAAGGGAGGACTCAGGACTCGCTTAGAGGGAGATTCTCTACCTGGCTCCAGGGCGTTGTTGCCTAGTGGGAATGTCAGCTCTGATTTTCCAAGAAAAAAAGAAAATGCTGGGTTGTTTTTTTAAATGTAAAATCTTATAATTTTAAATACAGCTATCTAGTTTTAATTTAAAAACATGTATAGACCAAATGAATTTTACATCAGAGATAGTCGACTACCAATTTCACCTGATTGATTGAGTTTTAGTTGAATCTCTCTATATATTTATTCACATTTTTTGAATTGGTTAAAGTCCAAATGAGCTGCTCAAAAGAGAGTTCAGATTTCTAACATAAATGGCAAATGGGCTAAAGTTTACCTCTTTATGAAACATTGCAAGAGTTTATAAATAGTCCTTTAGGATTTTGTTGTGCCCACAGAGTAAAATAGTGAATGAATTATGAACCTGGAAATTATAAATTCATAATATAAGTCAGTTAACTCAGTCTCAAAAGCATTGATTTATTTAATCTGGAATAGATGATTTTGATTCTTATAGAACTGAATTCACCGACTAAGCTACTCTTGCCCTGCCAAGATACAGGATAAGAGGTCTGAGGCAACCATGGCCTACGGCAGTTTGGATTTGGTTTATAAATATTTTAAAGTTGTCAGAAATACCTCAGAGTTGTACAGGGCCAGAGATTAAGAGATTCAATCCAAGAAAGGGAAGGAAAAATTCCACTAATGATATCAAAAACTGGACAAAGGATGACATTAATGATACCCCTTACATTTTCCTCTGGCAGTTCATTTGAGGTGTGTGTGCAGGGCGGGGCAGGAAAGGGGGTGTATTTTCTTTGAAAATAAAAATAGAGCTTTCTGAAGGAAGCCTTAGCTTTATTGCAGCCTGAAGCATGGTCAGTGTGGCTTAAATAAGCAGTAACTAGTCTTGGTAAAACTTGTGTTTGAATTTTAATTTGAAAGTTGGAGAATTTTGATATTTAAAATATTGACTTTTTCAAAAACGGATAATTTTTATAGCGATAGAAAATCTTAAATACCAAGTGTTTGCTGATTAACCCAAACCTTGTTTCTCAGAAGCTTTTAGTTTAGGATTCTTTAATTAGAAACTTTAAGAAATTACCAGTCTACCTTCTATATAATATGTTCTTAAATCAATAGAAGAAAAATAATTGCATGATGATAAAGGAAAGTGTACTACTAGTTATACATTCATTTTATTCTGTATTTTGTATGAACAGATATGTATAAATATAATTAATTAATTAAATGAAAGAAATCACCAATAACAAAAATGGTAATTCACAGCTTCTAAAATTTTAACAACGTAATTCTTAATTTTAGATACACTGATCACTGTGTTTCAAGTCAATTCTGAAACTTAGTAAAAGATAATTTTAAGGAGTCATTAATTAGATTAAGTAAATACAATGTATTTTATAGAAAATGTATGTGTATGCACATAAATATACATCTGTGAAGATTACTGTCATGGAAAGCTAAAGAACAACTTTACAAGAAAGGAAATTATTTGCAAACATGAAAGCTGTAATTAGGCAAGCATAAGATGCCACAAAGAAGTTCCTCTAAATTTCTTCTGGGAAAACAATGTCCAGGAATTGGATTCAGACTTTATAGCATTTATGATAAGTGTAGCCAGCTTTGTGTAGATGCTTAAATTACTTTAAATATCATTTCCTGAAAGAGCTTGAAAATTCATTATGTTATCTGAGGGAGACCAAAGTCATTGTGGAATGAGGATGTGAGAATTATTAGGAAACTATTGGAAAATGATAAATACTCTTCAGTCAGTGGTAACTGCCATGGAGAATATTGCCTTATTCTTATTTTTGAAGTTTTGAATGTATGTGACAGAAAACAAAAAGACGAACAAAAGCAAACAAAAAACCTGTAAGATACAATCCAGCATTTTTAGCAATCTCTGATTCTTATTCAAGAAATAAAAGTGAAGATCCTTCTTAACAATATGAAGCATTTTCTGCCAGACTTCCACCGTATCCTTTAAATATTATGAATTATGCCAATGTCTGTAAACGGTTCTCACATCCATATGTGAGGATTCACATTTTTTTGTGATTAGGACACTACATATTAGCATGCATTTCAGAGAACATTATTGTAAGTGGGTTCTAAAAGTGAAAATCCTTGGCATTTAAAGCCGCATGTGGCAAAATCTTCTTGGCCAAAATATTCACAGTATCTCATCTAATATAAAATAATCCCCATATCAAATGAAGCAGATATCTATCAATATTGAGATAGCAACGTGCTCAACATGTTGGAGGTCTTCCATTGACACTACTTAGTAAGGTTTTACCAATGAAGAATCAGTACATAAAACACTTAAACTGTATCACACATGGGTCTGTGTTTGGTTATTACTCCACCGACTCATATTTTTATCATAATTGTTTCTTTCTTCACTATTCTATGCTTAGGAGATCTGCTAATATGAATGGCTAAAGGATAAATAAAGCTGACAAACAAAAGTGAAGATCTCTTTTGGCATTAAGATAATTATAGATCATTACATGGTAGGAATAGGTGATAGTTCTAAAGTAATATGATTAAATAAAACAATTTAAAACTGTAATTCACCTCAGCTTTTTAAATATTTTACTATTTCTTCTTTGTTGCTTCAAAGCTATGAATTTCAAGATTTATTTGTCACTATTCTCTATATTTTCTGCTGTACACAGTATTTGTGGGCTATGGCAACCAATCCCCTTGGGCTTTCTTTTGCTTTAATTTGCATAAACACAGGCATCATATGAATATTCAGTGAATGGCTTTGCATTAAGTAAGTGCCCTTAATCAGCTTTTCAGTTCAGTTTTATTGGTTGCACGCACAGTCAGTTATTTCATCCAGAAAATCTGAAGGCCCTACAAACTAACCAGGTAAGGATTGTAATTCCTTGATGCATTTAATGAAAGAATATTATCATTTGATTACATAGGTTCTGGAGAATGCTAAAAACATGATTTTTTTTTTTTTTTTTTCCCTATGTTTTTTTCTTCCCTTGGTGGTCAGGTGGATGCATGATTCTCTAATTTGCATAAACATCAGCTCTATGAATAATTCATCAGGGTTATTTTAAACACTAGGCTTCTACTTTGGATGGCACTAGGGTACCACTATTTGATTGGCTGGATGCTGTTTTCATCACCAGCAGAATTCCTATAACATGAAAGCACCTAAAGGAGCTGAATTGAATATACAGTATTTGTTTTTTGAAAAATAGCTGTTATCTTTTCAAAGCAAATTGTGCTACTTTTCCCCTTCCCTACCATTAGAGCTTCTAGCTTTTCATGATAAATACATTACAAGCTCAAATGTGGCTATTTGTAGACTTGACCGGTGTCTGTGATTTCTGGAGAATGGGGTAGCAGCTGTATTCTTCTGAACATGCATAAACATGAGCGACATGTAAATAAGAAACCATCACATGCATATGGAGCCCTGGACAGCTCCATTGCTAGGTTTCATCTATTTTCTTTATCAGAATCTTCTCTTTGAATGATAACTTTGAGACTGTTTTGTCTATTTTAAAATGTCATGAACAATTATGGTACTATATATGCATATAATAAGCATATATGATCTGACAAATTATCCCTTGTTGAATGTGTTATTTATAGTTTTTTCTCAGCCCACCAGCAGATTTTTAAATTTGGTAGCTCTTTGTAATACAATAGTGGCAAGAGAAGTGTTAATCAAGAATGACCAGGATAATTAATTTAAATATTAGGGTGTAATTCACTCCCACAATTTACTAAAAATAAATTGTGCCTTTCTTTATGCTTGTGGAGATGAGGAATATGGAATTTCAAGGCATTCTTTATTAGTCTCTTCAACATCAGCCATTTGCTTTTCTGGTCTCAGAGTCCTCACTGACAAGATTCTCATTGTAAACATTTGTGAACGTGAAACATTACAGACATACAGGACTGGAGAATGGTGCAAATTGAATTTAGTCTTTGGTACATTCCATTTTTGTTTTCCCACTCCATAGAGACATATAGCACAAATAAGATGCTAAGCAATTTCTGTTACAAAAGGTGTATTAAATGTTTTGTGCAATCAATTAGTTTGTGAAATCAACTATAAAATACTCCACATTCACTGTATTTCCCATACATTGGATGGATAAAAATGCCAGAGACATCTTTAATAAGCAATAAAGAAGGCTGAAAATTTTTCAGTATTTAATAGGTTTTCCACATGAAAATTTAAATGTTCCCTTTAAATCAATTTTGCACTCTAATGTTATTCACTGATTTTTTGTAAATAATATGCAAATACATGAGTTACATATGATGCTAAAACTGAAGAAAAATACAATCCTTTTTACTTTTTCTTTCTAGCTTTCTGTTCATCGAATGATAGAGTTAGGCTAGTTCTTTTTTTCCTTTATTTGAATTATTTGTAATTAGGTAGGTCTATTTCTATTTTATTTTCTTTCTTTTTTTTTGCTATACCTTTGGAATAAAAATTTTAAAGGAATAGTTCTGAGACAATACTCCTTCACTCAGAACCAACATTCATGAACACATTTGACATATCTGTTATGTTGTCTGTTGTCAAATGCTCCATATTTAAAAAGTGGAATAAGGAATTCGAAACGAAAATTGTTTAAAATGAGAGGAAATTGCAAATTTCTCTCAGAATTCCATGTGACCATATTAGGAATTGTGTTTTACATGTAATTATAAATAGTAATTTAAATCTCACATCTGCAGTGTGCTATGTTTAATTAAATCTTTCAAAATTCAGTATGGATGCTGTTTAATTATCAGCCATTAAATGTTTACAGCTGTAATAAACACTATGCAATCTTTACCATTACTATATGAAGATTGTAGATTTGGAACCATTTAGCCAAAGATGTTCATTTAAGTGATGCTCATTCTATCGAATACTTTTCAAGAAACCAGCCATATATATATATATATATATATATCTCCAATATTTATTTCTTTCATTTGTTTCAAAATAATCCAAATTATTTTCTAAACAAGAAATAAGTTATAATTTCAGAAGAGAGTCCTATGATTCTGTAGATCTGTAAATATATGTCTATAATTCTATTTTATGTGTGTATAATTTTGAAAATGAAAAATTCTCATCTAATTCTTTTTGATTGAGCAATTGTGAAATATACAATTTCACATGATACACTGAATTCCTTTATGTTTTTGCCATTTATATTATTTGGAGAAATCATTGAAGCTTCTTTAAAGAAAACATATTTTTAATAAAGTTGAAAACTGCAAAGCTAGTGAGCGACCAAAGAATTTACCTTCCACTTCAGTAGGGGGTTCTTCCTACAAGGACAAGAGTCATCTTGTATTGTATAAGCCTTATTTAAAGAAAACAAAGCATTCAGCTAAATTTTAAAAATAAATCATCACCTCGATGAAATTAAAATTATAATACATTTCTAAGGAGGAAAAATAATTTGTATCTTGCAAATACAGTCTTATTTCATGTAGTGCTTTTATATTTTTAGACATTTTAAAAAGAAAAACAGTGAAGCATTTTATATATATATATATACACGTCTATATGTATATATATACACATATATATATACACACACATTCATATTGTCAATTAAAAGATATTTTCATTAACATCTATCTGATCATCCTGCATGTGGTGAACAAAAAAACCCATACACTCTTATCTGCAATTTTGCATCCTTGTTTTAATCTTCTGATTACATTGTCAAAAAATTGTTAGTGAGGGACTTAAGCAATTAAGGCTGTGTATATATCATTGCTAAATCCACTGGTAGTTAAGGAAAATTGCAACCAACCAGTGCTTTAGTCTGAAAAGGATAAAATCTAAATTAATCTACATGAAGTGAAGTACTAAACAAGTAATATTTTGTCTGCACAAAAGTTTTGGAGCTGATACATACCTTAAGGCAAGAAATATCAATTAGTTCATGTAGATCCCCTAGCAAATTCATGCACCTTTATGAGAAACTGTTCTCGATGAAGATAGGATAACCTCTCTTAATCTAAACTTAATCTGACTGGTGGGTGCAAGTGTACGACTTGAACACCTATTTTCAAATCCCTCCACCCAGTGGCACTCATCTCACAGGAACCCAATCGTTCAGATTTGCAAACTTACTTAAAGCTTTCTTGTCATTGTTCTAAATGGATAGTGTTTAAATCTAGATGGACAAAATAAATCGGGCTTAATAACCTGTGTCTGAGTTAGCCAGTCAAGTTTCTTAGTATAGAAAAGGATGTGGAGGAGGAGGGGTGTGGCTTACTTTTGAGCTTTCCTGTTCTGATTGGACCTCCCTCTACCACTCTAATTGCTCAACTCCATTAGTTAGAACTGTATACTTAATTTTTTAATAGGGTTAAATTCTATAGAGTTATTGGGTAAGTTGAATTTGTATAGCTACTCTTAAAATATGATTCTAATTATAATTAGGTTATCACCCAATCTAAATAAAAATGCTGTAAGCTTTGGTAGTGTGTTTTTTAATTAAATTTTTAATTCAGACCCCGTTTGAAATTTCCCAGTGGCATTCTGAACTTAGTGATTAGGAAAGCAAAAAAGTAATATTTGTAGTTAAAATTCCATTTTAAATATTAATTATTTTGGGTGAAAATAAACCACTTTCTGTCTCTTTTTATCATACTATTTATCAAAGGCATATATGACATATTGATAGTCTAAATGGAATGGATGCTTAAAACACAAAAACTTTTAGAAGAAATGTTTAATAAGGGAGGCTCTTTTAGGATTACCATGTGTTCTTTTTGTGTTAGTTTGTATAGTGCATTAAATATATATATATATATTTAATAGTAAATTTTAAATAAATGTATCCGGATTCAAATAGTATTATATATAGTATTTTTTACATTTCTACTTATAAGTGAGACTGGTTAAAAATTGAGGCATTATATATTTTTTCATCAAGTTATGGTATCAAAATTATATTAGCCTTATAAAATGTGTTGGGCAGTTTTACTTCTTTCATTTTCTCTGATACAAATTGTACATGAATTATCCATTTCTTCAAGTTTGGTATAAATTGGTTCTAAATCCATCTGGGTCATGTGTTTTTTTGGGAGGAATCTTTTTTTAATTCAATTTTTAAGTGGTAGTGATCAGTTGGTTTATTTATTTCTTATTGCATATATTTTGATTATTTATATTTTTCTAAGAATTTTTTCTTTTCATCTAAGTTTTCAATTTCACTAACTTAAAGTTATTTGTTGTATTCTTATGACATAAAACTTGTACTGTGTGAACTATATGCCTCCTTTTCATTTTGTATTTTATTTGTCTGTGGTTTCCTATTTTTTCTCCTTGGACATTCTTGTAAGAGTTTTGTCTATTATCAGTCCTTTCAACATAATAGTTTTGGGTTTTGCATCTTACTGATATTATGTCCTTGTTCTTCATTTTATTGGTTGTTGATCTTTAAAGCTCTGTGGTCTTGGATTCCTTAGAGGTATCTCTAAGAATTGCACCAGCTCTAAAATTCTATGATTCTGTGAAAAATTATTCGATGTTTAGAAGCCAATGGAATGCTCATATAAACATAAAAGGAAGTGGGATACTAATTTTTATTGGGTGAATTTACTTATGTAGATACCCTTTGTCTGGAGTAATCACAACTAGACTATTTCACATTACTATGAGTAGGCTTTAGTCTTTGAGGAAATCCACTTGAAAAGACTCTTGCAAATCATGGTAATAATATGATTTTAAAAAGTTTTTAGAAAGTCTATCATTTTATTTAGATGGAGAGAACCCAAATAATCTGCAGAGTAGTATTTGGGATATGTTGTTCTTAGAATTAAAAACCAACACATTCATTGCTTAGAAAAGGTTTGTGAAAAGTTCACAATATAACATGAAATCATTTTACACTCATATAAAGGGTCACTAAATCTAGTTGGGTTTTTTTTGGTTTTTTTTTTGGTTTTTTTGTTTTTACATTTTCTATTTTGTGAGTGGATCACTCATATAAAATTATTTCAAAGTCAGGAAAAGCTAATAAAAGTTCATCAAGATTCTTTGAAAGCATTTTCTTAGTAAAATAAAATTCACATCTTTGGTATGTTAACATTAAGTCAAGTTAAACTCTTGGTTAATAAATAGACACACACACACAAATCACAGACTGAATTCTTACCTGAGTGAAGAGTTGGCTTTTGTTTGCTTGCTTGCTTGTTTACTTGCCTTTTGGTAAACTGTCCTAAGATGAATTGTTTCTTCATAATAGCATTTATTATTTTTCTCTTAGCCTGCTAACATGATAAATTGTATGGACTTAACAAATGGTGTAACTGATACTACATGTTGGAACTATTTGAGATTTCATGTAAACATACTTAAATAAACTGTAGGAAGAAAATAAGAACTTTTTTGAATACAGTATTTTAACAAAATGATCTATTGTCTTTTGGAATATAGTAACTTGGAGAGCTATAACACTAGACTTTTATCATCAGTTTTAACCCCTTTACCCTTCTTTGACTTATAGAAAACTAGTTTGACATACTTTACTCAATAAAGTCACTGGTTCATTTATCTGCTTGAAATGGTAATATAAATTTGAGAAGGTTAAAATAATTCTTTAAAGGTTGGTATGATATACAAGTGATCCAAGATGTAGAAAATAATTTTCTCTTAAATATAAATCATACTTACTGAAAATACTTTTCTGGTCATGATTATTTTTATTCCAATGTGATCAATTTTACATTTGCTTTTTAATGTGGTTTCAAGAGTAATTTTCTACTTATTCCAAGGTCTGTAAATTGTTTAGTTCAATATCTGGTTCCCAGATACTTGTATAAAAATATGTCTGAGCTTGCACCTATATTTTCACATGAAATTAGACCATTAAACCTAACTTCGAATACTCAATTCAGTGATTCTTTTTCTCTGGGAATATCCAAATTCCTTTGCCACTAATTTTAAAGTCTTCTGGTCACAGTAAGAAGAATTTTGCCTACCAACAGACTATTTTAATAAGTTATATAAAGTACCCTGGAGAGAATTTGATTTCACATAGAAAAGATGAGAAAGTCTCAATAATAGTTGCTTCTTGATACATCTGAGACAATAACTGATATTTTAAAAATAGTAATATCAAGGTTTTGAGGGTTTTTACTAATAATTAACTTATAATACTTTTGTGCAATGTGATAGGATTTTTACCTGGTAGCCGATTTGTATAACATAATGGAACAAGCTGGGAATAAACTCAAATCTCATAAGAGGCCTTGCAATTATATAAGTACTCTCCTGGAAAGGCATTATCATTCTTTTTAATGTAGAATGCCACATTATTTTACCAGTATTTATATTTCATAAATTAAACATCAAATGTCTTCTATCTTCTAGTTCCTTCTGTGAGAAATAAATGATAAATAACTTTTTATAAGTACTGAGACTCACATGAGGCAATCTGTTGGGGGGAAGCCACAATAAAAAAAAATACGATGCTACAAATACTTCTCTTTTCATGTCAAAATTTGTAACATTTTTCTCTGTATATTATCAGAAACGGAGAGGAATCTTGCCTCAAGTATTCATCCGCTTATTCTGTTTATTCTCTACCTTAAATGATAATCTTAGCTTACTATACCACTATAATTCTCATTGAGGCTTATTGTAATATTCCAACCAATAGATCCAAACATGAGAAGGAAAATAAGGAGAAATTGCAGGTGACAATTAAAAAAAAAAAAGCAAAAAAGAAATTCAAGTAAATGCTTGAATGTGAGGCAAGAGAGACAGTGAAAGAGACAAAAGAATAAAATAATATTACAATACGCATATGCAAAAGAATGAATTTGAGTCCTTATTTTACACAATATACAAAAGTTAACTCAAAATGCATTAATGACCTAAATGTAAAACCCCAAGCCATAAAACTCCTAGAAGAAAACATAAATGAAAATCTTCATGACATTAGATTTGGAAATCGTTTCTTGGAAATGATACACAAATGCAAATATAGATAAATGGGACTATATCAAACTAAAAAACTTCTGTACAACAAAGAACACAATCAATAGACTGAAAAGGCAACATATGAAATGCAAGAAAATGTCAGAAATCATTAATCTGAGAAGTTAGTATCCAGAATATTTAAAGAACTCCTATAACTCAACAACAAAAACAACCCAATTAAAAACTAGGCAAAGAACTTGAAAAGATCCTTCTCTAAGGATCATATACAAATGGTCAGCAAGCAGGTGAAAATATGCTCAATAGCAGTAACCATTAGAGAAATGCAGATCAAAACCACAATGAAATACTACTGTATATCTATCAGGATGGTTAATACCAAAAGGACAGAAAATAAGTGTTGGTGAGGATGTGGAGAAATTAGAAACCTTGTGCGCTGTTGGTGAGATTTTAAAATAGAGCACCTTCTGTGGAAAGCAGTATCGTGGTTCCTGAAGAAATTAAAATTATAACTCATATTACACAGCAGTCACACTTCTGGATATACAGTAGTCTCTTGGTATCTGTGGGAGACTGCTTCCAGGACTTCTAGAGAATATCAAAATTTATGAACATTCAAGTCCTTGATATAAAATAGCACAGTATTTGCATATAACCCATCACATCCTCCCATATACATTAAATCATCTCTAGATTACTTATAGTACCCAATATAATATAAATGGCTATTATACTATATCATTTAGGGGATAATGACAAGAAAAAAATGTCTGTACACATTCAGTGGAGGTGCAATATTTGCTTCCAAACACTTTGATCCGTGGTTAATTGAATCCACAGATGGAAAACCCATGGATATAGGGGGCCAACTATCTATCTAAAAAAAAATCTAAAGCAAGATCTCAAAGAGACATTTGCATATTCATGTTCATGGCAACATTATTCACAATAATCAAGAAGTGGAAACACACAAATATCCATCACTGGATGAGTGGCTAAACAATATGTGTCTATACACACAATAAAATATTATTCAGCCTTACAAAGGAAGGATATTCTTTCACATGCTACAACATGAATGAATTGTGAGGGCATTATGTTAACTGAAATAAGACTATCACAAAAGGACAAATACCAGATGATTCCACTTATACAAGGTATCAGCAGTAGTCAAACTCAGAAACAGAATGGTGGTTGCCAGAATCTGGGAGGGAGGAGAAATGGGGAATTGTTCAATGGGTATAGAGGTTCAGTTTTGCAACATGGAAAAATTCTAGAGATGAATACACAACAATGTGAATATTCTTAAAACTACTGAACTGTGCGTTTTAAAATAGTAAATTTTTTGTTATGTTTTTTGTACCACAATAAAAAATTTTGAAAGAATGTTGCATAATTCAACATGCACTAACCAATATAAATGATTTTGCCAAACTTTTCATTATTAAGAAAATTGGTTTAAAGTGATTTAAAAAATACATCTCCACAAATTTTTGAAAGAATAGTGTAATGCCAAAGTATTTTTTATGGTGAAAGTCAGTAACATACACAAACTTAGAGATTGAAAAATCTGGGTAATTGTTACATTATATTGAACAAACAGGCAATTTGGCAAGCCAAAAAAATGTTCATTTTATTCTAAATGTTATCTACTTATATTAGCTTTTGAGGGACTTAGAGCACATTTGTATTTTATTTTATATCCTGATTAGCATTTTGATCATTTTGTGCTTCTAGTATGTTAAATCATTAAACTGTACATCTAGCTCCTTATCCATCCATCCACCTACCATGCAATCATGTGCATAATATTTATAATATATAATTTTCCTCTTTTTTCTTCCCTCTGCATTGCAATACCTGTGAATTATTATCATTGCTATGTATCCGCAAATATCTTAATTTTCTAAGAACTTAAAGAATTATGAAAGAAGATTCATTACAATTTTTAAGAATTATCATAATATTTGATGACACTGTGAGGCAAATCTTGTACTTTTTTATCTATCTATAAAATCTCTGAAATGATAAGGGACAGCAAACTTTACTCTTACCCTTTTCTTAAACTAAATGAAAAGGGAGCTGGATCGTGATTCACAATGGATGATCTTCTCACTGACTAATAACAACTATTGTGTTTGCCATTCTTCACACCAGTTGCTGTGTCAGGACAACTGCATATTTTGTACAGCGCTCTCTAACACATGTTTTGAAATTTACTCTCCAGAGACCATCTGCTATAAATGGGCTGCAGTGCAGTTAATGAATATTTTATTGCCTTCTCTCCTTTTTCTGATCTAGAATGGAAACCATGGGGAAAATGTGAAGTGTCAAATTGACAGAGATGTTTCATCGATCCACTCGTTCTCTGAAAGTGTTTTGTTAAGTATATGTGTGCATTTTATGTAATCAATTTACTAATGCAGATACACATCAGGGAAAACATGAAAGACTCAATATTAATGTGTCTAATTTTTAAGCATAATTTCTGTCATTATGAGCGCATCACTTTTGATTAACTTGAAATAAAATAGTCATTGACTGGAGGAATGAATCTAATAGGTCATATGTTCTCTGGAAAGTCAACTGTTTTGAGAAAATCTGTAGTGAAATTGTTCACCACCACTATATTTCTGTTGTCACTAATAGATCTTCTTTGCCTTGTGCCCCTGTGAAATAGTGCTGAATTTCTCAGATTTTTATTTGTCTATCAGAGAATGAATGAGAGGTCCAAGTCAAATTTGGAGCATTACCCTTCCAAGTTTCTTCTTTCTGGGATAATTCACGAAATAACTCTGTTACTATTAGTGAAACAGTGTCTTATAACATTACCCCTTTGCACTCCAGCAATTTCATATATGTTTTCTTTTTTTTTTTTTTTTTTTTTTTTTGAGATGGAGTCTTGCTCTGTCGCCCAGGCTGGAGTGCAGTGGCCAGATCTCAGCTCACTGCAAGCTCCGCCTCCCGGGTTTAGGCCATTCTCCTGCCTCAGCCTCCCGAGTAGCTGGGAGTACAGGCACCCGCCACCTCGCCCGGCTAGTTTTTTGTACTTTTTTTTAGTAGAGACGGGGTTTCACCGTGTTAGCCAGGATGGTCTCGATCTCCTGACCTCGTGATCCACCCGTCTCGGCCTCCCAAAGTGCTGGGATTACAGGCTTGAGCCACCGCGCCCGGCCTTCATATATGTTTTCTATGGTTTTAAAAACACATCAGCTAAAATATAACGTGAAATTTGACAAATTTATATTGCTTTGGCCAAGTGGTGCAATTAAAGGAGAACACTTACTGAAGATCTAGTATGTGTCCAATATCATGTTAAACATTTTAGATGTATCATTTCATTTTATCTTCACAACCACACTAATATGTATGTACTTATGATTCACAGTATGTGCTCATGGTTCACAGCTGCATGCTTCTCCAGGAATTCCCCCAGCTGAAGATAGCTCCCTCACTTGATGGTAGAATAAAGGAAGAGAACAGCAAGGAGTTCAGAATGACTGAAGAGATGCGCCAGGAACTTGAGTCATGCCAAGCAACTGAAGTGTTATTCCTTAGGCCATTGTACTTAGGATTAAGTAATACATATTAGTTGACATAAAATGTAGGTATTATCTACATTTTATAGTTGTGGAAATTCAGGTTATGAAAGGCCAAACAACTTATTCAAGGCTACACATCTACTACGTTGAAAGTTGGGTTAGTCTAATGCAAAAGCCTATACACTTTCTATTATATCATGTGGACCCCAGGTTAATATTGATAGCCCTTTACATTATGAATTAAATTAGAGTTATGATAGATAAGTTCATTGCATTTCTAAAATAAAAGTAGAAACTACAAGAAATACTTGAGTTCTTATTATATAATGAACACTATGCAAGTTTTCCAAATGCTTTCAAATGTTTTCTACTGAAACCTGAAGATAAAATTAGATAATTTCTACAGATAAATGTGATACATATGGTTAGAATTCTGAACTCTAGACTTCATTTCTAGTTAATAGAGTGTATATTTTTCTCAATTAAGGTAGATAATTCATTCTTTTAACCTCATATAAACATTACAAATATGTAGGTTTTGTTTTTAGATGGATTAAATGAGTTTTTGTTGATAAATCAATCTATTTACTCACCAAATATTTGCTGAGTATATACTATATGCCAGGTACCCTTCTAGGTGTGGGAGTTGAGCAGTGAATGAGAAATATATGTGCCGATGAATTTCTATTCCACTGACTTTCATCTCTGGAACAAACTCACACACTACATTGAAATATATTAAAGTTATAGACAACATGCCTATTCTATAACTGTTTTCTGCCATTAGTTTGATTCAAGTTTGTCGAGATGATCAAAACATCAAACCTGGGGTACATGAACTTAAAGTATAATAATAATAAGAATATGTTCTTAAAAAATCAAACCTAAGGTATATTTTAATCTACTTATTGGTAAAAACAATTCCTTCATTTTTTTTAACCTCAAGAATTGAGTAGAAACAAAGCCAAGACAGGCATTAGTTAAAATAGTAATCTTACCTCCTTCAGTCAACAAATAACATAAATAGCAAATTCATAGATGAAGTAAGTGGTGGTGTTGCTGAACCTTGTTTAATTAGTTTTTGGTAATCATATCTCTTATGTTCTTTTGCTTTCTTATCTCTGTTTCGGTATCTAATGCCTAAGTCATTTGGTTTACATGGATCTCATTATCTCTCAACATCTTTACAATCACCCTTTTGCATATTTATTTTCACTCATTGACCTTGCTTTTTCAGTTTCTCCATTATTTCCTTACTTCTGAATTCATGGCATAAAAAGATTCAGATCCATTGTATATGTAAAGGTGTCTAGTACATGTAGTTACAGTGCTATGATATAGTACTGTGATGTTTCAGCATATATGTTGACCTTTACAAATTTTGTTCAGGTCTTAAAATTCACTATTATGTATATATGAATTTTCTTTATTTTCTTATTACTTGAGCAGAATTTAAAAGATAGAAAAAATATAGAGAATAAAGGTGAAATTCCCCCACAAAATGCAAATATGCCCATATAAAAATTTTCCCCAGTAAAAAGTGGACAGACAAGAAACAAAAAGGGTAAAAATAAGTAATTTTCACAAAATCTAATTTGGGCGCTTCTTCTTTAGCTTATACACAAGTGGGCATAAAAATTGAAAAACTGTTGTTAGGTAGAAAGTAGACTTTTTAAACCTTTGCTGCTGGTAGGTAATTGACACAGGAAGGGAGCTTTGAGCAAAGACTTTTGGGCACAAGAGATGGAGCTGTTTTCTTCCTGTCAAAGCCACTGCTTCACATAGAATGTGTTTAAACATTCTCCTTAGTAGTTGACTTACTTTCAGAATTGGAAAACTTAGCCTGAAATTGCAATTACAGTATTTGCCTATATATGTACATTAGAAAATAGAACTAGAAATAGCCTGTGATATAGAATTACAATTGGTGAATACTCTGCATTTTTAAAATCAAAACTTTGAATAATATGCTATTAGCATGTTGAGATTCACACAGGGAAGTAGATAATTGACATGAATTGAGACATAATTGATGTTCATTTAGTGACATCCCCAGATGATAAAAAGAGACGTGGCCAACACCAGAACAATGGCATAGCTACACCACAGTTAAAAGTACAGACAAATATTGTAAAATTATTTATTTATATATTAATTTATTGGGATTGCATACTTTATTGAAATCTGGGCACTATGATACATCTCGGGAATATAACAGTGAACAAAACAAATACAGTCAAACAGAAACAAATATAGTGGTATATACACTGTATAGTGGTAGTACACACTGCCTACCCGGTATCTACTCTTCCCTTTTCCTTAGTAAGAACAAAAAACAAAACCCAAAACACTCTATACTATTGGGACCACTAAAGTGCTCAGATAATAATGACACTTTCCATCCTCCCTTTCAAATAGACATGTCCAGTGAAATGTAAGTAGAAGACAATGCATGAGTTTTTCAAGAAAGTTATTCAGCTGGGAGGTATATTCCTCTGCACCTGGCTCCTTTCTCCTTTCTCCTATCCAGAATATGAATATAATGCCCGGAGCTGAAGCAGCCATTTTGAGACCATAAGACAAGTGGAAGATAGAAACAATATTTGAAAATGTAGCTCAGAAAAAATGGAGCCTGGTTCTCTGGTAAATTCTCAGAGTAATTGTAGAAATTCAGAAAAACTCAACTCTGAATTCCTTCCGCATGAAAAATAAAATCATTTATTCATCTTAATGAAGCTATTATTACTTGGGTTTTCTAAGATATGAAGTTCTTTCTAATCTTGTCAGATTCTTATACAATAGAGAAAATACATTACTTCTAACACAAATATGAATTATGTACATATTGAAATGTTATTCCAGATAGGGATTTGGTTATTTTCAACCAAATCCTCCACGTAACCCTACCACCACTCCAGGTTTACAAAGCCCTCTGTTGAAAGACTGCTTTCCTAAGAAAATTTTTTAAGTATTTTAAGAAAAGTTGTCTAACCAGAGAACCTGGTCGATCATTCTAAGCAGTTTTTGGTGTTCAGGATGGTTGAACTACCCCAAGAGCCTCTCACCCAATAAATTCCAAGGTAAACTGCTCTTATGTTACGGTTTCTCTTGTGTCTGCTTTGCTTTCAGCTTCACCATTTTCTAAATTTTCATAACACATCCTTTATATCAAAATTAATTGTTTAATTAGCTACCTTTAACAATTTTCTCTCTTCAGTAGAATTACCCTTGCAACAAGAACACTGTTTCTTCACACTATTTTAGTGGCCATGCTCAGACTAGTACAGGCTACTCAATTATTAACTAGATGACTCCATGGTCCAGGGATCCTTGTTTAGTGAATAAAACATGTTCTTGTCATTTTTATAGGAATATTTTAAATTTTTTTAATGTTTCTATCAGTATGTCTTATAATCTAAATGTTTTATAACAACATTGAAGAGTTTCATCTTTTGTTGCAATTTACAAAAGCATTTTTACAAGAGAGTCTTTAGAGATCTCAGGTATATTTAGTAACATTACTCAACATGTTGCTCTTTCATTCTTTCATTTAATAGATCTTTTTTGTACTCTCTATGTAGCAGGTACTAATCTAAATTGGAGGGGAGAAAGGGGCGGACAGGACAGGAGTGAGTGAGGCAAAGTCTACACCACAAAAAGTCTATACCACAGAAAGTTCACATTCTAATTGGGAAAGCAGGCTATAAACAAGTATTCAAATGCATAATATACATAGTAAGAATACCATAGTAATACATAGTATATGTATTAAGAATACATAGTAATACATAATATACATATTAAGAATAAAATGTATAAAAAGAATAAATTGTAAGAATAAAACGTTCTGGTAAGAAATTAAAGTAGGATAGGAGGGGAGAGAACACTGGGATGAGAATTATTTTGATGTGAAAGGTAGCAAAGCCAGCAACATAAAGATCTGGAAAAAATGGATTCCAGGACCTGAATTAGAAATAAGCTGGGTTTATTTCAGAAATAGACAGAAAGCTAGTGTAGCTGGAGGATTGTGAGTGAGGCAGAATGGTAGGAGATGAGCCCCCAGAAGGAAACGGATGGTTCAGGACCTTGGAGCTGAAAATAAGAAATGGATTTTACTCCAAGGGTAATGATAAGTTACTGGAAAGTTTAATCAGGGCAATGCATTATCAGATTTATTAACATGAATTAAATTGTTTTGGCTACTGGGTAAAGGGGAAAATATTTGCAAGCCTAAGTAGAAACTGGGAGACCAGGTAAGAGAGGAAGAATGTAGTTCAGTTGAGAAATAATGTACATTGGACTAGGAGGGTAATGGTGAGGAGTGAAAAGGGAAAATTCAGAAAATATTCAGCAAGTAGAACTGACAAGACTTGCTGATGCAGCAGGTATGAGGTGGTCAGTGTTTACTCCAGGGTCAACATATAGAGCAGATGAAATCCCAGAGTGACAACCTTAACACCCTGAGGTATTGAATAAAATATTTTTGTTTTATCCTGAGAAAATGCAGTTTTCCTTGAAAGAGCTGGCCTTTCAACAGGATGACCTGTCAGAGGATAAAGGGAGCCACAGAATCCTTTGTGAAGAATTTTTAGCTAGTAATTCTTTTAAGTGGCTAATCAAGAAGTGGAGATAGAATAAGCAAAAGATGATGATTTCATAATAAATACTATTTTATGAACAGTGTAAATGATCTGATTTCTAAATCACAAATGTTCATATTTCTTTTTTTGTTTCGTCTCAGACACTCACTTTGTCCCTGGGCAACTGGCAATTTTAATTATAGTGAGAAAAAAAATTGACAACTTAAAAATGTATAAGACTAGATTGGTTAAGTTGAAGGTATTCTCTTAGAGTAGGATGCTCGCTATATTTTATTTGAATTATCAGGTACTATTAGCAATGTAGACATTTGGAGAAAGAAGTGCATAAAGAAAATTGACAGCTTTGTGGATGGCTTGAAAGGCAGGAATAAGATATATTTTTAAAAAATACCAGAGAAAAGGAATGAAGCTTCCCAAATGCAGAGAACTCGGTGATTAAGCATATTGTCAATAGAGTCTGACAGTAGGCATGCAATAAGAGTTTGGGTATTTCCTACAAAGATGCTATTGTGCCAGGGAGATAAACATACATCCACCAATTTTCTTTTTGGGTTTGATGAGTTTGCCCCAGTTCTTCCAGTCAACAAGACTAGGATTTAATGGTATTATTGTTGATTTTACTGATTTTACTGGGAACATTTATCTGGAATACGGCTGGTTTGTGGCGGATCACAGGAGGAAAATCAGTATGTGATTGACAGATAAGCAGATAGACACTGAAACAACTGTGGCTAGGTTGTTGTAGGCAAATTGAAACTGAAAATATTTAATGTGCCACTAAATAAAATTTGTTTTTTTTTACATGATAGCTTTTAGACTTTCTTTGTAATTTTAGAAATTAAGGACCAAAAAGGAACTGATGAATACAAGAGTTTAAAGCTTATTTGAAAACATTAAAATTTTAGCTCTCAATTCCCATTAAAAATCTCAGTGTAGGAAACTTCTAAAAATGAAGCATGATCAAAGAGCATGAGCAATAAAAGTTTTTGCCAGAGAAAGTCTGACCTTCCTAACTTGAGCTAGGCTATCAGGTTCACTGGGGACAATAGTGTAACTCAGAGTTGGAACTTGAATTTATCAAGTAGGGACTATGCGTTAAAATAATTTCATTTAGTGTTCAAGCAACACTAAGATGTGGTTATTATTGTAGACATTTCACAAGATAAGGAAGACAAACATTATCTGGAGGTGAAGTGGTGGAAGTATGAGGCAAACTCATACTCTTCATGATATTTCTACATCCTTTTCTCAGTAAGTCTCTTTGTTAGCAGTAGGGAATCTTCCATTAGTTAGAGAGAAATGATTAAGAGGCAAATTTCAGCTCCTAAGGTAAGAGGAAGCACCATCTACCCATTAAACACTCTCAAATAAAATGAACTTTCCCAGAAGGTATTGAGATCTCATGTCTGTGATTATATTCGATCATGAGGAAATAAATGATTAGGAATGGGATTTTATTAATAAATTCAACTTATTATAAAAAAGGAGTAAGGTAGGTAGATGTCACTGCTAACAGCACCCAAGGAAGATCAGGAAAGTTCATACTCTAACCCCTTCACCTCTGTGCAGAGACCCCAAAATCATCACTGTTCATCTTCCATTGCCTTGCAGAACAGTAAGAGTTGAAACTGAAGGCCGATTGTGAGTACTCTCCACCGGGAGTTTCTTATGAATTGACTCATGTTTCTCAGATAATAAATAACACTAAAAGACACCAGTTAGCTTCTGACCTCAAGGAGTGCTACTTTCATCTCTTGCAGTCTTTGAAAAGAGATCTGATACCTGACATCTTGACAAAAGCACATCCCATCTTCTGATGGAAGCAGAACCAAAATTATTGATGTTACTAGTGATTCAGGGTACTCTAGATTGTTTGGAGTCCTATAGAAATACATTTAAGAGGCAAAAAATTTGCTGCCTTAATCTAAGCACAAATGACTTTAGTAGCTAGATACTGCTTACTCCGCTGATGCATTAGAGCTATACTAGTTCTACACCTATTTCTTAAGAAGCTGTTTGTGCTCTAATTTATTTCCTTTTTGATCTTCACCTATAGTTTTGCTGGGCTTATTTGTAACATCTGTATCCATAAATAAATAATCACTGTGGCTTTAGCATTAAATAATATCTATCTATTTAATATTTTGAGTCATAATTTTTATTGTGTTTAATGATAATGACTGGGAATTAACAGAAAGGTGACAGATTTCTAAAGACACCTTTGAAATGTGGCTATTTGCCTCTGTCCTCCCACCTTTTAAAATAAACTGTATTTTATATCTTTATTATCAATGAATATTATATGATCTGAATACTGTTATGCTAATATACATGCATATATATCATAAGAAATATAGAAAATATTTATTACAACTATTGGCAAGAATGTGGAGTAACTGGAACTCTCTTACACTGCTGGTTGGAAAATAAACAGTTTTAAACACTTTGATCAATAGTTTGGTAGTGTCTTACATTTTTAGATACACATCTTCCAAATAATCTGTTATCCCATCCTTAACTATTTGTCCAGGAGAAATAAATATACTTTTCCATCCAAGATTTGGATGAAAAAGTTCATAGTAGCTTTATTTGTAATAACCCCGAAGTGGAAACAACACAAACGCACAAATACAGGTGAACAGTTAAAATAAAATGTGTTCTATTCATACAATGGAATACTATTCAGCAATTAAAAGGAATGAATTATTGATGCAGACTACCATGTAGATGAATCTCAAAATTATTATACTGGTAAAAGAAGTACATACTGAGTGATTATTTTAATATAAAGTTCTTTAAAAAGGCAAACTAGTCTCTAGTGACAGAAACAGATCGGTTGCCTGGGAAGCCACCTGGAAGGGGAGAATGGGCATGGGAAAAGAGGGATTATTAAAGGACAAGGGGAAATTTTGAGGGTTGACAGATAGGTTCATTATATTGCTTCTGGCAAAGCTTCCCTGACAAATATTTATTTCAAAACTTACATTGCATTTTCAATATGTACACTTCATTTTATGTCAATTTTATTTTAATAAGTTACTTTAAAACTACACTACATAAGCAAGGTGCTTGTTTTTGAAGAAAAAATATATTTAAGTCAAAGGTTATAATTATATTTATGAAAATTGATTAATATTTTGTCAATATATTCAGAAGGACGACTAGTCACTTCTAAAAAATACACAAAATGCCAAACAACGGTCACAACAGAATATGTGTCATCCTGACAATAACTTCTGGTCTGTCCCCAGTGAGAAATTTTTATTTATAGAATTCATACAAGTCTTTTCAAAGAGCTGGTGTTGGAGATGTTGAAATAAAGAAAAAACCTATGAATGACCTGTATTACAATGGATATCCTATTTGGTCTATGTTTAGCTCCATTTTGATCCTAACTACGAAAAAGGAAAATGAATTTTCAAATAGAAACGAACCTTCTTTTTAATGAAATCTGAATCTGCTACTCTGTTATTGCTGTTTGCAATGAACCATTACCTAAGTCCCAATCATGTATCATGTAGTGATATTAGTAGTCACTCTGGATAGTACCCACCTAAAGTTCAGTCAAGGTGAGGAGAACCCTCAAGTATTCCTCATCATCAGTTATTCCGAAAGATGGGATTCAGTAATTCAGTGAAATTTAAACTTAATTTTTCTGAGGAAATTCATGCAAATGGAATGTAAGTCACTAATATACATAACCTATTTTAAATTATAATATTTACATGTGCATTTTGAAAGTTAGCACACAATATACATTACAAAATTTAATATACATCTTCAAAGTAAAATTTTCCCACCTCCTGGAAATAATGGAATTGGAATCTAGAAAACATCTTTATTTCATGCTTCTCAACTTTGCTGTACTTTAGTGTGAAGAAACTGTTTTTTGTTCAGTACCAATATTGCCTTCTCCTGGTAGTAGCCTCAGTACTACTGTATATCTTTCTATTTACTCTAAATGTAAAAAAAGAAAAACAAAATGAAACCCTTTCATTTATTTGCATTCCTGCTATTTCTTGCCATCTAAAAATTGTACTATATCATCCAAGTTCAGTTCTAATCGGATGCAGTAATACTTGCTGTTATAGTACACAGTGAAAGGAGCTGCTGTCTGTAGGCTAGTATTTAGCTGTAGTTCCCCTTTGTATTGTAAGGTCCTCCTTTGTTGCAGACATTTACTATTTTCAGACAGAAACTCAGTAAAGAGTTTCAAATCTTCATAATACTTTGATACCTCACTGAGAAGCAGTGTGATATAGGTAGGATTAAACATCCAGATCCTGTCTGTGAAAAAGGATCTTTCTTCCAGGCATTAAAAAGGGCATTTCAGGTCAATTGATAATGACTTAACAACTCTGGGTACCCCCAGAAACCTCACCGTTTAATAACTTACTCAGAAGAGACAGAGTACATCCAGAAGGTTAAAAGCACAAACTTAAGGGCAGGTAGGGCTGGCTTTCTGGGTGTGCAACCTGTGCTTGTAAGGATCCTGTTCTGTTTAAGGTTCTGTTGTCACTGTCTTGAAACTCTTAGTGATTTCTGAACAAGAGGTTCCACATTTTCGTTTTTCACTGGGTTTGACAAACTAGGTAGCCAGTCTTACTTATGGTTCAATGCATATATTGTGTGACCTTCTAAGAACAGGTTTCCTCATCCATAAAATGAAGATACTGTTGTACTTACCTCCCAGGATTGTTCTTAGGAGCATAAAAGAAAAAATTTAGCTCGACATCTGACTCATAGTAAATACTGAATAAATATTGGTTATTATCTTTGTTGTTATTGAGTCATCACGTTCATTACTACGTGCTGTTTTAAAATGCCTATAAAACAGAAAATTTTACTTTGAAGATGTATATTAAATTTTGTAATGTATACTGGTGTGTTAACTTTTAAAATGTACATGTAAATATTATAATTTAAAATAGGTTATGTATATTAGTGACTTACATGTCATTTGCATGAGTTTCCTCAGTAGAATTAAGTTTAAATTACACTGAATTACTGAATCCCGTATTTCGGAATAATCAGTGATGAAGAATAGGGTTCTCCTCACCTTGACTGAACTTTAGACAGGTTTCTTCTTGACTATAGGCTCCTGATCTTCTTTTTATTAGAGCATTTACTTTAGATAATTTGCAATTATAAGTTATTTTTCTTTATCCAATCCACTGTTGATGGACTGATTCCATGTCTTTGCTTTTGTGATCGTGCTGCACCAATCGTGACTATGTGTGCCTTTTTGGTAGACAATTTACATTTCTTTGAGTATACACCCAGTAATTGGGTTGCTGGGTCGAATGGTAGTTCTATTTTTAGCTCTTTGAGAAATCTCCAAACTGCTTTCCACGGGGGCTGAACTAATTTGCATTTCCACTAACAGTGGCTAAGCCTTCCCTTTTCTTCACAACTGTCCCAACATCTGCCATTTTTTTTTTACTTTTTAACAATGACCATTCTGACTGGTGTAAGATGGTCTCTTATTGTGGTTTTGATTTGCATCTCTCTGATGATTAGTAATGTTGAACATTTGTTCACGTGTATGTTGGCCACTTGCATATCTTTTTTGGAGAGGTGACTGTTCATATCCTTTGTCCATTTTTTAATCGTGTTATTTGCTTTTTGTTTGTTGATTTGCCATTTGACCCAGCAATCCCGTTACTGGGTATATACTCAAAGAAAAATAAATCATTCTACCAAAAGACATCTGCACTTGGATGTTCATTGTCATAGTATTCACAATAGCAAAGACATGGAATCAATCCAGATGCCCATCAATGGTGGATTGGATAAGGAAAATGTGGTACATATACTGCACAGATGCTACACAGCCATGAAAAAGAATGAAATCATGTCCTTTGAAGCAACATGGATGCAGCTGGAGGCTATTATCCTATGTGAACTAACATGGGAACAAAAAATCAAATACTACATGTTTCACTTATAAGTGAGAGGTAAATCTTGGGTTCACATGGACATAAAGATGAGAACAGTAGATACTGGGGACCCCAAAGGACAGGAGGAAGGGTTGAAAACTTCCTATTGGGTAATACGTTCACTGTCTGGGCAACAGGATCAATAGAAGCCCAAACCTCAGCACAATGCAATATACCCATGTAACAACTTGCATATGAAGCGCCTGAATCTAAAAAAAATGGAAAAAATAAAAATAATACAAATAATGTTTTTCTGTCCCTTTGATATGTAAATCTCTTCTGAGCCCCTGGCCAGTTTTACAACCCAGGAATGTCTTTTCATGGATCTGGAAGACATGCCTTTGAAATATAATCACCAGAAAAAGATTGCACTCCCATCTCCCAGTCTCTGTGAGAAGATAGGGGCCTAACTTCTTCAATAAGCAACAATTAGCAAACTTAGATGGCCAAATTGGATTGATCAACCTCCTCCTTTCTAACATCTTCCAGTACTTTTTTTTTCACTAACTCACTAATTCCTCCTGTCTTTTGTTTCAGTGGAGTTGTTTAGTCTTAAATAATTGCAAAAGTCTTGAATAATGTCTTCTCTGCCTATTTAATTCTGTCTGGTGCACTTTTTCTTTGACATCGAGAACACTTTAGGTGTAGGGCTTATGACATTCAGGTTGAAAGTGTGACCAGGGAACCAAGCTGTATAGATTAGATCCTGGTGACACTGTTTATCATATAGGTGTGTTTGGGCAAGTACTGATCTCTCTGTTTCCTCATTTATATAACAGAAATATTAACAGTATCTACTTTATTGAGCTGTGAGAAATAATTGAGATATCCATTTATAGTGTTTAGCCAATTTAAGCTTGGCTAAATAAATGTTAGCTATTAAGAGCTATTGCAATAAATGTTATCTATTAATTGTAATCACAGCATAAAAAACATATTATTTGGCCTCGGCTTTGGTCTAGCTGTCATCATCTCTTTTAATGACTACTGGAAGAGTTTGTGATTTTCTTTTCCAGTCTGCAGCTTTGACTACTCCTTCTGATCAATCTTTAACACAGTTGTTTTTTCCCCTAAAATATTTTTCCATTCTTTGTCCCATTATTTTTCCCATTCTTAGTACCCTTCCATTATTTTTCCCATTCTTAGCACCCTTCAATGCTTTCCCATTACTTTGAGGATAAAGTTTAAATTCCATAGTATTGCATTCATAGGGCTTCCAGATATGGCCTGAGCCATTACTCCAGCTTCGTTTCTGATGACCCTCCCAAATCTGGCCCCACCATATCTCCAGTCTCATTTCTGGTGACTCCCAGATCTGGCCCCAGGCATGTCTCTAGGCTCCAAACTTGTTTCTTATGATGCTCCCACTCACATCTCTCTCAATGTACGCAGTCTCTCATCATTCCAATTTCATCAGGGTCCTGGCAGCATTGCATTTTCTATTCAGTGGCTCACACTACTCTCTCTCTCTTTGCTGGAACATCTTTTTCTTTCTTACTTCCCAGGTATGAAGCATCAGTTTTTAAGATTCACTCAAGTGTTAAATCCCCTGTGAAGTTTTTGCTTGTTTATTTTTCTCCTAATTTTTTCTATATCTTAATTTTGAAATAACCTGTGCTCATGGTTTAATATTTATAAAATTCAAAGATGAAATGTGGAGATAATTTTCTTCATATTTCCCTCCTTTTCCATACCCCCTCTGAAATCTCTTCCTTGTCAAGTTTCATTTTATTCTTCTTTTTATTGCATTTATAAATATTCATACAGAAAAACACACTTGGTATACATTTTTACACAAAATTATAGTCAGACTGCCCATAAAATTCTAAAATTTGTTTCTTTTAAAAATGTATTTTGTGAGTGATATCATTTAATCCCATAGGGATTCCATGAAATAGGAAACAGTATTATCTCCTATTTTCCAACTGAAAAAACAGGTTCAGAGAAGATATCTCTACTGCTTAAGCTCATATGGATAGTAGTAACAGGCAGAGATGGATGAAAAATTAACCTATCTGATTCTTAAGTGCTTCATCTCAACAATGTTAGTATGCAGATAATCTCAATAAACAAGAACTGACTGACAAGTTGGGAGAATCTGGCTAGGGTTGAGGGACCAACGGTGTTGATAAGAACATCATAAAAGCTCAGCAAGAATAAAGTATGGCAGAGGTGAGAGAATGGGAGGTGCAAAAGGCCAGGATTTGATATCTTATCAGTAAAAGAGTTTGGGACTTGAGTAGGTTTTAAAGAATCATTGCTCTTGGTAAGGGAAGTGCAGCTGGAGGTAACTGGGAAAGATAAGGAACTTTGGAGTCTTAAACCTCACTTTTCAGAAAATGTAGTAGAGACAGGGAAAACTGCTGAAAGTTTCCTAAAGCTGACACCTAAGGTCTGGGCAAATGGGACTGTGTGTTTCATTGTTTGTGAAATTAGAAGGAATGGCAGGAAAGGTGTTGATTGTTCTCTAGGTGATCAACCATCTGGGTTTGCCCTTTACCCATGACATGTGTCTTAGACCATGAGGGTTGCTATAACAAAATACAATAAACTGGGTAGCTTATAAACAATAGAAATTTATTTCTCATGACTCTGGAGGCTGGGAAGTCCCAAATCAAAGCACTGGCAATTTGATGTCTGGTGAGGGCCCTCTTGCTCATAGAAAACCATCTGCTCACTCTAACCTTACATGATGGAAGGAGTGAGGGGTCTCTCTGGGGCCTCCTTCATAAGGGCACTAATCATGTTTATGAGAGCTCCATCCCCATGATACAATCACTCCAAAAGGCCTCACCTCCTAATATCATCACATTGCCGTGAGGATTTCAGCATATGAATCTGGAGGGGACATAAACATTCAGATCATAGCAACATGGGACTTTCAGTACTAAAACTGGAAAGTACCAAACAAACAAGGATGAATTGGTCACCCTGCTTTAAAATAACATTTTGGAATTACTCTTTCTCCTGTATTTTTATCCCCATCTCCCACTTAGATCTATTTGGATCCTACTCAGCTATAAAAATCCTCCTTAAGACTGGGCACAATGGCTCATGCCTGTAATCCCCGCACTTTGGGTGGCCGAGGCAGGCGGATCACAAGGTCAGGAGATCAAGACCATCCTGGCTAACATGGTGAAACCCTGCCTCTACTAAAAATAGAAAAATTAGCCAGGCATGGTGGTGGGTGCCTGTAATCCCAGCTACTCAAGAAGCTGAGGCAGGAGAATGGCCTGAACTGGGGAGGCAGATCTTGCAGTGAGCTGAGATCACGCCAATGCACTCCAATATGGGCAACAGAGCCATACTCCGTCTCAAAAAAAAAAAAAAAAAAAAAGTATTCCTTAAGACCAGGCACGGTTGGTCACGCCTGTAATCCCAGCACTTTGGGAGGCCGAGGTGGGTGGATCACTGGAGGTCGGGAGTTTGTGACCAGCCTGGCCAACATGGTGAAACCCCATCTCTACTAAAAATACAAATATTAGCTAGGTGTGGTGGCATGTGGCTATAATCCCAGCTACTTGGGAAGCTGAGGCAGGAAAATTGCTTGAACCCTGAACCCGGGAGGTGGAGGTTGCAGTGAGCTGAGATCGCACCACTGCACTCTAGCCTGGGAGACAGAATGAAACTCTGTCTCAAAGAAAAAAAGAAAAATCTTCCTTAAGTATTGATTCCATCCTCAATTCAGAATTATAATTGCTTACCTTTACTTTGTTTTTACTTAACATTTCGAAATTGTGTCATTTTATCTTGAATCACAGTTATTTGTGACATGTGCCTCTCCTCTATTAAAATTTAAACTCCTCACCTAAAGATCATTATCTTAGTCATGTTGAACCACTACTACCACCAATGCCAAACTCTATACTTCCTATTTGGTAGGTACTTAATAAACATTTACTGAAGTTAACTAAAAGAAGCCTTCTATTGTTCTAAGTCCTTTTTGGATTTTACTACTTTAGAGCAAATTACAAGATTCATGGCAATTTTATATTGACTGGATCTGAAAGGCTGTATCATTTCAATCTGTTTACATTACATTAAAAACTTGTTCAATAATTTTATAACTATTTACCTGAATTACGTTTCAAACATGACATTACCTTTAGTTCTAGGACAGAAAAATGCTGTATCATTTTAATTTAAAGCAACCAAAGTACTCATTTGAAAATGAATATGAAGATGGAAGAATGGTTTTCAAAATTTATTTGAAAACATGGAGACACTGTTTGTGAAACAAAATTATGTCTATTGACATTCTAATGAAAATGAGATCAAGGGAGTAGCAAAGAAATGTGTTGTTGGGGAAAATCATGTACTATATAAGATTATCAAGTTTCTAGCTTTTGTTGTGAGTGATATGTGTTTATTTATTACTTAAAATAACTAATTAAATAATAACTAAAACATAGGCCATATATGAACTAATAATGAGACCACATTATAAACTATAGGTTATGATTAATCCTAAGCTGTACAACTAAAGTACAATAGAAAAAAAAGTATAGTTGTCAATAATGTAGATAAACAGGAATATATTATGTCTATATTTTTACACTGGATGTCAGCCCACTTCAACATCCTTATACATGCTGAACATGTGTTATGGACTTCAGACTTGGCTTTTCTTGTTGTTGCTATTGTGGTTAAAAAACACCTACATAACATGAAATCTACCCTTTGAAAATTTTAATTATATCTGTATTAAACTAATTATAACAATATTGTTAGGTATAAGCATGATGTCATACAGAATATTGCTAGTACTTTTCATCTTGCGTAACTGAAACTTTATGCCCATCGAACAATGACTCTTCACTTCCTCTTCCAGCCCCAGCAACCACCATTCTACTTTCTGTTTCTGTGGGTTTGACTACTATATATGACTTGTACAAGTGGAATCATATGTTCTTTGTCTTTTTGAGATGTGTTTATTTCACTTAGCATAGTGTTCTCAAGGTCCATGCATGTTGTTGCGTATGATAGGATTGCCTTCTTGCTTTAAGGCCAATAATATTTTATTGTATGTGTATGCCACACTTTCCCGATCCATTCATCTGTTCATGGACATATAGGCCATTGTGAATAATGCTGCAATGAACATGGGTGTGCAAGCAACTTCAAAATCCAGCTTTCAGTTGTTTTAGATATATATACCCAGAAGTAGAAATTCTGGGTCTTATGGTGGGTCTACACTTAAATTTTGGGAGAATCTTCATACTTTCCACAGTAGCTGCTCCATTTCACATTCCAACCAAGAGTGCACATCTATCCCAACTTCTCTACATCCTCACCAATACTTGTTAGTTTTTTTTTCATGATGACTATCCCAACAGATGTGAGGTTATATGTCATTGTGGTTTTCATTTGCATTTCCCTGATAATTAGTAATATTGAGCACCTTATCATATTTTTGTGGCCATTTTATGTCGTCTTAGAAAATTGCATGTTTAAGTCCCTTTGTCCATTTTTTAAACTATAAGGGTTTTATTGCTATTGAGTTGTAGACGTTCTTTATATATTTAAGATATTAACCCCATATTAGATACTTGATTTGTAAGTATTTCTTTTTTCTCATTCTGTAGGTTACTTTTCCATTCTGCTGATTGTTTCCTTTGCTGTGCAGAAGCTATTTAGTCTGATGTAGTGCCACCTGTCTATTTTTGCTTTTTGTTGGCTGTGCTTTTGGCATTTTGTAAAAGAAATAATTGATAAGACCAGTGTCATAAAGCTTTTCCCCTTTGTTTCTTTCTAGGAGCTTTAAAGTTTCAGGTACTATATTTAAGCCTTTATTCTGTTTTGAGTTGATTTTTCTGTATTGGGAAGTGTAAGAAAGAGACCAACTTCATTCTTTTGTATGTGGATATTCAGTTTTCCCAACACCATTTGTTGAAGGGACTTTTTCCCATTGCGTATTTTTGGCACACTAGTCAAAGATGAGTTGACTGTATATGTATAGGTTTATTTCTGGGCTCTCTATTCTGTTCTATCAGTCTATATATCTATTTTTATTCCAGTACCATTTAATTACTGTAGCTTTGTAATGTGCTTTGAAATTACATATTCAAGTGTGACACTTCTAGCTTTGTTCATTCTCAAGATGGTTTGGCTATTTGAAGTCCTCTGTTGTTTCATATGAATTGTAGAATTGTTTTTACTATTTCTGTAAAGCATTCCATTAAGATTTGATAGAAATTGCATTGAATCTGTAGATCGTTTTCAATAGTGTTGGGGTCCGTGCCGGGGGTGGTGGAGAATGAAAGAATGCACAAAAGACAAAGACACACAGAGAACATGGCAGCCACACTCAGAGCCTCTGCCTCACTTTATTTATACTCCATAAACCCCACGTCAGCGGAAAGAATGCAATGCAAAACAAACTTTCTTTTCCCACGTGTAACCTTCTACTCAGTTCCTTGTTTCTATGCTCTTCCTTATCTGCCCGCCTTCTTGGCGCCTATGGGAGTTCATTAAAAGTTCAATTGGAGATACTGTCCTTGAGCCCTATCTATTCTCAGCATACTGTTTTCGAAGGCCCCTGCATTTCCCCCTTTTTGTTTTGTTTTGCCTCAATCCTAAAAAGGTAGCCTATATTTGTTCCTGTGTTTTCTTTTGTTTTTGGAGGCGACGGAGGGAGCATCAGATCACCAAAAGAAGTAGATCCAATTCGAGTGCCCAAAACAATATACTTCCAGAGATTGTAGAAATCCATGTTTTCATCTGGGTCCATGGGTTAAAGGCAGCAAGGCGCTGACCCAGCTCTTGCAGGGTTACGGTTCCGGACAACACATGTAATTGTTGTTGAAATGCTTCGGAAATGTTCTGAGTGAGCTCTTGGATGTCCAAACTAATATTTTTATGGCCTACTAATAATTTTCAGATTACTGTCCAATTTTGAGAGATGTTAAAAGGCACAGGCGTTACACAAAATTGAGTGGAGTTCCAATCACATTGTAATGTTATCCGAGTACTAAGTACAGTGAGCTGATCTCCAAGCCATGTCAATGTTTGCTCCATGTTGTCCAATCTTTCAGCAAGTTGAGAATAAATGTTTCGTTGTTGAAGCCATAACCGGTGAGATTGCTCGTGCCATTGCTGCACAAATTCAGCATTTTGTATGCTTTGATGAAGAGCGAGTCCTGCTACGGTCGCAGTGGAGGCGATGGCAACAAGACTCATCACCGAGGCAATTATAAGTCCAAGGGCACGGCGGGTTCGCTGGAGAGAAGTCCAAATATAAGTTTCAAGAGGTGATGCCCCCCACGGTCGCGTAAGGTTAACAGGTAGCCAAATTTCCTTACAAGCCCTGAGGATATAAATATCCCAAGTAAAGTTGTGCCACCAGGAATGATTGAGGCAAGACAAAAATGTACACATATCTGTACAATTAACAATCCCCGTATCATTATCCCATGTCAAATTCCCTGCTAATAATAGGTAGGGCTCACGGACACAAGCAATAATATATCAGGAGGTATTTCGATATAACTGAATATGAAAGGAGTTAGTAGGGTTAGAAAGATTAAGGTACATATTCCCCACAAAAGTGCTAATGGCATCGCCTGCAGCTAACAACTTCCAAAGAAGACTCTGTACTTCAGGCCTCCTTCACGCCATACCAAGGTTTCATTACTGTTAGCAGCAATACTTTTATTTACCCAGTGTCATTTCAAAGGTATGTAACTAAATTTTATTTGAAAATAACCGTGCACACTCCAATCAGTTATTTACATTCCATTATATTCTAATAAAATCCGGGGTTTAGTTCCCTGACATTGTTGTCACTCCAGCACCTCAATATTAGGAGAAACCTCTAGAATAGGACAAAAAAGTAAAGAACTAGGAATAGTTTCATTACTATATACAGTATGATTATATTAAAAACTTCTAGTTACAATAATAACAGTATTAGCAGCCACATGACTATGATTATAACAAACAGCCGAGGCTTCATGTGATTTTCGGAGACAATGAGAACTATTTCCCATACATATTGGAACTCCTTCCACTCCAAATTGATATGTGTTGTTTATAATTCCCGTTTACCATTCTATATTGTCCTTGTCTATATAGGGGGACAGCATCCAAGTAGTGTCATTGGTGAAAACCTTAATTTCCGCCTCCCCCCAGGTGACTCCCTGATACAAGGGCAGAAAGGGAATATAAGTCCAATATTCATACAAAGCCTCACTAAGAGAAATAAGTCCCCTGCCGAGGCACATCCAACAAAGGAAGAAATGCATGCTGAATCCAGTTTTCTTTTCAACAGGGTTTCAATCATCTTGTAGGAAACCACTCAGGTCCACTCCCTGTAAGGACAAGAGCATAGCCCCGTCCCTGTTTTAAAACTTGCCCTTGAACATACTTACCTTCTTCATTAGGATACCAAAGCTTTAAACTGTCAGCGGGGACTATCACCGAGGGAGGTGAGGAAAGATGGGTTACGGCAGCGGAATCTTGCAATTGTCTCCATTGATTCAAAAAAATTAAGGTAAAAAGAACCTTCAAAATCTGGTTTCAAAATCTGGTTTCTGGGGGGCTCATTTCCCCCTTTTTGTTTTGTTTTAATAGTTAAGTTTTTAAAGTTAAATTTGCGTGCTCAATGATGGCTTGACCTTAACTGTTGCTCGGGATACCGATGATATGTTGAATATTGTATTGCTGTAAGAAAACTTGTAATTTACGAGAGACATAGGCAGGGGCATGATTAGTTTTAAGTATAAGAGGAATGCCCATGATGGCGAAACAAGTTAAGAGATGAGTAATAATAGAAATGAGAAAAGGTATCAATGGTATGATGAACATACTTTAATCGTCCAAAAGAAGGGACACCTCGTGGATTAACCCCAGGATAGAAGGATGGAATGCTCAAAGGAGCACAGGAAGGACAAGCTCGAATAAGAGAACGAGCTTGTTTATAAGTTAAATGAAACCGTCGTTGAAGGCCAGAACTATTAGTGTGATGTAGAGTATATTTTTGTTCTGAAGCATGTAGGTGGCCTATTAAAAGTGAATCAATCTGAGTATTACCATGAACTAATGGTCCAGGAAGTTGAGAATGAGAACGAAGATGAGTGATGAATAAAGGAGCTCGACGTTGGCTCAAAGTAGAAGATAACAAGGAAAAGAGTTTTTGAAGAGAAGAAGTAGCACAAAGAGGTAAAGTGGCCTGAGAAATGTAAGAAGTAACATAAACGGCGTATTGAGAATCACTAACAATGTTACAACCAGTAGTAGGGAAATCAAGTAAGACCATGAGAATAACAAACAGTTCTCCCTGTTGCACCGAGGGATAAGGATAAACTGTAACTCGAGATTGATGAACACTCCAATATCCAGCCTTATCATTGCTACTAGCATCAGTAAAAAAGGTAGGACCTTGAACAGCAATACAGAAATTGGTGAGAAAGGCAACACAGAATGTTGCCTAAAAAATGAAAAGATCGGAGACTTAGGATATTGGGTAGAAAATTGTCCAACAAAAGAAGCGCAAGCAACTTGCCAAGAATCAGAAGTTGCAAGAAGATAAGTGATCTGATTATGAGTGAATTGAGAGATAATTAAGGAAGGATCTCCTCCCCAAAGTTGTCGACAGTGATGCTGTCCTTTGATGATCAGTTCAGCTAAACGATCGATATAAGTAGCCAAGCGTTTAGATATTTTATTGGACAAAAAGATCCATTTTAGTGGTCAACTAGTTTGATGAATCATTCCTGTGGGAGAAGGTAAAGTATGAAATAAACAAAAGGAAGGGCCTTTTGAAGTTGCTCTTCAACAAGCTGGAGTTCCTGTAAAGCCAAAGGAGTTAAATGGCGTGAGTTGTCCAAGTGACTATCTCCTTCTAGAATAGAAAAAAGATGTTATAACTGATATATTGGTATTCCTAAAACAGGACGCATCCAATTAATGTCTCCTAGAAGCTTTTGAAAATCATTTAATGTTTTTAAATGATCACATCGAATTTGAATTTTTTGGGGTCGAATATTTTGTGCCCCCAAGGTATAACCTAAATATTGAATAAGAAAATCCAGTTAAATTTTTTCTGTGGCAATATTAAGTGAGTAGAAAGAAAGCTGAGTTTGTAATGATACAAAAGCATCTTGCTGCTTTTCTCTGGTTTTAACTTTGTGGGATAAGGGCAGGATTAGGAAGACCAGGCTGTAAACTTTCCCTAGGTTGAATGTAAACATTTATAGTTTTAAGAACAAGACAAAGATGGGAATTCCATGCAGAAGTACGTGGCTTTAGATTCCTCTCGGCCATTTGTTTTTTGACTTACTCTTTTAAAATCCTAAGTATTTCTTTAGATAATGGCCACTGTTTCACCTAAAGAGGAGTGGTCGTTTTACACTTTAATTATAAAACTTGAGACTGGTGAACAGTGGCTATGAGTTTAAAGGATTGTAGCCCATTTTGAACATCATATTTTTGACAGCTGAGGAAATATGAAGAATGTTTAAAAAAGCACCAAATTGTTATGAAAGATTTTGTCCCTAAAGATTAATATTGATAGGAATAATATAAAAAAAACACTTGACCTTGTTGACCTTTAGGACCGACACAGGTTAAAGGTTCTACGTTTTGATAAACCACAGAAGCAGCACCCAAGCCAGTGAGTATAACTGAAACTTGTCTTTTTTCCCATTGTGTAGGCCAATAATTTAAACAAATGATAGACATATTTACCCCCATATCAATTAACTCTTTTAAAACTATTAATGTGCAATGAACATAAGGGCTTTTGATTAGAAACTCAAGTTTCCCAAAAAACAGTTTTTTCTGTGCTACCAAACCCTTTCTATTGAGAATACGTTCCCCTGCCTCTAGGCGTATAAATTGTGAAACTTGTACCAAAATAAGAATTTTATTAGTAATATCATGTCGTTTTGGCAAAGGGCCACACACTCTAATAGCTAATTTATATACTCCTCTATTAGGAGACAAAGTATAAGGCTGAGTAATAGCTAAGTCAGCAGCGGCGCTCTGCTTAGTTGCCGCACAAAGCTGAGAAACTGGGGTAAGGTGTGGGATCCTTAAGGAGGACTTGAATTTATTCCTTAATGTTGTAGGCCATTGCTCACTGAATATTGTAGTAGACTTGTATTGTAATTGTTGGGGCCCCAAGCCTGTGGGCCCCGACTCCCGTTTCCCAGGAGAGGAGACAGTAAATTTCCACTTTTATCAGTTTTGGAATGACATTTATTTGTCCAATGTCGATCTTTACCACAACATTTGTACACCTCTGAAGGCAGCTTTCTGCCTTGAGGGATAAAAGTGTTCAATTTTTATGACATTCTTTTTTGAAATGTCTAGGTTTACCACACTGAAAGCAAACACCTTGTTTGTTATTTCCTTTTAAGGCTTTAGACAAAGCTCCAGCAAATAATTGAGCATTATAAATAGCCCCTCCAACACTAACACAAGTTTTAATATATTTATCTAAATTGGCCCCATTGGCCTTTAACAATTTTAACAATTTTTAACAGTCAGCATAAGCATTTTTAAAAGACAATGTTTGTAACAAAATTTTTCAAGCAAGGCCAGCACCCACAATTTTGAAGACAACATCCTGAAGATGGGCTATGAAATCTGGATATAGTTCATTTGTGCCCTATAAAATCTTCACAGAGGAAAGGGAACATTTTCCTGTTATCTCTACCTTATTTCAGGCCCTTAAAAACAAAGTCTTGATTTGAGTAAGGGCAACATCATCTAAACCAGCCTGAGCATTAAGAGTAGCATATTGGCCCGTGCCTGTGAGTTGTTCCTCAGTGGGTCCAGGGGGATAACACATAACATTTTTCCTAGCCTGTACATGTGCCTTGTTCATTTACCAGCTGTGCAATTGTAACCACTGAGAACGATCAAGAAAAGCCTTCCCCAAAGTCTTCCAGTCTATAGGAATTATCAAATTTTCTGATGAAAAAATATCAAGAAGACCAAGGATAAAAGGAGATTGAGGTCCATAGTTAGAAATGGCAGCTTTCTTTTCTTTTTAAAAATTTAATTTGTAAGGCATTAAATTGGACATTATTGCCACCATTTGAAAACTGAGCATTAGGAGCAAAAGAAGCACAAATAATTGGAAACAAATACAGCTCCTTAAAAAAATTTTTTTTTAATTAAAAGTATATATAATATATAATAATACTCATATCCCCAAATATAAAGAATCTCAACATATTAATAAGAAAAGGCAAATAACCCAACCAAAAGTAGCAGAACAAAGAAATGACAATAAACCTATATGTCTAACATCATTACTCACTAGGAAATATGATTATTAATACCAAATTGAGAATCATTACATACACAATACAATGGTTAAAATTTAAAAACACAGAAAATATCAAGAGGTAGTTAATGTGTTAAGCAGCTCGAATACTCAACTTCTGTTTGGAGTGTAAATTGGTGGAACCTATGCACCCCTATAACATAACAATTTCCTAGCTGGGGTTATTAATACTATATTAATATTAATAGTTAATATTAATGTGCTTATTTATTGACTATTGAAATACTCATAATATTTTAACTAACAAAACAAGATATACATATACACTGGTTTTAACATATTAAACAGGTGTTTAGTATAAATTTAAAGTATGTCTGATGTGAACAGGGCTTCAACTTTGCCAAACAAAGGTAAAGATAAGGAAGCTGGGGGGTTGGAGGCTCTGGAAAATCCTCTTTTAACAGGGCAGAAGGAAAAGAAACAGGGAAAGCTCGCAAAGGTGAATTAGAAGAATATATCTGTAATATTTGTTGAAGCATTTCCATAATACACTGCATGTCAGAATTTCCCTTAGAAGAAGGAAGAGCTGGCTTTTTCTCTTCTCCCCCTTTTGCTACCCCCCCCATCCTCTGTTATCCTGGCACAAATGGGCTCCATTTCAGATTTATTTATTTATTTTCTTTTCAAATCCTCAGATACCTTTCCTCCTGTGGCTACATTACCACACTCTGAATCAGTCTCAAGTAACTCTAATGTCTGAGTGATAGAGTCACACAAGGTCCACAATTTTAGAGGCATAATATCCCCTAACTGGAGAGCTCTAAGCAGAGTTTTTACTACCTGTAACCATTCTCTGCAATTCAGCTGCACTTTAGTCTGATACTGAAACCAGTAACAATGTTGTTCAACATGGGCAAACAATCACTTCAAAGTCTTTTTCTTTCACTTCTACTCCTATAGACAGCAACAGTCCTTGAAGCAGCTGTAAATATTCTGAGGCCAGAGAGATGGAATTCCCCATAATGAAAGCTTAAGAAGGTTCCCCTTAACAATATCTGGGCCTTACCCGCCCCTAGGGGGTTCCCCTTCTTGTTCTCCCCTACTCACCCGTGCTGACCCTGCTCGCTGCGCCACTTGTTGGGGTCCGTGCTGGGGGTGGTGGAGAATGAAAGAACACACAAAAGACAAAGACACACAGAGAACATGGCGGCCGTACTCAGAGCCTCCGCCTCACTTTATTTATACTCCATAAACCACACATCAGCAGAAAGAATGCAATGCAAAACAAACTTTCTTTTCCCACATGTAACCTTCTACTCAGTTCCTTGTTTCTATGCTCTTCCTTATCTGCCCGCCTTCTTGGCGCCTACGGGAGTTCATTAAAAGTTCAATTGGAGATACTGTCCTTGAGCCCTATCTATTCTCAGCATACTGTTTGCAAAGGCCCCTGCACAATAGTATGTACATTTTAACAGTATTAAGTCTTCCAATCCATGAACGTGGAAAGTCTCTCCATTTCTTCGTCTTTTGAAATTTCTTTCATCAATGTTTTGTGATTTTCACAGTACAAGTCTTTCACTTCCTCAGTTAAGTTTGTCTTATTCTTTTTTTTTTTTTTTTTTTTCTGAGATAGCGTCTTGCTCTGTCACCCAGGCTGGAGTGCAGTGGGGCAATCTCAACTCACTGCAAGCTCCGCCTCCCGGGTTCACACCATTCTCCTGCCTCAGCTTCCTGAGTACCTGGGTTTACAGGCGCCCACCACCACACCCAGCTAACTTTTTGTATTTTTAGTAGAGATGGGGTTTCACCTTGTGAGCTAGGATGGTCTCGATCTCCTGACTTCATGATCTGCCCACCTTGGCCTCCCAAAGTACTGGAATTACAGGTGTGACCCACCATGCCCGGCTGTCTTATTCTTTTCAAATGGTCTTTTAAATGGGTTTGTTTCCTTAATTTTCTTTTTGAATAATTCATTTTCAGAGTATAGAAATACAACTCATTTTCATATGTTGATCTTCTGTCCTGCAACTTTACCAAATTCATTTATGATTTCTAATGTTTTTTATGGAGTCTTTTTTTTCTACTTATAAGATTGTGTCATTGCAAACAGAGACAATTTTACATCTTCCTTTCTGATTTGGATTTCTTTAATTTCTTTCTGTTGCCTAATTTCTCTCCCTAGGACTTCCAGTACTACATTGAATAGAAGTGGTAAGAATGGACATTCTTGCTTTGTTTCTGATCTTAGAGAAAAATATTTTAGTTTTTCATTATTGTGCATGATGTTGGCTGTGGGCTTTTCATATATGACTTTATTATGTTAAGGTAATTTTCTTCTATTTTTAGTTTACTGACTGTTATTTGTAAAAAGTGTTGAAATTTGTCAGGTGCTTCTTCTGTATTCATGGAGATAATCGTGTGAGTTTTATCCATTATTCTATTAATATAGCATATCACTACGTTAATTGATTTTTAAATGCTGAACCATTCTTGCGTCAGATAACTCCCACTTAATCATGATACATGATTCTTTTAATGTGCTATTGAATCTGTTTGCTAATGTTTTGTGGAGTATTTTTCTATTTATGTTCATTAGGGATATTGGCCTATTGTCTTCTTTTCTTGTAGTGTCTTTGTCTGGTGTTGCTATCAAGATAATGTTGGCCATAAAAAATAAGCTTAAAAGTGTTCATTTCTCTTCAATTTTTGAAATAATTTGAGAAAAATAGGTATTAATTTTCTTTAAATGTTTAGTAGATTTCACCAGTGAAGTCATCTGGTTCTGCGCTTTTCCTTGTCAAGGAGTTTTGATAACTTATTCAATTCATTACTGGTTATTACCTATAGGTCTGTTCAGGTTGTCTATTTCTTTATGATTCAGACTTGGTACATTGGGTGATAATAGAAACTTATCCATTTCACCTAGCTTATCTAATTCGTTAGGATATAATTATTCATAGTAGTCTTTTTATTTCTGTAGTATCAATTGTAATGTCTCTTCTTTTATTTTATTTGATTTTATTGAGACAAGGTCTCACTATGTTGCCCAGGCTGGCCTTGAACTCCTGGGCTCAAGCAATTCCAATGCCATGCCTCAGCCACACAAGTAGCTGGGACTGTAAGTACGTGGCACCATATCCAGCTTCCTTTTTTTTTTTTTTTTTTTTTTTTTTTGAGATGGAGTCTCACTCTGTGGCTCAGGTTGGAGTGCAGTGGCATGATCTCAGCTCACTGCAACCTCTGCCTCCCGGGTTCAGGCAATTCTACCTCAACCTCCTGAATAGCTGGGACTACAAGTGCATACCACCATGCCTGGCTAATTTTTGTATTTTTAGTAGAGACGGAGTTTCACCGTGTTTGCCAGAACGATCTCATCTCCTGACCTCATGATCTGCCCACCTTGGCCTCCCAAAGTGCTGGGATTACAGGCGTCAGCCACCGCGCCTAGCCTCAGCTTCTTGTAATGTTTCTTCTTTCATTTCTGATTTTATTTGAATGTTTTCTCTTCTCTTTCTTGGTAATTCTGGCTAAAATTTTGACCATTTTATCTTTTTAAAAAAACCCTCAGTTTTATCACATAATTTCTATTGTTTTTTATTTCCCACTTTGTTTATTTCTACTCTACTCTTCATTATTTTTCCCTTTCTACTAAATTTTGTGGTCATTGAGCTGTAAAGTTAGGCTGCTTATTTGATATCTTTCTTTTTTTAATGTAGGCATTTACTGCTATAAACTTCTAAGTATTGCTTTTGCTGCATCCCATAGGTTTTGGTATGTTGTATTTCATTTTAATTTTTCTCAAGGTATTTTCGATTTTGCTTTTGATTTCTTCTTTGATCCATTGGCTGCTCAAGAATATGTTTTTTACTTTCCACATGTTATGAAAAATTTCCAGTTTTCTTTCTTTGGTTGATTTCTAGTTTCATTCCATTGTGGTCACAAAAGTACTTTGTATTATTTCAATCTCATTAAATTTGTTAACTTATTTTGTGGCTTAACATGTAATCTATCTTGAAGAATGTTCCAGGTATGCCTGAGAAGAATGTGTATTCTGCTGCTGTTGGATGATATGTTCTGTGTATATCTCTTAGGTTCATTTGATCTATGTTATTTTTCAGATTTGCTGTCTCATTATTAATTATCTGTCCCAATATTCTATCCCTTATTGAAAGGAGAGGCGTTGAAGTATTCTAATATTATTGTATTGCTGTTTCTCTCTTCAGTTATGTCAATATTTACTTTATATATTTAGGTACCCTGATGACAGATGTATATGCTTTATAACTGTTTTATCTCCCTGGCAAGTTAACCATTTTATGTTTATATAATGTCCATCTTTGTTTCTTGTGGCAGTTTATTACTTAAGTCTATTTTGTCTGATACAAACACAGCCATCCCTGCTCTCTTTGGGTTACTATTTCCATGGAATTCCTTTTCTCCATCTTTTATGATTTAGTCTGTGTGTCTTTAAATCTAAAATTATTCTCTCATAGACAGTAAAACATTGAGTTTTCTTGTATCCATTCAGCCACTATGTGTCCTTTGATGGGGGAGTTTAATCTACTTACATTTAGTAATATTGATAGGTAAGGATTTATTATTGCCATTTTATTAATTCTTTTGTCTATTTTGTAGCTTTTTTGACTCTCTTTTGTTATCTTCCTTGGTGTTTCAATTATTATTTTGTAGTGATTTGCTGCACCTATCAACCCATCACCTAGATATTCAGCCCAGCATGCCTTAACCATTCTTCCTGATGCTCTCCTTCTTTCCCGCCCCTCCTGAAAAGCCCCAGTGTGTGGTGTTCCCCTACTTTGTCTATGTATTCACATTTTTCAGCTCCCACTGATAAGTGAGAACATGCGGTGTTTGGTTTTCTTTTCCTGGGTTACTTTGCTGAGGATAATGGCTTCCAGCTCCATCCATGTCCCTGTAAAGGACATGATTACGTTGCTTTTTATGGCTGCATAGTATCCCTTCGTATATACGCACCACATGTTCTTTGTCCAGTCTATCACTGATGGGCATTTAGGTTGACTCTACATCTTTGCTATTGTGAATAGAGCTTCAATGAACATAATGTGTACATGTATCTTTATAACAGAATGATTTATATTCCTTTGGGTATATACCCAGTAATAGGACTTCTGGATCAAATGGTATTTCTGGGTCTAAAACTTTGAGGAATCACCATACTATCTTCCATAATGGTTGAACTAATTTCCCACCAACAGTGAAAAAGTGTTCCTATTTCTCTGCAGTCTCACCAGCATCAGATGTTTCCTTACGTTTTTTTTTTTTTTTTTTTTTTTTGAGACGGAGTCTTGCTCTGTCACCCAGGCTGGAGTGCAGTGGCATGATCTCAGCTCACTGAAACCTCTGCCTCCCGGATTCACACCATTCTTCTGCCTCAGCCTCCTGAGTAGCTGGGACTACAGGCACCCACCACCATGCCTGGCTAATTTTTTTGTATTTTTAGTAGAGACGGGGTTTCACCATGTTAGGCAGGATGGTCTCGAACTCCTGACCTTGTGATCTGCCTGCCTTGGCCTCCAAAAATGCTGGGATTACAGGCGTCAGCCACTACACCTGGCCATTTCTTGACTTTTTAACAATCATTGTTATGACTGGCATGAGATAGTATCTCATTATGGTTTTAATTTGCATTTCTCTAATGATCAGTGATGTTGAGCTTTTTATTCATATATTTGGTAGCTGCATGTATGTCTTCTTTTGAAAAGTGTCTGTCCATGTCCTTTGCCCACATTTTAATGGGGTTTCTTGTTTATTTATTGTGAATTTGCATAAGTTCCTTTTTTTTTTTTTTTGAGACGGAGTCATGCTCTGTCGCCCAGGCTGGAGTGCAGTGGCCGGATCTCAGCTCACTGCAAGCTCCGCCTCCCGGGTTCACGCCATTCTCCTGCCTCAGCCTCCCAAGTAGCTGGGACTACAGGCGCCCGCCACTTCGCCCGGCTAGTTTTTTGTATTTTTTAGTAGAGACGGGGTTTCACCGTGTTAGCCAGGATGGTCTCGATCTCCTGACCTCGTGATCTGCCCGTCTCGGCCTCCCAAAGTGCTGGGATTACAGGCTTGAGCCACCGCGCCCGGCCATAAGTTCCTTATAGATTCTGGATATTAGACCTTTGTCAGATGGATATATTGCAAAAATTTTCTTCCATTTTGTAGGTTGTCTGTTTGCTCTTATGATAGTTTCTCTTGCTGTGCAGAAGCTCTTTAGTGTAATTAGATCCCATTTGCCAATTTTTTTGGTTGCCATTGTTTTTGAGGCTTTCATTATGAAATCTTTGCCATTACCTATGTCCTGAATGGTATTGACTAGATTTTCTTCTAGGGTTTTTACAGTTTGGGGTTTTACATTTAAGTCTTTAATTCATCTTGAGTTAATTTTTGTATAAGGTATAAGGAAGGGGTCCAGTTTCAATTTTCTGCATATAGCTAGCCAGTTCTCCCAGCATCATTTCTTTAATAGGAATCCTTTCCCCATTGCTTGTTTTTTTCAGGTTTGTCAAAGATCAGATGGTTGTAGATATGTGGTCTCATTTCTAATTTCTCTATTCTGTTCCATTGGTCTAAGTATCTGTTTATGTACCACTACCATGCTGTTTTTGTTACTGTAGCCTTGTAGTATAGTTTGAAGTCAGGTAGTGTGATGCCTCCAGCCTTATTCTTTTTGCTTGGGATTGTCTTGGTTATTTAGGCTCATTTTTGGTTCCATATGAAATTTAAAGTAGTTTTTTTTTCTAATTCTGTGAAGAATGTCAATGGTTGTTTAATGAGAATACCATTGAATCTATAAATCGCTTTGGACAGGATGGCCATTTTCAAGATATTGATTCTTCCTGTCCATGAGCATGGAATATTTTTTCACCAGTTGATGTCCTCTCTGATTTCCTTGAGCCGTGGTTTGTAGTTCTCCTTGAAGATGTCCTTCACTTCACTTGTTATCTGTATTCCTAGGTATTTTATTCTCTTTGTAGCAATTATAAATGGGAGTTCATTTATGATTTGGCTCTCTGCTTGGCTGTTGTGGTACAGGAATGCTTGTGATTTTTGCACATCGATTTTGTATCCTGAGACTTTGCTGAAGTTGCTTATCAGCTTAAGAAGCTTTTGGCTGAAACAATGGGTTTTCTAGATATAGGATCATGTCATCTCCAAACAGAGAAAATTTAACTTCTCTCTCTTCCTATTTGAATACGTTTATTTCTTTCTCTTGCCTATTTACCTGGCCAAAATTTCCAACACTATGTTGAATAGGAATGGTGAGAGAGGGCATCCTTCCCTTGTGCTGGTTTTCAAGAGGAATGTTTCCAGCTTTTGCCCATTCAGTATGATATTGTCTGTGGGTTAGTCATAAATGACTCTTTATTATTTTGAGGAATGTTCCTTCAATGTGCCTAATGTATTTAGAGTTTTTAACATAAAGGAATGTTGAATTTTATGGACGGCCTTTTCTGCATCTATTGAGATAATTTTGTGGATTTTGTCATTGGTCCTGTTTATGTGATGAATTACATTTATTGATTTGCATATGTTGAACCAACCTTGCATCCTTGGGATGAACCCAACTTGATCATGCTGAATAAGTTTCTTGATGTGCTGCTGGATTTGGTTTGCCAGTATTTTATTGAAGACTTTTGCATTGATGTTCATCAGGGATATTGGGCTGAAGTTTTCTTATGTTGTTGTATCTCTGCCATGTTTTGGTATCAGGAAGATGCTGGCCTCATAAAATGCGTTAGGGAGGAGTCCTTCCTTTTCAATTGTTTGGAATAGTTTCAGAAGAAAAGGAACCAGTTCCTTTTTATACGTCTGGTAGAATTCAGCTGGAAATCCATCTAGTCCTGTGCTTTTTTGGGTTGATAGGTTATTTGTTACTGCCTCAATTTTAGAACATGTTATTGGACTATTCAGGGATTCAACTTTTTTCTGGTTTAGTCTTGGGAGGGTGTATGTGTCCAGGAATCTATCCATTTCTTCTAGATTTTTCAGTTTATTAGCATAAAGGTGTTTATAGTATTCTCTAATGGTTGTTTGCATTTCTGTGGCATCCGTAGTGATATCCCCTTTATTGTTTTTTATTGTGTCTATCTTTGATTGTTCTCTCTTTTCTTCTTAGTATAGCTAGCAGTCTATTTTATTAATTTTTTCAAAAAAAACCAAATCCTGGATTTGTTGATTTTTTGAAAGTTTTTTGTTTTGTTTTGTTTTAAGTCTCTATCTCCTTCAGTTTTTTGTTGATCTTGGTTATTTCTTGTCTTCTGCTAGCTTTGAGGTTTGTTTGCTCTTGTTTCTCTAGTTCTTTTAGTTGTGATGTTAGGATGTAAATTGAGAACTTTGTAGCTTTTTGATGTGGGCATTTAATGCTATAAATTTCTCTCTTAACACTGTTTTCGCTGCATCCCAAAGATTCTGGTATGTTGTCTCTTTGTTCGCATTTGTTTTAAAGAACTTCTTAATTTTTGCCTTAATTTCATTATTTACCCAGGAGGCATTCAGGAGCAGGTTGTTCAATTTCCATGTAGTTGTGTGGCTTTTAGTAAGTTTCTTAACCTTGAGTTCTAATTTGATTGCATTGTGGTCTGAGAGACTATTATGATTTCAGTTCTTCTGCATTTTCTAAGGAGTGTTTTACTTGCAATTATGTGATCAATTTTAGAGTAGGTATCATGTGGCACTGAGAAGAATGTATATTCTGTTGTTTTGGGGCGGAGAGATCTGTAGATATCTATCAGGTTCACTTGATCCAGAGCCAAGTTCAAGCCTTGAATATCTCTTAATTTTCTGTCTCAATAAACTCTAATATTGACAACGGAGTGTTAAAGTCCCCCACTATTACTGTGTGGGAGTCTAAGTCTCTTTGTAGGTCTCTAAGAACTTGTTTTATGGAGTGCTCCTATATTGAGTGCATATACATTTAGGACCGTTAGCTCTTCTTGTTGAATTGAAGCATTTACCATTAAACAATTCCCATCTTTGTCTCTTTTATACTTGTTGGTTTAATGTCTGTTTTGTCAGAAACCAGGATTGCAACTTGATTCTATTTGCTTGGTAAATTTTCCTCCATCCATTTATTTGTGCCCATGTGTGTCTTTGCATGTGAGATGGGTCTCTTGAATAAAGCGTACCAATGGGTCTTGACTCTTTGTCCAGCTTGCCATTCTGTCTTTTAACTGGTAAATGTGGCCTATTTACATTTAAAGTTAATATTTTTATGTTTGAATTTAATCCTGTCATCATGATTCTAACTGGTCATTTTGCAGACTTCTTAATGAATTTAATCCTGTCATCATGATTCTGGCTGGTCATTTTGTAGACTTGTTAATGTAGTTGCTTCATAGTGACATTGGTATGTGTACTTCAGTGTATTTTTGTAGTGGCTGGTAACAATTTTTCCTTTCCATATTTAGTGCTTCCTTCAGGAGTTCTTGCAAGGTAGGACGGGTGGTGATGAATTCCCTTAGCATTTGCTTATCTGAAAAATGATTTTATTTCTCCTTTGTTTATGAAGATTAGTTTGGCTGGATATGAAATTATAGGTTGGAAATTCTTTTCTTTAAGAATGCTGACTATTGACCCCCCGTCCCTTCTGGGTTATAAGGTTTCCTCTGAGAGGTCTGTTGTTAGTCTGATGGTGGGCTTTCCGGTGTAGGTGATCTGGCCTTTCTGGCTGCCCTTAAAATTTTTATTTCTTCCTTTCAACCTTAGAGAATCTGATTATTATGTGTCTTGGGGTTCATCTTCTCATGGAGTATTTTACTAGGGTTCTCTGGACTTCCTGAATTTGAATCTTGGCCTTTCTTATTAGGTTGGGAAAGTTCTCCTGGGTGATATCCTGAAGTATGTTTTCCAACTTGGTTCCATTCTTCCCATCTCTTTCAGGTATTCCAATAAGTCGTGGGTTCAGTCTTTTTACGTAATCCCATAGTTCTTGAAGGTTTTGTTCATTCCCTTTCATTCTGTTTTCTCTAATCTTGTCTGCCTGTCTTATTTCAGCAATATAGTCTTCAAGCTCTGAGATTCTTTTCTCTTCTTGGCCTATTCGGCTATTGATACTTGTTGCATTGTGAAGTTCTCGTGTTGTGTTTTTCAGCTCCATCAGGTTATTTACGTTCCTCTCTAAATTGGTTATTCTGGTTAACAGCTCCTCATATATATATATTTTTGAGATGAAGCTTTGCTTCTGTTGCCCAGGCTGGAGTGTAGTGGCGTAATCTCGGCTCCGTCTCCCTGGTTCAAGTGATTCTCCTGCCTCAGCCTCCCTAGTAGCTGGCACTACAGGCATGCACCACCATGCCTGGCTAATTTTTGTATTTTTAGTAGAGACGGGGTTTCTCCATGTTGGTCAGGCTGGTCTTGGACTCTCGACCTCAGGTGGTCTGCCCATCTCAGTCTCCCAAAGTGTTGGGATTATAGGTATGAACTACCATGCCCGGTCGCTCCTGCAATATTTTATCATGGTTCTTAGTTTCTTCTGAAACCTTCTTTATTCAGTTCCTCCATCTCGGCCTCTGCCCAGTTCTGTGATCATGCTGGAGAGGCGTTGTGATTATTTTGAGGAGAAGAGGCTCTCCGGATTTTTGGATTTTCAGTGTTTTTGCATTGATTCTTTCTAATCTTCATGAACTTATTTACCTTGGATCTTTGAGGCTGCTAAAATTTGCATAGGGTTTTTGTGGGATCTTTTTGTTGATGTTGTTGTTTCTTTCTGTTTGTGTGTTTTCCTTTTAGCAGTCAGGCCTTTCTTCTGTAGGCCTGCTGTAGCTTGCTGGGGGTCCACTCCAGACTCTATTCACCTGGGTCTCTCCTGCACTTGGAGGTGTTACCAGTGGAAGCTGCAGAACAGAAAGATGGTTGCCTGCTCTTCCCTCTGGGAGCTTTGTTGCAGAAGGGGAAAAAATCTGATGTTAGTGGGAATGGTCCTGTATAAGGTGTCTGGTGACCCCTGTTGGGGGGGTTCTCACTCAGTTAGGAGGCATGGGATCAGGGACCTGCTTAACAAAGAATTCTGGCTGCCCCTTAGCTGAGAAGTTACTGTGCTGGAGGGAATCCCCCTCATCCGGACTGCCTGGACTCTTCAGGGCTAGCAAACAAGAGAGGTTAAGTCTGATGAACTACGGAGATCATGGCTGCGTCTCCCACCATGGGCTCCATCTCAGGGAGATTAGAGTTCTGTCTGCAAACCCTGGCTGGAGTTGTTGAAATTCCCACAGGGAGGCTCCACCCAGTGAGAAGGAATGATCTGAGTCCCACCTAAACAAGAAGTCTGGCCATCATCTGTACACAGCTGCTGTGCTGCCCTGTGGGGAATTCCTCTTGGTCCAAACCACCCAGTCTCTCTAGCACCAGCAGGGGAAAACAACAGACTGGAGCCACACTGATGGCTGCTCCCCTCCCCTTGATGGGGAGTATTTGGCAGTCACATTAGGCAGTGCCAATCTTCTTATGCAGCTGCTGGCTGCAACCTGAGCGGCCATCAAGCATCTGCACAGCTCTGTGCTTGGGAACCAAGGCCCTGGTGGCATGGGCTCATGAAGAGATCTCCTGATCTGAAGGTTGCACAGATCTGTGGATAAAGTGTGGTTTTCCAGGTGGGGTAGCACAACGACTCACTTTCTCCCTTGGCTAAGGGTGGTAATTCCTCTTGTCCTGTGTGGCTCCTTGGTGAGCTGTCACTCTACTCTGCTTTTCCTCACTCTCCATGGGTTACACCAACTACCTAGTCAGTCCCAGTGAGAGAACCTGGCTATCTCAGCTGATGGTGCAAGATTCACTTGCTGTTTTTCTTCTTTTTGGCGGGAGCCACTGACAACAGCTGCTTCTAGTCAGCCATCTTGGCCCCTCCTCCCAGCATCTTTATTCATGAGGCACACAACATTTTGTGGAGTTAACTATAAGCTTCTAATTTTTCTAGGTGCATCCAACATAATCCCCATCACAAGAATCCATAGGTCACAGTCTTTATAAGATGGAGTGCTTCATTCCTCTCATACTTGCATGTTAATGATATTGCAGCCTCAGCATCAGTTCAACATGACTAGGGAGGCCTCAGAAAATTTGCAATCATGGCAGAAGGTGAAGGGGAAGCAAATCACCTTCTTCAAAAGGCAGCAGGTAGGAGAAGTTCATTATTAAAAAAAAAAAAAAAAGATTCTTCCATTTTCTCTTTCTGCTCCTTCTGGGACTACCACCATGTATATATCAGTTTACATCATGGTTTCCTATAAGTCCGTAGCGCTTTATTCATTTTTAATTTTTTTTTTCTGTTTGTTCCTCAAATTGGATACTTTTAAGTGGCTTGTCTTAAAGTTTGCTTATACTTTTGCTTGATCAAGTCAGCTGTTGAACCTTTTTAGGAAATTTTTTATCACAGTTATTGGAATCTTCATTTCCAATTTTTTGTTTGATTTTTAAAACAATATATATTTTCTATCTTTTTGTTGAAATACTCCTTTTTTATATATTGTTTCACTGAATTTGTTGAGCATTTTTATGATGTTTATTTTGAACTCTTTGTTAGGTAATTCATATACCTCTGTTTTTTTAGCATGGCGTTAGGAAGATTTACTTATATTTGTTTGCTCTATATTTTCCTGTTTCTTTGTGCTTGACATTTTGTGTTGGTGTCTAAACATTTGAAAAAACAGCCACCTCTTCCAGTGTTTATAGATCGGCTTCCTGCAGGAGATGATCTCCAACAGTCAACCAAGCTAAAGATTTTAGGGGCCTCTCAAACTTTTTTTGTGGATGTGACTTCTCTAGATGTGTGCATGTAAATTTCTATTTAAAGGGATTCTCCAGTTTCTGTTTCAGGAGTTTATTATATCTTGCTCCTTCTGATGTCTGTTTGCTGTACTGTGTGTCCTCTGGAGCAGCAACACACCATACAACTATTTTTGTTTTCTGTTCACGATATGCTGTGTCCCATCTGTGCTCCAAGACAGGAGAGACTGAAATCAGTCCTCAGGCAGCTCCCAAAAATGTCTGAATATTAGATCTATGTTTAGTCTTCTCTTTCTCTCCCTAGGGAGAAGCTGTGGGCTATGAATTTTTCTGATCATTTCATGCTGAGCTCAGGGAGTGAGTGCATACAAGCCCAAACTGTTACCTTTGTTGTCAACTGCCCCCAGGCATGCTGAGTGTGCTGAGTCCCTACAGTGTTCCTTTGGGAGAAGAAGAAGAGTGAAAAGATGAAGGCTGGAAGTCTGAACAGGCTCATGCCAGATGAGTCTCCCTTTATAATGGCAATTCCTTCTTGAATTGCACTGGCCATGAATAGGCACATAGCCAGCCTCAATTGTGTTAGTCTGGAGGTGCAATGTTTTTAACAGAGCACATTTCCCCCCAGCTCCTGCAAGATTAGGATTTTATCAAGAAGAGAGAACAGATTCTAGGTGGGCAATCAGCGAATATTTATCAGAGCTTTATATTTCTCAGCAAAGCACTTAGTTTTGCTGAGATTCAGTTTCTTCATACTTGAAATGGGAAAAATAAAGTGTCTCATGGGGTTGTTGTGAGGACATAAGGCATGTATATCAATCAGCACAATGCCTAACATATAATAAGCATTGAAGAAATTTCAGCTATTACATGTTAAAACTCTTATAAACATAATAATCTATCACGTGATTGTACCTCAATTTCATTGGCAGTGCTAATTGAATTTTTGGTTATTGTATATTTCTTTTAAATAATAATAAATAATTGTATTTTTATTTACACTTATGCTGCTGGTAATAATTCGTGTGGATATTTTTCTTCAGTTTGTGTTATATTCTTAAACATTCATAGGAATTAAAGTAATGGATCAAGGTGCTTCAACATTTTAAAAATACTCAGTTCATCTTGATGACTTGCTCTTCAAAATGCACTTTTTACACAATTCATTTCCACAGCGGTTCCCATTTCTTCATTCTTAACTTTACCTCATTGAGTATAGTCATTAGAAATGAAATTGCTAATATGGTGGGTGATATGGTAGACTATTACATACTCATCAAAGCCCAGACTCTCTTCTTCTTCACAGGAATACTGCTTATGTATATTCCTCATCTGCCCTTGCGGATAGGTATATTCACGTCACTGAGTTTTAGTCACTAGAATATGAGTAGACATGATGTACACCATTTCCAGGTTCCCAAAATTCTCACATATATCTCTTTATATTCTTCTTTCTTTTGGCTAGCTGGGATGGGAACAATGATGATGCCTTTGGAAACTGCATCTTTGAACAAGGCAAATCTCCTTCAGCTGGTCTCTGGTCCCCTGAGGTCTCCTTCACCTGAATCCTGCTTCTCTGCCTTCTCATGAAAGAATATTATATAAGCAAGAAATAAACTTGTATTGAATTAGCTTCTAATTTGAGGCCCACAGATCTCCAAGGGGTCTGTAGATTGAATTCAAGTGGTCTGTGAACTTGGAATGGGAAAAAATATGATTTTTTTGTCTTTCTTATCTCAATTTAGCATTTTCTTTTGTTATGAGTGTAGACAAAAACCAGTAGCATTAGCAGTTCCTATGAAAAGTAGTTTTGTATCACACTACAATTGTAGCAAATATCTGAAATTTAATTCATACTCATCAAGATTTTAAAAATATAGTAGTCATGAACCTGCTGGTATATTTTGTTATTTGATATTTTAATAAAGAAGCATCTTTATTATTATATCATAAATTATTTCAATATTTTAGCACTGCATTTCAATGTAATTAGTTTCTTTTGAAACTTAAAAATTTTTTTTTCATGCATTTAAAAACATTATTTTTTTGATAATGTTTACACATGGACATAGAGAGTAAAACAATAAAGGTTAGAGACTCAGAAAGGTCAGATAGTGGGAGGGGGATAATAGATGAGAAACTACTTACCAGGTACAATGTATACTATTTGGGTTATGTTACACTAAAAACCCAGACTTTACCACCACACAATATATCCATATAACAAAACTGCATTTGTTCCCCTTAAATCTATAAAAATAAAAAATATATAAAATAAAAAGAAATAAAAAATTATTTTGAGAAGGGATTCTAAGCCTCACCAGACTACTAATGTGGTCCTGGTATAAAAAGTTTACAAATGCTTGTTTCTATTATGTTGGAGCCATTTTACAACTTGGGATATTTTTGTTATACCTTTTAACATCACCCTAATTTATAGAAGTAATGAATGTTATTGATAAGGATTTGGGTGTTGGTCATTACACATACATGAATTCATACACAAATCCTGCAAGGATATAATATTTATTGCAAATGTTTTTACTAGTTATTCTTTGTCTTAATTTTTTAAAGTTTTATGTATAATATTCAACTGTGTTGATATGGTCAAATCCATGGATCTCACTTACGTGATTTTTATACTGCTTTCACATTTAAAAAATTCTTTCCCAACCAAAAATCAGTTGCAAGGTGTTAAAAACTTTCACCTAGGTGGGTGTGCCATTGTGCAGCTGCACACGACTTAGGCAACAATACCTAGCACTCCCAGTTTGTTAAATACTCACCTGTACATTTTATTGCATTTAATTATTTCATCTACTTGGAATATATTTCAATCCCTGTTGTGAGATGAATAAAAGATGGATATTCTTTCTAACACCATTTTTTGAATAATTTAACTCTTACACCTCTATTTCTTTTGGAGCATATGAAAGTTTTTTAATGTATTTGGAACTGCTTTTGAACTGTTCCATGCCGTGTACTAGTACCACATTTTTTAAGTTATTGTTAATCTTATAATATTGTTTAATATGTAACTGGCCAAGTTTCCTTTCATTAGTACTATTTTTTGGTGTCTTTGATAGTCCTAAAAAAAGTATTATTCCAAAAAAATTATAGAATGTGCTCTTGGCAGAATGGAACTTTGTTTGACAGTTGCAGGACAAACCCGTATTTCCAAACAAAGAATGATTCCAAGATTTCTCTGTATATTTGGCCCCAAAGAAAATATTTTGTGTTTCACCCACAAATTTATGAGTGACTTCACTTCACCTTTTTCACTTAGACATAATGTGTGGTGAGAAGAGCTCTGGAAAAAGAGTCAGAAATCCTCAACTTGAAATCAACTTTAATTCTTTGCAGGTGTCTAACCTGAGACTAGTTGCTTATTGTCTTAGAGTTTTTGTTTCCTTAAGGGTAAAATATGAGTATAATTTCTATTCTACCTTTCACAGAGGGCTGCTGTAAAGAATGAGATAATATATTTGAAATCTCTTTTAAAATTACATAGCATTATAAGTAACAAATTAACATTTAATTAAAAAGTTACTGTTGTACTTGAGTCAGAGGTGTATTTACTCTTGTCTACATCCATATTGCCAGATTCTGTAGAGCAGAATTTTATTTAACACAGATGTCTCTTGGATACTATCCAAGAAGGTTTAGTTTTACTAGAGAAGCCAAAAAGATCTCATTATAAGTTAGTCTCATGACATGGACTCTGAGGATGGTATTAGACACTGGTTACAATTTATGTACCTTCCAGTGTGTGAATGGGATAAATGGGGAACAAAATTAATAACCTGGACTGATATGACTCAAAATTAAAACTGGGGGATGAAAGCTAGGAGGACGTTACACAAAGAAAATGAGAGCCTGGTTTTAGTTGTATAAAAGAAGAATCCTTTGGAACATGAATTAAGATTCTAAATTGTTAAGAGTGGTCAAACTTATATATTGCAAAGTCCATATTTGCAAAAAGTTTGAGTATAAGGTAGAACACAGTTGTTTTATATATAATATATATAAATATATATGTATTTTATTTATATGTGTGTGTGTGTGTGTTCGTGTGCACGCGCATGCGCGCTCACGTGGTAACATTTAATGAAGAGTTACATTTTATTTCCTTGCAAAACAAACACATTCCTGGAAGACACTGTGTAGCACACTATGCCTTCCAAAATTATATGTACAAATTGTGATTGATATGTTTCTACTCTAAAATTACCATTATGTATGTATAGTATAGTCTGTGCTGTTGTTGGGGAGAGAATTACTGCAAGTATCAATAGGAGGAGTGCATTGTCTTACAAAATGCCCAGTACTATAAACATGTTTACCTAAACAAAGTGCATTTTTTTTAAACAGACTCCATGTTCAGTCTTCTGTTGTTCTTTTGAAAATAAGCAATGTCTTTACCACTTAGGAGGGAAAGTGGTGAAGGAACTAGTATTTTAAGGACTCCTACTATGTGTCGCCCACACGCAGCAGTATGTTACAATCATAGCATGAAATGTTTCTATTCATAATAGTTTTGCAAGTTGATTTATAAGTTTACCATTGTTAACCTGATAAGGCAGAAAAAGTATCCATAGTGCGTGGCCTCTAGAATCTTCAAAACTGGATTTGAAAGCTAATTCTGGTTCCTAGGCACCATAAAAATTACTTGACTTCTTTAAGTTTAAGTTTGATTTTTTTTTCATTTCATTAAAATAGGTGTAATATCACCATTACTAATAGGAGTAATTATGATATCAACGTATTAGAACAACATATTAATAGTAGTAGGTAATAATAATAGTAGTGTGAAGTAAGATCATACATGCATTGCTTTTTTTTGGTTTGTTTGTTTTTTGAGATGGAGTTTCACTGTGTCACCCAGGCTGGAGAGCAGTGGCACAATCTTGGCTCACTGCAACCTCTACCTCCTGGGTTCAAGCGATTCTCTGGCCTCAGCCTCCTGAGTAGCTGGGATTACAGGCACATGCCACCACACCCAGCTAATTTTTGTATTTTTAGTGGAGACAAGATTTCATAACGTTGGCCAGGCTGGTCTCAAACTCCTGACCTCAGGTAATCTACCTGCCTCATCCTCCCAAAGTGCTGGGATTACAGTTGTGAGCCACTGCACCCGGCCATAACTGTTCATAATTATTATTAAGACTCCAAAACTTCTGGTGACAACAAAATTTTCCCACCAAAATGAGGTTTCACAAATATTTTTTTCTTACTAAAATTTCTACTACATCTATGGCAATTTCTAATTGATTCTGATGACTAACTGAATCTCCTTAATGTGTACAGCATCATAAACAGATAGGAATTCAGCTCTACTTCATATCCAGTTTCTAAACTGCTATCTTAATGCCATGGACTGAGTGAAGCTGGCTAACTCAACTGTCTTCCAGAAAAAAAACAAACAGCAGATCCTTCTTAGCCTGACCGATTTAACATTTAAAACATCTGTTTTTAAGTAATACATACATGCAACATGAAGTGAACAGCTAGAGTTTAATATATTTGCAAAAGTAACTGAATTATAGCTCTTTAATTTCTCCAACACAAAATTTCTCAAAGCATTGTAATTGTTAAAGAGAAGACTAAAATTCTTTTAAATTCAATTCCACTGGCTTCCAACTCACTCGGAGAAAGATTGACATTTTGGAATGGCCCGCAAGGTACCAAACAATCTGTCTCCCTTGGTGTTTTTCCTCCAACATTCACACCTTTACCTCTAACACCTTGATTTCTCCTATCAGCACTAATTCTAGCTACACTAGTTCTTTGACCAAGACCAGTAGACTTCTGTCTGCATCTGTCTTTTCCTGTGCCTGTTCCAGGATCTTCTCTGAGATATCCTAATGACTTCCTTGCTCACTTCATTTGGAAATTTACTTAAATGTGACTATTTTGGTAAGGTCTATTTTGATTCTCTACATGACTAACTTCCCCTTTTTCCAATGCCCTCTGTCTCCCTTGCCTATTTAATTTTCCTCTACGACACTGATCAACTATCTTATATACTTTGTGTTTTACTCATTTATTTTCTTTATTATCTCCTCTATAACAGAATATAAACTGTGTGATAGCAAAGATTTCCATTTTGTTCATAGCTCTATCTCCAGTGCCTAGAATATTGCCTGGGACATAACAGACACTTGTAAAATCTTGACCAAATGAATACATTCTTTCTTCACCTTTTAATTGGTGACTCCCAATATGAAAAATAAATGGACATGTACCTCTTCAGGATGGTAGACACTTAGATGTCTACTTTCAGTCTAAGAACAAGACAGAACTCTAGGAGCTTAATTTATTTAAGAGGACATTCATACATAATGTTATGGAGGGAATGAAAAATGTGAGAAATGTAATGCTGGATGGGAGAGGGTGAGCTTAGAGGTACTGGAATCTTCAAATGCAATGGAGACAACTAATTGAGTCACACAAGAAATTATTGAAAGAAGTACATAATAGAGATCTTCTATACCAAAATAAAATAGTGTTAAACTAAGGAATAAGATATGTTAAAACTGTAAGCAAAACACGTATGGATGCTTGTTTGTCTTGATTGTTATGTTGCATTATTTGGAATGAACTTTTTTTTTTTTTTTAATTTTGTGGCCCTTACTACTGGTGTGACAATTTCTAGTTGCATATTCAACAAAATTACTACTAGATTTTTGCAGATCTGCTAGCAATATTTGTTTATTTTTTCTTACATCTGTGTGATTTTTTAAAGCTCTATCTCAGTGCCATACAGCATGACCAGATTGACAGGTCAATCCCTTCTCTAACTTTGAGAATGCTACCTAGACATCATTTTCAATCCTGATAATTGGTACAAACAGTACTGTGGACAAAGGAAAAGTGAAAAGGAATTCGCTCAATTGTTATGAAGCATGCAACATGGCATCTTTTTAATGCAATAAAAGCCTAATAAAAGCCTCTGCACCCAGCAGCTGGGCCGTAATGAGCACAGAAAAATTTCTTCTATAAAACAAGGGGAAGGCTTATCTTTAGTAATCAATAAAAAATTCTGGAAAAGATGATGTTAAAGTGATCTATGAACTTCTTGGATTATGAAGCCTTTCATCTCATGTAAAAAGCATGTGAGTAGCTCTTTGGAATAGTGAGGGGCACAGCTTGTAACATCATCTCTCAGAGAAGTAAAGCTCTTTCCTTCTCATACAGACTTTTGACGACAGAGACTTGCATTTTGTTGCTTTTATTATTTCATTAATGTTGACTGTCTTTTTCATAGAAACAATTGCTAAAAATATTCTGTTTCATCATTTAGATTCTTATGACTTGCTAAGAATGCTTTTCAGAAGGATGTTTAAATCATTAATTACAATAAACATTGGCTTTGTAACCTTATCTAAGAACTACAACTCCAATATTTCCAAATGTTATTTTTAATAACACAGATTGTCTAAAAGTATAGTTAATCAAATTCAAAGAATTGTCTCACATTCCTGCCTCTCATCTACCTCATTCCATGACAGCAGAAAAAAATTGACTTTTTGTTTAAAATTTCTCAGTTTTCTAAGTCATTACTTTCATTACATTGCCTTCATAATATAAGACTAACAGCTTTTTGATAAACAGAGGTTAAAAATATGACTTTTATTTTTAAAAAATTAATATATATCATCATTTTGGTTGCATTTGAAGAAAGCACATACACAAAATAACTCGCAGATATCCTTGCCAATATGTTTCAACTGCATCTTCCCTTTCTTTTTATGTACACAAGCGGAAACAAGTAGGTGAATTTTTTTAAAAAGCCAGAAAATGAGAGTCAATGGTCTCTCCTTTGGTACATCTGCTCAGTGTGCAAAGAGATCAGAATTTATTCACGGGAAACTGCTGTCTCATTTTTCTCTGGTGTCGTAAGATATCCTTGCTTGTAAGGACATTCTAGAAACCTGTAGATAATCTTATTTGAAGCTTTCTAGTCCACAACCAAGTTCCAAGAATCAGTGTCCATATTTACTATGTCATTTGTCTACACGTTTTTAGCGCTCAACATTTACAATACAGGAAAGCCCATTGCTTTCTTATGGTCATATACTACTTTTAACTTTTCAAAGTGCTTTCAAAACAAAAGTGAAAAATAAGTGTATTCCCTGTGAGAGTGACATTGACATATGTGTCCAGCTTAGATATTGAGTGTTAAAGTAAAAAATCATGCCAAATAATTTTTAAGCGTTCAAAATTTGTTGAACATTATCAGGTAAACATGACGTAATTGGTGAATCATACTTTTATGTGAGGCTCAGTCACCTATAACTAAGTATCACTATCCATGAATGTGCCATGAGGCTTCTCAGCCACTTATTCAAATGCAGTTTAAAGGGAAATGGAAACTTTCTTCTCAAATATTTAGATTCTAAAGGAAAATGTGTTTCTAGATTTAAATGATTTTTCCATTCTTATGTATGTCTTCTATTTCTTTGTAATATAATTGTTCTTACCAAGTATTTATCAATAAGTTATGCCTTTCTTTTATTAAAAAAAATTCTTAAATTTTTATTTTAACTGGTAGACAGTCTTCTATCTGCTGAAGAATATTGTAAATGGAATAATGCAATAAACTCCCATAAATATGTACCTTGTTTATCTTAGTAGTGTACAAAATATTTTCTAAAGCTGTATCTACAAAGTCAACATGAACTGAGGTGAAACATGGGAATAATTCATGACATGATATGCCAATATATTTAAATAAATGGATTTCTTATGTGATTTTTTCCCTCACTCACTTGTGAAGACATAAACAACAAGTAAAGTGCTTGATGATGTAGTATAATTTATCGTAAAAATTAATTCTGTGTGAATACTATGAAATTTCTTGTTAAATTACCTTTGCTAAGATATTAAGGTTTTGTTTTGCCTTATTAGGTCACTTGCCTTTACAGAATTATTTTTGGGCTTTTTAGATCAATTTTTGAAACTAAAGAATACAATTATAAAATGACATGTTTAAGGCCATGGATAAGAACAGTAAATTATTATCAATAATTATTATAATAGCTACTTCTTATATTTGGATTTATATAGTAAGCATCTTCATTTAACTACTAGATAAATTTAATGCTAATTCCATGCAGATGGACCACATAATCCCATCTCATATTTTGCTAAAAACAACCAGATGTTCAATGTATTTTTTAGGTTCTGCCTGGGTTCAGTCACTGTATGTCATCTATTTTCCCAATAGACCATAAGTCTCAACCTTATCCTGTCTCCATCACACCCAAGGACTTTGACTTATTTTGATCAGAGATAATAATTTACTATAGTAGTACTTCTTGGTAGGGTGGGAGGAAAGAGAAAAATAAAAACTAAAAATAGAGGTGATCTGAGAAAAAAAGAGAAAAGTATGAATAATTTAAAATATCTACCACCACACAAAATGATCTGATGAAATTTGCTTTCTACCCATGAATTCACTCCCATCATATTCTCTAAGGTAAATCCCAAAGTAAGACAAGAAGGTGTTTGAAGTGGCCTGGGTTAATGCTCTGGTACTCGATGCCAGCTTCCTCATGAAGTTACCCTAGAAGCAGTTTAAGGAAGCATATTTTTAAAACAAGTATTCCTCTATCTTATTTCCAAGTCCTACTATCTACCTTGGACTCTATTTCATTCAGCTGTGTTTGGACCTGGTTATGGGGTCACTTTCTCAGCAGGCCTTCATCTACCCAGCACTAGGGCTCCGCCAGGTTCTTGCTTACCTTCTCCCTAGGGCTGTATTGTTTATTCAGGCTTGTAGCACAAATGTAGCATTTTAAAGATGAAAAAGCATTAAAGAATCATTAAATTCAATATCCTCCTTTCAGGAGTGTGGAAACCAGAGGTAAAATCAGAGGTCAAATTTTCCCAATTAAGTACTAAAGGCATGGCTTGAGTATTGCGCATCATGCAATACTTTTCTTTTTCTTCTCACCATGACTACTACTAGTATATTTTGTACAAAGTAAGTTCTTCCTCACCCAACCTATGTTTCCTCCCTTCTCAACTATACTTCCTTTCTGTGTGTATCTAGTGTCTTGTCCCACCAGCAGAAAGATGTCTTTCTTGAACCAAATGCAAGTCTGTAGCTGCATTCAGGTACAGGTGGTCTGCATTCAGATCTCTATTTGTTGGAGAGAAACTTCTCATTCTTTCTCAATTCAGAGAACCTAGGATGTATCTGGCATTCTTTGAGCAGATAGAAAACAATGTCATTTATCCCATTGAAATATAGAGTTAAGAGAATGGTTTTGAAACTGTTCCCATTTCTAACTTATCTATCGTCTGGCCTTTTCCTTATGTATCTGCTGCCACTATCAGAATCAGTCACATCTGCTTTTGAAATGGCCCAGCTGTGAAAGTCTGGAGCTTGAAATGTTTTCTTCTATGGAAGCAATGTGAGATATAGTTGAAACAGTATTATTATTACCATTATTTAAGTACAGTATGCATTAAATAGGCTTTCTTTTTCATTCTGTTTCAAGAACATAACCAGCAGATACACATAATTTCAATGAAAAACAATGTTCTCACATCCAATTACCCAATTTCAAAATTAATATTTTTATTCCTGTAATCCACTAAAAAGTCCACAGCTACCAGAACTTACCAGTTTATAGTAGACTGCATTTCTTGTTGTGATGTTTGTGAATAGTGTTTCAATATAATTACATTTCTTCCTTTTGAATTGTCTTTTATAGCATTGACCGTCAAGGGTTTATATATAAACATGAGTAAGAAGTAGCAATTCATTATCAAATGTCTGTTAAAGCTCTTTCTTCTTTCTTGATGGATTAGAAAGAAAACATAATATTAGAGCAAAAGATAGTTAGATGGTCAAGGTTCTGAACAATATTGGCCAGGGACTGCCTGTTTGACCTTAGGTTGGGTATTTCAGCATTCTGTGGGTCAAATTCCACATCTACCAAATACCCTCAGCGCTTGCTTGTAAAATACAGGAAAGTCCTTGAGAAACTCTATTATGTGTTACAGTGCAAAGTAGGCTTATCACTGAGAAGAATACATTAAAGGGCTCATCTTCCACCTTTTGTGCTCATAAAATCAACCCATGTTTCCGGAAATGCATGCATTGTGAGGGCTGTGAAAAAAAGGATGCATTTAATACAGCAAAGTGTTTTACTAACTAAATGCTGTGTGCCATGGTTCAGTTGTAACCGCCCAAAGGGTTCACCTTGCCTGCTGCCTAGACAGAGCTGATTCATCAAGACAAGGGAATTGCAATAGAGGAAGAGTAATTCGCATGGAGCTGGCTGTGTGGGAGACTGGAGTTTTATTATTACTCAAATCAGTCTCCTTGAGCATTCAGGGAGCAGAATTTTTAAGGATAATTTGGTGAGTGAGGGGGAGCCAGTGAGCCAGGAGTGTTGATTGGTCAGAGATGAAATCATAAGGAGCTGGAGCTGTCTTCTTGTATGCAGTCAGTTCCTGGGTGGGGGCCTCAAGATCAGATGAGCCAGTTTATTGATCTGGGTGGGGCCATCAAGTGCAGGATCTGCAAAATATCTCAAGCACTGATCTTAAGAGGAGTTTGGGGAGGGTCAGAATCTTGTGGCCTCCAGCTGCATGACTCCTAAACCATAATTTCTACTCTTGTGGCTAATGTTAGTCCTACAAAGGCAATCTAGTCCTCAGGCAAAAAGGAGGTCTGCTTTGGGAAAGGGGTTTTACTGTCTTTGTTTAAACTATAAACTAAGTTTCTCCCAAAGTAGTTCAGCCTACCCCAAGAAATGGACAAAGACAGCTTGGAGGTTGGAAGCAAGATGGAGTCAGTTAATTTAGCTCTCTTTCACTATCTCAATCATAATTTTGCAAAGGCAGTTACAATCCCTCCCTTTGGGTTTTATAACACCTTCATCTTAAGGTGTAGGCTATGAAGATGGGAAAAGGCCATCAATCACTCTGGCTTCTTCCTGCTGTCAGGAGACATAGTGGGAATGGAAGTGAACCCCAAGGTGACAAGAGTGGAACTGCTTTGCAACGATCTGAGTGTACTCATGCAGGTGTGGATGGGATTTCAAGGTTTGTATGGCAAAAATATTAGTACTCTCATCTATAATTTTACTACAGTGTTTAAGAGAACACCCTACTATAAGGTAAATGATAAGCCCTAGGATGAGGAGTACAATTCCCAATTTTAAAATCAAAGATTTAAAAACATTAGTTTGGGGACTTCTAACCAATAAAGAATTTAGAATTTAGGCGAAACTACAGAAAAGAACAGCTAATTACAGTGTACTATAGTTTTTCTTTTGAAGCACAATTTTTCTCTCTCTAGTCCCCATTTTAATGAAAAACAAATCATGATAGAACTGATTTGTTTACAAAATAAACTGTAGTCTTACAGTACTTGGCCTGATTATTTGCTTAAAGTACAGCAAGAATAATTATTTTTCACTTAAGCTTTTTAAATTGGCTTTGATAGAACTCTGTTACATGAGGAATCTCAGATAAGACTTTTTAAAAGCTGAGCCCAGATTGGGCATAGCAGTTTACACCTGTAAACCCAGCACTTTGGGAGGTCGAGGTGGGTGGATCACCTGAGGTCAGGAGTTCAAGATCAGCCTGGTCAACATGGTGAAACCTGGTCTCTACTAAAAATACAAAGAAAAAAAATTAGCCAGGGTGGCAGCGGGTACCTATAATCCCAGCTACTCAGGAGGCTGAGGCAGGAGAATTGCTTGAAACTGGGAGGCAGAGGTTGAAGTGAGTCGAGATCATGCCATTGCACTCCAGTCTGGGCAACAAGAGTGAAACTCCATTAAAAAAAAAAAAAAAAAAAAAAAAAAAAACCGAGTCCAGCCATGAGTTTGTACCTTCAAACACCTATGAGTTGAGCAAATTCCTCTCCTCTTGAGGTCCCAAGAGAGCTTGGGGTTGCTGGGCCTGATGGAAAGTGACCTCCTTTACTTACCACAGGTCAGGAACCTTGCACAAGGACTCTGTGTGGACAAGGTACGAGGCCAGATTCCCCAATAAGGCTTAATTGACTGTATAAGTTGTGTCCTGTTACAAAAGAGAACAGATTCTTATTGCACTTACGCATTTGCCATAAATAGAAAATATTCACAAATAGTCTCCAAATTCTGGAGAAATCAAGTAGAGAGGAACAAATATGCTCCAAATTTTGTTCACAGGAGTTGCAAAAAACTCTAAAAAATAAGTTATCTTGACTCTGATAACACAAAGTTTACCAATGTTTAACACATTAGCTCTCCATGAGAGTCCTAGAAGTTTGATTTTTTTTCCTCTATTCCGATAGCACAATTTTTAAACTTATCTGAAACCTGCACTTACAGTCCTATATCTGATTATAAACTGCCTTTTGAAAAGGACCAAAGCAAGACAAAGCAAGGGAAAACATCTGTGGATGACAAAAATCTATAGTCACTATTAAAGCTACAAATGACTAGGAATTTTGGTTACTTCTGTGGCATACAACAATTTTACATAACAATTATAATTATTAATAATGTATACTAAATTATATCAACATTATAGAAGTTTCCCATAATTGTGGAACACATACTAATAACATATTTATACAAATGCAGTCCAAAGTAAACCAAACACCATTCATTTTCTATTCAAACGTTTTTTCTCTATTCTAATGTCACAACCTCCAGTGTTATTAATCAGAAGCCTGCATTTAAGAGCACCTGTTACATTTTATAGGTGGTTATAAAACCATCTTTTAAAGAGGACCAAAATGAGAAAACAGGTGTCTATGGATAACAACATTTTAGGGCAGCCGCAGGTAAAGACATAATTGTCAAGGAAATTTGTTACCTCTGCGGCACACAGTCTGTTAACACGATAATTGTAATTATTACTGATAACATACACTAAGTTATATTAGAATTATAGGAGTTTTACATAATTTTGGAACATATACCAATAACACATTTACACAAATATAGGCCAAAGAAAGCAAAACAGCATTTCATATTTGATAATGCTTCCTGTATGATTTTTACCAACTGTCATTTTTGGACTTCAGAGGACCTAATATCTAAAATACTAGATAAGAAAGAGACATGATTTATAATTTGATTTTGGAAAGTTTGTCAAATATCAAAGGTTTAAAACATTGGATAGAATCCCAGGTCACCATAACTCATTCATTTGGCCAAAAGTACTGCAAAAATTTTTTTAAAAAAGAAAACCTTTAGTCTGCTAGAGGAGACTTAGCTTTCTAAACGAGACCCTATGAAGATAGCATAAGGCCAAATGAATCTGTCTTTTCTCTCTCTCCTTTTTTTCCTGCCATTTACTCATAGGAGAAAATAAAACACTTTCATTATCTTTTAACAGTACATAAAAATCATATTCAAAAGAGAAAACAAAATTTAATGTTTGCATTAGTACATCTTTAATGTTAAGGCTAGTTTTTTAATGTAAAATTATATATCTCTATCTAGTTTTAATTAGTTTGACCATAAGGTATGATTTTCAGAAACGTTTTTAGAACCCTTTACAGTTTTTCATCAAACAGCAGATCAATTTTCTAGAAAACCCTGTTATTCGGACACATGGGCCCAGATTCTGGCCCCACATCAGTATGATTTTAATGTTGTTTTTTTTTTTTCTTTTTGAGATGGAGTCTTGTTCTGTCACTCAGGCTGGAGTGCAATGGCATAATCTTGACTCACTGCAACTTCCACCTCCCAGGTTCAAGCAATTCTCCTGCCTCAGCCTCCTGAGTAGCCGAGATTACAGGTGTGTGCCACCATGCTCGACTAATTTTTGTATTTTTAGTAGAGACAGGGTTTCACCATATTGGCCAGGCTGGTCTCGAGCTCCTGACCTTCTGATTCACCTCTCTCAGCCTCCCAAAGTGCCAGGATTGCAGGCATGAGCCACCGCCGCCAGCCAATTTCTTTTAAATCTTAGCCAACTTGTTTATGCCCACAGAATTTTTACAAGATCAACCCTTTACAAACCCTTTTCACTTTGCTAAACCTTCAGTTTTGTTCTGTTACTCTTTCAGGTTAAGACAATCTTTAAAAGCCCTCTGAACTAGACAAAATTACATTCCCTTTAACAAAAGCCATATTCCCATGCCTTCTTATAATCTTTTACCAAAAACACATTACCTACACACCTTTTATGTAAAACTGCTTCTCCAGTGGTCTGAACTAGCCATTACAATGTTAACTCTTAGCAACTTTCATTTTTAGTGAAAATCCTGATAAGTGATTTAAATTATGTACTAGGGGTGGAGCCTAGAACATCAGACAGAAATGAAGATAAGGTCTGACTCCTTTAAACATAGTTAGCAGGCATGGGTCTCCATATGTCTCTAGGCCTTATCTATAATCTAATGCTCCAAAGTGGGTAAATCAAGTAATTTTCAAAAGTCAAAGACACGGCATGACCTTAATGCATTTAGAAAATCTGATATCCGACCTTAATTTAGACCAAATGTCTACGTTTTCAATACATTTTATTTTATCAATAATCTTTAAAACGGTCTTTTATTTCTAAAAGATTACAGAAGCCACATGAACGAAAAGGCATTAAAGTTTCAATTTTTCTGACAAAATATTTGATTTAAGCACTTATTTTCCTAAGCCAATTAATCAGAGCTCTTTTATATATAAACAAACAACACATATAAATACACAGAGAGACAGAAGATTCAGCACTTGTAAACTTTTTTGTTTGACAGTTTCTTAATTGGATTACTGGCTTCAGGGAGTAGGAACAGGGCCAGGAAAACATGCATTTCAAGGGTCAAATAAGCAGCAAATTAGCAGCTGAAGGCAAAGGCAGATCCCCAAAATTAAGGGAGCCATTTTATACTGGATCCTGGATCCACAAAAGGAGGGAAATACTACGGGAGAAGACAGTGCAGTGTTTCTACCCTGCATTTCATTGCAAGGCAACCGAAAGCCAATCAGTCCATTTTGTAATCAGCCCATCTCTCATGGAAGTCTCATCTCCCAGTGCGGGGTGGAGATGTTTCCTTATTTTCCAGGTGGCCAAGAGCTTGCTTCTCTGATCCAAGTGTGCAAAGATTCAAATATAACTACTATTAGCCATCCCTTAAAGTATATTTCCTACCTAGTTATTACACACCAAAGCTCTCTCATAATGTGAAGTAATTTTTAATGCCCTCAAAACTCAAAACCGTCAGATAATACAATACAAAACAGAACAGAGCCTTTGATTTTGAGAGATCCATCTGCTTTTAGTTCCTGGGGTTTCATTAGGAAAACAGAGGGTTTTTTCCTCCAAAACGGGGTCTGTGGTGCCCCCTTTGCTTTTCCCAATAAGTCCCAGGCCACCAGAAGTTATTTTAGAGCTTCTCATGTGTGCATTACGAGTGGCAAGACAAAAAAAAATGGAGAAAAAATAATTCAATAGACTGAGAAGGAAAAACCTTTTTCCAGAAAAACAAGTTCCAAGAAGAGAAAAACATAAAAGCCTTTTACATATATCTATAGTTTATTCAATTTTAATTAAGCTGACTTTTAACCATAGTACTCTTTGAGAAAGAAATCCTTTCAAATCTCTTATTACCTGACTTTAGCCATGCCAAGTGGCCAATATATCTAGCTTCTGAAATTTACCAAAGGTAAACTCCTAGGTGCTTTCAAATACATGGCAAGCAGTTTCTTTTTTTACAAGGTTTAGAATCTCCACGAGGTAGTTCTGAGAAAAGAAAATTCAAGAGAGGAAATCAGAAGCTATCTATGAGGGGGAAAAAACCTCAATAAATGGCAAAGTTACACAATTAACAAACCAGAAAGGAATCATTCCAGAAGCCAACTGTTGAACCCAGGCCACCACTGCTGAAAGATAAAGCCTTAGCTACTGAGCTATACAGTATTGAGCAGTTTCTATTGCTTTTCCCGGAAGGAGCCTAGAGAAGTCAATTTCTAGCTTGCAAGGCTTTTAACTGCTCAAGAAAAATTTTTAGGGCTAACTGACATGAACTCCAAAATTCCTGTCCTCTGGGTGCTGGAAACCAAACGAAGGTATCCGCACATGGTCACAAGATTAAGCTGTTAAGAACACAAAGCAAGATGCAGAAATTTCATACAGTATTTGTTTCAGGGACCCATGGCAAAGTTTGTAACTGACCAGACTGCCAAAATGACTTGAAAAGCAGGCTTATAGGGGCCCGAAACCCACATTCTATCCTGTGATACCTCTCTCTCCAGTACAGAACACAGAAAGACAGATTCTTAGCACAAAGTACACCAGATTTGCTACAACCTAAGACTAGTCTCACAAATCATTTTTTCTATTAATCTAACTTTTGCAGAGGTGACAAATAGTTTACTGTTTATCCAGACAGAGAAAGAGATACAGAGACCAGAAACTTGGCCGGTAAGAATTTCTTAACCCTTTTGCTGGCATACCAGGTTTCTGGGTTCCCTTTCTCTGCAGCTTCCAGAAGAATGGAGCAGTTTCTGATGACCCTGCTCGCTTGTGCTATAACTGTGGAGTTCAAGTCACTTTACAAGAGAAAATTCCTCTTATTGCTTTATGGAACCATAGATAAGATTCTCAGCTTGCAAGATGCTGCTGAAAGGGCTGCATGAGGAACTGAATTAACATTTTCCATCGCAGCAAAATACACATGACAAAACAGACATTAGTCACCTCATTCAGTACCCAATATCAACCTGGCAAAGCCCAAACTTTTTCCCTTTGGTCCCTGTTGCCTTTGATCCACTCCAGGTGGGGACGGACAACTTCTGAATGGTAATTCATATTGGAATCTCTGGGCAAGGGGAAGAGTAGATAGTCACCCTGAGAGACAGGCCTGTTGAGCCTTCTTTAGATCTCATTGAGTGTGACCAGACAAATAAGGAGGGTTCTCTGAGTTAGGCCTGCTAGATTTCCATCAGCAACCCCTCTGAGATCCCTTCCACATATACAAACACACACAAAGATGAGATGGACAGAAGGCCTTCCAAATCAGATACCTAACCAAGAACTCCAAGAGTATCCCTTCAAAATTATCTTCCTATTTTCTGTCTGAGAAACTTCCTCAGAATCTTCCTGATTGAGGAGAAGTCTCCCAAACCAGGATTTTTCCCACTAGTTAGAATGAATGAACTGAGATCCCCCTCCACCCCTGGCAAGGAGCTGAACAGACACCATATAATGGGGCTACAGACACAGACACCTCATGGTGGAGGTACAAACAGACACCACCAAATGGCTACAGACACCCCACCAAATAGGTACAGAACTAGTCAGGAGAAGGAAAGAGGTATTGGTAGTGCCTCAGATACTCACCAATCCAGAAACCTTGCAACAGGGCTACAGATAGACATCCCAGCATGGGGCTATAGACAGACACCCTGTGATGGGTTGTCTCCCCAGGACTATTTCTCCATTGCAATTAAATCCATGCACATTGGGTTGGCAGCACCCAGAGTACCAGAGTCAGTCCCTAGTCTTGAGAGAACTAGGCAGTCACTTGGGCTGGCTTCCAAATTCATCACTGGAGGGGGCCTACTGAACCATGGGAAGGTAGCCACAAGGGCAATCCTGGATGAGTTCCCAAACTTGTAACCTTCCAAGGGATTCACCTTGCCCACTGCCTAGACAGAGCCAATTCATCAGGACAAGGGAATTGCAATAGAGAGAGAATAATTCATGCAGAGCCGGATGTGAGGGAGACTGGAGTTGTGTTATTACTCAACTCAGTCTCCTTGAGCATTCAGGGAGCAGAGTTTTTAAGGACAACTTGGTGAGTGAGGGGAAGCCAGTGAGCCAGGAGTTTTGATTAGTCAGAGATGAAATCACAGAAAGTTGGAGCTGTCTTCTTGCATCTGGTTAGTTTCTGAGTGGGGGCCACAAGAACAGATGAGCCAGTTTATTGATCTAGGTGGGGTCAGCTGATCCATTAAGTGCAGGGTCTGCACAATATCTCAAGCACTGATCTTAGGAGCAGTTTATGGAGGGTCAGAATCTTGTAGCCTCCAGCTGCATGACTCCTAAACCATAATTTCTACTCTTGTGGCTAATGTTAGTCTTACAAATGCAATCTAGTCCCCAGGTAAGAAGGAGGTCTGTCTTGGGAAAGGGTTGTTATCGTCTTTGCTTAAACTATAAACTAAGTTTCTCCCAAAGTTAGTTCAGCCTACACCCAGGAATGAACAAGGCCGCTGGGAGGTTGGAAGTAAGATGGAGTCAGTTAAGTTAGATCTCTTTCACCAGCTCAGTCATAATTTTGCCAAGACAGTTTCACAGTTACTGAGGAAGAAGGGCAGAGAATATTTTATCTGATGAATCTGTGGAAATTCATCCTTCTATAGCCAAAGAAATTGTTCTGTCAGAAGAAGAAAGCAAGAAGAATATGTTATATAGGCATATTTCTATTTAACAAAACCTAGAGAAAGCTAATTGTTCCAAGCTAAGATCAGAAAGATATGGCAAAAGTGAAAAATGTGAATTTGTTTTACAAATCTTGCCAATATTTGGATACACAACGAATGACTCATCCGGGGTCTATTTTTGCACAGGACCACAAAGACTGGTAACTGTTTATGAGTGGGCATAAGGAACCCAGCAGGGTAATCATCTGGCGATTCAGATGCAGATTGCAGGCATGCAGGAAAAGGATGGGAACTTGCAGCTAGGATGGGTAAAATTGCTGACTTTAGTCATCAAGACCAAGGATTAAATATGTTTGCTTTGTTAGGGATGAATCAGATTGAACAACAATTGTTTCTAGTTGGGGTAGTTGAGTAGAGTGGCTATGTGTTGTGAGTGCCTGGCAAATGTTGCCCTGTGTGAGACTGAAAATAAAAAAAGTCCCTACTATTGTCTCCATTGGCCAAGTAATCTTGTGGCAAACATTTTTTTTTTTTTTTTTTTTTTGTCGCCCAGGCTGGAGTGCAGTGGCGCCATCTCGGCTCACTGCAAGCTCCGCCTCCCGGGTTCCCGCCATTCTCCTGCCTCAGCCTCCCGAGTAGCTGGGACTACAGGCGCCGCCACCACGCCCGGCTAAGTTTTTTGTATTTTTTTTAGTGGAGACGGGGTTTCATTGTGTTAGCCAGGATGGTCTCGATCTCCTGACCTCGTGATCCGCCCGTCTCGGCCTCCCAAAGTGCTGGGATTACAGACTTGAGCCACCGCGCCCGGCCGGCAAACATTTATATAAATTATACAAACACTGCAGTGCACTTTATGCCATGTTGTGATGCAAACTAGTTAATATTATTGAACATGGGACATATAAAAGAGGAACCAGTTGAAATGAGATATCAACTTCACATAATTAATAATATTTTGATTTAGAGGAATGGTAAGACAAGTGTCTCCAATACAGAAAGAGTGTGACTTCAGACAGGTGAGCTCAGCATGTCTGTCTGTACAAACTACTCTAGACCTGACACTGCAACACATTGTGAGGGATAAATTCAAGGGAGAAGCAACAGCAAGAAAAGAAGGCCATTCCTTGGGGTTGGAGGCGGGGATGGGAATTCAAATAAGAGTAGATGCATGTTCAAGTACTATGTTGTAGGGCCAAGATTACAAATCCTACAGAAATTTAAAGAGATCACTCAAAATTAAGACAAGTTAAACATTTTGATGATCCATTTTACACTTTGGTCAGCTGGGAAGCAATACAGTATGATAGAAAACTAACTATATAATTTTAGAAAAAATACTGATTTCCTTTAAGCTTCAGTTTTTTTACTTGTAAGCTGAAAATCACTCTAGTAAGGATAAATAATGCTTACTGACAATATATCCCATTTAGAATTTCAAAGTAGACTTTCGAGCCTGTTTATGAGGCATTATTTCAGCCTTAATGCCTTACCTCTAATATGTCAATATTCATTTATTGACTGAAATCAGTGAGGCTTAAAAGTAAAACATAACTATCTTTTTTTTTTTTTTTTTTTCCGAGACAGAGTTTTGCTCTTGTTGCCCAGACTGGAGTGCAAGGGTGCAATCTCAGCTCACAGCAACCTCCACCTCCTGGGTTCAAGTGATTCTCCTGCCTCAGCCTCCTGAGTAGCTGGGATTACAGGCATGCACCACCACGCCTGGTTAATTTTGTATTTTTAGTAAAGACGGGTCAGGCTAATCTTGAATTTCCAACCTCAAGTGATCCATCTACCTGGCTTCCCAAAGTGCTGCGATTATAGGCATGAGCCACCGCACCCGGCCGAAACATAACTATCTTTTAAATTAACAATAAAAGATGAATAAGACAGTGCTTATGGTGATGTGATAATTGTGCAATTGCTGATGGAATTATCATCCTTTGGAATGCAAATTGGAAATATCTATTATGCTCGTATCTTTTGATCTAATAATTCTGCCTCTGTCTAAGGTAATCTAAGGCACTAAGGTAATAGTGCAGGAAATCTATTAGTACAGAGGTACTCACTCCAACCTTGATCAACAGAGCAATGTATTATATACAACAAAATAAAAAAACAAAAGAGAGAGCTGATTATGGAAACTGATGGAATATCATAAAACTACTAAAACTGACAGTTAAAAAGACTATAATAAAGGCAACCCAAGTGTCCATCCAAGTGAGAATAAAAGAAAAAGTGTGGTATATTCACAATGGTTTATTATATAGAAATCATAACGAATGACATAGAGTGACAAACAACATTGGAAATAAATCTTTGTAATAAGATTATTAAATGAAAAAATAAAATCCAAAAGATTACATGCAGTATGCTCAACTTTTAATCTCAAATAAAATATAAGTTTTTCAGGAGTGCATCTAAATGCAATACATGAAATAAGAGATTGGTAAGAACAGAATTTTGAATGATTGTTACCTTTAGTAGGGAAAGGCAGAGTGAGGAACGAGGAACAAAACATTTGATGTAGGTTAGTATGAAGCTCCTAATATATGAGGAGATGATGGGGAATTTGTGAGAGATCTTATAGTGTTACAAATAAGTAAGTAAAAAATTAATAGGACCTTACATGAACATTAAATAGCATTTGTCGTGAACCAAATATTATAATTCCTTTAATTATGTATACCTAAGGGCCAAAGGGGAGGAAAAGACTAAGACAGATATTTTTAAAATATACAATAACTTTTAAGGATTTATTAATAAAATAGTAGATAATAATAAACACAAATAATAATTGTGTTTCTCTGGTGGCTCTGATATTTTTATTTTCTCTTTCAAATTTTCTAAATATATTATTTTAATGAGAACAAAAGCTTACTTACAACTCATTAAAAAACAGTGTGTAGAACTACAGGTCTGTATGTCAATGCACTTTTATAAACGTGAAGTAGACAAACGAAATAAACTAAAATTGCTTGGCATTTCAGCAGGCTGTGGACCAATCCCCATGGCTGAAAGACATGAGAGGGGTCACTGTTGACCTTGCATTGACAAATAATTTAAAAATCAATCAAGAAAAAACAAATGTGACTACTTGTGAGAGTACATGCCAGATGCAATTAGTAGTGAAAACTTATATTGCCTACTAGAAAAATCTCTATTTGGCATCAACCCAGAAGGTGCAACAGTTGAACTTCAAACATGAAAGCAATATGACTGATATGCATTCTGGCTGAGTTATTTCTACAAAGGTTGTATATGGAAGAATTTTAGATGAATATACATAGCATGGGCTTTTAGTCTATTCATTGAATGTTGATGTGCAGAAAACCAGTAAGAATAGTGCATGATTCATAATAGAAGCAAATTGATTGGACACTTTGCAATGATGTTCATAGAGAGGGACAATGGTACATACTTGCATGTGAATGGACTAGAAAGTTAGCTCAGAATTGGAAAAATATTATATCAAATTTATGTTTTTATAAAACACTTAGCTACAAACCTTTGATTTGTAGATATTTTAGGCCATTTTCCACCTTCTTTTTGACTTTTGAAATATAAAGCATAGTATTACTTTAAAATATAATAATTTTTGTATTTGAAGAATACTAGATGCATGAAATGAGCAGTACATTTTGCAGCACTGTATCATGTATGTTTTTCTCTAATTCAGTATTTTCTTTGTAGTATACTATCTTTAATACAAATAAATTGGTGTATTTCATAGTATATTTATTCCAGTTTTTTCCCCCCAGTAATTGAAAAACTATCTTCTTGGACAAGAAGTAACTTTCAAAAAGAAAATGTCTGTTTCGGGAATTTTAAAGGATCCTTTTCCTTTTTCTTCTCTTTTGTATGGTTCTTTATTGCAAAATGCCATAACACTTAAAACATATTTTGTGAAATACTTATAATTTCTTATCAATCATATTTTATAATCAAAGGTGTTTGGGTTTTCTCTTCTTCCTAGTTATTTAAAGACTAGGCCCTTCAACAGTAGGCATGGAAGGCTGTGGAGTGAAATGAAATTGAGTCTAAGGTTTGGAAAAATACAGTTGAGTTTGAACCCTCATCCTGCTCTTTAGAAAAATATCATGTAAATTATTTGAATCTCATTTTTCTAACATGTGAGTAGGAAGAAGAGGAAGGCAGCCACATAGTTCATGAGATTCTTTTGAAAACAAGTAAGTTGTGTACATTTATATAAGCAAAGGTCTTATTATTTTTACTATTAGGGTAAAGAACTTGAAGCCAAACTCTCTTCCCTGTGCAAGTCCGTTGAGTGTGTCCTAAAAGGACATGAAAACACCAAACGAGTTTTTTTTTTCAAAGTCTCTCCTCCAAACTCAGGCAGCTATTGTGAGATAATGCCGATGCCTGCCATGTTTCCCTGAGAGTGAGCATAGCAGCATTTGCTCTCAGTAGAGGTGAACTGCATGTCTGTAGGCTCCTATGTAAGCACCTATGTAAGTGTGCTGAGGAGATTATGAGCGTAAGGCTTCACTGTGTCAGAAAGTGGAACAGAAATGTGGCACAAGTGAATTCTGACAGTATAAACATAGCCTTTAAGGCTTCTTGCATTGCTGTAAATCACAATGTTTCAATATATATATTGCTTGCGTTTGTGCATTTTTAAATTGCTTAAATTATTCATATTTATGTAGAAAGATTAGAAACAAAAAAAAAAAGCAAGCGAGAAAAAAATTGCCCATAATCCTATCACTATTGGCATGATTAGCCATATTTGCACTGTTAGTGTGTAAGCAATAGTGTCATTTTGGAGAATACGTTCTTTCAATGTGTATGAGTGAAATAAATGTATCTTTAAAGTGGGATCATCCTAGACAATTTTTGGGAAACTACACTTAGCATAGAGCAACATGTCATCAACATGCTACATATTTATCAATATAGACCCCATCATTTGTAATGATTGGGTAGAATTCCATTTTATGACTGTTTGAATTATATAAGTATTAACCTATGGCTGTCCATTTATTTTCAGTTTTCTCCCTATTGTAAAGAACTTTGTGATATTCAAATCTTCACATTTTCATTTTTATGAATCTGCCTAATAGGGAAAATTCTTAGAAATAGAATTTCTGAATCAAATACATCACTTCCCTTTATAGTTCATAACATTTTTACCAATTTTAATCTGTAAGAGTGTGTTGCTTTTCAGTCTTAATCACAGTGGGAATTTTCTCCTTTGATAGCCTAATAGTTGGTGAGGGCAGGGAAGACATCCTGTCTTATATTCATGGTTATGGCTGCTAGTGAAGTAGAACATTTTCGTCATATTTTATAATCACTTATATTTGTGATTTTTGTAAGTTGCTTATTTATACCTTTTGCCCACTTTCCTAGTGGCTTATATATTCTTTTTATTGACAATTTGCAAGATTTCTATGTACTAAATTCATTAACCCTTTCCGTCACACATAGTTATATATTTGTCATTTGCTTTTTCACTTGGATTGCGTTAATTTTTCCTCATACAAATGTCTTGAACTATTTATTTAGTTAGATCTTTCCATTTCTGCCTTAATTCTTCATTGAAAGAGCTTTCTTTATCTATAAATGCATTTATATTTTCCTCTAATACTGTTAAATTTCATTATTTGTACTTATTTCATTTGGAGAATTCATTTTATTTTAAGGTGTTAATTAAGGATCTACATTTATTCTTGTCAAATGGTTAGTTGCCATCACACTTTTAAAAAAGAAATTATCATATTATATACCTTTTCTTCACTGATTTAAAATACCACCTTTATTACATACTGAATTCTTATTTGTAGTTTTGTCTGTTTCTGAACTTTCTGTTTTATTTTCTTGATCTCTGTATTTTGGCACAAGCTTCATACTGTTTTATAACTTTTTAAAAACTTGATATGATCCCCTATAATTATTCTGTTTTAAATCTTTTTTGACTCATCATCCCATGTTTAGTTTTCTAGTTGAATCTTAACATTATTTTGTTAAGTTCTAAAGAAAAATTATAAGAATCATTTCCGTATGCATGTCACTTTAGGCACACTTAACGTCTTTAGAAAACTGAGTTCTCCCATTCGAAACATGGTGGTTGCCTCTTTATAAGAAAGTCACTTTTTAGCATTCCTTAGGAAATGTTTGTATACCATCTCCACATTTTGTACGAAGTTTGTTCCAGTTTATAAAAGGTTTTTGGTTTGTACATTCATTTATTTATTTTATAAATGTTTATTAACACATTATATACCAAGCCATGGGCTAAGTCTGATACTGAAGAAATATCAATGGGGCCAGAGAAACACTGTTTAATAAAAATATAATGTGAGGCATATATGGAACTTCTAATATTTTAGTGGCTATAATTAAAAAGTAAAAGAAACAGATAAAATAAATTTTAATAATATGTTTTATTTACCCAATATATCAACACATTTTATTTCAATGTCTAATCAATATAAAAATTATTGATATATTCTGTTATTTTAAATCTACATCTTCAGCGGGGCATGATGGCTCACGCCTGTAATCCCAGCACTTTGGGAGTCTGAGGCAGGCAAATCACGAGGTGAAGAGATTGAGATCATCCTGGCCAACATGGTGAAACCCTGTCTCTACTAAAAACACAAAAATTAGCTGGGCGTGGTGGCACACACCTGTAGTCCCAGCTACTTGGGAGGCTGAGGCAGGAGAATCACTTGAACCTGGGAGGCAGAGGTTGCAGTGAGCCGAGATAGCACCACTGCACCCCAGCCTGGTGACAGAGCAAGACTCTGTCAAAAAAAAAAAAAAAAAAAAAAAAAAGGACATCTTCAAAATTCAGCATTTATTTTACACTTATAGCACATCTTAATTTGTATTTGCAACATTTCAAGCATTCAAGAGCCAGACGGAACTACCACACTGAACAGTGAGGGACTAGAGAATTTGATGTCATTAATATTTAGACAATAGTTGAAACTTTTCTTGTGGTGAAGCTTGTCCAAGTGGAGTCAAAGATGGATACAGAAAGATAGCTTGTAACAGAATACTAAAACAGCACTGAGAGTTAGGAAATTCCAGAGAAGAGGGGCCTGCAAAAAAAAGGTAAGAAAGAATGGTTTAAAAAATAGGACAAAAGGAGCATGACACCTGAAATTTGGAAGATGAAAAGAGTGTTTCGAGAAAGAGGAGGTTGCTCCTACATTAAGAACTTTGCTAACGTTACAAAGTTGCATCTTCAGTGAAGAGTTGGATAGCATCAAAAAACCATTGGCAATAAAGAAGTAATGATCAAGTAATTGTTTTCAACTGAGTATCTAAAAAATTTGGCTAGGCTGAGAAGAATTTTAACTGTATTATAACTTTCAAATTATTTTAAATGTTTAATTTTTATCTAAAGACACATTTCACACCTAAGTATAAAACTTTTAATTTCATTATGTAATGTGTAAAGTCATCCTTCTTAATTTTTCTCACATCTCAAATCTAATAAATTATAAAATCTTGTAGTTTACACATTTAACATCTTAAGCTGGGTGTGGTGGCTCATGCCTGTAATCTCAGCACTTTGGGAGGTCGAGGCGAGTGGATCACCTGAGGTCAGGAGCTCAAGACCAACCTGGCCTACATGGTGAAACTCCATCTCTACTAAAAATACAAAAAATTAGCCAGGCGTGATAGCGGACACCTGTAATCCCAGCTACTTGGGAGGGTGAGGCAGGAGAATCTCTGGAACCCGTGAGATGGAGGTTGCAGTGAGCCGAGATTGTGCCATTGCACCCCAGTCTAGGCAACAAGAGCGAAACTCCAGCTCAAAAAAAAAAAGAAAAAAGAAAAATAATTATCTCACAACTCATCCCATCATCCGGGCACATGCCACCTTCACCTACTGCAGTCCTTTTAAAACAGACTCCCTGATTTCATCTGGCCTCCTACTCCATATTTCACTCTGAGCCAGAGTGATTCTTTTACAATGTAAGTCAGTTTCTATTATTCCTCTGCTGAAAATCCACTGAGGGTTTCCCATCTCTCTCAGAGAATAGGGGAAAGGACTTAAAAATTTCCTGCAAGTTCCTCTGTGATTTGACCAGCTGTTGCCTCACTGACAGCAATTCCTGCAGCTCTTCTCCCTTACACCATCCAACTATTCTGATGGGTCCTTGAGCCCAGGAAGCCTGTTTCCACCTCTGAGCTCCCTCCCTCAATTCATTCAAGGTTTTGATCAGATGTCACTTTATCAAAAAAGATCTTTACTGGTATAATAAAAAAGCAGTCCCCTTTCCGTCACCTGCTTTAATTTTTTTTTTTTTTTTGATAACACTTTTCACCATCTGACCTATTCTATTCTGTTCTGTTCTATTCTCTTTTTTTCTCTTCTCTTCCCTCCTTCTACTGTAAAGTGGGTGCCATAAGGTAATAGGCTTTCTTTTTCTCACTACTAAATCCCCAGAGCCAAGAACAGTGCTTGGCACTTAGTAAGTCTGCAATAATATTTGTTAACTCACTGACTAGCTGAATGAAGGATGTCTAGATGTGAAATAATCAACATACATTTAACAATTATTGTTGGAATTAAAAATAATGTTTTCAATTTTGAAGCCTTTCAGAAAGAGATTTTTCTCCCCAAGAGAGGATTCAATATCATGCTTTGAAAAAATTAAAAGGGAATTTGAGTTATAAAGACAGAATTTGTGAATATTAAAATTTTAAGAATTTTTTAACTGATGCAAATTTATTGTGATAATTGAGAATAAAATTATTTCTCAAAATGTCATACGACATAGAAATAAAAAAGTTAACACTTCGGAGACTTTACAGCAAGATGCTTAGGGCTTGAGTCTCAACTCTACCTTTCTAGCTGCACAACTTTGGGTTCCTCTCTATGCCTCAGTTTTCTCATCTGTTATTTCTTAGGGTTAATGATTGCATCTAATTTATGAAGCTGTTGTAAAGAGCAAATAGCTTCAATTATGTAAATGACATAGAACAGTGTTTGGAACACAGTGTCTCATAAGAATTTATTATTATTTATTTGATAATAGTATTATCCCTTCTCAAGAAAGTAGGTGCTCTTACTTAAGAAAGTAGGTGATGGATATGGGGGATTTTGTTTGTGTTTGTTTATTTTTCTCTGCAATGTTTCTAAGGAGAAATCTCATAGGAGGAATCTAGGCAGTGTAAATTGTGTAGATACAGTAAGTGGATGAGAGAATTAAGGCAATTTCTGGTTAGTGCATAAACACCTTTTTTTTTTCACACGTGGAAGGCAGTCAAACTTTTTGAGCCCTTATGTTTGGCAAATGAGTGCTTTATTTCTTCTGTTTACTTTACACAAATAGGCAAAGTTAAATAGCAAATAAGGCAAATTCAGCATGGGATACCTAAAGTTCCATCCGCAAGCTCTAACATTGAGACTAAATGGGGATAGTCCAAATGCGTAAACCTTAGATTTAAAAAAACAAAAACAAAAACAAAAACAAAAAAAACTGACAATGAAAAAGTCATAACCTTAAATATTTGTCATCCTCAGGTAAATCTTATTCAAACTCTTCATCCATACTTTTCTACCAGAAATTAGCTCCAATAATGATATATTTTAGTCTTCCAAACTATTTACAGTCATAATTGATGCTAAGTTTTAAATCATTCCTATCGCCTGTGTTTGTGTGTATTTATCATCCTATTTGGTTGCTATCTTTATAAAATTAGGTCTTCTGCTTCCTTAGTTATTCCCCAAAGAACCAAGAATAGTGCTCAGCAAAGAACTTATTGGTGGAAATATGACAATCAAACAGAATTACTAAGGATGAATGTCATGTTCTCTCTTTAAAGTATTATGCTTTAAAAAATATAATCTGTTATTTAAAAGTAAATTTTAACAAGGAAAAGATTATTGTTCCATATGTAAAATATTTGATATGGTTTCTTGAACATATGAACACTTAACTAAAAGTTGGTTTCTATTCTCCTATCATGACCTGAGACACATTTATTAGCTGCTCTCTGTCTAAATGTCTCAGTCTAAACTCCAACAAAAATCAAGACTTGGCATACAATTTAACTGAGCAAAATATTCACTTTAAGGATAGAAAATACAGAAGAATGATAAAATATTACTTTTCCCCAACTTTGCCCCAGGGTTTGTAATCTTATCAGAGAGCAAGTCATACAAACAGGAAATGGCATCTTATGAAATGCTGAAACAGCACTGACATAAACAAGAGATCAAGAAGGGAACAACAATCACTTTGTTATCTTTTTAGATAGGAATTGAGTCAGGGAGAAAGTGGCTTCTCAGCTAAACCCTAAAAAATATTTACAGTTTGGAGAAGAAGATTGGGGGAAAGATGGTTAAGAATCCTTCTTTGGAAATTTCAGATTTTTAATCTTTGGCCAGGACACACTTACAGATCATCTATTAAATTTAAAAGGGATCTTAGCTACCTTTGTGAGCTTTGCTCTTCCCTAATCTACTCAAAGATAACTCAGAGTATAAACAAAGTTTAGAAGATCAATCTAAGACAAAAATCTCATGGAATTATATAAAATTGTTCCTTTAAAAACACACTCAAGGAATTGTGTTGCAGGGAAATAGGTCTTAAGTAGGGGGAAAAGTAAAATATATCCTCAACATTTATCATAATAGAGCCTAGTATCTTTTATTTTGTCACTTACACCCTGGGGAAATATACTATGAGCCACATTTTTACCTGCATATTTCTTTCTCTTTTGTAAAAAAAAAATTAACATGACTATAGTCCTTAAAGTCATCATATTGATATGTCACAATTGAAAATTAAATAAACAATTAGTTATTTCATTATTTGCAAAATGTGATTTTCCTGAAAACAAAGCTAACCAGCACAACAAAATCATTTACAGGACATAATTCAGTGGAAAGCAATAGATTAAAGGAGTTGGGGGTGGAGAGAAGGTAGTTTGTTTCACAGTCCCAGCTTTATTTTATTTTAATATGTGTCATCCTGTAAAAATCCTGCATCTTTACTTTAAAAGAAAGGTATTGATGTAAGATTTGGAGAGGGTTGGGGAAAAAGAATGAGAGAGCTACAAGAATTGGGAGAAATTTATAGTTAGAACTGATACTGAGTGAAAATTTAGAGTACATACCTAGCATGTTTTGTGCTTCCTTTCTTCCAGAGAGGAAATGACACTTTAGATTCCCTGGGATGCTGGAACCACATGCAAAAAAGGATGGGCAAATTTGTCATTCAGAATTTATGAAGGATTTTTTTTCTTCTCACTGACTAAAAAGAACAAATCAAACACTAGGTTTCCAATTCTGAAAATTAGTGGACTCTGGAGAGCCAATTAAACATTATTCCCCTATCTCGACTCTGTTTTAACATCTTTCTTTATTGCACTGTTTCTTTCGCTCACAAGGCAGGTAGATGGTGTTATCAGGCTAATTTGGGGACAGTTATCATTATAATGTAATTTTTTGCAATTATGTGGTAGACCAGGTGGCAAGACAGCATGGCTTTGCATTGCCAAGGTGCAAAACAAATTCAGTGTTCAATCAACCTGAGAGAAAGGACAATTCTCATTTGCATAAACATGTAGCCACGGAAACGAGATGCACAGAGGTATAAGGGGAAAGAGACCTATTTTACATGATGTGCATAGAATATTTGACAGTTTAGATTGGAGGCGTCATTGATGTGGGTTGGAATGGTACGGTTGGTTGCCATGGATATGGTTTTCCCTACTGGCAGTGCAGAGATTGGCAGGGATGGATGCTAGAAGAAAAAAAAAAAAAAAAAAAAAAAACCCAAACCACTGCAACACTCTGGCAGCCTCATTCTTTTCTTTTGTTGAAAAGCTATGTATCCTTTCTGCACTAATGACAGCTCATCAAGTATGCAGTGTAATCTAGAAACACTGATATTTCTGTAATAAATCATTCATGTATAATATATATGTATTTATACATTCTATGCACATATATATGTGGTAATCCACATGTATATATTTGGAATAACATGTATGCAGATTAATAAAAGATTAGATTCAGGAGAAAAAATATTTACTTTTGCCACTAGTTTCTATTTAGTATTAATTTGGGAAGCCCTTAGATATGAGGATTTATTAAATAAAAGAAGCAACGTATAAATCAACTGAATTATAATCTAACTTAGGAAAAGAGAATTGCATAGTATGTTTTTGTGGGTAAGACAAACAATGAAAGGAAGGAGGAGTGGCTCGCCCCAGCGGCCTAGTCTCTGAGTATTTGACCTCTATAGCCGCCGCATTGCTGTCATAGAACTATGCAAATGGTGTTCGTCCATGAGAAAACAAGGCACTTTTTAATTTCCTTTTTGGTTCTATCACAACATGTAGCACAGTAAAAACCCAAGCAGGCTATTTATGCTGTTTTTCAGAAGTGCTGAAGCCACTTAATTTTCCTTTTCTAAAGTCTCACCTGTGTGTTATCTTGTTTTCATACAGTTAGTCCAAAACCTTGCTTTTATTAAAAGGTTTTCAGAGATGTCTTTTGTCTTTAGAATTCATTCACTAATATATCATGCAAGCAGGGGCAAAAGGAACACAGCCTCAGCTGCCCAATCCTGCAGGGCGAGAACTGAGGACCTTTGTCTCTGCTAATGGGCAGCTTTGCACTCGGCCATACTCCCGAGATTTGAATTCTGGTGGACAAGTTCTTAAGACCTTGTGAGTTTCCTTCTACCCCTTCTAGACTGCGGAGGAATGTTGAGTGGCAAGGCATTTTGTAAATTATCTCTCCACCCTAACACTGGAAACTGAGAAAAGGGTTGGAAACAGTATTTATTGTGCAATTACAACATCAGGATCATTTTGAAACATGACCTGTCTTCTGCCCTTAATACTTGACTTTGGCATGCATACAGCCAAACTCTGATGAATAATTATCAATTAACTGACCTCAACTGGATTGAGATTTAAAATAATATGTAGTTGAAAGAATAATCAAAATATTCTTATCTCACTTTATAAGAAAGTGCTTTTAATGGACAAAATGAAGAAAGTCTGCATTGATATTACATAATCTTCCCCTTATTTAACATTTTAGGTGAAAATCTATTATTTATTGATAAAACACGTGAAAAGCACTGGTTATTTTTGCTATTGCATCTTTTTTACATGAAGCATACCAGTGGGTCAGTTCCTGTAAGAATCCACCCCCCACAACCCCAGCCCCATCATTGTTCTCAGCTTTTCCCTAGGAACCACTCAACAATTGCTAATATCCTTTCTATGATAAACTAGTCAGTGACTTGTTTGTCAAGATGAAAACCAGCTGTAATCATATCGTTTTTATTTTCATTTTCTTATTTCTTTTTTTTTTTTTTTTTTTTTTGACGCGGAGTCTTGCTCTGTGCCCCAGGCTGGAGTGCAGTGGCGCGATCTCGGCTCACTGCAAGCTCCGCTCCCCTGGGTTCACGCCATTCTCCTGCCTCAGCCTCCCGAGTAGCTGGGACTACAGGCGCCCGCCACCTCGCCCGGCTAATTTTCTTGTATTTTTAGTAGAGACGGGGTTTCACCGTGTTAGCCAGGATGGTCTCGATCTCCTGACCTCATGATCCGCCCGTCTCGGCCTCCCAAAGTGCTGGGATTACAGGCTTGAGCCACCGCGCCCGGCCTCATTTTCTTATTTCTTAGTTTACTTTTATCAGTGCTTCTTAGAGTGATGAGCTCTTACTTACTCCTCAAATTCATTTGTTCTTAGCTGTACATATTGGACATTAATAAGTATTCACTGCAAAAAAGTAAGTTAGCAACTGCTTTAATCTCTGTATTTCACTGTTTCTTAAGTTTTTAAAGATGAAATGGAACCTTAAATTCTATCCAGAGTTACAAGTTTATTATATAAGACCTATGTATAAACAATGAGATTCAAAATGATTATAAAGTGTTTAAGAGTGAGTACAAATTTTAATACAGAAAATCAACAAAATGCACAGGGTCAAGGTAGATACAGCCTTTCATCACATGTAAATGTTTCTGTTTGGGCACTTCTTTTGCTTATACTTTGTTGTCTCATGCATTCTGTTTTCTTTATTTCCTTTAACAACCCATGTTCTTTTATATTTTTCTTTTCCACTCATTTGCTTCCTGTTTGTGTACACTCCTCCATTTGTAATCAATATATACTATGTTGAAGAAAAATTAAGTGATGCTTGGGGCTTGTGCACCTTTGCACAAATCTCTTGCAGACACTGGCAAGATTTTAGTATGTTCCTTTATCTTATACAAATTATTTAGATGCTATAGCATTGAGGCCCTCCACATAATTATACATACAGATGGTCCTGGAGAGCTAGTATGTAACATGCACAGAAACCTATCCAGTAATTCCAGAAATAAGGTTTTAAAAACCTCATTTCTATTTCAAAGAAAAAAATTGCTTGCTCATCATTAGAAATCAATTCTTAGTCCTACAGGAATAAAGAAATATGAATGTGGTTATTTTATGAGCAGAGACCTGATTATTTCATGCTGTGAGTGTGATTCTTCAGTGGTCAGAAGGAGAGTTCTGGAGAGGTCTACTTTTCTTGGGCAAGTGCACACTTGCCTCAATCTCACTTATAAATCAGGAGACAGTCACATGCACTTGGGCCTTAAATGTGTTCATTTCAAATCAAGCAGGAGGCCTGACTCACATAGTAAATTTTCAGGATTAGAATCTCCCAAACTTTATCATCGCATATGTAGATGGATTCATTTTCAGACTCTGATAACTGGTTCAATATTGTCTCATTTTAAGATTTGGTTAACTATTTTAATTTCTCACTTTTAGGTTGTTAGGATATATTATCCTACTAGTTTTAGTCATGTCCATTAAAAAAATGTAAATTTTACACTTTGCAGCATAGGTTCATTTGCTCCCTCTGAAAATAGACATTTTCCTTGTTTCTTAGACTCACTCAAAATATAGGCAGTATTTCTTCCTTGAAAGGAGAATAAGGAAGCAAACTGATTATTTGTTGTGATCAGGCTTATTAAAATAGAGACAGAAAACTAGAGTTCATTTCCTAGATCTGTCATGAGATGACTAAAAAGTGAGGGACTCTCTTTCTTGTCTTACTTTCCTCATTTGTAAAGTGACACCCTCTGATCTTCACAAGCATATTTTGACTCAGTAATATGTGTAAGTCAGGATTTCCAAACTCTGTGATTAGGAGCAGTTATTGACTTTCTTTATGTGTTTTGACTGCAGCTTCAGATGGGACAAGTGCTCTGCTGGCCATGATAGAGCCAGTTCCTGATGCAGACAATGACAGGACAAGTCGATGGCCAAAAGATATGAAGGCAAAAGTTACTGACACGGACTGGTTATAATCAGTATATGGCTTTGAGAGCTAATGATTTATTATGATCAATCTGTTGAGAACACCTAATTGTTGATGTCTTAGAATTTCTTGTAGAAAGCATTGCCTATGCTGATATGCCCTTTATATCTCAGCTTCTTTATCAATATGCAAAACTAAATATCCCTTTGTCTTCTATTTAAATCCATCCCCTTTCTTCAGATGGCATAAGCACTGGCATAATAAAGCATAGGAAGTACATTGGTTATGTGAAAGGTACTGAAATTCCTAATACAGCATGTATCTCAAATGGCATTTCCTGTATTCTGATAAAATTGTACTGACATTAAATTTTTACTCACAACTTGTCTACCTGCTCCCTATAATTAACATGACCCCACATCTTTGCCATCAATTTTGCTTTCCTTTAAGGATACTTCTAAAGAGTTAATAGAAAAGAAAAATAAACCTTTGGATTTCAGAATTACTGGATAGTGTTTCTTTATCTGGCAAAGAAAAAGCACTTTAATTCAGGGCTAACCTCAAATTTTTATTTTTCTGGTCTTTAAAATGCCACATGTTATTTTCTCACTGTACCACTGCTCCATGTCACCCATGATGACATCAAACCATGTGCCAATATGAACTTACCCTTATCCAGTCTGCTCAATAGGATGATGCCCTTCACCGTTCAAATTAAATCTGAACCCTATGTCACTGCTCCTAAGCTGCTATTCATCAACTTATTTTTTTCATGTTGTCATGTAGCCATGCTGTGGCTTTTTCTAATGTCCTTATCTCTATCATTAATTTTACCTTCTGATGTAGTAGTACTGAATGATGTGATTTACAACTTAATAAAATGAGTTTTTAAAACATTAGATAAAATAGTAAATCAATTTTTATAAGAGTCAGTGGTCTAGAGTTCTGAAGGTAGACTTAATTTACCTCCTTTTCCTGATTTCATCTCAGGTGAAATGAATGACATAGAACAATACAGTATACAATGCATCATGCATAATACATAGCAGTTGAATTCAGTTTTAGTGGTTCTCCTACTGATGTCCAGATGAGGACAGAGTGGGAGTAAAAACATTGATCGGTGTTTTAAGGCAGCTCCTTGACTTTGTAATCTCACTTTCTTACCTTTTTTTACCCTTTATGTTTGAGAATAAAATTTATCTCTATGGCCACACATCCTTTGGGAAAGGGTGATTGGCTTTTTTACTGCTTGGGGTGCCAAGACTTTAAGAAAAGGACTCAGTTGAAGGATATGTAGATTAATATAATAAAGAATATTAATAAACAATTGGGTCCAGTTTCCTGCCTTTAGGCAAGTAATTAGACAAACCGCCTAAGTCCAATATTTTATGCAATCAAATATATTTATCTTCTAAGTGGGAAAAGAAGCAATTTCTTCTTGTTTCTCACCGAGTAGCTCATTTAGGGTACTAAGACAGTTCCAAATATTACCTATATGTGACTGGTATGGTAATCTGAATTCTATAACTGGGTGGTGGTAAATTCCAGGGCAAAACAAGTAGAATCCAATCTGTTAAAAAAAATCATATTTTTGCATATATATGGGGTGTGATGGGGTTATAATTAATCAGTTCATGAAATTCAGCATGAGCTTTTCATATCATCTGAAGACCTTGTGTGTATATCTGCAAGATCTACTGTCAAGGGATCAAAAGGAACTGACACCAAGAGAATTTTTTAGTGGCCCCAAATGGTGAGATAGGAATATTCCAGTCTCCCCTACTCATCACCTCATGCCTGAGGAGATGGAACACTAAGTGAAATTTCCAAACGCAAAAAAAGGTAATTTTTTCCATCTTAATTTTGAAATGTCTGCGGAAAAAGTCAAATTCAAGTGGGTGCCCACAGTGTAGGTGAACATGGAGAAAAGCAACAGCTGAACTTCACAGAAAACAAGTAGGTTACTGTTATTCCTTTAGTGAAATATAATGGAAACAGTACTTACAATAAGAATGATATGCTAGCAAGACACATACAGGAAACTTTGTAAACATTCCTGAAAGATATTGACTTCACTTCCCTGGGCCTCAGCATCCTTATACATGAATAAAAGTATTTGATAGCTTCTAGACTTACAATTTCAGTATCATCTGTGGAGTCGAAAATAAACATTTGTTGAGTCTCATTATGAAATGCATTGATGATGAAATAAATAACAAAGCATGTTCAAATTAATGGTGTGTCTGCACTTGGAGTTTCTCTGGTATTTCTGCTTCTGTAATTGAAGAAATAATATCTCGTAGATATAACACAGATAAAAAAATAATAATAACCTGGAAAGATCCAGATCCTAGTAGCAGCTTAGCGATTATATATTTATATTCATTGGCCAGAAATATTTATATTCGCTGGCCAGAAAGACAGGCTTATTGGACGTAGAATCCAAGTTTATAAAATAATGAGAAATTTCTACTTAAAGTAAACAAACTATCTCATAAAATCCTGAAATACTACAACAATTGACTACTCATGGAAACTTGAAAAACTTAATTTTAGCATAGGTCAGTATATCTGTAAGTATTTCATTACCTACCATACCCAACACAGGGCTCAATGCTGTGGCAGATATGAAAACACAAGGTGTGATTCCTACAGCCCAAATTTACAATCTAGTTGGGAGGGAAGATTAGTAGACAAAACAACGATTAATCATGAAAGAGTTTATAAGTATGTGCAGACTACAAAGGTGCTATTTTACTGTTTTTACTGTGAGTGGTATAATATGGTACTCAGAAAAATGAAAATTCAAACAATTAGAAGGTAGATTAGGTGTCCCAAAGTATGTAACTCAGGACCCAAATCATAGAGAATGCTTTTAAACATGTTGCTTTTTTTGTTGCTTCTTGCTTTCTTTTTTTGCGACAGTCTCACTCTGTTGCCCAGGCTGGAGTGCAGTGGTGCAATCTTAGCTCCTTGCAACCTCCAGCTCCAGGGTTCACATGATTCTCAAGCCTCAGCCTCCAGAGTAGCTGGGACTACAGGCATGTGCCACCATGACTGGCTAATTCGATGGTATTTTTAGTAGAGGCGGGGTTTCAGCATGTTGGCCAGGCTGGTCTCAAATTCCTGACCTCAAGTGATCTGGCCTCTGAAAGTGTTGGGATTATAGGTGTGAGCCACCGTGTCCGGCTAACATGTGGCTTTTGAGGATAAAAGAACATTGTGTTATATCCCTGCTATTGGTTAGTAATAATGTATCTCAGCATATATAATTTCATTTAATCTAGTATTTACCAAATTTCATTAACCATAGGACTTGTAATGTCTCTGAGCACTTGTATTTATCCCAAACACATTTTAGGAAATTCTGGACTTTGAAAATTCATAAGTCACAGAAATATGATGTAGCAGTAATTAAAAATTAAAAAGCCAGGAATATGTTTGTTTTTGAAAAGATGAATTTCATGATGACAATCAAGATCCGGGTTAATATAAATATTTGACTGAGGCCCATGGCCCATCTAACTTGACTCTGCATAACTCTTAGGAATTATTATGCTCTTAGGGATTTAGACCAGGCTAATATTTTTGTGTTTTTTATAAAATCATGACAAGGGTATAAATATAAGAAGAAATTATTATTAAAATATAGCCATTAATGGTAACCATGAATTAATTAAAACTTAGCAGTATATCATTCGACTCATCTACATGTACTAACACAAGGTTTTAGTGACAAATTTGCCCTTGAGAATAAGAGCTTAGTTCTGATTGTAGGAAGTTTTCACTGGAAGTTACTAATATAAACTGTAGCTCTGATTCAATAGGAAACTGGTCTACGCCCCTCTATGTCTTTCAGGGTAAATTACATTAAAGATTTACTCCTAAGAAACAAACGATTTCAAACACCTTATTTATAGCACGTTCTCCACCTCCACAATAAAATAGTTCATAAAAGTTAGTAATGGTGCTATCAAGATTTTAACTGGGATAATTGGCCCACATCATTTTATTGTAAATCCAGCCACTGCTGTGTCTCAAAGAATTTGCACTCTTTAGTTAGAATAATTCTGAAACCTCTTGTGTCACTAGGCTACTTAGAACTGCATTGACAGGAAGGGGGCTTAAGGGTAAGTTGTTCGTGTAGAATGACATTTATAAGGATTTTTATTATTGCTATTCAGTGATATACTCCATTGTGAACCCCTGACTCAGAGCAGTGTTTCTCAAACTTTCATGTGCAAAAGTACAACCTGGTGGATCTTGTTAAAGTGCATATTCTGATTCAGGAGGTTTGAGATCAGTCCCCAGCTCTGTATTTCTAATAAGCTCCTAGGTGATGCTGGTCCCTGAACTACTCTTTAAGTTGCACGATTAGAGGGAATACTTTAAGAGAAAGCCTTGCTCCTCTTCAGTCCTAGGAGCTTATTGGTTTTTAATTCCCTGTGGCCTACAGTACAGGGATATCAGGTACTGAAGCATTTGTTTCAAGAATGTTTCAACAATGCCCCATTTCGAAAAAATTTGGTCATTGTTATATCCAAATCAGTGTTTTCTTTTAAATGGGTAGTTTACTTCTTCAAGTAAGTTGATGATTACTTTGTTCTCAAACTTTTGAAAAAGGGCAAGAAATTCTTTGTAGGAAATCTCTGATTAATCCTATCTTTAAAAAGTGAGACCAGAAAGACATTGCCCTTGCTTAGACCATATTGCCTAAAGTCAACAGATCCTTGCACAGACTTAGGTGAGAGGATTTGTGGTTGCTTAGGCTTTAAAACAGAGTGTCAGCAAGACACTTGTGGGATTGGTCAGAATATGGCAGGGGCAGTGTTCAGGGAATGATCACTTCATTTTACTCCTAATGAGGTGGCAATGCCAAGATGCTGTGGATTTTACTCAAGGTGTTGTGTAGGCATTTTTTTAATGAAGTCTCAGGCATATTTTGCATGCTTTTACCCAGCAGTCTAACCATGTTTCAAAGTTTCAATCTTTTGATTGATCTCACTCGTCTCGTTTGGGGGTGGGGGTTCGGGAGTAAGGGAAAGCTTCTGTAGCTGGTTGGAGGCAGATCCCACAAGAAAGCAATAAACTTCAGAATTGAATAAGAATCTAATTTGTGCAGGCTAACTCTTTTTGATAGTGTTAATTTTTTTCATTCTATGTGTACACTTCCATGACCATAACTTCGTTTTCATCGGACCACTCATTAACTATAGCCCACAGCAGTTAATTTCCTGGCTCTCCCTCCCACTACTACTTCACTTTATTTGTTTAGCTGACAGGCTTTTGAAGCAAGCCGGCTAAAGCCTACAAGAATTCCTGGCTTTTTTCTTCCTTCATTCTTGTTCTTATTAGGAATATGGACAAGATGCTAGTGTGTGTATTTCCTCTGAAAATTGTGCTAGAGTTTCTATCTCTTGGGAAAGAATCAAATTGCTTCATAATCATCACGGACCCAATTCTGTAACTATTCGTAGACAAAATTCTTGTTAGTGCCAAAGGGAGTTTAGACCTCATTTACGGCTACAAAATCAAGTGGTAAAGGTATTTATAGCCACCTCATTCTCCCTAGGAAAATAAGTTAAACTAGATGGAAAAAAATTACTAAATGTGCCATAGAGGTTTTACTTTTCACTAAAACAATTCTTCTAAGAAAAAAAAAAATTAAAAAGAACCTTACAAAGAAGAAAAGAAAATTAAAATTAACTGCTGACTAGTACTTTAGCTGAAAAATATCTTCTTTCTCACTTTTCATAATATAATGCACATTTTACTTACAGGACACAATGAAATATAAAAATTACTGGATCTCCTTTCTTAGCCAAACATGGAGTGCAAATTCTGGTCATTTGTCCCTCATAAAACACATACAAAAGCTTTAAAAGTTACCAGGCCCTTTGAAAGTCAAACACATTCAAACAGTACAGTCCAAAAATGTATAGGCATCGACCTTATCAACACCAAGCTCACTCGTAATAGTACTTAAGTCTCTTCTCAGCTTTCCTCTTCCCCTCCCTGCACTTTGGCTTTCAATAGGTGAAAGCTGAATAGTAGAAAAAAACAGATAACTTCAAGCTGGAACTTCAGCTCTATTCTAGTTTCACAACTATCCCTTTGGTGAAAAGTCCTTGACCTTTCTGGTCTTAATTACTTCATTTATAAATGAATGGGGTGAATCAGCTATTCTCAGGTTTCTTCTAGATAAAAAAGAATCTCATGATAGCGACAGGTTATAAATTTTACATAAATATTTAACTTTATTTACATAATGGTAAAACTGAAAAGGGAAAAGCCAATTAATATATTATATTATTCAGGTACTGCACAACTTCATAAACTTGTTTCTGATTTTAAAAAATTAAATGGCTGGTTCAGCAGCAAGAGAAGAGGCTTTAAATTCACACAGACTTGTATTAGATTGCTGGCTCTGTAAGGTGACTTTGGGCAAATCACTTTATCTCAAAACAGAAATTTATAAACGACTTACCAGTAAAATAGGAATGTTGATACCTGTCTTACAGGATTGTTAAGATAATAAGGCAAGTAAGACTTTCTATGCCAGAAACATAACATCCCAGTAAATGGTTGCCGTTCTGACTATATTATGCCCTATGTAGGTACAGCTAAGGTGAACAAAAGTTCTCTGAAAAGGAATTTGAAGGAAAGAGACTTTATTCCAGGGAACACTTTGCAAACTGGGGAAACGCAACCTTCAGTGTAAAAGCAGCCTTCAGTGTAAAATGAAGGTATGTTCCAGAGAATAAAGGAAAGCTTGACTTTTGTAGAGAAAGTTCCATCCCAGGTTCCCAATTTCCCAGGTGGACTTAGGCAAATGAAAAAGTCAGATTTGCTTAGTTCTGTTTGGTTGATGCAATTGAGTTCTGATTGGTCAATGCATCTGAATTCTGATTGGTTGATGCATGCCAGCCTAGTGATTGGCTCAGGCCAGGTGAACAGGACCAGGCAGGCATGAAAACCCTAAAGTTAGTCAGAAGTGTGGGTGTTCTGGTAACTCAGAGAAAGTGTTTGGCTCTATTTTAAATTTAGGCCCAGTTAGCCATTCAGGATTCATCTTGAGGGATTGGCTTTTTCAGGTTCACAGTAGTGAAAAAAAAAGAAAAAAAACATTGGTTTATACATTAGGAGACTTGAATAATTCTAGTCCTTCCACAACTAGTTGAGTCACAGTTTGCTCATTTATAAAATGAAGTATTGAAAAGAGGTTTTTATTTTTTTAGAGAAAGGGTCTTGCTGTGTTGTCCAAGCTCATCTTGAACTCCTGCAATCCTCCCTCATCAGCCTCCTCAGTAGCTGAGATTTAAGGTGAGCACCACTGTGCCTGGCACCAAAAGCATCTTTAGCTCTCCTTCTAGTCTAAATGTTTCAATTTAATATTGGAAAAATTTCAGTTTAGTACCCAGTATACAGATATTCCTTCCTACAAAGATTTTAATAATCTGGGTTGTTTTCAATAGTTTGTTGTAACAGATCTTGTTCATCCCTGACTTTGCTAGTAAATATTCAGCCTTTTCCCTCTCGTGTCTGTATTAATGGTACTTAGAATTAAAGTAGATTTTTCAAGGACAAACAAATTGATCTGTATTTGAAAACTAGGTCCTTGAATTTTATAGGAAAAGACATTTAAAATAATAAAATATAAATATTGTATTTGTAGTATTCAAATCAACCCCTTAGTGATTTGGCTTATGAAGAACAGAAAGAAAGGAATTTAAAAGAACCTGAAGAGAGTAATAATTATTTAAACACACAAACATTTTCCTTGAGTTGATAGTGCAGTATACTTTTTTCCTATTCAAAATGAACCTACAATAAAATATGCTAAAAACGTAACTGGCACTTTTGTTTTGTATTGCAAGTGAATTTCAAGTACATACTATTTTACTCTCAGGTATCCATTAGGATTGGTTCTTCATTTGGTAGTCCGATAGCTTTCATAAAATGAGAATCTGATTGACAGCTCTTAACATATAGCCATTGTTCATTAAGTTATCTGGTTTAAACAAAATAAATCTTTTTAACAAATTATCTCTTATACTACATATGTGTTCCCTAAATATTGACAGTCACTCAGAAATACCTGTATTGCTATAGCTGGTTTTTACTGGTACCAAAATATCATAGCTTGAAGAGTATTTAGAAGGTTGCAACTAATTTTATATTTGAAACCACTAAACTATCAATGGCAGATAAAAGTCCGTGTCTTTGTAAAAACAAATCTCTCTCCCAAAAATGATGCTGCAAAATATATATCCATGTTAGAGAAAAAAAATGCTGCTAAAATGCCAATGAATTTTTCAAATGTATATGAATAGGAATGCAGCCGGTGCATCACCTGATAATAAACACATAAGATGTAAAACGAAATATATTGTGTGATGGAACCTGTATATACGTTCTTAAAGACATCTTGAACCATCATAAAATCGTATTGATTTTTGTTTAAATAAGGATTGCAAACTGAAATGCCTTCAGGGCATAAGCAAGTATCATAAATGTACGAAGGAGTCAGAAACTAAACAATTGAGAGGTGTTAGGACTCCACTTTATAGGACAACGTATGCCTTAACTAAAAACTGATCACACTACATTAAAAGCCAAATAAAAACCATGATAACCAAATTCAACACACAGGGGGTAGATTTTTATTCTTAAACAAATAAAAGAGTCAGATTCACACAAGAGGCTTAGAGTTATATTCCTGCTTTAAAAAAGGGATAGTAATAGAAACTAAATACAGGAAGAAAATTTGTTTGAGAAGTTGAGGATGAATGAGGAACAAATGGAAACAATCACATTCAATTATAGAGAAGTTCTGAAAAGTGTATTTTATAATTCAAAGGACATAGCCAAGACACTTCCTCAGTTTTCCGCAAATGAAAAAAAAAATGGGAACGTTGATAGAAATGTTCTGAACTTTGACCCTAATAATGAAAATTCTATAATCACAGCTGAGAACCTGAAAAATAGACTCCTGAGACAGGGTTATCAATTTCAGAGTCTTTCAACTACTCTGTAGTAGGGACTTCAATATAAAAAAGAAAAGAAGAAGAAGATGGAAGAGGAGAGGAAGAAAGAGAAAGAGAGGAAGTAGAGAAAAAAGATCAGAATTTTTTCTGTAGCACATTGGTTCATGAGGTTTGACTGAGACAAATATACCAGATCAAATTTAGCCAGCATTCTCTGTAGTGAGACAGTGAAAGCATGTGGTCAAAATTTTCTCCTGTCTGAATGGCCACATCCAATTTGTTAATTTATTTTAACTTCAAACAAATCAAATTATTTTCCTACACATCTAATCTGGTTGATTGCTAATCACTCATAAGATGACTGACAGGATCTGTCCCCATGGCCTCTCTGTCTAATCTCCATGGGATGGCTTGATTGGCCTGGGACTTCTATTAAACTGACATTTTACAGGCAAGACTCTCATCTGATCTGTGAGGTTGTCTTATCCATTATTTTCAGTTCTTTTTTTTTGTTTGTTTTTTGTTCTCTGTGGCTATATTTTAGTTGTATGAGGTTTTAAAGAAAATTGGTCATTCTCCAACATGGGCTCAAAGTCCTAGCCTTTGAGGCAGTTGTGGAATGTGATTTTAGCTCCCTGTGTCTTAATACCTCCAACTGTAAAACAGCTTTGAGCATAGTTTTCTCAAGGTGATGATGAGGCTTAACTGCACAAACTAACTAAAAGAGCTGTAACACATAGGGGAGTGAGCACTCAGTAAGCATGTGTTCCTTTTACACTCCTTACAAGAACCGATAATTATAGCAATCATCTTCAAGACTTTCAAAGCAATCCTGCTGATTACTAGAATCAATTCAACTGCTCTTTCTGGTCAGAAATAAAAACTCTCAAACAAAGAAAGTTTAAATTAGTGCCTGAACGGAATCTGAAGATTCAGTCACTGGCCAGGAACAAGGGTAGCAGCTCTTCTAAACATGAAGATCACAAAGAATTTGGTCTATAGTTCTTGAGAGCAGGTACAGAAGCTTCTTAAGTAAAGTAATGCTTTTCTCAAGGAAGTCAAAGGTGGGATTCTGACCACAGCTCAGAGAAACGAAGTCAGAAATTTCCAGTGAAAGAATTTCTATTCAGGTGGAATTGCTGACTAGCCACAAGATCATTACTGTCACTAGTCATAAAGCTATGCCTAAAATATGCTTAACGCATTCAATTGCAATCAGTAAAAGTCATAGTCTTTAAATTTCATGATCAGATGTACCAAAGGACCCTTGTTCCTCCAGCCAAGTGAGTAAGTGCCGGCAAATTACCAAAATCTAAATTTAATAAAATTGTATTAGCCACTTTCTGAGGTGTCATCTCAGAGTAATGCTGAGATCAAAACCCTGAGTTGAACATGTCAAACCAGGTGGCTTATGAATCAAAGAGAAACAACTGACATGATAGTCGGTGTGGCTCTGCTGGTAAAGGAAAAGCACATTTGCATTTTGCGAGTCAAGACCCTGGCATATCCCTCTTGTCCAAATACATTGTCTGCCAGACTCTGGGCTATACTTTGTGTTTGTGCGCTATCACCGGCATACAGCAGTCAGTACCCAGTAAATGTGTTAAGCCACTGGTCTATGCCATGAGTTAAGCAAAATCTTTATGGACACTGTCCTGGTAACCAGGATGAAGTAGCAAAAGCAGTACATTTAGGAGTCAGGAAAAATGATCTCTGAACTCAGCTTCTTAATCTGAATAATGGGAATAATGATAAATGCCTTGCCAATAGAAAAGGGTAGTTTTAATATAATTTTAAAACACAAGACAGCAAGTCACACATTCTGAAACCCTATACAAATCTAGCATTTATTTAACAATTATTTGTTATGCATATACCATGTGGCATGCACATTTCCAGATTCCTAGAACAAATCAGAGAACCAGAAAGAAATTAATGTGTGCTCTTATGAAGCTCACATTCCATCAGGGAAGACAGGCAACAAGAAACTGATGTTTAAAAAGAAAAAGTGAAGTAAATTTCACCATGTGTTAAAAGGAATAATTGTAATAAAAAGGTAGAGCCAGATGAAGAGGCTTTAGGAGTATGGGGCTGGGGAGAGGATTGCAAAATGAACTAGGTATGTCAGGTTAGAATTAGTTTCTTTGTGGCCGGGCGCGGTGGCTCAAGCCTGTAATCCCAGCACTTTGGGAGGCCGAGACGGGCGGATCACGAGGTCAGGAGATCGAGACCATCCTGGCTAACACGGTGAAACCCCCTCTCTACTAAAAAATACAAAAAATTAGCCGGGCGAGGTGGCGGGCGCCTGTAGTCCCAGTTACTCGGGAGGCTGAGGCAGGAGAATGGCGTAAACCCGGGAGGCGGAGCTTGCATTGAGCTGAGATCTGGCCACTGCACTCCAGCCTGGGCGACAGAGCCAGACTCCGTCTCAAAAAAAAAAAAAAAAAAAAAAGAATTAGTTTCTTTGTGAAGGTGACACTTGAACAAACCCTGGAAGGAGGTGGGGAAGTTGAACTTTCAGATATCTGGGGGGAAGCACTGCAGGTCAAATGAACACCCTAAGATAGGAGCACATAAACTGTGTGGGTGGAGCAGAGTAAGTTAGGGGAAGAGTGGTGATAGGTGGAGTCAGAGGTACTGTGATCCCGATCTTATAAAGCCCTGTAGGCCTTTGTAAGGACTTTGGCTTTTACTGAGAGTAGAAAAGGAAGTCATTGCAAGATTTCTGACTGTAATTTTGAAAAACTTTTTTTTTTTTTAATTTGCCTACTGTTAAGAATAGATCATAGCGGTGCTAAGAATATAAAAAGAGAAACCAGGTAGGAAGTGCTTGCAGTAATCTCAGAGAGGAAGATGGCTTGCTCCTGGATGGTAATAGTGGAGGTGGTGAGAGGTAATAAGCTTCTGAGTGTATTCTGATGGCACAACCAAAAGAATTTTCGGATGGGTTGAATGTAGGGTATGAGAAAGAAAGAGAGGAGTGAAGATGACTCCAAGGTTTGGAGCTTGATTAACTGAGAGAGTGTGCAGGTTTGGGGCATGGAACGACATTAAGAGTTCAGTTTGGAACATATTAGGTTTAGATCTCTGCTATATCTCTGATTGTAGGTGTTGAGTAGGCAATTAAAGACATGAATCTGGAGATCAAGAAAGTCTGGGGATGTAAATTTGAAAGCCATCAACATATGTGGTATTTAAATCCATGAGACCAAAAAAGACTGGTAACCTTTTTGGTTAAGGACTGAGCCATGGGTAACTCTAATATTTAGTTTGTTGGACAAAGGAGGAGGAAGCAGCAGAAAAGACTGAGAAGGAGTAGCCACTGACACAGAAGAAAAATTAGGAGAACGTAGTGAACTAGAAGTGAAATAAAGAAAAAGTCTCAAGGAGGAGGAGCCAACTGTGTCAAATGCTAATGTTAGGTAGGTAGGATGAGAACCAAAATTGACCATTGGGTTTGACAACATGGTTGTAACTGGTAAGTCGGAGAGATTGGTCTGAACAGAAAATGAAGGATAACAAGTGCAACACATACACAACCTCCAGGCCCAGATGTATGAGGACTGTGGGAGAAAAACAAACAAATAACAACGACAAAAAAAACCAATCACTACCTCAGAGACATTGTATGGAAAGTTGGGTTTTCATTAGAGTAAAAATGTGAAAAGAATGTTTGGATAAGAGGTTAAGGATCTAGGAGATTTTTTGACTGCAGAACCTGAATTCTAGAAGACATGGTGGAAGGAGTTCATGAATTGGGGAGTGGTGGGAAAGGGGTGAGAGGTCAAAATTGTGCAGAGCCCTGTGAGAATTCATGTGACAGATATAACAGATGTCTGGGATTGTGGGCTTCTTTTGATGACTGACAGGTCCAGGGATAACAGGCATAATGTGGTTAGGCCTGGTAGATTCAAGCACAGCATGTAGTAAAGCAGTAGATGTGAAGAGATTGGGAAGTCTGTGTGTCTAGGCCTGCTTCTGATCTCTACTGGCAGAGGCCATAAGGTCTGGGGAAGCTGTGGATAGTTGCGACCCAAAATCATGAATTTGGCCTTGACACTTCTGGGTAGAGTTGAGACCCCTGAGGAATCTGCTTGTTGCTTTAACTCACAGTCTCTTCTTTACCCATGAGGAGAGTTGGAAAGCCTAGAGAAGACACAAGCAATGCCCTCATTTAAGAGTTCCCTTTAGACCTCTCTGGAGAAAGAACAGGAATTACCTCAAATACTCTTCCTTGTCTTTTGTTGATAGGACTGAAGACTTCTGGGGAAACCACATATCATTTCTACCATTTGGACCCAAAGGATGGGAACCAAAGACCTTAAAGAAAGTGTGGTCTTAAAAAGATACTATTAGTTGAAGATATTCCCTAAAGAAATGGAATATGGAGGTGTGGGCTAGGCGAAGGGACATAGTATTCATTGAGTGGCTATTATGTGTCAAGTTACTAAATATATATGTTACATTTAACCTAGCAGTGTTATAGTTAAGTAGAAATGGTCACCCCTGTTATAAACACATTACATGCTGGGGCAGCTAACTCTGGGATTTGATATAAGGTCTAATTCTATGAAAATTTTGACATGATCACCTTCCATACATATTTTCACTCTTGCGGTGATATATGCTATTGTTAGTGTATCCAATTCCAAATATTTTATAAGTTGCTATGCATTTTCAGTAATTATTCTAAAGTGTCTAGTATCTAGGTTGATCTTCAATGTTTGTTCATTGATTGAGTGGTTTGTTAATTCAGTCCTTTTTTTCATTCAACAAATATGGGTGTTTACTATGTATAAAGCACCATAAATTTCTTCCATCACACTTTTCATTAGCTGTCCAACTTTGTTGACCGAATCTCATTTTATTTTCATCTTTAATTGAAACATTTTTACATATCAATGCTAAATGTTAGAAATTCCTTAAATATTACAGAATCAGAGAAAAAAGGCCACCTTCAAAATAACTCCAATATTTAAAAATATTGGGTGTATAATGTATTTATTTGAAACATGCAGTATGATTTTATGTCTTAACAATTTACTCTTCTTTAATTTATGAATGTGTTTACTCATTCTACCAATTCACTAAAAACTCCAGTGCAAGGATTAAGAGTTATTGCTATCAAGTCAGGCAGTCCTGAGTTAGAATCCCGACTCTACACATACTGACTGTGTAAATTTCGGCAAATTTCTGAAACTCTCTAAGCTTCAGTGTCTTCATCTGTTAAATGTTAATAACAATAATACCTACTTTATAGTGTTCTTGTAAAAACTAAAGAAGATAGTGTGTGAAAACCTTGTAGCACAGTGCCTGAAACTTATCAACATTTCACTAAATGTTATCTTATTTACTATTATTTTTATTAATTCAAAACATTGTGGACAATATAAAAACAGATAGTTGGTCCCTAGCACCAAGGAGCTTATAATTCAGAAGAGAAAACAAGATGTATACAAATAGTCATAGTTGGCAATATAAATGCCATAAAAAAAGGTTTAGATCAAATGCAGAGGAAGAAGGAATTGCTTCTTTCCTAAATAATCAGGCAAGATTTTGGTTGAGGTTGACCATTCATTCACAGTTCTTGAATTGAACATTAGCTATAGGTTGAAGGGTAATGAAAGTGAATCTAGAGATTTAAGGGATGATACTAGACTGCCAGTAGCCATCCAGCAAGGTCAATCTAGGGAAGAATTGTGGTATCCAGGGGCAAAGCCAGATTCCAATACCTGCTTATGAGGATAAGAAGTTGCAAGAACTGAAAGGAATGAATTTCAGAATCAAAGTTATGAACCAAAGTCAGGTTAAAAACTAGAGGAAGCATATAAGACATCAAGATTTGTTGTGGACTCAGGTGCCAGAATCTATTTTCAGCACTAAATTTCCTTGCATAGATTCCCTTTTAAAGAGCAAGAGCACACTTTCACAGCCACACTGTCTTTCATCCTAAAAGAAATCATTTGCCATTGGCCAGGCAGACTTTTGGAAAGGAGATGTCTGTAGTAAGGGAGGCTTCCAAATGAGAACAGTGACACAAGCAAGAGTGCAGGGAATGGGGAAGTATGAGAAATGGTCATTCTCCTTTGTAGAACTTTAGGATTCACTCAAATCCTATGTAAAGCAATAATTATTTGGGGCAAAGTGAGATTTTATAAATCAACTCGCTGTTTGCCTTTGACTTACATTGTATTTCAGAGTTGCGCTCTGTAAAGACTGTTTTGTGCCATTCTTTTAGCCTCCCTGCCCATTAGATGCTGTTATTTTTGTCTTGGGATCATTAAACAAAGTACTGGTGGGGTATAGGCTCTGGCTTCCCTTGAAAGTGACTTCATCCATTGTAATCATGTTGTGTGATAATGTAACAGTAAGCTCTCTGTCAGAGCTCTGAGTCCTAAAATAGACCGGCAGGACCTCACTTTCTTAGCCTGAGCATGTCACTATTGTACTTTGGTTCTGACAGTGCTGGCAAGGAAACCCAGAGGTGGAGCTCAATCCGTTTGTTCTCATCTCAAAGAACTTATAATACAGTAAAAGCACTCCCAAAGGAAGCAAATGCTCATAAAGAGCCCAGACTTTATTTCAAAGGCATGAGGCACAAAGACTGCCTAGTTATACAGGAAAGAGAAGCCCACTTTAGAGGCCGGATTGCCTCCTGGTTAAGAGCACAGAGTCAGACCAACTTGGGCAGAATTCTATGTCTACCACCAGGAACCACAGATAAACTAATTATCCTCTCAAAACCTCAGTTCCTCGTCTATAAGATGGAGAACTGTAACACCTATCTCAGAGGGTTATTGCTGAAAGGATATATAATGTAATGTATATAAAGCATTTAGCTCTTAGCTTGGCACATAGTAAATATTCAACATATTGTTGCTATTCTTCATTCATAGACCCAAGAATTCTATATTGCAAAAGGAGTCAATGACTCAACACGTATCTGGTTATAAGGTTGGGGTTTCATACTAAACTAAGGTAAACAAGAGTTCATTGCATACCAAGACTGATAAAAACATGACTTAAGAATTAGTAAGGTTAGCAGAGTGTGACCCAGGAAGAAGTTTCCCAAAGGTTGAAGGGCTCACAGAAGCTCTCTGTGGTCACTCTGTGATGATCTCGACCCTATTCTTGAAACTTCATGTCCCCACAGCCCTGCAGTACTTTTCCACTGGCACAGAGGGCTAACAGTCCTGGCACTTTGAATTAAAGGCCTTTGAAGTGTTGGGTCCCAGTCTCCTCAGACCAGAAGGAGAACAGACCTGGCCATCTGAGTACATGATACCACACTCTTAAAGAGATAATCATTATCCACTGAAATCAATCATTTAAGTAAAGAGAAGAGCTGGTGATTTTTTTTTTTTTTTTAAAGCAACTGAATCACAAAGAAGGGCATATGGAATAGATTGATCAGCATCACCTAGGTACTTGTTAAAAATGCACATTCCAGGACTTCTACTGAATCAGAGCTTCTGAGCACATGGAGTCTCAGAACTTGTATTTTAAATAAGCACCCCCATGGGCTTTTGGTTTTGGTGGTCCCCACTTTGAGGATCACTGGTTTAAGTAAAGCTTACATATGCTGGGGAAAATCTGGAGGGAGTTCTACCTACAAGGCAGCCCAAATGACTGAAGCCATTAAAAAATACAAATAAAGCCTATTTCAACTAAAGCAATGTAGATGAGGAAAGGGATGTGTTCTTTAGTAAGCTAGAAGTGAATTTGATTATTGTTTAGAATGGTGGAAGATAATTAATCAATTTGGCTGTAACGCCTTTTTGGATACTGCTGCAGCAGCTTCTGAGATATGTCAATTTTATTCACAAGGAGCAATAATATAAGGCAATTTATTTTTCTAGGTCATTCATGCTTTAATGTATCCAATATTTATCAGTTCTCTGCAGTGTAAGTAGTAAAAAGCAAATTAAAACAAATAAGAAATAAGAGCTGAGAAAGTAGTCCTCTTTTTCTCTATGATTAAAATTAAAATTCTAGCTGGACATAATATTTCTGCAAGCTTTAAGACAGGGCAATTTGCATCTTCTGGCTTTTTTCCCTGTTCAGTTCACCTCTGTTATCAGGATGACGTTATTTATTTAATTTTTTCAAGATCGCCATGTGTTTATTATGAGGATTTCTTTTTAATTGCTTGAATACAGTCTTATGCTTCAGCCAGAACACAAGATGGTATAATAGATAACAGTTTAATTATTATCATTTATGAGTGAAATCTGGGCACTGATTTAGATAGGGCAATGGGAGCAACGATATTTTTCCTTAAAAACAATGACATTTCTGTGATTTTGTACTTGCTTTACTGGGGTTGAGGATTTTTTTTTAAGTGTAATGATAAAATATTGTGATAGATGGCAGTTCATCTCTCTTAATTGCACTAAAAGCAAAACACTTATTCCTAAGGAATAGTTGTGGCTTATACAAATACAAATCTTTTTCTTTTCAATATAGAGTAAGCCACTCTCCATTTAAAGGATCAGTTCGTGTACAATCACAGTCCCTGGTAGTCTGCCAAACACAATAGGGCATTAATTAACATGTGCTGGGGGATTCATCAACATGCACAGTGGTAGCATGCAATTGGAGCCTTTTTTTTCCTCCCCTTTCCTCTCTACGTTGGCAGAATTCATGAAAGATCTACTCTAGTATGTAAATCAGTTCTTGCTAAACGCCTTGTAATGGAGTTCCTTTATTTTTCAAAGCTGTTGTCAGAGCTACTCACATACCCTAGAAAGATACTTACTCTGTCTCTTTCTCATGTTTAAAATCCAACTACAGTGGGCAAAAATAACATATTTGTTTACTTGTCATGCAGTCTGCACTGTAAATAAATCATCTGATAAATTACTTCCCAAAAAAGAACAGAATGAGGTTCATTTCCTTTAATGTTGTACCGGTGGAGATGGCAGAATTATTCTCCCTGTTAGCCCAGGCTGACAGTACACTGGTCTGCTAACTTACCTGAGTGTTGAGAGAAGCACTGAATTTAGCGTCTATCACCTGGCACGTGTAGGTGAAAAAAATGAGGAGTAAATTTGATTTAAATTAGTTCTCAGTTGGGTCTTTGGTTTGTTTTACCTTGCTAAGCCCTCACTAACTGATTTCAGTACCTTTTGCATGTTCTTTGGGATTGAGATATGTATTAATCACTCAGACCTGTAAGAACCAGACTTTCGACAATAGAAGATCTGTCCTCTAGAAGTAAAGAAAATGAAATCAAGGAAATGGAAACTTGTATCTTTATTTTCCACTTCTGAAAAAATGTATACATGTTTCAATTTAATTTGAGTTTTAGATTGTATAATTTGTGGCTAGTTCTTATCTTAAAAAATGAAATAATGTATGTAAAGTGCTTAGCAAAGTACCTAAAGTAAATGCCTAGTAAATGGCAGTAGAAATTATCCTTGGAGGTGGTGTTAGAGGTGTTATTATTATCATTTATTTTCTTTTATAGCCTGGAAATCACTAGTATTATAAAAAGTACAATGCAATTTTTACATTTTAATCATTTTCAATATATATTAATAAAAGGCTTAGTTTTAGCATGTAGAGGAGATGTAGAATTTGAAGGTTCAATTTGATCACCTCAGCTGTTCTGTAAATGTGTGTCCTTTATATGACTGCTTAAAGAGAGGCAGTTTAGTGATTCAGATGTCTTTAGAGTTATACACACCTGGTTTCCATCTCAGTTCTACCATCGTGTGACCTTGAGCAAATTATTTAACTGCACCAAGGCTCAGTTTCCTCTTTTGTAAAATAGAAATAATGGTGGTAAAGATCCAATGAGATGACATGTGTCAAACATTTGACAGTATCCTGGCACACAAAAATGACTCAATCATTGGTAGAGACACACTCTTAATATACCAAAAACCTTCCTTTTCTTATGCTGAAAGACACAGGGAGTATTCTTTAATCCCCATCGGGGTGCGATTGCCGTCTTTTCCTCTTGCAAACAGCAGGTTCTCCTGCCCACTAATGCTCAGAGGAGCTGAGAAAACAAGCCATCTACAACCATTCCATGTTGTTGCCTTCTCCTCGATTGTTCCCTGAGATTTACATTAGTATGTCATTAGTAGTCAATGAGAGTCAGATAATTAAAGCTGCTTTCATTTAAAACAAAAGCAAAACCAACCACTTTTAATAAATAGAAAATTCTGAAAAATTAAAATTTAAAAGTGAAAAATTATCTGTATAAATATACATTTTTCTCTTACTGGATATTTTTAGGAAAATAGAAAAATACCTGTTTTATAAGCTTTCATTCTATCATGAATTCCAGCATACTTATTTAAAAATTGTTTGGAAATGATAGAATATTTGTGGCAGTATTCATGCTATATTTCCTTAAAATATGAAACATTAGTCATAATATCCTATCAGTGTTTTTTCACTGAGAATATTTTTTGGCTATTAACACAAATGTTTTCATATGCTTCCATGGATCCATTTCTTCCTAAAGCTCTATTTATATCATATTTGATTTGTAAGATATTAAGTTATTTATACCTCAGATTTACTTTTATGTATAATAAGAAATTACAGGGTAATTTTACTATATTGAATTTAAACAGATTAAAAAATATGACTGAACTTGGATTTTATGTGGAAAAGAGGTTCGGCATTGCAGCCTATGTTCCTCATCCTCAGCTGTTGTCAGTATGGGGAAGTAAAGTTAGTTCCATAGGAAAAAACTTTCGGAGGAAGACCATTATTCTTTTATGAGAAAACAGAGCATCCATTATGCTTCATATTTATTATTTCATTGTTTGGAGTACATTTATTTATTTTACTTTATTTTTATTTATTATTAATATTTTTTATTGACAAATCATAATTATATATATTTATGGGGTACAAGGTGATGTTTTGATATATGTGTTCAAAGTGGCATGATGAAATTAAACTATCATACCCATCATATCACTTGCCTATCATTTTTTGTTTGTTTGTTTGTTTTTTGAGACGGAGTCTCACTCTGTCGCCCAGGCTGGAGTGCAGTGGTGTGATCTCGGGTCACTGCAACCTCTGCTCCCTGGCTTCAAGCGATTCTCCTACCTCAGCCTCCTGAGTAGCTGGGATTACAGGCACCTGCCACTGTGCCATGCCCAGATAATTTTTGTAATTTTTTTAGTAAAGACAGGGTTTCACCATCTTGGCCAGGCTGGTCTTGAACTCATGACTTCGTGATCCACCTGCCTCAGCCTCCCAAAGTGCTGGGATTACTTACAGGCATGAGCCACTGTTCCTGACCCACTTACCTATCATATTTTAAGGTGAGAGACTGAAAATCTACTCTCTAAGTTATTTTGGAATATATAATACATTATTATTGACTATAGTCACTCTTCTGTGCAATTCCTCTCAAAACCTTTTCCCCCGGTCTCTCTAAGCTTTGTACCCTTTGATCAACAACTTGCCATTCCCTCTCTCCTCTTTCTTTTCCCCCAGTCTCTGGTAGCCATCATTCTACTCTCTACTTTTATGAGTTGCACTTTATCAGATTCCACATATAAGTGACATCATCTGGTATTTGTCTTTCTGTGCCTGGCTTGTTTACTTATAATAATGTCCTCCATATTCATCCATGTTATTACTAATGACAAAATTCTCCCCTTCTTAAAGGTTGAATAGTATTCCGTTGTGTGTATACACATTTTCTTTATCCATTCATCTACTGATGAACACTTTGGTTGTTACCATATCTGGACTGTTGTGAATAATGCTGCAATGAACATGGGAGTGCAGATATTTCTTCAATATATTAATTTCTGTTCCTGTGGATATATACCTAGAAGTGGAATCACTGGGTGGTATGGTTGTTCTACTTTTAGTTTTCTGAGGAACTTAATTTACATCCCTACCAACAATGTATAAAGATTGCCTTTTCTCTGCATCCTCTCTAATGCTTATCCTTCATCTTTTAAATAAAAGTCATCTTAACAGGAATGAGGTTATCTTATTGTGGTTTTAACTTATATTTCCCTGATTAGTGAGACTGAGCATTTTTAAATGTGCCTATTGGCCATTTGTGTGTCTTCTTTTGAGAAATGTCTGTTCAGGACCTTTGTCCATTTTTAACTGGATTGTTTTCTTACTATTGAGTTGTTTGAGTTTCTTATAAATTTTGTATATAGACCCCTTATTAGGTGTATGGTTTGCAAATATTCCCTCCCATTCTGTGGGTTGTGTCTTTACTCAGTTGGCTATTTCCTTTGCTGTGCAGAAACTTTTTTGTCTGAAGTAATCCCATTTATCTATTTGTGCTTTTGTTGCTTGTGACAACAAAAATAGTTAGAATAGGCCACAAAAAACAGTGAAAGAATGAATAAGATATAGTATTTGCTAGCACAACAGATGACTCTAGTCAAAAATAATTTAATTGTACATTTAAAGAGTATAATTGAATCATTTGTAACACAAAGGAGAAATGCATAAGGTGATGGATATTCCATTTACCCTGATATGATTATTATGCATTGCATGCCTGTATCAAAATAGCTCATGCAACCCACAAATATATACATATACTATGTACCCACAAAAATTAAAAAATAGATATGATACTTGAAAAGATACAACATATTGATAGGAGTAGATGTTAAGTGTTCTCACCATCAAAAAAAAAATGAGTTAAATATATGAGGTAACAAATATATAAAGTACTTGATTCAGCTATTCCATAATATCAAAATATGGTATACATCATAAATACATACAACTTTTATTTTTGTCAATGAAACAATAAATTTTAAGAAAAGGTTATTTCCAAAAAAAAAAATTTCCTAACCCAATGTTGTGAAGCTTTTCCCCTATATTTTCTTAGTAGTTGTACAGTTTCAGGTCTTTAGTCCATTTTGAGTTGATTTTTTAATATGGTGTAAGATAAGGGTTTACTTTCACTGCTATGCATGTGGATATCCAGCTTCCCAGCACTATTTATTGAAGAGACTGTCCTTTCCCCATTGTGTGTTTTTTGCCACTTTTGTCAAAAATCTGTTTACTATTAATGCATGGGTTTATTTATGGGTTTTCTATCCTGTTCTATTGGTTTATGTCTGTTTATATTCTAATAACATGCTGTTTTGATTAAATCACTTTATAATATGTTTTGAAATCAGGATGTATGACACCCTCAATTTCGTTCTTTTTGCTCAAGATTGTTTTAGCTATTTGGGGTCTTTTGTGATTACACACAAAGTTAAGCATTGCTTTTTTCCTTGTCTGTGAAAAAAAAAATCACATTAGAATTTTGACAGGGATTGCATTGAATCTGTAGATCACTTTAATAATATAGAAATTTTCATAATATTAATTTTTCCAATCCATGAACACAGGCTATCTTTCCATGTATTTATGTTTTATTCATGTTGCTTGATTTTAAAGAAATAGGTAACTGCCTATGACCTTAAGGAGCTCAATTCCTTGTTGAGACAGGTCAGACATAAATGGAACTTACTTATTGTTAGAGAACATGGAAATTTGAGCATGAGTGGTTTTTCAGTTGAGACCATCTAAGACATTTGTCTATACAAATCTTCGGAAATTGCAATTTCAGTGTTAATGGGAGAGATAATTAGTTAAGATCACCAAAAGCTTTTTTTCCTTCTTCTTCTTGATTGGAGAAAGGTCAGGAAAAGAGCCCTCCTTGAACATAACTGAGTATCAGTGAGTTTGGGTAAAGTGAGATAGGAATTGAGTGGAAGAAAGTGAGAGCAACAAAACTTGGACTTTCTCCTTTCTGACTGCTGCTGTTCCTTGATAAAGAGATGGTTATGGTCATCCAAGTTAATTATAATTTCCTGCTCACATTAGTGTTTGCTGAGAATATTTGTTTATTATAAGTACTACTATGGAGTTTTCTTTATGCCAGGTACCTCTCTGATTACCTTATAACTACTAACTTATTTAATCTTCCCAACAGCCCTATGAGTCATGAATCATTATTAACATCTCCATTTTATAGGTGAGTGTACTGCAGCACTGAACAATTAACTAACTTGCTTAAGTTCTCCTAGCTAGAAGTAGTTGGGCTGGGATTGCAACTCCAGACAGTTTGGCTCCAATGTTTGTGCTCTTATTCACCTGCTGAACCATGCTGCATTTCCAGCAAGCTGCTCTAGTCATTTTGTCGGAGAAAAATGAAATTGAGTAGAGGGAGAAGATGGGTGGCAGAGGAGAGTTGATAGAAACCTGTCACCTATTCAAGTTCACCAGACTGCATATCTGGCATTGTTGTGAGTCCAAAGTTGATGCTATGGCTGATTACAGCAAACTCTTATTAATTCAGCAAGCAACAAGCCAGAATTCAACAACATTAATTAATTGACTTGAGGTTAAATTCTTCCCGATTATTCAGTGTTTTGTTAAAGAATGCATAACATCTAATCAGTTAAGGACTACCAGTGACTTTGAATTACATATCATTTTGAATAAATCAGCACTGGTTTAACAAACCTTACTTATAATTAGTTATTAATGGTTATATCTTGTTGGTATAAAAAACCATTATTGATACCAGTTTATTTTAGAAGGACTGTAATTGGAAGCAATTGCCAAGACTTCTTATTGTTCTTTTAGGATCCTGGAAGAACAAATGATTAAGCAGCCAAGTGTTTGAGCTATCTTCTTTGCTTCTCAGTGAATTAACCTTTCCTCCTTATAGTTACAAGGAAATGAGAAGGAAAAGAAATGTGAATAACCCTAGGAGAATTATCCCCAAGTTTTTTGAAAACCCTTCGTCTCTGAATATTTCCCACCGCTAATACACAATATGGATGGAATAGGCCCAGTAATCTTCCAGGCATTTGTAGGTCTGCGTGTGTCGGGATCTGTGTTAAAAGGAATCCTGCTAGCTACCAATGACATAACACTTACACATAAAAATGCCATTTCAAAAATAAGACATCATAATCTTAAGAGAATTTAATTTTCTTCGATACCTAACTTCTGCTTTCTGAGCAAGGATCACTAAGTTAGAGTTAAGACTATGAAATTTAGAAAAACTGAAATCCCCTATGTCATTATCAGGTTTGCTATGTGGTAAGGACCTCTTTCTGCCTCCTTTCCTCCTCTCTCACCGAGCCACACAAGCATATCTGCACACACACATCGATACACATTCACATACAGATGTTGCATTTATAAACCACAACACTCTGCCAGAAGAACTGGCATCAACTGACTTTTTTGTCTCATTTTTCTTCTCACCACCAGAGAGGACAAACCCATCAGCAGTTAAATTGACTGATTTGGATTTTTAAAAAAATATTCACCTGCTCAGAACTAAAGTCATTGCTTGGGTGATGATGTCAATGCTGCCTTTGACCACTTTAGAGGCTTTCCTCTTTGCTCACTCCTTTCTAGAATCCCTCACTGCATTCCCTACACTCCCTCATGAATCCCTTCCTGTTGGAGTGAAGCTTTCAGCCTCCTCCTCTGTGAAATCAAAGTTCACATTTCTTATTAACCCATTGCCACTCTGACACATTTTGGTGCAAAACTTCTTTATAATTTCTATTAAGTGTAAATTGCTGTATAGCTCACGGGGGACACAAGCTAATTTGCAAAATTCAGCAATCCTCAGTGGCCATTCCTATCAATAGGGTCAATGAGCTATTGTGCTTGATGAGAGAGTGAGTGAGGGGATGAGTGAGTGAAAGGGCAAGAGGCACTGTCCTTTCTCTTAGTATATTTAGTATTTACCTTATTGGTGCTGAAATGAGCATAGTTTTAAGACTTCTAAGAGGCCCATACAGAGAGAGCTGAAAAATGACATGAAGTACAGAGCCTTATGGCTACTTGCAGACACACAGTGATGGTATGTTGGAAAACAAAATGTGAGGGCTACACTCATATCAGGCACGTGACATATGTTGGCAGAAATAATTTATTTCTCTAAAGGAATTTACCTCAATACTTATAAATTCAAAGAAGGGATGATAGTATTTTCTACATTGAATTTTTTTTAACAATTAATATTTTTTAAGATGCCTGTAGCAATCATCTTTGAGACTTTATTTTTTATTTTATTTTACTTTAAGTTCTGGGATACATGTGCAGAACGTGCGGGTTCGTTACATAGGTATAAATGTGCCATGGTGATTTGCTGCACCTATCAACCCATCATCTAGGTTTTAAGCCCGGCATGCATTAGATATTTGTGCTAATGCTCTCCGTCCTCTTGCTCCCAACCCCTGACAGGCCCTGGTGTATGACGTTCTCCTCCCTGTGTCCATGTGTTCTCATTGTTAGGCTCCCACTTATAAGTGAGAACATGTGGTGTTTGGTTTTCTGTTCCTGTGTTAGTTTGCTGAGAATGATGGCTTCCAGCTTCATCCATTTTTGACACTTTTTAATGACTCATTTTTTGATCCCATTCAAAGCTTTAAAATAGGACTGTTTATATCTCTGATGATAAATGTTTTATTGCCATTCTTTGGTTAAATATGCACTATTAAAGAAAGTAGGAGAGGCTCAACGGAGTCCAGTCTCCCATTGACATTCAAGGGCTTTATATGTCTAAGATTCAAGAAGGTTAATGAAAGTTACCTCTGCAATTCCTCAGACACTTGTGGGAGAATAGATCATTTAATTTCTATTCAGATGGCACCCCCACATGGAGTATCTGATCTGTTGAAGAAGTAAAAGACACAAGTTGGATGAACTGGAAGCTGACACACACAGCAGGTCATGTAAAATTGAAATTAACTTTTCTATTTGTCGTCTTCCTAATTAACATTATGTGACCAAACTACCAGAATGAAATATTATTTACATCTTTTTCACCCCATTGGAACATTTACTGTGCCCTCATAAAGCATAGTGAATTGAGGCAGAGGCAAAATTTAAGGACAATCACTAACAGAACAAAATAAGATTTAGTTTTGGAAATCACGGGATTTTCAAGTTTCAACTGGAAAGGCCAAATCATCTGCTCCTGGCTTTATATTATTGAAAGTCATTTTTCAACAGTCTACTATTCATCCCCAGTCACTTGAGCTTAGTTATCATGAATGAAAATTATGCTCCCTGCAAGATGTTGCCCCTCATAGGGAGCAAATACTGGGTTGGAATGACCATTAATTTGATTTTGTATAAAAACAAAAAAAACTATTGTAAGTCATCTTACTTGGCTGTTTAGAAGAAAATGTGACTCACAAATGCTACCTCCAAAGTAAATATAAAAGTACATTGCAACCTTTGCAGTCTCTGAAGCCTACCAGTCAAGTCAGAGGAGCTGGTTTCCAAGTTTATCTGAGACCCTCACTACCCCTGGGAGGCCTCATCTGATTTGATCTGCCACCACACCTCTGCCATACCAGCTACCCTCTATGCTGCTCTGCCTCCTCTTCAGTCACTCTGGTTCGTTTCTATTCTTCCAACACAGCCAACATCTTCTATCAGGACCTTTGTACTTGTGGTTTCTTCAGCCCAGAAAGCTTCCCTCCTGTATCTGCAGGGTTCCCTCCATCAATTGACTTCATATTTTTGTTCAAATGTTGTTTCATCAAAGGTATGTTTCCTGATTATCATTTATAAAATAGCACCTTATCACCTTCCACCCCCTTTCCACTGTTTTATTTTTATCCCTATCACTTATCAACAGATGACATATACTTATCTTTTGTTAATGTCTCCTTCTCCCCACATCACTACTAAAATATAAGATGCATGAGGGCCAGTTTTGTTTGCTTCTGTTTCCTCAGCTTCGGAAAAGTGCCTGACCCGTAGTGGGTCCCCAGTAAATATATGTTGACTGAATGAATGAAGAGCTTCTCTTTTGGCCCATTTCTAACAGCAGCACAGTTAATAACAGAAACTTGAGTTTGCAGCTTGAGGCCGGAGTTTAAATTAAGACTTCATAATTTATGAGTTATAAAACATGGAGCTAGATAAATGACATCTCTTTGAGTTTAATTCTCTGTATCTGTAACATCATTAGAGTAACACCTATCATACTGAGGTATCTAAAAATATAAGTAAGTGTCCATTATGGAGTCACTATTGAAACCCTTCATGACATAGTAAATGTAAATTCTCTTCTATAATGTGTGGAGTTTAAGAATCATCATATTTTAAAATTTTTATTTTTCTAAAGCAGATAAAACTGCTTCAAGTACCTTCTTAATTGAATGGAGAGAAAATGTTTCTAATAGTGACATTAGAAATAATTTGAGAATCTACTCCTTAGGTCATGTAGGAATTCTAGGGTCCTACACATTCCAGATTGTTCTATGGGGCATCCTCTCATCTCCAGTCCATATTGGCTACCCTAACAGACTCATTGAGACAGCAAGGTCTCAGGTGGCTCCACTGTTCTAAATTGAAGACTCAAGGCATGGTGTCCACCCCCTCTAGGTATTACCATAAGTGCTTCCATCTGAGGTCTAGCCAACTCTCTATGATGTTGCATGGTACCAAAGCCTTGGTCCTTTCATCTGCAGAGCTGGCAGGATCCTAGTTCCTTCCTTCTGCTATCTCCAAAACACTAAATCTCTCTAAACCTCTCTTACTTCTCCAGTTGGCTCTCCTAATCCTTGGGGGTGTGGAGTGGGTCTTCTCCCTATTGATAAATATAGCCCCATCATTTCTAAGAGTTTGGGTTTTTCCAAACCAAAGTACTGGATGTGGATTATCTTTGGATCCCTGTAAATTCTCTTCTATAATGTGTGGAGTTTAAGTAAATTCTCTTCTATAATGTGTGAAGTTTAAGAATCAACGTCTAAGGCACAGAAAGACAAGGACTAGGCATTTTTTGCAGGATTCTGTGAAGGGAAATAAGTATATCAGTAAGAATAGAGCACAAGTTATTCTATTAATTACTCTGCCAAAATTGAATTCAATCAGGATTCTTGAAAGTGGGGATAATACACTAGAATACTCTTTCATCTCAATCATGATAAATATCCTATAAAGAAAGTTGTACTTCAACTTGGAATGTTTGTTTGTTTAAGTATCAGGTGCTTTCTACAACCAAAGGGGTCAATTCAAAGACTAGGAGTCAGAACACCAACCGTAAAACTGACTTTATGGACCTGAGCCTCATTAGAGTAATTGTTGGAACTCTTCCCCGAGTCCGTTCCTTCTTAGGTAACTGAAATAATGCTTTCTGCTTCTAGTCAGTTTTTCTTTCTTTCAGTGATGCTGTTACTTTAGTCACCTTATATTTCAAGTTCTGGTCACAAAGCTACCCCTCAAATATTAACTTTCTGTGGCATCACAGAGTGACAGCCAATAACTGGGCTATTGGTATTGCCACATCTCTTTCCTAATCCCAGCATTGAAAATGGAGAAAAGCTTCCTTTGGTGGTCCCCAAGCCTGGTACTTGTAACTTCTACTAGCAGCTGAAATCTTTCTCACACTTCTTACCTTATTCCTAGTAACTCAGTCAGGAAACCTTGACACACTCCTGCTACCTCTAGAGCAATGATCCACAACCGTTTTGGCACCAGGGACTGGTTTTGTGGTGTGTGTGTGTGTTGGGGCTGGTTTTGGGATGAAACTATCCCACCTCACATCACCAGGCATCTATTAAATTCTCATAAGGAGCCCACCAGCTAGCTCCCTCGCATGCGCAGTTTACAATAGGGTTCAGGCTCCTATGAGAATCTAATGCCGCTGCTTATCTGACAGGAGGCAGAGCTCAGGTAACAATGCTTACCCGACAGCCACTCACCTCCTGCTATGCAGCCCACTTACTAACAGGCCGCAGACTGGTGTGCTGGGATCCCTGCTGTAGAGGGAATAGATGTGTGTGTATGTGTGTGTGTGTGCCCCTTATTCTTTAGGCAGTTGGGCTTCTTCAAGGCAATTCTTTATCTACATCCAGCTCATACCTAAATTCAGGTCATCTGAGCCAGAAGATCCCTGCTACATTTCTTTGTGTTTGTTTAGTAGTCTACTATTTACTAAAAAAATTGTTTTGAATAGATTGCCTTCTTTAAATCTCTCAAGAATCTCATGTTATAGACAGTTTTATTGTTTTTATTTTTAAAAAGAGGAAAATTGGATTTAGTGAGATTAAGTGTTTTTCTCCAAGTTAAGAGCTGTTAAGTGCTAACTGGATCTCAAACTCAGGTCATCTGACTACAAATCCTTGCTTCTGGCCCTACACAACAACTGTAGGATCCTGATTTATATTTCACTTTCAAGCAGAGTATATTATTCATAACAGCTACTCAATAAATAATTATTGGCTTATTTATCACATTTGCATAGGCCAGACCATATATTTTGGAACTAGTTTAGAAGGCAGGAACTTGGAGATCACATATGAATTTTACCAGGTACACTCATACCTAATCAAATATAATCAGAAGCCAGAAGGTCTCTGAATTATTCTATGTAAGCATCCTGCTATTAGTGATGCTGTGATTGTCTAAGGGGCAGAGGGGAAAACATACTATAAGCCGATATGAAGGAGATAAAAGTATTAACAAACTGAAATTCCAACTTTGCCCTTCCTTCCAGTAAGTTTAGACCAGCCTTCCCTACTTAGTCACACCCATCACCTTTCACTTTTTTGCCACTTACCAGAAAGTAAGGATTTCTGTGCTTTTCCCTGGCAGAGTTAAAATAATGGGCAAAGAACAATCCACTCATAGAGGCAGAAGGAAAGGGAGAAGGGTAGAAAGAATGAGAGTCAGAAAGGAGTGGGAGGTGGGAATCTTACAAAAACAATTTGGAGGAAGCAACTCAGAAGATTGTTCATGGCAAAAATGAGATGTGTTGATAATGCATCTAGCAGGAGAATATAATATGGATAAAATAGTTCTCTGGGATAAGGCAGCAAAATTAGAAAAATTCATGGAGCTTTTAAGAAGAATAACTATGAACTAGGTATTTCCATCCCCATCAGATGTTTATTCTGGAGATTTAAATAGATATAGAAATTCCTAGTTGAACTATATTTCTTTGAAAGCAAAGTAAGTTTATAACAACATGGGTGCCCAGATTTAAGAATGTTATATTGAGTCAGGTTAATATATATCAAGTGACTGAAAAATATGAGCTATCGTGCCTTTCTGTTGGTCACAGTATCTGTCATTATAGTACCTTCACAGGGATCACCAGTATTTTCCCTTTCTAAATTGTATTTTTAGTTGTAGCTATTTTCAGTATAAGGGTAGATAAAATTTTGCATGTTGAAGTCAACAATCTCAAGCCAAGACATAATGCCTGAATTAATGCCATTATTCTCAGGTTAAAAAATAATGGTTTCTTAGTTTTGAAATTACAAAGAGTAATGTCATACATTAAATCTTATATATGAAACCATTTCTTTTCTTATAATTAAACAAAAGGGCAGCATTTATTTTTTCATCCAATTTTGCCTCATGAGCTTTGTCTTTCCACTTCTCCCACTTGTCTTCCCACTCCAAATATTGAGTATGAATGTGGGGCCACTGATTCAATTATTTCAGTGTCAAATTGTTTGCTTCAGCTGTCATAATGGCTAACTATATGGCAATTTATTGGATTAAAAACACATGACATCAAAATGAATAGAATGTGTCTGATCTGTCATTCACCTATTTACTATACATGACAAACAATTGATCTGTTAGGCCATCAGAATAGCTCTAGCCCACCTTCAAATTCTACTAATCTTATACAGAATAACCTGTTTTACTTAAAAAACACACTGAGCTGAAATTCACTCTTGCTGCCATTTCTGCTCCGCTATTCCAAAAGCCTTTCAATTAAACAACACACACACACACGCACACACACAGAATTTGCCTTAAGAGAGAAATTACTGTATAGCTAAGAGAAAATTATTTTAATTTTATATAAAATTTTAAAAGGGATAATTTATCTCTGTCTTCACTAATCAAATCTCAAATTTGTAAAATGTAGGTACCTTTTCTGTTAGCGATAAGTACATTAGTGGGAGAATTGGATGGTAGTGGTTGGAACTCGAAACATTTTATTTGAATTCTATGTCATTGTATACAGACTCTTCTATGTATTTTAATTCTTATAACTTTTCCAAATGCCAACATTTAGAAATAAAATTGTCCATACTTTAGGTAGGTTTGCAAGTTTATTTATTAAAAGCCCCCAAAATACCTTTTCATCTAGTTTTGTTATACAATATGAACAAGGTATCCTTGTTTCACTTTCCAAGAAATTTATTTCTGATTCCACCTAACTCAGAAGTAATTCTAAGTACTTTTATAAAATAACAATACACAATTTCCACTAGACTTAGTGTCATAAAATCATTATTGTTACTGTGAAGTTTCATAACAATTTAGTTTGGACATGAATACTTGTGTGGGGGATATATTGTCCGTGATATCTATAGTCATCTGGTTCAGTTCCAACAGGAAAGGGAAATAATAGAATTGAAGTTCAAGAAAAATCATTAACAGTATAGGAAAAAACAAATAAATTATACATGAGAAGAAAGAAACAGTATTTTACAAGCTACACAAATCACAGTTCTGTTAGACATTCTGTTGCTCTAAAGCTCACAATTGCCTGTAGAATCACAAGCAAACTCCTTAGTAATGTCAAGTGTAAACATAGCGGTTCACACTTGATTTTCATCGCTCCTCCTCAAGCAACTTATATTCCCCCTCTGTCCCGCTTATATTGGACTCCGTGTCACACCAAAACTCCTGCATTTTTTCCACCTTGATGCTTTTTCTCTTGCCATTTTCCTTTCTAGAATGCAGCAATTCTATCAGACTATTCCTGTCCTTCTCCACTGTAGTGCAGTCGAATGCATCTTTTCTCCTCTATGATGTCTTCCTTGATTCAGCCAGAAAAAATTTCATTGATATACTCTGACAGAATTTTGTGGTTTTCTATTCTTATTCATCATATTCTAGCTTTTATTATGGTTGTGCACCTTACTTTTTTTTAATAGATTCTAGAATCCTTAAGAGTGGAGAAGATACTTTATTCATTCTTGTATCTCCCCTTAATCCCAGCACAATACCATACTGATAGTAGGAGATGAAGAAATATTTGTTTCATTCAACTGAACTGAATTTACACTAACTCCTTAGGGAATCCAATAACCAAGATTAAAAAGTTTTAGTGTATTTAATAGACTTTTCTCTCCTCCCCACCCCTTTAAGTATATTTGGGAAATATAAAACCTCTAAAGAAAAATTAAAGGTTTTAAAATTAGTCATGAGCATATTTCTCAAAATGTTATGATTAAATGTTGAAGTAGATAGAAAGATAAACTGGAGTCTGCTTGTGTGTTCCTAAGAATACACATTGGATGTGATTATGAAAAATTACTAGGTAGATGGCTTTGAGGCTAATAATTTCACAAGTTATTTAAATTGTCTGTCATTTAGAAGTGGCAGACGTTAGTGTTCCTTCCACCTTGACTGAACTTAAGCCTTTTATCTGAAGGAGCTCTTCAATCTGAAGAGACAAAGTTGTATAACTTTCTTAATAACCACCTGGTACCTGGTAGTGAACTGTGTTCTTCCACTGGGACAAATGCCTTCTAATATTTTATATATTCCTGGTCAGTGACTTAAAAAAAAAAAAAAAAACCTACCCAATTGCAGTCTGCCATTCAAAAGGAATATTTCTGCAAAGAAAAAGATGTGAAAATGTAGGCATTCAAGTGAAAATTCAATCCTTCACAGTACAGAGCCTCTGCGAAGTCTTTTAAATGACCCTTTTTATCATGGTGCCATGTCTGTACCTTTCTGAATAGTGAAACCTGGTAAGAAAAATAGATGTATGTATACAAGTGGTTGAGTAATGTATTACTCATATGCACTTTGTTCTTTTTGGCAAACTGACCTTATCAAAGGAAAGAAAGCTATACATTGTGACAAGCTGAGCTTTACCAGAAAGTCTGAATTAGGAGTGCAAGTCCTCTGTTATCTGGATTAAAATGTGATCGGAAAAAAAAAAAAAATCATTATTTAACCTCTTCAGAAGTGGAGATGCTGGAAAATTGACTTCCTTTAAATCAAAACCTAAGCTTTCTTATTACATTTGGACTTAGCAATCAGAGATGATTTGCATTAAAACAATCATATTTTTTCCTCTAAATATTTGTCCACTTTTTGATGTTCAAATAAACAGTGTTAGATTGTTTGATTGTCTATACTTTACAGAGGACTATTATAAGAGGTTGGTGATGAAATATTCTTCATTAGTTTCTCCAGGACAAATGCTGTGTCTTATTTTTTACCTCTGTAGATGACATTTAAATAAAAAAATTAAATTTTTGAATTAATATTGTATGGTAATTAGAAGGCCTTAATAATTATTTTAGAAGCACGCCCATTCCTGGAACTATTTTTAAAAAAATATTTCCTCATGCTCATTTAACCCATTTTAGTGAAAATATTAAATTATTTTAAAAATTAGTGAAGGAATAATGAATCCAATTCATTCCTTTAAAAATAAACAGAGACATGGAACTCAAACTTGCTCAACCGCAGATCTTTTTCCTTTGTAATAAGCAACCTCTTTACAAATGAGTACATAAAGATGGACAAAATATCTGGAATGGATAAAGCCAAGAGGAAAAAAAAAAAATTTACATAACACAAAGGCACATAAAACTATTGCTATTTTATTCACAGTAAAAGAGTGTGTGTTGCTGCTGCCCAGTTACTGTGCATGTGAATTCACCAGATCTGGACGTATTTGCCCAATTAATTACTCTGCTGTTCGACAATGATGGGTAATGGTCCAAGCATCCTGCTCCTCCTCAGATCACCGATGGAATTCATGCACGCATAATGTCCTCTCTTCAGAAAATGATCCCAACAAGCTCTATAATTATTTTTTTTTCTTTTGAAATAAAGGCATCCGTTCAATTATATGTTAAAACAGTTTGTGGGAGAAGAAATGGAAATGAAGCAGGATCTCTCTCTCACTACCTTTCTGGGGAGAAAGCTGGAAGATGAACTTCCCCATTCTACTCTTTCCAGGAGCGAACTTCGGTATTAAAAAAATAATTGCTGATCAAAATTGTTCATCATTACCCTTAATTAGTCTGTTGGTTTTCAGTAGTTTTCTTCATTAATACAGATGAAGGTGTGTTCTTCCACGTTCAACGATACATGCTATCCCTCCGTGCTGGTAAGCTTATGATGTAGCAGATCAAACAAAGAACCCTCTTGTACAAATGCACAGCAGTCCCGGTAAACTGGGCTAATTAGCATTGTAATTAGCTCACGTGATAACTAAAACAAAGTCAGAGTAACACAGGAATCACTTAGAAAGGATATCAAGTGGTGTCGTCCCCCTTCACCCGCCAGCCCTCCCGCCCTTGTTTCTAATGCTGAGTAGAGCCCGGAGTCAACCTCCTTTCCAGCTCCCCACTCCCCAGCTCCCCAGCTCCCCACCTCCTGGTGGCGCAAGCCAAGTTCTCTGCCCAGGCCTGGAAGTTAAGGTATGCGCAGGGCTTGCCTGAGGTTGCCGTTGCGATGTTGTTGGGATATCAGTGTAGTGCACTAAATGTTGCCAGTTAAAGGAAGCTTACAAAAAAGATCTTCCCCCTTTGGCTTTGCTGGAATTGGCTGACACAGTTCGCTTTATAAGCATGAGAACTGGAAGCAAGAATGGAGACTTGGGCTTCCTTTCACGTAGATTTACCAGCTTACTTAGGAGTAAATGCTAAGTATAATTTGCGGAGTTCTACTCACACACTTCTACACCAACGTGACTTATAAAACAGAAATCCCTAAATGGGGCCCACATGCCTAAATGGTTTTCTTTGGCATTTTACAACGTAATAATAATAGCTAAGGCATCTCACTATTTGATGTGGGATTCTTTCTAATTGTATCCAATTATGAAAAAAGTTCCAAGGCTTTATTCAGAGGAAGTGAGGGCAGAGATCATCAATGAAAATCAAAAAGAAAAATGACCACCGTAGGGGGAAAAAAGTCAATAATTGGGATAGCACTAATCCATTCTTTAAATAACTTTGTGTCACTTAAGATTAATGTGTTTTCACTCTTTACTATATTTGATCCTTACAACTACCCCACAAAAGAGATACAGAAAGTATTTTAGTTCCCATTTTACAGAACAGAAAATGGCCTCAGTTGTTCTGAGTGACAGAGAATGTAATCAGCAGACGGCATCATCCTCAGGTTTCTAGTTCAGTGAGGCTTCCATTACACCAAACTGACTGTGCGTAAGGCTTTCGTTTCTCTTAAAGTCAGCGAGACTGGGGAAGTTTGTCTTTTTTTTTTTTTTTTTTTTTTTTTTTTTAATTATTCTTGGTTTAACTTAAACTCAGTCATTATTTCTAATTTAAACTGTCTTATTTTAAATAGTTTTTAGTTAAAGCTATATTTAAGCCCATTTCAGCACAAAAATATCAACCATTATTGAAAAAATTAAATCCATAAGAAAAATATTTTCAAAAAATATACAAGGTGAGGAAACTGTCAGAGCTGTTAGTAAATGCGAATCATAGGGGCTAATTTTATTATAATACATTTAGCATCATATAAAATCAGTATCTCTGAGTCATGGTACATCGACATCTTTCTAGTGACAAGAATAGGATTTCCTAAAGCTCTCAAATACTGCAGTCTCTTTTTCTAATACCTGTGTTTCATGCATATTTTGGAGAATTTGATGTGTATGATAATTGGTATACTTTAAAAGTATATTCATGTGATTAACATGCATGAAAAGATATCAATTTTGACCGAACTGATGAATCGATGGTCATTAGGTCTATTTTCACCTCAATTTAGTCTGTTTTATAGAATCTGATCAATTAGTTTCCAAAACAGCAGATCCAGTACTATATTAGATGTAGCTTAAGTGGCAGGATTAGACTGTTGATCCTCAGGATTGATGGTGAAAGCTTGGTAAATATTCATAAAATGTTATTTGAGATTTCCTAACGATTAATCTGAAAGAAAGAAATGGATACAACATTAGTAAAACCTTATATTTATATCCTGTGTAATATATGAAAAATTTTAATAGAGATGCAAGTTGTTTTTGGTATTTGCCACAAAATTAAGTATAAATCAGCTTGCTCCAATCATAAAATAAAAATAAGGAACCTAAAGATAGGCATTTGGAGTGTCTATTGGGAATTAGCCAATCCACAAAAAAAAAAAAAAAAAAAAAAAAAAAAAAAAAAAAGGTGTATTCTCTGTTTATACTCTCTTGTCTTCTTTTATCAAAAGATTGTGGGAAACTGCAATTTGGGGTGCATTGGCTGTTATTCAATAAGCTTAATTTTGATATAATAACATAGGAATAAGTGGGCAGAAGGGTAATCAATGGTAAGTGAAGTTAAGACTGATGCAATAGACTTCCCTCCCCAGTCTCCAGATTTAATTTGTATTAGAAATGGAGAAAGGAAAATTGCAATACAGACTTCTTTTTAATTTTCATCCTGAAAAAATAATTTTGAGCAATGGTTTTACATAATTTTGAAACTTAAATAAAAAAGGCACAGACACCGGCACCAATTTACAAAACAGGAGAGAAGAGCGTAACCTGGCAGTGTGGAGCAGAATATGATATCCTGTACTTACCAAATGAGTGTGAAAGTCACATTTGACAGATCAGTACAATGGAGTAATATTTTTTAGGAAAAAATCAAGGATGAAAGAAAATACAATTATTGCAAGTTGAGATATAAAAATATGTCCATCTCTGTGGGGCAAACTAAAATTACAAAACAGTTCACAAACATAAATACAAAGTAGCAATATTATATATCCAAAGTAATCTATTACATTCACTTTATCATACTGCTGTTTTTATTTTATTATATTATTATTGCACTTCTTCATGATAGTGCATTCATTATCTGTGTTTTCTTTTATTCTCTACATCTGGGTTCTAATGGGGGGCTTCCTGAACTCGTGAAATTGCATGCAGATTTTAGTGTGTGTGTGCAACAGTATTGTACATTTGTGAGAAGAGGATCCATAGTTTTTGTGAGATAGACTAGGAAGCCTATGACCCCAAGTGATTAAAATCCAATATCCCAATGATTTTTTCTCTTTAAAATTTCTCTGTGCAGACTTTCAGTGCTTCATACCCCAACAATGCCAGTAACCTCCCAGCTGCCTTCCCACCCTCCTGCCTCCTTTCTCCAACTCACCCTCTATAACAAATGCCACCAGATCAATCTTAGTGAAACATCATCTACATCATGTCTCAAATCCACTAAAAAACAAATTAAAAAAAAAAACAATGATAGCTTTCATTTTACTTACAAGGTCAAATTCTGACTTCTCATTTTGGCATTGAAATCCATTTCATATCGGGTTCTCCACCACCTCTACTGATAGTAGCCAACATTTACAGAGTGGCGCTAATGTGCCAGGAACTGTGCTACGTGTCCTACATCAATGGACTCACAAAATCACCCAAATTGCTCTGTAAGATGCTTTGAGATTTCAGAGGTACAATCATCAGCTAGTAGGTGATAGATCCAGAATTCAAACCCAGGCATTTTGACCCTGTATGAGATTTCAGCCATGATTTCTCCGGCTTACTTAATTTACTTCTTGCCAGTATGAACCTTCCTCTCTGGACAGCTGAGAATTCTCACTGTCAACTGAATAAAGCATATTTCTGACCTCAAGCCTTTTTCATACTTCGCCTTCCCCATTCTCCAAGGTTGTACTCAAGTCTCACCTTTAGAATGAATAATGCATTCATTAGCTCTTCTGTCTTGAAACCGTAACATCCGTAACATTCATTCAACCACATCCCTGTGTTACTAATATACAATTTTGCATTACGAATTTTCTCTAACTGGACAGTAAGTGACTGGTGGGCAGGGTTTTCATCTTGCATTTTTTGTTCTCTCATCTTTAGCACATAGATCAGTGCTGTTCATCAAGTTTGCATTTGAAAAATACTTATTGAGGGATTAAATTAACCTGAACTTCTAGAGAATGTCATGTTTGAAAAATGATACTGTAATTAGTTCTCTAACATTCTATTATGTCTTGATAAAAGCTTCTGTGTATGGTGGCAGGTGGGCTTATGAGCTATTGTTACCATGCTGAAACTGGCTTCCTATGTTGTCTCAGTTTGCCTGGAGTAAATCTGATAGACATTAAAAAGAAACTGCCCAACGACAGAGCGAGACTCCGTCTCAAAAAAAAAAAAAAAAAAAAAAAAAAAGAAACTGCCCAAAGTGAGTGCCCCTGTGTGTGCATGTAGGGTGGAGTGGAAGGGAATATACATTTTCATGTAAAAATGATACAAAATTACAAGAAATTTTAATGCAAATTTTTCCTTTAAATGAATTTCAGTGCTTACTGGGTTAGCTCACTCTCAAGAAAAGGATCAATTTAGTGAAGAATCTCTCCCTGATACAGAGTCAGAACTTCAGCTCAAAGTAGGTCAAGAAAATTCCAAGGATTCAGATTACAAGGCAGTTCTTGGGAGTGGTTAGACCCTTAGTTCTTTTAATACTTCTTGGAGCTATGTGGAGTAGTACAAGTTTCCAGTGCTGGGGCCAATGTTAGGGTGTCTCTTCTTCATATCTCTTGGGCACTGATCCTTTCTCACCATCAGACACTCCAGCATCAACTGACAGAAAGACAAGGAAGAAAGGGATACATCCATATGCTTGAGAAACCAATTCTCTCGGCTAGGCAGAACTGTCTACATTAAAACTCTTTGTTTTCTTCTCTTATATACACAGAACGCCTTGTGTCTAGTGTAAACACATATTACTCATTTTATTATCCAACCTTTAGAAAAGTGTGATATGGAATATATTTTGTATAATAAATTATATTATAGTTGATCTGAGTAATTATATACATATGGATGTGCAAATTTATAATAGAATGCTTTTACTATCTTAAAAATCCTTTTGAAATGTCTAAAAGTAACTCATTTTGAAGCATCTAGTCATTCAGTGGATAACACCCAGGGCTTGGATGCATCACTATAAATGACTCAGCTTTCCTTTTAATAGTTTAAAATGCAGGGCTTGGACTAAATCAGGAATCACTTACATGCTTACAGACAGAAGGCAGATAATGAATGCCTGAAGTAGGCTTGGAAGAAATCTCTCTAAGAAGTACTGAGGACTGGGGCAAATTGGAGAAAGTATGCCCTGTCTAAAGAGAATGGCAAATGTTCAGTCCCAGGTGATTTTATCCTGCAAGAAAGAAAACCCACTGTTACAAAACCTTCTGGTTTTTCATGAGAAGCAAGGTTTTTTAAAAATGTGAAATGCCCTGGGTTTTGAATTAAGAAAAAAAATCTGCTTTTGAAAACTGGGCAGACCAAACAAAGCATATGCGAGAATGGGTTCTGGCCTAGAATTTACGAGTTTTTTGCTGCAAACTAGATGATCTATGCCTGTTTTTTTTGACCCATGTAATGTGTAGTTATATATGCAACTATTTCTCAAGTATACTGTCTCAAAAATGCCTTAAAATTGAAAATATTCAGTTGACAAAAGCGTGGCTGAATTAAGAACATTTCCTCCTAGACTCTCTATTAAAAACACTGGAAGATGGAGGAATAGGAATAGTTATACTGTACTGTAGCGTCAGCAAAACTTTTCATTCTGGTCTTCATGTTGTTCTCACCTATAGACTCTGGTTAAGATGAACTCTGGTTAAAAATTTCCAAATGAATATAATATTGTACCTGGAGAAAGGGTCCCAGGATAAGGTTATCAGACTCTGGACCAATCCTGAAAATGTTAAACAAATAATATTCTGTGAGAATTAGTCTTGACCTCATCTTGTTTCACAATATCTGAGTGACTTATTTTATTTATTTATTTATTTATTTATATTTTATTTTATTTTATTATTATTATTTTTTTTTTTGAGATGAAGTCTCGCCCTGCCACCGAGGCTGGAGTACAATGGCATGATCTCGGCTCACTGCAAACCCCGCCTCCTGGGTTCAAGCGATTCTCCCACCTCAGTCTTCTGAGTAGCTGGGATTACAGGCATGTGCCACCATGCCTGGCTAATTTTTTGTGTCCCTAGTGGAGACAGGGTTTCTCCATGTTGGTCAGGCTGGTCTTGAACTCCTGACCTCATGATCTGTCCCCCTTGGCCTCCCAAATGCTGGGATTACAGGCGTCAGCCACCGCGGCTGGCCCACTGACTTACATGATAGAAAGGCATGTTGCTCCTTATTCTAAGATTGGAACTGGACTTGATGAGCTGCCATCTGCCTGGCTCAGTCTTAACTGTTGAACAGGGTAGCTCCTCTTTGGAGCATTCTGCTAGGTACCTTAGAATGATATCATGGAAAATGTAAAGAAATGAAAATTGCTTCCACTTTAAAGATTTTGGATATTACTTAAGATATCAAGCATATATGTGAAATAAAATAACACGTTTATTGCATAAACTGATATGTTAGAAATTAGTGCTGAGCAGTGCCAAGACAGAGGAATCCAATCAAGTGAGGTAAACTACCACAAAGTCCCAAAAGGTCAGTGCGAATGTTGTATGGACTTTGAAGAAAGTCTGGTCAGGCGAGGCAGAGCTAAACAAGGCATGCCATGTCTGCTGTGTTTTATGTTTAAAGTAATAAGAAGAATGAGTCACGTGCAAAATTCTCTAGACAAATGAGATAAGCAGCAGCAGATATGAACAAAGACAAAATGGCACCATTCCACAATCCATAAAATGGAATAATAATACAGAATATGTCAGAGAATAATTATCAAATTCATCCATTAGAGTTTAATATTGTATTAAATCCAGTTTGTTAGCATCATGACCCCTGATTTCTACCAAAATTGAATGCTTTGATTATTGACATACCTGATAAAGGCTAATAAGTTGATACTGTAAATATACTGTTACTTACACATCTAAATTTCATTCAATTTAAGAAGTATATAGGAAGAGACACAGGCTTTATAATCAAGGGATATTTATAAAGAACATGGGACAGTTTCTGACTCATATTAGTGATGAGCATGGCATGGAGGAATGACGTGTAGTAGGATGAAGCAGACATAGATTCGAATTTATTTTGCCATTTGATAACTGGTGACCATAGGCAAGTGATCCAAATTTTCTTAGTCTCAGTTTCCTTATGTGTACAATATAAATAGTTCCTATTTTGTGAGATTATTCTAAAGATGAGCAATAAAAAGTATAAATTGTGGCAGATGGCATTGAGTAGCCGCTATTATTATTTAAATGATCATTATTAGCCATATAATAATTTTCAGTTATTTTGTAAAATTTGTGAACACTCTAGCAATGAATCAATTTCTATATTGCTATTGTAATGAAGACAGAATATTATCCTTATGTTAGGAATTTGGGGTCTAAAACTGTATGAAGTAAAATACTTCCTAAGTTTCTTTATCATAAATTTTCTAGGCATTAACCAGATTAGTCTTAGATATTACACATATACACTAACATTTCTACCACTTATAATCAGATGTTTGCTGTTTAAATTGATGTGTTTTTCGATACAAGGAAAAAAGGAAATTCTCCCAAGGATTCTTGTGGAAAATTAATCAGCTGATTTCTAAACTTCACTGTGATTCAAATTGAGTCTTGAACACATGTATTGTTTTAATAAAGCAGATGCTTCTACGTGGGGGCATGGTTTTCTACTCTGTTTCATTTAAGAGGCAGACAGAATGGGATACTGCTGCAGCCTAGCTATGTAACCTAAAAGAGAAATACAGCTCAGGAAAAGTGAAAGAAAGGTATCTAACATCCAGAATATTTAAGTGCAGCATTAGGTAGAGAGCACCTGACCAAGGACATTCATTAAGAGATTTCGGTGCACCAAATATACTCCAACACATAAAAGGGAGGAAAGGACTCCCTTGATTTGTGTTTATGAGACTGCAAATCATTCCTCCAGAGAATACAGAAAGACCCTCCCTCGGGTATATAATATAAATGCCAAAGTTAATTAATTCTATTAATTCCATTAAAAACATTCTGAATAAAAATTGAAAAATTCAGATCTATCTATCTATCTATCTATCTATCTATCTACCTACCTACCTACCTACCTACCTATCTATCTATCTATCTATCAGCTATATCTCCAGGGAGACTATCTTAAGATAAACACAGACACAATGAAAGAAATGCAAAATGTAATGCTTATATAGAATTGTTTTCATCTGCATTTCATTCTAATACCTAAAGAATGAGTCAAATTATCTTATCCTTGGAGAGATCATGCTTAAACTATGAAGACTTTAATATTTATCAAAGCTATTTTCAACCATAATTCAAATTTTCCTTTAGTCTCAGAGATGGAGGTTCCTTATTTCACTTCATGAAGAAAGGATACAAAAAATTATCTACATAAGCTTAGTAAGATTAAAACATACACATTTTAGTCCATCAAAAATGGTAGATGTTTGTTTTTTAATTCTTGTGGATTTCTCACTTTTCAGTACTTTTAAATATCAAATTAATGTTTTCAGATGAACCGAGTTGAGCAGTCTGTGGCCTAAAAAATCAACTATACATATTGTAAAGCACCATTTCTTAATCATAAAGCTACAAACATCTGCACTGATTACAATTAAAAACAGTGTAAAAGATTATCACTCCAATTATAGCTTCTTGTTCTAATCAAAATGCAGCACTGTCCTCAGACAGCAATGTGTGATGCCCACATGCCTTTTTCTATGAAATGAAACCTCCCTGAGGTTTTTTTCCTTTTCTTTAAAACAATGAATATGTATAGTTGTAGTGAATTTATCAGAAAAGTAGCATTTTACTGAGATATATTTTTTAAACTGTTTGGAAGTCTATTTTTCTGTCTATGTGAACCTATTTAGAAAAAAAATGTGGAAAAGCACTATCATGATACTCAACAAAGAAGTTTACAGCTTTCTAAAGTTTTTCTGAATATTGTTTCAGGAAACACTGCTACCTATGGTTCTCAATAATATTGACATTAAAACTGGTAGAAACACTGCTGGATTTCAATTAAAATTGGACCAATATTACTTAGAATTTTATAAATAGCTTCTTTTTACATATGAAAATAAAATCAAATTATATACAATAATTATTAGAAAATGTAATAAAAGTGCAATTTTAAAATTACCAGATAATGTCTTCAGATAAGAAAATTATAGTTAAAATATCAGTTTTAAAACATCACCAACCAGTTGATCTACTAGAATATATATAGATATCATCTGTAAACATTTATTGTTTAAGATTTCATATTGCCATTCCAAGAAAAAATTGGAAAATAAATGAGCATTTTGTGTAACACGAATTTTTCCCTATGGTTGTTTGAAAGGTGAAAACCCAGACTTGACCTCTCTTTAGGAAAATTTATACGAAAATTAGTACAAAGTAGAAAAATTAAAGAACATTCTTTCTGATTCAGCATTTTTTAAAAAAGCATCCTTACTTTAAAATATTTGCTTATAGTCTAAATTAAATGATGAAACATGAATGTTCAAAAAGAACACAACAAAGGAAAATAACATCATACTCAGAGAAAAGTTAAATTCAGATTTTATGAGGTTTTGTTTGTTCGTAATTGAATCGTTGAAAGTGAATTTTTAATATAAACAAAAAAACTAAATTATTTTCCACTTGCATATTACTTATAATATTTGAAAGGTTAAATTTGCACACCTCTTCAACAAGTACTAAATTAATTTACTAAATCCCTTCAAGTAAGGATGTTTGATTTAAAATATTTATCAGTCTTTGAACATCACATGTATAAAGAAAGTCACAACTTGTATTTCTTATTGATTCCCAAACGCAATAAAAAATACATGAGGTTTTCAAAATTTCTATTTTAGTTATATAACGCTACAGCTTTTCCCACCAACAGCCCCTTTTATTGGTGATTAGGAAACTTTAATCCTGGTTCATGACTAATATTATGCAGGTGTTTGTTATACGAATGTAGAAATTAGCTTCTTTGTATCATTAAAAGGCATCTCAATGAAAACACTGTAAATTTAATTTTTCACATTATCCAAAAAGGAAACTATATTTTCAGAGTATAAGAGTTTCTATCTGTAGATATAATAAATGTAATATTAAAATGTGTGACTCAATGGGATCAAAAGGGAGAATGCCTAGGCCTATGAAATAGCTCTCAAATAGGAAAAGAATGAAATATGTGATTTTGGTTAAGTAGACTTTATACTTGTTGAAAATTGACTCATTAAGCAAAGTTCAAGCATGCTTTCTATTCATATAAATAGTGTGTATAATGCCATTTTGCAAAGATAACAGTGGAAACCTGTATTTCTGAGAGTGTCTAAAATATCTTAGCTTGTAAACAATACCTTTGCAATTTGACATTCCAAGTGCTGCTTGCAGGGCAGCACATCTGAGGGTTGGTAAGGGAATACTGTCTGAGGATAGCACTATTTTGGGTGTTTCCAAGAAGCAGAAAGTTGGTTCTTTGACTTTATTACCTATTATTATCTCAAATTAGAATGCCAAAGGGGGCATTTGATTAAAATAAAAGCCTGATGGGTACAAGCAAAAAAAAAAAAAAAAAAAGCTTCAAACCGTTGAAAATTTTGAAATCAAAACAGAAATTTTAAAGAAAAGTAGGATGTAAAAATAAAGGAGAGTAGAAGAAAGGAAAGAGATGTAGCAGTTAAGTAGACAAAAGTGAAAGGAAAGGCCCTAGTTCTGAAACCACTTCCATTTAAATCCAAAATGGCACCAAAAATTTTAAACCAGGGTATTTAAACTGCTGGAATATTTCATCCTGAAAATTTATATTTTTCAGGCAAAATAACTACTTTGTGCCCAAATTCTCTGAATAATTATGGCAATTCCCCTCTATTTGCACTTCTATTTGCATTATAGGCACGACTTAAACACAAACGGGAGTGGCTCACTGAGATCACAGGGCCTTCCAGAGACTTCTCACAAAGCCGCTAGATGGCATGAGAGCACTGCATTGGCCCCGCTCAGCCACACGGCCGCGTGTAACATTGAGGCGTTTATTCTCTTCACGCTGAGAGCTCAGTGTTTAGTCAAGTAAGATGCGTTTTCTTTCAGAGAGGTCTTTCTGTGTTGCATGACACTTTTTAGGACACAAAGGGGGTATTCCACCCTCCCCATACACACACTAAGAAAATGTCGAATTAAATTTGGAATAGTAAAAATCATTTCAGTATTTACTGGGGCTTCCTGAGAACTTTACCTTTCAGCTCTTTAGGGGATAGTCTGCTATTTGTTATGCAGCCTTCCTTAATAGGTAGTTAGAGGGAAAAAGTCCCTTCAGCATTATGCCTGTGCTCAAACAACGCACACAAAGTTTGCATATTCTCAGTCATCTCTCTCTTTTTCCTGATTTTTTTTTCATCAAAAATTCTCTTTGTTTTTCTTCATTTGATATTGTGGGGTCCCTCATTAAGACTGTAATATGAAAAGCTGGATTTAAAACTGCTGTCAAAAAGGAGGTTGTCCTCTTTTAGTATTCTTTACCAGCAAAGCAAAAGGAAATGTCTTTGTTCTTGCTTTATAAATACAATGTTTTTTGCTTTATTTAATGTTTCTGCCGGATCAGTAGGCACCTTCTAATCTACTTTCCCAACTTTGAGATATACTTTTATATTTGGTGTCTTTGCAGTTTCCCAATATATACATGAGGCATCTCTCTGTGCCTCCACAACAGGACTAATTACCATATTCCTCCAGATATTATCACTATCTCCCTTCACAAAGTGTCCATTGTAAAAGCTGTTTTGATCTTTCGGATAAGTGCCTTAATTTAAAATAATAGCAAAAAGGTAAAATTAGGCCTCTAAGCTCAGCAGTGCATGAATGACAAATCTGTTGTAGTTTGGGGTATATTTTTAAAGATTCCTTTTAAAACCTCTTATAGCAAATTTGCATATGATCAAAAATGATATTACACATTGGTGAACTGAAGTGCATAATTTACTTCATATGCTACTGATATAGTTATGTTTATACATATAATGGGTTTTACAGTTTTGATATAATATCATACCAGTTCAAAAACTGAAAGATTTTTAAAAGCATTTTTTTTTCAGTTTTTATCCACCCCTGAAAAGTTATTTTTTTCCTGTATAGTGTCTCAGAGCAAGACGTATCATTTTTAATGTACACTTTTAGCCCTAATATCCATGAATTTATGAAAACCAGAGATTTTATGAGGGCATTCAACTAAAATATTTGGTATTCAATAAGAATTCAATAATGCAGTTATATCTCTTTAAAATGCAAATATTAGAGAACAAATGGGCAACTTGGCAAAACTTGCTTCATAGTGTTACATTTTTGTTTTTACCCTGTGTAGTTCTGGTTTATAAGAACATGTTAATTTGTCATATTAATAGATGAAATGAGTTATTTGAATTATGTTTTAATTGGTTCTAATCTTTGCTATCATGAAAATCTTCACTTTGGGTATAATCTCCCCAAATCCATGATTATTACTATACGATGTGTTGCTATAAAGCAGACAGACAGATAAAGATATCTTAAAATAGGAGCCCCATGTGTGCACAGCTGATTTTTTTTCCTCTTAGACATTCTATGTAATTCACAGTAACAGGTTAGTCAATTGATTATAAGGAATGTAAAACAAGACCAATACTTCAATCATTTTAAAGTGAATTATTCTATATACAGATCTAAAACAATTGCTAGAAATGTAATTTTAGCTGGTTGTGAATGGCCACTAAGCTTTTTCGTGACAACTGACTGCTTAACATCAGTGGGACATTAAGTTACTTTGTGCTTCAAAATCCACCAGGGAATGTATATATGTGCTCTAAAGCTGCCCACTCAGTTCTGTTTGATCGCTTGTAGAAAACTAGTAGCTTCTCACTGATACTGAGAGGGGTATTGCCTCCAAAATGGATTACAATGAAATATTTCAATAAAATCCCTTTTTAAAATTTATTTTTTAAAAATTTGCATTTCCATATGAATAAATGACTGAATTCCATAAAATGAGTAAACAGGACACTTTCAAGTGTTCATGATAGAGAAGTGATAGGGCAGAAGTGAAATACACTAATTTTTTTAAGTTCTTTTTGTATTCATATGTCCAAAGAGTTTGATAAAATTTGTGATACAACCAGAGATGCAAAACAACCAGAGAAAAAAGAGTAGAAAGCGTTGTAAATGCTTTTGTAGATGCAGTAGGCGAAGCAGAAAAATTCAAATTCAAATTATATTTGGATTCACACCAAGCAGATGTAACTAGTATTTGAAATTATTAGTAATGCATTGTATTCTCATTTGCCAATTAGTTCTCTATAATGTCCGAATTCATAAAATATAAAAGAAAATCTATTGATCAGAATCTTAAATAACAAAACATTTGTTTTATTTTGTTGTTCTGAGAGAGTCTTTTAATATTGATTGGCTTATTTGGCCAAGTTAACTGAATATCAAATAATTTAATAATTAAATATTCAATTAGTTGAATATTTAATCATTAAGCTAATTAAGTATTAATCCTTGTAATAATAAATAACATTAAATAGCAGAGTTGTGATTATACAGAAATAAGCAAATAAATTTTTCTTACCTAGAAATTTTTTATTTCATGCTGTAGTGAAGATTCTACAAAGTCATTGTATATTTTTAAGAAAAACTAAACAGAGACCCACCAATAATTTGGAAACTGTTAATAAAATAAGGGTACTTCCTTTTAAAACCTGCAAAATTACCCTTTTGTAGACCAGAATATGATGTTTGAATTACATTTTTAAAAATAAAAATCTAGTTGGAACAAATTAGGAAAATAAGGAGGTTTTAAAGAAGGCCAGAGAAAGCATATAGCATCTTAAGGTGACTGAAATTAATATCTCTTTAATATGAGTAATATAGAAGAAATGGTTTTAAAAAATCCTCCATTGATTTGAGGAAGAAATTATTCTTGATTGTTGGCTATTTCATTTAATTCCTTCACACAAACTTAAGTCAACTATTCCAAAAGTCAAGAAAACTTTATCAGCATAGTATATTAATTCTAGTTTTCCAAGTGTTTTCACAAAGTGTCTTCCCACAATGCACTGCCCTAAGTATTTAATCTGTGACCAAGGCTGGGTCACCACTAAGACCAAAGTGATAGCTACAGTCTCCGTTTCCATGGGCAGTCTCATCAGCCTCAGAACGCTTAGTTTTCCACCAGTCTCCACCTACAAAGGGCTGCATTCCCACTTTTATGGAGTACAAGATTAAATACATAAAATAAAAAAGTAAAATAAAATAAAGTATACTAAAACCAAATGGCACATATTTGAATATAATTAATGTTGGACTTCTATTATTTGATTACACTAAAGATAATGTGTCTTTGTTCCAAGAATAATATGTCTCTCTCCTCCTTCTCTTCTCTTTGCTGCTTGAGTGAATTGTTTATAAACATGTAACATTCTTCGGAAATGAACTGGGGATGGGGGAGAAGGAGAAACAATGAAATACAGAAAGAGAAGAAGAGAAAAGTGAGACAGAGACAGAGAAACCGAGACAGAGGAAAAAGGAGGAAGGAAGACAGAATTCAGATAATCTGGAATCCAGAAATCTGATTCTGCAAGAAGTACAATAGGAGGGCCTATACTACTTTCAATGGTTAGCTTTAGTTAACCACAGCAACATACAATTCTATAAAACTCTTCTGTCTCGGTTTCTTTCTCTCTTTCTCTCACATAGACATATGTGCACACATAACCACACATACATACACTCATACAGGCCTCTGCCTCAAAGTGAAATAAAGAGGAGTGTGTATTGCTAATCCTTAAAAACAACCATTTGCGCCTGGCGTTGGCAATGGCACCAAAAAGCCAACCACTTTTTCTACATTACGGTTCATTAAAATGCCACCGGCAAGTTATGTCTTTACAGGAAACACAATGTATCCTGTTCCTTAAGGAAAATCCAGGTAACCAGAACCAACACAAGCCCTTACCTCAGTTTGCTAAATGGGCTCAGGCAAGATGGAGGAACAACCTGAAACACAGAACTGTTATGTGAAAAATAATATTAGTAATTAATCTGATTGAATATTTAAAGCAACATATTTTTTGAAGTCATCAAGATGTTTTTCCAATCTTCATCAGTCCTTCAGATTTTTATTATTTGTTGAATGATCACACGATAATAATATCCCCAAGTATATAACCCATGAGTATATTGGTGCAGATCAAAATGAAAAAAAATCTGCTAATAACTTCATCAGGAATCCAAAGGCTTAGGTAGAATTAGAATTGAAGACATCAAAAACTTCAACAACCTATTTAATCCTTTAACCACTAGGCCACACTCTCTTTCAAAATTGTTAATAGAAACAACATTGCCCTTTTTGTACAGCTGTAGATGCCCTATTGATCTGTATCACATAGCATTTAACACTGGATGATTTGGCTAGGAAAAGCAATGTTCACTGTTCCATGGCAAATCAGACAACAATGCTAAGATTTGCTATAGAACCAGGAAAATAGCATAGGAGATAGGGAAACAAACAGCCACACAGAACAAACCTCACTTGCACGTTTTTCACTGCTATTTTTTACTCCATAAGAAAGCAAAGTAGAAGAGTGCAACTGTAGTAAAAGTAAAACTATTTCTGCCTAACGCAGATGTGGATCATGGGAATGGAAACCTAATAAACCAACAGCTGAAGGCCACATTATTGCCCTATCCTCCTCCCCTAGCTCATTTAGAAAATGACATGTTTTTCTTCACAATGTTTTTCCCCTCCTCTCTCTTTAGTGGCAGTAATGCTGAATGCTCTTGACATAATTCTTCGTTCACCCCTGACAGTCATTTTTTTGAATACTATCCCAGCAATAAAACACCTGACCTCGAGTCTTTCAAATGGCCATTGGCTTAGGTTACGCCAATTAGCCAGACTCATTCGGAAGTATCCAGAGGAGTCAGGTGCATCACTCTTCACTAAACTCAGCATTCTAAGCAAACATATCTTTTTTTTAGGTCAATTTATTTTTCTAAGGGGTTTTTCTATTCCTCTATGATCTAAACATAGAAAAATAACAGGTTTTAAAAATAATCTACAAGTATGTAGAATTCTGATACCAATATTTCTGCCTTGGAAGTCATATGTAGCAACATGCCTAGTTCCCTGAAAGTTGCTTTTCAATATTTAAGGATAATTGAGAGAATTAGGTGTACAAGCATCAATGGAGAGTAATTTTATTTATGTATAAGGAAGCTACATATCTGCATAACTTAATGAAAAGACATATGCACTTTGTGCACAGCACACATCTGTGATATCTGTATGTCTGGGTCAATACATTTTTGGAGTACAGATCTCCCAAATCGATAGCTTTTTATTAGAACCCCCTTAGGTGGAGAAGAAAATGTGTACCTCCAGCGATAAAAGTATGTTTATTACATGTTTGTGTGTGTAATTAAATGTAGAATTTGTACCTCAGGAATAAAGCTTGAACTAAATATAAATAATAACTAATTGAGGCTTCTTAGAGAATTTTGGCAAAGGAATATGGATATTTTCAACATAAATGAGACACGAGAAATTAAAAGTATATTTAAATTATACTAAAGGCAGAGCCCTTTAATTTTTAAATTATTAATTAAAATTTTAAATTATTCTGAACTAAAATGCATGTTTATGTTGTTTCTCATAGCAATCTCTTTGCTCCATTTATTTTGTATTTAATATTTATCAGTAAGTAGAAGACTTCCTAACAAATGTATACTTTTTTTCACAAATCTTTTAGAATTTGTGTGCGCTATGCAATTTTGTCACTTGGCACATTTGTATTCCTTCTTATAAAGGATAAACCATGAGAATCCTGATAGACTATACTTAAAATAAAATAGGAAGTCCACACAACTGAAGGTGAACAAATAATGCAGGCTGAAATGAGTATCTCTTCGAAAGACTACAAGCTTCCTTTTGACATTCAAGCAATTCAGTAAGGAGGGAAAGAGAAATTGAATTTAGCTGATGCAAATGAAATTAAAACTAAATTGGTTGTCACATCAAACTGATGTTAACTATGTAAATGTTTTCTGTTTATGAAACTACAGTTTAGAGTATATAATGCTGCAAAAATAAGAATATTTTTGTGTTCTTTTAAAATATAAATTAAAAGGGCAGATTATGAATTTTTTTTAAATCCTTGCCACTTACCCACATAATATCTAAGGACCTATGAATCATGAAAACTGTGGACATAGAGTGTTGAAATAAACATACACATATAGATATGCACATCAATACACATGCCTGCTTTTCTGGCCAAGCAGTATCCCATTACATCATTGCTTCAAATGCATTCATTCTCTTCAATATTGTTGGCTGTTTCAGGTTAACTACCAAAATCATTTGCCTGAGAAGCAAGATTTAATTGTCTTACAACTACCTCTGTGAGGTACAATAGGGATTACAAGTACCCATTGATTATACTATTGGGTAGAATAAGGGACTCTTATTCTAGCATTTCTCATTCATTTTGTCATTGCATTCTCTTTGAAAGAGACCAAATGGGTCCCAGCAGGTGAAAGCAAAGAAACCTGAAAGGCCCCCTTTGATGAATGACAATACCACAACCACCCTCCCCCAACCATTTTTGGAGATTATAAAACCTTATTAAATCATGCCCTGTTAGATATTGATTGAGAGGGAGCTAAACTAAAACCAACAATAGCAGCATGGATCAGAGAACACTGCTTTCATCAATGGGTACTAAAAACAGCTAAGCTTTCCAATCTTTTTTGGGGGGGCGGGGTGGGGGACCTTTTTTTTTTTTACTATTTACTTTTGTTTAAACCATTATCCTAGAAAGTCATACAATTATAGCTACTTTGTCAGTTAAGAATAAATCGTAGTTGTCTAGCACTTCATCTTTTTGAATGTAGCAGTGTATTGCACAAACAGTATTATACTTGGTTAAGATTCAGGATTATTATTATGATTATTGGGGGGGTGCAATTCTGGGTAATTATCATGATTATTCTTGACTCTGGGACCCCTTTGATGACAACGTTGCTTTAAAGTAAACCACTTGGACATAAAACCCAAGATATTTGAAAAGAGACTGCTGCCAGCATCAGAGTTGAACACTCACCCATATTTTAAAGCTATCTTGATTATCAGGCTGTTTGCGTTCCTGGGCTGTCTTTTCTGCCATCTGTGAGCGCCACAGCAAACAACCCCTTTATGACAATCGCCTCAGTATAACTTGAATATGTCTGCTTTAGAGGAGACTTCTGTAATAAGACTCTGTGCTAATTAACTGTCAGCCTTTTTAAAAAAATAAATAAATAAATCAGCAGACTGCATTTTAGAAAGACACTCCACCAAAAAATTCCCAAACAAGATTTAAGTTTATGTGCCAGACTGTAACTTCTACTCCATGTTTTTTCAGGCCTTCCTCTGAGTAAATCTGTTTACTTTAAATACTTCTCATGTGATAAAGGTTTTCATTTTTCTTGCCAGTTGACTACAGGTAGTAACATTCGCTCCACCTTCTAAACAGCTACTTGATTCAATAACGTTATCCTCCAAAAATAAAAGAAGACAAAAAAGAAAGGAAAAGGAAGGAAAGGAGAAGAAGGAAGAAAGAAAGAAAAAGAGGGAGGAAAGGATGAAAAAGAGAGAAAAAAGATTCAGGTGTAAAAACAACTTTTTTTTTTCTTTTTTTTTTTTTTTTTGGCCAGAAATGGTAGTTACATGGCAAAAAAAAAAAAAAAAAAAAAAAAAGAAAGAAAGAAAGAAAAAGTAAGTTAGGGTTGTTTCTATTGAAAACAATAATAGTTAAAAGGGCCAGATACTAAAGTTATTAGTTTAATATTAAGGATAAATAATTTCTAGTTCAAGAGAAAGAATTATATGTAGAAACAGCAGGATTTCCACTGAAAATGACTTTTTAAACAATCTCTAGAAACCATAATTGTCTTGCAAGAATATAGGAATCAAGGCTTATACAAAACAGAAACAGATACTTATAAAATTCATCTTGGTGAACTCTTTCCTACTTACTGGATAAAAACAGTAGTAATCACTTGAAAATAAAGCATTAACAATAATTCTCCTCTAAAAATATAAAACATAAGAATGAATGCAAAAGTTCTTATTTTCTTGTTAAAATCCACCTCTAATGATTCTCCAAAACATACACAAGAAATACAATTTTTAAGTTGAATATAATAAACAGAAAATAAGAACAATACTAAATTACTTTGTTTTTTAGGCAAAATTTCGTTTCTTCATATTGTACAACTTTTTTTACATAATTCTTCAAAGATTTAAATTGCATTTATAATTTAGATTTTATTATTAAATTATTTTTCAAAGTACTCAAAATGTTACCTAATTGTTAATTGGTATTTCCCATTTGTGGGGTCTCCTAAATTTGTTAGCTTAGACTTTAAATTTAGACATTACATTCTTTTAACATTTTTAAACATTTGGCATTAAATATTATAATTTATAAATTTTGTTTTGTATTTTTATTTCAACACCTTCCTAATGTCATACTTTGAATGCAGATTTAAATAAAGTATTTAAATATTTTAATCAATAGATCTAATTTGAGTAGAACAGTTAACTAACAAAAACTTGCCAAGTTATGTGTTGGATGATAGTTTCTTTTTAAAATATGATGTCGGGCATACATTTTTATAAATTCCGCAATTCAGTTGAAAAGCTTTAACATTTGTATATGCTAGCTGATACAGATAAACAACAAAATCTGTTGCTAATTTTATTTTCATTAGATTTGATTTTTTCAATTGGGTATCACCAGTTAATTTTGTACTGATTGGTTCAGTTCCTTTACTGATTTGTGTTTCTTAAAAGAACCCTGAGAGCTAGTCACTTACTGTATGAAAAATTTTTAAATCAGTCATCAGTTGGCAATTTTAGACTGCCTTGTATCTTAGGCAAGTAGCTAGAATGTAAAATAACTGACTAAGTTGCGATAATAGAATTTTTTAGTGTCTATAAAGTACACTATCTGTTTTCCATGTTTTTAAAAAATCCTGCAATATTAATTCTTCTTTAGATTGCCCAGGAATAATAAAGCATAGTAGTAACAAAAATATCAAAATTTTATTCAATACCCTCACTGAACTAATAATATTCAAGGTAGGCCAAATAGTCACACTGTTACGTAGTTGGAGGTATCTTTCCTGAGTACTTTCTCTTATATCACATTTAAGAATTGCAAACAAATTAGAAATTGTTTTAGCTTTAACATTAAAATATAATAACAATTCTAATCCCTATCACTTTCCTTAAAATTGAATTTTAATTCTGTTTTATTATTTTATTATGTGGCCTTTTGCGATAAAATTATATATAATCTCTGAGTAATTTCCATGATCTCTAACTAGAATTTCGTATGGTTAGATATTCATAAAACAACAATGCACTGTACCCAAATTGGTACTTATTTAGCACTTTTAACAATACTATAACATTATTTGAATCAATTTGTATTAGAAATAGAGTAAAAATGGAAAGTGCTACATATTTTACCCAATTATTTCAAACTGTTGGTAATACAGAAAGCAGACTATTTTATAGAATTTATTCTCTATGCATGATCACATTTTTTTTTCTGAAATGACTCATTTATCAAAGTGTTAAAGAAAAATAGAGATTTTTCTCTTATATCTTCCAAAGCCTCTCAAAAGACCAGCTTGCAAAATTATAGTGATGTATATACAAAGTGTTATTTCCTTCTACCTGAAGAAAACATTATCTCAGTCTCATGCATATGACATCAAAATAAAAATTGAACGTTTGTTTTAAATTGAATAACCATACCAAAACTAGTCTAAATGTTATTAGCATCTAGTCCACAAAATAGTTTCGGTTAGATTAAATATGATTTTTCCCCTAGTGATATGGGTTATATTCATGTTATTTTGGTGGTGGGTGGGGGTAAAGAGGAAAAACTATTTCTCATTTAAGTTGAAGTAACATTGTTAGTAAGATAAATTTTAGGTCAATGAAATAGATATTGGATTTTTGAAATTGAATTGGCAGTAAAATTTTAATCATCTCTTTCCATACACGTCTAATTCATAATGATGACATTTATTTGTGGTAAATTCAGTGGACCACATCTTGACAGAATGTTTCATTTGTCATGCCTGTAGTTGGTTAAGTACCAATATAGTGCCTTCTACTTAGGGTTCCCTGTTTCCGGAACGTCACTTTCCCTGAATTCTATTTTTGAAACATTTAAGAAAATTTAATTTCCCAGGATGGAAGATTTTACAATATTTCTCGCTTGGCATTTCGTAAAATTTTGAGATTGCCTGACTTTCTCCCTGTCATGTGAACATGTTTGGATGTACTCAGCTATAGTTTCCCTAAGATTCAAAGATTCATTGGGGTGAAAATGAACTATTAGTGGTACTCTTTACAGTTTCACCGGAATATCCAAGAGATGTTTGTGTATAGAAGTTGAAGGCTTTCTTTTGACCTGATCTGGCCTTCCAGTTCAATCTCAGCCCATATTCACAAAGTACATGCATTAGTTTCCTCATTCAGCAGAGAGAAATTATAAATATCTGTTGAGATGCCAAACCACTTCTTGGAACACTTTAAAAGTAAAGTCAGATCACCTTACATTCAATCTATATGTTAAAGTCCTAACTCGGACTGGAGATTTCACTGGAGAGTCAGTTAGCAACATTCTTCCTCTGTTTCTTCTTACAAAGTTACTGACCACGAAGCAACGCAACATGTTAAATGGTGTTTTTTGAAGCAGCTGTCCTGAAAAAGCCTATACACGTGTTTCATTGAAGCCACTGGACTCCTCCCTCTCCAATGCTTAAAACATCTGTCAAACAATTCTTTTGGAATACCCTTGAAAGGGTGTTTATTAGCTGCTAGAAAAATGTTCTTATTTTATATGTTTCCTTTTTAAATCCAGAGCAGAAATATCTATGTTCAGCAGACTTAATTCTGTATCAATTTCCCAAAGCCAGACCTTCCTTTATTGGGCAAAGATTTTCCATTATAAAAAATGTTAGAAAGAGTGGGCCGTGGCTTCTAAATGCAATTATCAAAAGAGGACATTTAATACTGGTTGGAGCAATGGTAGCATCAGGAAACAAGTACCTAATATTTGGCAAGATGACCCCTTTGAAGCATTTGATTTTGATGACTGTTAGGTTATATTAATTAAAATAATCAGTCACACCACCCTGTAGTCATATCTCAAATATTTTCCTCTCCTTTAACAAGATGACAGGCTCTTGCACCTCTCCATGGAATACAACTTACAAACGTATACTTCATGGTCACAGTCCCTTTGGATATAAAGTCTGAGTAACAAGGCCTCTGTTTATATGCACAATATGTAAAATGTAAGATAAATTTTAATATACAGACTAATATTTAACATCCTTTTGATAACACTGAATCATCACATGTGAATTCTATTTTTAATCTAGGCAGGTTCAAATTACAGGAAAATATGGGGTCTAAAAACACACAAATTTAGAATAAAATGATATGAACAATAGTTAATGTATCAATATACATGCACCCAAATTTAAAATTTTGTTTTTAAAGTAATTATGTACACCAGTGCTTAAATGTTTTCAAAGGATTGGAAAAAAACCTTTCCCTTGATAAGGGATTTACATCTAAAAGTAAACTAATAAGATCAGTCGCCAAATGATTTTAAGAATAGTTGTTTTACATAAGTATTTTCTTTAAAAATTAAATAACATGTTCAGTTATGGATAATTATATATGTGCCAATTTTTGTTTCTGATTTTCTTTGAAACTTAAATTTCTCTACTGTTAATAAATACCATATATTTATGAAATACATTTTTCCCTTTTGAAAATTCTGCTACTGTTTTGTCAGTGCAATTTATCACAGTGAAGTGGCTACTTGATACACTTAGTATGTGGTCATTTCTGGTCACGCTGAGCAATATAGGTAGGTGTACTCTAGAATCTTTGTGCATAACTCAGTATGTCTTGCCATTATGAACTAATTATTTCAGTAGAAAAGATTAAAATCAGTTCAGGTTTCTCTATCTTAATTCAGCAATGATATCTTCTCAGCGTGTTAGCTACAATTTCTTAAGTTTCAGAAACATCTACTCCCTTGAATTTCTGGAGTATGTCCAAAGTGAAATCATAAGCATCATGACCATGAGAAACTGTATTAAACACATGTCGGAAACTTCATTCCTCTCTGATTGATGAATGTATCTGGTTTTTGTATGATCAACTGATTTTTTTCTTATTTATAATAGTACATTACTGAGGATTTTTATGATTGGCTACAGGTTCTCAGTCACTGGTTTCCTCTATCAGGAGAAATCATTGTCTTTAATTTTTGCTGCTCTGAAATTATTATTTGAGATTATTCCTTCACTGTATAGTTAGTATACTGTGTTTTATTTGTATATTATGTCATGGTTTAGAAATTAGTTCTTCCAAGCTTTGTTTAAACCAAAAGATTTTTTAGTAAGTTCCTCCTCCAAATTTGGCTGCAGCCTCTTGGGTCATTTTATTCTCTTTCACCTTGAATCAGAATCTAATGCTGAATATTTTTAATGGCTTGGAAAAAATACCCCTATAAAACTCCATTTCTGATTACTGCAATTTATAGATTACTGTGACACATTCAGTTTGGAAAAAGAATGCTGGGTTGTTTGAGAAAATGTTCAACAGCAAATAAGTTAAATCTTATCTTTACAAAATAGAATAGGTCTTTGCTTTCCTAAAATGCTAAAATAACAGGCACATTTACTCAATGATCAAGAAAAAAATAGAGAATAAACAGTGGGAATATAAAGGCATATTTTCCTTAGGATATTGGATTTATCCTGAGAAGAGCATACAGGGCAGTTACTTGGAGCTGGCAGATGACATCTTACCCACTTTCTCTGGTTTCTTCTGCTAGTTGTATAGAGAACAATTTCCTATGCTTCTCACAGATCTGGTCTTACAATCCCACCTCCCCGCTTTTGCTTTCCTTTACTTTGTCCTTATTAATTTGATTTATTTTGCTTGCTTGTTTTTACAATAGTTTAGCAACTGCTAAGCATGGCTGTATTAAAACATGGCTTGTTGCATTATACATAGTTTTGGATTGCTTCTTAGAGTCCTTCGTTGGACTATCCTTCTGATACTATAATCCCAAAGTCATTACTGGGCACAGTAAGAGATTTTCAGCTCCAATATCTAACATCTGTGATTATCTCTTGGCTTCTTCCACATGGAGGAGACCTCAGTATTGTTTCCTTCATAGGCATTAGATTTAACATTTCTGCAGGGCAGAGATCCTTTCATTTGTTTTTCCTCTTAATTACCCCTTATGACTAGTGAAATTAGTTTTGCATAAAATGCTAGAGAACTTTATTGGAGGCCTGGTCTGCCATTAATATTTCCTCTGAAGTGAAACTTGCCTAGTCTATAAGGGAATCCATTAAGAGATGTCAATTGGAAACAAGACAGTCTTTTTGCAGACTCAGCTGGTGATAAATCTTTCCTTTCTCACCCTCAGGGTGATTCAGAGCGTATTTTTCATACTCCCAGACTCTGAATTCTTCCTCTCTCAGGAGACAGTCATTTGATTGTGTCCACTCTTCCTGGTCTAGTTGTGAGGGCCAATCTGAACCAGGAGGCAGAGAGAGGACTGGATTTGTGATGTTTTAGCCTCCCACCCTTGGAAGTCACTCATACTCACCCCTACCAGTTCTGATCTTCTACTTCAGTTTGGTCAAGCGACTTCTGCCTTATTTCATCTCTCTGGGCAACTATTTCCATCATTGCTCATAGCATGGGTCTCCCAGAATGAGACTCTTCCTTGCTCTCATGAGTGCTCCCTGGCACTGAAGTTAGTCTTTGAATAATTGTTGTGATCTACCCATGCAAGTGGACTGCATGCACTTCCAGGATAAATGCCAAGATACAGAGTTCCCTGACACACTTCTCCTGTCTGTTCTTTAGTACCATGCTCACCTGCTGTGGAATTCCCCATTCGGGGCTCCTGTCATTAATGGAGAACCATTGTCACATCAGAGCAAATCTGAGTCAGTACCACATCCTCAGAGAAGACAGTTTCCAGGTTTATGTCTGAGTGAGTGTCCACCCATGGCTAACCTGGTCCAGGTAAAGCTCTTGTGCTAAGTTCAGGCTATGCCATGTTTGGCTATTACTATTGTTATCCTGGCGATGACTGCCTGTATTTACTTGGATGGTAAGCTGGTAGCTGCTTGTGCTTTTATTAGAGCTACATGTAAGAGGTTAGTAAACTTAGAGCTTAGAAAACTCTGATCCCACCTCTTTCTCAACAAAGTAACAGAGTGGTAGCAAGAACCTTAATGTGCAAAAGTCAACTGGCTGTCTTAAAAGAATAATTCCAGTACCATAATCATATATGTGGATTTGAAATTTAGTCCCAATTATCTTGTCTGTACTTCTAAACTTGTTGAAGCAGTTCTGAGCATTACAAATACTGGCTTTTTGTCTCTTTATGTCTCCATGTCTGAATATATAAAGTGGTTACTAAAAAGTGGGTGCTATTTTTTTAAGAAATGGAATACAAAACACATCTTTATATGCCAATCATTGATTATGTTACCAATAATAACTTTAAGCACCTGGACATTTGAGAGCAATTTACATCAAACTAGTGCTTTTCTGGAGAAACATTTACCATCTGCATAATGTAGAATGATATTCTCCATTAATACCTGGTTCATATCTGGGGTATGTAGCAAGAATGAAAAAGATGTTTCTTATGAAAGGCCTGTTTCTTGACAGTATATGAATAGTGTAACCATTACTTTGTGTTCTATTGAAATGATCAATAGACAGCCAACTTTTTCTGCTTATAATTGCCAACAACAGAAATGATGGACATTATTATTTCTGTTTGAAAACAAAACCTATTTCTGCAGTTCTATGATTCTGGTTTATTCATGCTATCTAATGAATGCTTCCCATTACAACGCATAAAAAGGACAATTTTATATCTTCTGGTTTTCAAATAAAGTTTGCATTTCATCCAATCTGGACCTTAGCAATACAATTACAGATGTCAAGTGTTTTTTCAGTAAGATAATTTTTTTTCTTTGAAGCACAGCAGAACAATTTTATGTGATACAGGAAATTCTTAGCCCAAAAGGCAAGAGCTTAAGCTATTAATAGCTCAAACAATTTTTATTGACTAAATACTAATAACACCTGATTTTCTATAGCTAGGAATGCCATCTGAACCTAAGTTTGCATCCATCACTCTTTATCCTGGGCTAGTTCAGTCAGAGTGAGTTATGTCAATCAGTCCCACAATGGTTTAGTGAGTGTTTTCCAAAATGGCAAACTAACAACAATGCTTGTTTTGCAGTCACCAGAGTCCTGCTTATTCACTTCATCATTACGTTTCTACAAATAGTCTTAAACTGAAAACCTCTGGTAAAGAAAAGAGCTAAGTGTCCATCTGCTTTAGCTCCTAGCTAATTTATTTATGTGGATCTTATGTTTTGGCCAACTAACATGTTTAGTTTATAATGTATCTTTTTTATTTGAGAGGTTGCCTATACCCATTGTAGCTTCTCTGGCACCCGTGCTCTAAATGCCAGCAGCTGGTGGGGGATCATCACAGCAACATACTAGTCGCAACAGTTGTCACGACATGTTCAAGTTCATCTTGTAGTTTCAAGCCAATTCACCCTCTCTGCAGAAGGAAGAGAGAGAGAGACAGAGAGAAGGAAAGAAAATGGAATTCCTGTTCTTTGAATTGTTCATATGTCAAAATAGGAAAGAACAAGTGAGGCTTTATAGAGAAAAGAGCTGCGTATGGTTATGTGAATGATAATGCATACTTACATCTTATTCTCAGTGGCCTTTACACTCACACTTCTAGTTTTTAAATTTAATTTCTATATTTCCATCCATATTTTTGAAAATTAGTTTCTTATTAAAGAAATATTAGAATAATTTACTAGTTTGTTATAAATGATGCGGAGCATAATTTTCAAGTCTGGGCACTTGAATTCATTTTATAAACATTTTGGAAAATATAGTTATCAAATGCAGCTATTTAATCTAGTTGTTTTTGAAGGTTAATTGTGTACAAAAAAAGTCCTCTACATTTTTTTTTATCAGTCATTAACATAGCTGCCATGCTGTGATTTTCTTTTATTACTTTAAATAGACATTGCAAAAGAAATGTTATGTGACTCAGTCAGTCCAAAGCATTCTTACTTGTTCCATAATTAAATAACACCATTCTTAAAGAGAGAAAAATGCTTATTTTAAGAATTTTCTCTTAAGGAAAAAAACCTTCATTTGAACAAAATGTAATTAGTACAAAAATGGTAGTTTTGAGATTTTATTATATGAATGATTGTCTCAATTATCCATTTAATTTTATTAGTGTAAAACTGGCATTTTCATGGATTTACTTTGAGATCCTGAATAAAACATAACCTGTTTTATTTTCTTCATCTCTAAAGACAGTACTTATTGTAGAGACTATTTTGAGGAACAATATGTTAATGGTGTTAAATTATTTTAATTAAAGTCAAGCAGCTTTCTGAAATAAAGATATTCAAATATTAATTTTTCTGTACTCTGAATCACACTTTTGTCTTGCCTTTCAATGATTTGGTCTGTTTTTAATAGAAATTAAGAGATCCTTACTGGCTGCAAAGATCAAATAATTATTATTTAGTTTGTTTGTTTTTTTTTTTCCTAAGACAGGGTCTCACTCTTTTGCCCAGGGTAGAGTTCAGTGGTGTAATCACAGCTCACTACAGCCTCAAACTCCTGGGCTCAAGTGATCCTCCTGCCTCAGCCTCCTGAGTAGCTAGGACCACAGGGCCATGCCACCACACCTCACTGTTTTTTTTTTTTTTTAGAGATAGGGTTTCACTATGTTGCCCGGGTTGGTCTCAGACTTCAGGGCTCAAACAATCCCCCTGCCTCAGCCTCCCAAAGTGCTGGGATTAAAAATGTGAGCCAACATGCCTGGCGTTGTTTAGTTAGTTACTGTAATAGAAATTCCTAGATGGTGTTAAGCTTTTAGGTAAGTTATTTTAAATTTTCAATTCAAAAGTTTTTTTTTGTTATATTTACATTAAAGTTTATTTTAACATAAGCACTTAAAAATGTTCCTAAGCAAGCCACAAAATGCAAGAGAAAATAGAAGGCAGTATTTCTTTAATAGAAAAAGTTGGGCAGATTTAATTCATGTGGCAGTTATATTTTTCCTCAGGTGTTTTGCTCCTGTATTCAGACCTGTCCTTTCAACTCACTCCCACCTATTCCTGACCTGCCTCTGTTAGAGGTTACAGACGAACAGTTATTTAGGAGTGATTTGGTGCTGATACCTTTACCATTTAGTGGAGGATTGAAGTGGAGTAGAAAAGAAAAGCTGTAAAAATTTCCTTAATTAAAAATCAGACTCTGCCTCCTTCTGACCAACACTGACGGTGTCATCTAAATAGCATCAGCAACTCCCTACTCCCACTCCCGCATCTAGTCTCGCTTTCTTGACTTTTCTGGAAAGTTGTAAGAAAAGAATACAAGGGAGGGTATCAAAACAGAAAATAAGTAAAGTAGAGCAGAGAATTAAGGAAAAGATAAAAAGTATAGGCTGGGTGTGGTGATTCATGCTTATAATCCCAGCATTTTGGGAGGCCGAAGGAGGAGGATCACTTGAGCCCAGGAGTTCAAGACTAGCCTGGGCAACATAGTGAGACCCTCATCACTAAAAAAAAAATTAACAAGGCGAGGTGCAGTGGCTCACTCCTGTAATCCCAGTATTTTGGGAGGCTGAGGCAGGTGGATCACCTGAGGCAAGGAGTTCGGGACCAGCCTGACCAACATGGAGAAACCCCTTCTCTACGAAAAACACAAAATTAGCCAGGTGTGGTTATATGTGCCTGTAATCCCAGCTACTCAGGAGGCAGAGGCAGGAGAATCTCTTGAACCCAGGAGGTGAAGGTTGCAGTGAGCTGAGATCGCACCATTGCACTCTAGCCTGGGCAACAAGAACGAAACTCCATCTCAAAAAGCAAAACAAAATAAAATTTAAAAATTAGCTGCACATGGTGACACACACCTGTTTTCAGCTACTCAGGAGGCTGCGGCAAGAGGATTAATTGAGCTTGGAGGTTGAGGATGCAGTGAACCGTGAGTACATGACTGCATTGCAGCATGAGTGACAGAGTGAGATCCTGACTCAAAATAAAATAAAATAAAATAAAATAAAATAAAATAAATATCATCTCTAGAGGAGTTTTTACCCATGTAAGATGTGGGGAGCAGAATTAAGATGACTGAGATGACCAAAAGATGAATCGAAAGATGAATTCACCATTGTGGCTACAGAGGTCACAGGGCCTGGGAGTAAGACCTCATGGTTTGTGATCCTGGATTTACTGTTCTAACTCTAGGGCCTAGGGCCAGTTATTTAACCCCATCTCTACAGTGGGAACAATAACTGTTCTACTTCAGAGACCTGTGAGGATTAAATGAGGTAATATATATAAAGCTCCAGTCAGAGCACGCTCGGTAAATACTGCTATTATTATTATATCTTTTCTTCATCAAAAATTGCACTGATCACAGTATTATAGACCTCAAATTATTGATTTTCCTCAGCAAAAGCCTGAGTTACCAGAGGAGAACGTAACTCCCAAAGTAAAAGCCAGTTTTTGCCATGTTTCAAAGGTGACTCAATCTCAAGAGACTGCGATAAACCAATCCAAACATATTTCTAGGGACAAAGCTAGAGTAACAGTGGCAGCCATCTGTTGACAAAGATCCTTATCCTAGGATTCAGGGAATCCCTAGCACCCAGGTCTTTGTGCTTTAGTTTTTATCCAATTTTCGAGGATGTTCAGAATGTTAATAAAATGTGTGTGCTACCTTTACCTCAAATTAATTCAAAAGGGAAATTAACGATGTAACCATTTCCAATACCAAGGCATGAATAGTAATTGGTACATGCAACAAGGTTACATGCCAGGTTCCCACATTGATTCTGGAAACTCTAGATTTGTGATGCCATGTGAGTGCAAGTGACCTGGTCTGAACAGGGCTGATGTTAGAATATTCATTTTTCCCTCAAATAACCCTTCTCACCCAAAGGATAGATATGGCTGCCTCTGACTCTAAGTGTTCAAATCCACCCTTGGGTCTTCATTAGTGGATCAGCATCTCCAGGCCTATAAGGGCTTCTGATAAGTTTCCTTGATGAAGAAGTTTTGGCCACTCTTTGTGAGTACTCATCTAAGATAGGTCTGGGGGCCTCAGGGTTCCAGATCAAGCAAAGTCAAGATGTTCAAACTATGAAAACCTCATGGACAATGAGACTTGCTAGTGTCACTACAGGTACAAGAAAGTATGAGGCAGATAACCTAAATGCATGATTTGACCCTCTTAAGGAACAACTAATATAATTTAGTCTGGAATTATTATTTGGGCTTCAGAAAAGGTTTGCTCATTCGCCACCAGCTTTTGATCCTACAACAGCTGTCATATGTTTTATACCAATATTAAAGCTAGTCATGTCTGAATTTACGTATTTTAGAATTATTTGCACTTAGTACTTCAAAAATTTTATTTTGTAAGTTATTTTATGTCTAAAAATCCCTAGAATCTTTGTCGTAATCTCTTCAAAGCCATTTGTTCCTCCTAAAATAAGGACATTCTCTTTTTCTTTTATTTTCCTTTTTAGAAAAATCTGTCTGGGTGTGGTGACTCATGCCTATAATCCCAGCACTTTGGGAGGCTGAGGCAGGAGGATTGCTTGAGGCCAGGAATTCGAGACCCTCCTGGGCAACATAGCAAGACCACTGTCTCTACAAAATACAAAACAAGCAAAATCAGGAAACGAAATTAAACTCCCAAATAGCTTAAACCAAATCAAAGTGCTAGAAAAACAAGATGTTTAAATAGGATCTGAATTTGAGAAAGTTCACTTTTAATGTTATTGATTACTTCCATGTAAAATGCAGTGGTGAATTCAGAGTGTAAAGCAGTTAAAATATTTTTTTAAATAAGATTTTGTTATAACACAGTTTTTTTTTCTGGTAGCAAGCTATAAAGGTATTAACTAATAAGAATTTCCATGCTTTAATAGTCTATATAAGCTATTACTATTACATATTTGTTTGACTATTTCCTATAATAATATATATATACATAAAAGCATTATCTTGAGTGTGTATATTCTTAAACTATAGCAGAATCACGTTAAAAGACAAAATAAATGGGTAATATCTGGGACACACCAAAGCACATGACATGTGAAAACTATTTTCTGAGCTCTCATTAATCTATTAAAATATAGAATGAGAACTAGCATTAAACTACATTAATCTCAGTTTCATTCACCACCTCCAGAACCTTATCCCTATTTTTCAAATTGTCTTCACGGACCTGAACTCAGATATACTGACTGAAACTGGGGCAATTTTGTTATCGAGTGAGTGGTTTGTAGAATTTGCAATTTATTATAACCAGGTGAATCATGAAATTTGGATTCTTTAAAATACAGAAAGTTACAGTTAATTCTCGTCTTCATTTTTGTTATTAATAATGTTTGACACAATAAGAACTATACTACACTTTCACGTTATTTTCTCTTGCAAGTCTTCAGCTTCGTCCATTCTGTCAGCTAATTAAACACATAAACCTGTAAGGAAGCTACTGTTAAATCCACTCTGCTTACAATGATGATTTCTCAATAGGCCTGATGTCCAATGTGTTTGAGGTGCACAGAATAACCTCCTCAGGAAGAAAAATGCATCTGCTCACAAGCTGCCAACCAGTATTTGTGACTGCTTCAAATTGAACACTGATATTTAATCACTTACCACAAACACCTTTGGAAAAAGGCTTGGACTTCATAGATAGATTAAATAATCCAATAAATTACTATCTCTACAAAGTATACATAATTTTTTTTAAAAGTGGGAATTGGCTTATTAGGTAAAATTGAGGTAGGCTCTCGGTACACAAACACACGTTTACAGGTGTATGTGTATATACACATGCATATATGTATATATTCAAATCATTTCTTTAACATAAAAATACTTGTTTTTCATATCTTTCCAAAAAAAACGAATGTGGTGAGTTCCATGTCTAACATCATTAACAATGTATTTTGTTACTGTGCTATTTAAAGCAATCTCTCTGTTTTCAGGTATAATAGCTAAAGTATAATTAGTATATAAAGAAATATTTAATGGCCGGGCGTGGTGGCTCACACCAGTAATCCCAGCATTTTGGGAGGCCGAGGCAGGTGGATCACCTGAAGTCAGGAGTCTGAGATCATCCTGGCCAACATGGAGAAACCCTGTCACTATTAAAACTAGAAAATTAGCCGGTTGTGGTGGCACATGCCTGTAATCCCAGCTACTTGAGAGGCTGAGGCAGGAGAATCGCTTGAACCTGGGAGGTGGAGGTTGTGGTGAGCTAAGATCACACATTGTACTCAAGCCTGGACAAAAAGAGTGAAACTCTGTCAAAAAAAAAGAAAGAGAGAGAGAGAGAGAAAGAGAGAGAGAGAGAAAAGAGAGAGAGAGAGAAAGAAAGAAAGAAGACAGATATACTGTCTGCTATAAATACAATTAATTAGACTTAGTACACAGAACTGTTTTTTTTGCATGCTATAAATGACTTTTGATTTCAGCAAATGGTACCATACAAACCTTATTAGACTAAATGGTATTTGACTTATCACTGCAAAATAATTGAATAAAGAGAAGAGCTAGGTAAATGGTGTGGAAAAATTATCTAACATCACTCTTATCAAAATGAAAGTTGTTTTGAAATAAAACACAATTTCAGCTTTTGTAGCTAGTGCAATCATTTTCTTACCTTTATTTCAGTAAAACACTTTCCTCCTATAATCTACAACATACACAATCTATAAAGTGCCCTTGTGATGCCTCAATTCCATCATATTTTTTTTTAATTTTATAGCTTGATTTTTGAACATAGAACAATTGATTCTACATGTCATTAACAAAACTAAAGGTACATTTGCATGTATTATTACACAATGTCACAAATTTGGGAGGTGCCTGGTGGGTTAATTACTAGTAGGTAAATTAATCTTGGTACTAATAAATCTATCCTTGAAAATTGTAAGCATACAACATTGTGTTTTTGGATCTTTGAACATCAGACCTATGGGGTTTTTTTTCCCCCTAATGACTTCTTTTACTAAATAATATGAATATGCTTAAATGTAGATTGTAAAGCTTTTAGATCTGAGGCAGAGTGAATCTTTGTGTGAGATATAGCTAAGGAATTGCTAAGGAATTTTAAGCTTTGAGTTTCTTTTTCAATTTGTTGGACATTTGGGAAATGTACTATTTTTTTCTATTGAGATTCTCACCATGTCTTATGCAAAGTAGTGAACTACACCTTCTAAGATCTTAATAGATTCTCAAGGGTTGGTTATTAATGAATAAAGTCACCCCCCAGACATACATATAATGGGAATCATAAAGAAATGAGGGGGAATCTCATTGTTTGTACTATGTTTTACAGTAGATACTTTCAGTGTAAGACTTTTACCTTCAGGCTTGATCTGATTTTTAGGCGATCATGGGATTTTCCCACTTCTATTACTGACCTATATTACCTGGTACATTATGAGAATAAAGTGTAGCTTTACTAGAGTCTGTTAATAGATACCTAATGCTCCCACATGAGCTTTTAGAGACTTGCACCTTAAGTTCACCTGAGGCGTTTTTGCAGAATTATAACTTCATATAGCTAGCAAAAACCAGGATTCCTAAGTAAGTGTTAGAAAAACTAGATCTTTTCTAATACTGATATTCCCATATCTGCTATTGTTCAAGTCTTGGTTTCACCCAAGGAAATAAAAGGAAATAAAACAAGTTAAAAGTTCGTAGGTGCCTAGAGAAAAGATTCATTTGGGTTCTCACAATCTTATGAAGGAATCTTCTAAGCAGAACATCCCCTGTGACTCACTTTCTTGACGAAAACACTCTGTATGACTCCTGTAGTTACACTCAACTCACTTCCAAGTTATTCTCATGTGCCTATTTTCTACTGTGGTTCTAATCCCCAATTACTTACATTTACATCTGTTAATAGAAAACTTCTAATTTTCTAAATTCTCAGTAATTTAACAGTCAATGGACACTACTCTGGGTTAAGGTAATAGGAAATTCTAGAGATTAGGTATAGGTTATTGGTTGTCTAAAGGCAAACAACAAGTTATATTTTGTGCACATGTATAACTTGCCTCAAAAATCTATTTTGCATAATATATATAATATTTAAGCACTTATTATATGTACCATTAAATTACATGCTTTGAATGTATTATATCATTGATTCTCATAACAACCTAGTGAGGCATAGAATAACCACTTTCCCCATTTTGCAGAAGAGGAAACTGATCACTAAATTTGGCTTGTAAATTAACCCCTGTAGAAACATCTGGAGGCAGTTGATGAAATCAGAATTCCTTTTTTTCTCTCTCTCTTTTTTTTTTCTTTTTTTTTTTTTTGTGTGTGTGTGATGGAGTCTCACTCTGTCACCCAGGCTGGAGTGCAGTGGCATGATCTCGACTCACTGCAACCTCCTCCCCTTACTGGGTTCAAGCGATTCTCCTGCCTCAGCCTCCTGAGTAGCTGGGATTACAGAAGCGCTCCATGACACCCCGATAATTTTTGTATCTTTAATAGAGATGAGATTTTGCCATGTTGGCCAAGCTGGTCTCAAACACCTGACCTCGGGTGATCCGCCTGCCTCAGCCTCCCAGAGTGCTGGGATGACAGGTGTGAGCCACTGTACCAGCAAATCAGAATTTATGAATGTGTAAACAAGTTACTCAGTGAATTTTGACACACACTAACCTAAGATAAAATGACATAATGGATTTTAAATATAATTTCTTAGTATATATTTGTACCCATCTTTATAGTAATCCAAATACATGATTATAGTGACCTGTATTATCACTACTGAAAAGTTGGGTAAATAGCGTTTATCTTGTCTCTTAAAGCCAATGCCACATTGCAAATGATTTGATATTTTCCTGGAGAAAATCAATGACATCAAGGCCAGTCTTTGATTTATAAACATTCTACGAAGCTAAGAGGCACAGATATATTTCCATGTTAGCCTCACTAAAGTGGAAAGCTTGTAATTTGCTGTGGCAAAAGCACACTTTTTTTTTTTTTTTTTTTTTTTTTTTTTGAGACGGAGTCTGTCTCTGTCGCCCAGGCTGGAGTGCAGTGGCCGGATCTCAGCTCACTGCAAGCTCTGCCTCCCGGGTTCCCGCCATTCTCCTGCCTCAGCCTCCCGAGTAGCTGGGACTACAGGCGCCCGCCACCACGCCCGGCTAATTTTTTTTTTTTTTTTTTAGTAGAGACGGCGTTTCACTGTGTTAGCCAGGATGGTCTCGATCTCCTGACCTCGTGATCCGCCCGCCTCGGCCTCCCAAAGTGCTGGGATTACAGGCGTGAGCCACCGCGCCCGGCCAAAAGCACACGTTTTTAAAACGAATACATTTTGTTTCATCTCATTTCTGTGGAATCACCTATATTCCGGACACTGTTCTAGAGTCCAAGAATAAAATGTTGATAAGAACAATCCCTGGGAGAAGCAGACTGAGCCCAGAGGACTCCCTGAGTTAAAGATGTGTTGCTGAGAATCTAGGAAGATCAAGGAGGCTAGAATGTTAGAGCAGAATAAAAGAGAGGGGAAAATTTCACAGAGTAACTACTCCAGAGATCTGCAGATGGGCTTCCTGGAGTGTCCACCAGAGTAATGATCACATGCATGTAAATAAACTACCCAAGGCCACAGAAAGAAACAACTGAAAGAACTAAAGGCAGCAGTGTCCAGCACTTGAACAGGACCAAAAATAGTCCTTACTCCTGCCAGTCAGACTGGAAAACTTTATAATTTCTGAGGCATTAAGGAGAGAGTCTTGCCTCAGTACCAGAAAATAAAGTACACTAAACTAATTGGGGACTTTGGTCTTACCTAATAACGTTTAACATTAATAGCAAAAAGGAGCAAACTAGTTCCAAATAACTTAACTGCATTCAATAGCAAAGCCCAAGAAAACTTACAGGAATAAAAATGATCCAGCCAGGCACGATGGCTCATGCCTATAATCCCAGTACTTTGGGAGGCTGAGGCAGAAGGATCACTTGAGCCTAGGAGTTCAAGATCAGCCTGGGCAACACAGTGAGACTCTGTCTCAAAAAAGAATAATAATAATAATAATCCAACACTTAGCAAGATATAATTTACAATGTCAGGATCTGATTTTAAAAATTTCCAGATATGCAAAGAGTAGGGAAATATGATCCATAATAAGGAGAAAATGAATCAGTCAAAACTGACCAAGAACTAACACAGATGTTACAATTACCAGACAAGGATATTAAACAGTTATTGTAACTGTATTACATGTGAACAATACCTAGAGGAAACATTGAATAAATACAGTACAGACAGGGATGATAGAAAAAAGCCCCAACCAAATTGAACTTGTAGAGATAAAAACTATAATGTGTACAGTAAAACATATATTGGATGGAATAACAGCAGACCAACTGAAACTATTTAAAGTGAAATACAAAGAGAAAAAAAGACCCTAAAAACATTTAATTTACCATCAGTGACCTGCAGAAGAAAAGCGGCCTAATAACATATAACTGGGGTACTCAAATGAAGGGAGGGAAATGAAAGGTAATATTAAATGATATAATAGCCAAAAATGTTCTGATTTTAATGAAAACTATAAACTCACAAAGTAAAGAACCTCAGTGAATCCCAAGCAGAAGAAATATGAAGAAAACTACACCAAGGCACATTATACTCAAACTGCTGAAAATCAGTGATAAAAGAGCCAGAGACAAAGCATATATCACACACAGAAGAAGAACCACAATAATGGCAGATCTCTTGTCAGAAATAATGCAAACAAGAAGAGAGTGGAGCAATATTCTTAAGGTACTGAGAGATATTTTAACAATTCAGTCTAGTGTTCTACGCCCAGTGAAACCATCTTTCAAAAAAGAAAGTAAAGAAAGACTGTTTTTAGACTGTTTTCAAGCTGAAAAATTTTGTGATTAGCAAACATGACTATGAGAAATGTTAAAGAGAATCTTTCAAACAGAGGAAAAGGGTTTCCAGATACAAAAATCAAAAACAACAACAACAAAACAATCAAAGAAACTAAGCTCTTATTTATGAACAGATGAATAAAAATGATGTCTCTACCTTGTCAGGATAAAAAGAAAAACAAAGGACACAAATTTCCAAGATTGTGCATTATAGAGGTGATATCATTACAGATTCTACAGATATTAAGAAATATGAAGAAAATATTGTAAAAAACTTAAATAGATACATTCCTTGGAAGTCACAAACTACCAAAGATCACTAAAGGAATAGGTAAATTAAATAGTACAATCTCTATTAAAGATATTTAATTTATAGTTAAAAACATTAGAACCAAAAAAATTACAGGCTTAAATAGCTACACTGGTGGGTTCTGCCAAATATCTAATAAACTAATATTATCAATTGTATGCATATTCTTCCAAAAAATTTAAGAGATACTTTCCATGAGGTCAGCATTACCCTCATACCAAAACCACAACACAACAAATCAAGAAAACTGCAGACCAATAGTCCGTATGTAGATGAAATTACATAGATGAAAAAAGTCCTGACAAAATTCCCAATTACTTGGACGAAAAAAGTTCTGATGAAATTCAGTATATAAAAAGAATAACATATTATTATCAAGTGGAGTACATCTCTGGAATGTAAGGTTGGCTTAATATCTTAAAATTAATCAATATAATTTACCATATTAACAAATGAAAAAGAAAAACTATATAATCTTCTTCTCAATAGTTGCATAAAAAGCACAAAAGTATTTCACAAAATTTAACATTCTTTCCTTATGAAAACTGTTAGCAAACTAGGAATAGAAGGGAACTTCCTAACCTGATAACGAACATCTACAAACAAACCTAAAACAACATCAAATTTGATGGTTAAAAAAGAGTACGCTCTCTACCTTAAGATTAGAATGTCTGCTCTTTCCACTTCTATTCAAAATTTCATTGGAGATATTAGCCAGTGAAACAAGGTAAGAAAAGGGGAATAAAAGGCATCCAGATGAAAAAGAAGTGAAACTGCCTTTATTCACAGACAATATGATTGTGGGTGTAGATATGTGATAGAAACTACAGAAAAGCAATTAAAATCAACAAAGTAATAAATAAGTTTAGCATAGTTTGTAGGATTCAAGATCAACAGAAAAATATCTATCATATATCTGTACAATCACAATGAATAATTATAAATTATAATTTAAAACAATATTATTTACAATAACATTTAAAATCATTATATACTTAGGAATAAGCTGACAGGGTGCACAATAACTGCACACTGAAAACCGTAACACTTTGCTGAGAAAATTAAACAAGACAAATAAATGTAGAGTTCATGCATCAGAAGACATACTATTGTTAAATGTCAGTTCTTTCCAAATTGATCTACAGACTCAATCAAATCCAAACAAGATCTCAGCAGTTTTTTTTTTTTTTTTTTGGTGGATATTTACAAGCTGATTTAAACATTTTTCTGGATATTCAAAAAGTCTTGAATAGTCAAAACAACTTGAAATTGAAGAAGAAGTTAAAGGCTTACCACAACCTAATTTTGAAACTTATATAAGCTAGTATAATATATAGAAAAGTAGATAAATGAAATAGAATTGAGAATCCAGAAATAAACCCACACAAATACAGAAAACTAGTTTTGAATAAATATGCAAAGATAGTTCAGTTTTCAAAAGGATTGACTCTTCAAAAAGTGATGCTGAAGTAATTAAATATTTATATGCCAAAAACAAAAGAGAAAAAAAGAATTTTTATTTCTCACATCATTACAAAATAATTCAAAATGAATCACAGACCTAAATGTGAAACTTAATAAAACTTTCAGAAGAATAAGGGTGGAAGATTTCTTAGGTGTGACAATAAAAATATAACTGACAAAAAAAAAATGGATAAATTGGACTTCTTTTAAATGTAAACCTCTACTATTTAAGACACTTAAAAGATAAACCATAACCTGGGAGAAAATATTTGCAAACCGATTATCTGCTAAAAGACTTGTGTCCAGAATGTATAAAGAACTCTCAAAACTCAATAATAAGAAAACAAACAATTTTTTTTTAATGGGCAAAACCAAGCAATATTTGTGAATGCCAAAATTAAGCATATGGAAAAAAAGCACAACATCATTACTCATTAAGGAAATGCAAATTAAAATCATAATGAGACACCACTACACATTTATTATAATAGCTAAAATTAAGGTTTACCATAATAAGTGTTGGCTAGCATGTGAAAGAACTGGAACTCTCATATATTGCTTGTGGGAATGTTAAGTAGTACAACCGCTTTTGAAAATAGTTTGGCAGTTTTTGAAAAGTTAAATTACACCTACAATAGGAAGCCATTATTTCACTCCTAGGTCTTTACCCAAAATACTAAGTGCATACATTTATTCTATATAAAGACTTATACATTAATGTTTATAGTAGCTTTATTTGTTAATTATCATTTTCCTTTGATTTGATATGTGATTTAATTTTATTGTTGGAAATAATTTTCTTATTTTTTTCATTTCCATAGATTACTGGGGAACAGGTAGTGTTTGATTGCATGAGTAAGTTCTTTAGTGGTGATTTGTGAGATTTTGGTGCACCCATCACCTAAGCAGTATACACTGCACACAATTTGTAGTCTTTTATTTAAATAATTTTTTTCATTGATGCATAATAGATACACATAGTTTTCGAGTACATGTGATAATTTAACACATTCATATAATCTTTAAAGATCAAATCAGTATAAGTGGGATATCCATCATTTTAAATATTTGTCTTTATGCTAGAAACATTTGAATTATTATCTCACTATTTTGAAATGTGCAATAGATTATTGTAAACTATGGACACCATACTTATCTATCTGACATTAGGTCTTATTTCTTTTATCTAACCATATATTTACATCCAATAACTGACTTCTCTTTCAGCCCTTTTCCTTCTCCCCTTCACAGCCTCTGGTAACCCCCAATCTACTCTTTACCTTCATGAGATCCACTTTTTTTTTTTTAGCTCCCTCATATGAGTGAGACCATGCAATATTTGTCTTTCTATGTTTGGCTTATTTCACTTAACATAAAAGCAAATTTTATAATAGGAAAAAACTAGAAACAACTTAAATGTCTATCAATAGGTGAATGAACATATCCAAATAATGTTATTACTCAGCAATAACAAAAGGATGAACTATTGTTAAATGTGAAAACATGGGAGAATCTCAAAATAATTATGCTGAGTGAAAGGGGACAGACCTCCTCAAAAGCATACATTGAATGATTTCTCCTATATAAAAAATTTTAAAGTGCAAAGTGATCTAGTGACAGAAATTAGAACAATGCTTGACTGGGGATGGGCTTTGAGAGAAGGTGGCGGGGGTGGGAGGATGCACAACAAAGAGCCATCAGGAAATTTGTAGGTACTAGATATGTTCATTACCTTGTTGGGGTGATTTAATGGGTATACATATATATCAAAACTTGTCAAATTCTACAATTAAAATATATGCCATTAATGTATGCCAATTATGTCTCTTGTTTTAAAAGAGAAAAAAAAAAAAACAGAAAGAAAAATTCCTGGCCTCCAACTGCTCAAAACTAAATGTGATAAATGGACTCTGTAGACAATCTCAGTAACAGGTGGTAAAGTGGTACCTCAGCACTCTGCACAGTTGCTATGAAGGGCAGGAGAGAGTGTAGCTTGAAACATCCAAGAAAGGGTTCTGTAGGAAACCCATGAATTGCATGAGTGTAGTCACAACTTCTCACATCCTACCCCCTTCTTCCATTACACCTTCACACCATACCTCTCCTGAGTTCCAATCCCCTTTCAATATACTTTCCCTTGTAGAATGAGCCCCTTACATAGACAGGTTTCAAAAAGTCAAGTGCAAGTTAATGTACACCAATAGTACTGGTTTAAAATAAAACACAGTTCACCTTAATTCAATGTCTAACAGAGAAACAAACAGAAATACCTTTAGACTGTATTTATTATTCTTTCAGATTAAGGATCATGTGAATAAGCCTATATATTGGCCTATGGACTAGGTATCCTCTACAGTAGCTTACTTGAAACAGGAATGCTGACTTCATGTAGAGGATTTATATTACCATTGCTCTAGAAAATAATGGCATGTCTACAGCCTGTTGGTTTAGACCGTTGAATAAAACTGGTAAGTGCAATGACAGAGAAGGGAACATACCCCGATAGGTAGTCTATCCCAAGGGGTAGAATAAAACCTGACAGTCCAGGCTCAGTGGCTCACACCTGTAATCCCATCACTTTGAGAAGCTGAGGCAAGTGAATCGCTTGAGGTCAGGAGTTTGAAAAAAATTTGGCCTACGACATCAAAAGGTGAAATGTTCTTATTGATTTTACCAGTGTCTTGTCTATATATGAGTTTCTTCTTCAGGACTTATTTAAGAGTTGGATCCTGGGGAAAGAATTCCATAATAGCCACATTCAATTTTATTGAAAAATCAATTTGCCAAATATCTTTGCAGAGAAAATTCCTACTCTGTATAGATTTCAAGCCTGTAATAGGCTAGAGAACTATAACAGAGACATACATAGTTATAACTGTATCCCTTTCCTATCAAAATGTTGCTAAGGGAGATAATTACTATTTTACTTTTTAAATATAAAAGCAATATATGTTTAGTATATAGTAACGAGGTGTATGTAGAAATAGACTACAGAAAATAAACATCAACAACAGTCTTGTAGCCAAGAAATGGTCTCAGTTATCCCTTTCGTCTGTGCCATATTGGTCACTTTTGTTGCATATCTTAGGCTATTTTTACAAAGTCAGAATCATGTATGTATGTATACACACATTTTTAGAAAAATATATGTTAAATATATATTGAAATATATATTTTTGAAAACTATATAGGATTCCATCATATAGATATACTATAGTTTGTTAGTATTTTATTCCTGTTTATATTATTTCCAATTTTTAATGATTAAAAATAATACTAAATTGAATATATTTGCATATAAATCTTAGAGTGTTCCTCTATTTTCTTAGGATAAACTCTGAGGAAGAAAATTCTTGGACTTCAGGTTAGATATATGTTTAAACTTTTGGTATATAAGGGGGTTGGTTCCCTCTGAGATAGGGCATGCCACTTTAAATTCCTGGAAGTGTATGATAGAGCTTCTTGGGAAGACCCTCAGCCATCTTGACATCATTCTTTTGTATTTTAAATATTTGTCAATTTTCTAATTTTCATTTTATTTGGTTTTTATTTGATAACTATTGGGACTCACCTCTTGGTTTATATAATTGACCATGTGTATTGCATATTCATGCTGCTTACTCATTTTCTTCTATTAAAATATTTCTTTCATTATATATTTAGTTTCTTATTGATTTTAATAGCTCTTTACCTCAGACATACCTCCCACAAATGTTTTATCCAATTTTTCTTTTGCATTTAATTTACTTTTAAACATTGAGTATATTATAAATACAACAAAATTCATTCTTTTTAAAGTGAATACGTCATTGAATTTTAAATTATGTGACTGCTACCAGAATTAAAAGAGACAACATTTCTGTCACCCATAAAAGTTATCTCTTGTGTCTTTTAAGTCATTCCCTTTGGCAAATACCTAGGAGTAGGATTACTGGATTGTAGGGTAAGTGTATGTTTAATTTTATAACAAAATGAAGAACTGTTTTTCAAAGTTTCTATAGCATTTTTCATTCACCAGCAAGGTATGAGAATTCCAGTTGCTCTGTATCTCCACCAATATTTTATATTATCAGTGTGTTTAATTTTAGCTATTCTAGTGGGTATATAGAGCATCTTGTGGCTTTATATTTATTTGATGTCTAATTGTATTGAGGTTTTTTTTTCTTGCTATTAGTGGCCATCTACATATGTGTAGTGTTATTGAAGAATATGCTCAAATCATGTGTCCCTTTTTTCTTGGGGTGTCTTATTGTTGAGTTGTAAGAGTTCTATATATTCTGTATACAAATTAGATATGTGCCTTGTAAATATTTTATTTTCTTTTGGTTTGTGAATAGTCTTTTCATTTTTTTTTTAAAAAAGTTTCAGTTGTGCAACTGCTGCCAAAATTAAAATATACACTACTTATGCACCCATAGAAGTTCTTGCTTGACCCTTTTCTAAATCAAAAGACAGGTAGTTTTGGAATATCAAAAATTTTAATTATAATAAAGGACAAATTAAAAGTTGTATTTCTGTTATGGCTCATACTTTGTGTGTTATATATAAGAAACCATTAGCCTAATCACAAGATATTTTCTTATGTTTTCTTCTAAAGATTTATGCCTTTAGGTTTTAATTATTTAATCCATTTCAAGTTAACTTTTGTATCAAGTGCAAAATAATGTTGGAGGTAATATTTTTCAATGAATGTCTAGTTGTTCCAGGACCTCGTTGAGTATCTTTTCCATGATGAAATACTTGAGCACCAAAGAGAAGAGTTAAGATCGTCAACTATATGCAGCCATGGAGACTGTCCCACCAAGTGACTAGACCATCAAGAAGACTGGCACACTCCAAGCATCTTGGGAAGGAAGGCATTGAGAGTGAACAGAGGGAGAATAGAGACCCTGGGCTGAAGGGGGAGGAAGCTGGGAACCCTGCACAGGTTTGCCAATCACTAGGACTCATTCCTGGCTCTGAGCAGTGCCTAGGGAAGCAGTGAGTTAAATAAGCGTGGAGTAGACCACTCTCACCATGAACCTCCAGAATCCTAGCTGCAGGAGACACGATGACCTCCATAGACATTTGAGCTAGCAGGAAGAGCTGTTTGGAGAGTTGTTAGGGGCAGGATTCCAGCCTTTGTGGAGCACAGAGGTTTTGGCAAGGGAACAGGTGCAGAGGAGCACAGCCAGGGACACCTGTCATCCAAGGTTCATTGCACTCCACTAGGTCACTTGGGTCTTTGTTGATTGGCATCCCTGGACAGACAATGGGAGGGAGCTAGTCTGATCTGAGCACATTCCTGTCTGCTGGCCTCTCCCAGGTTCCCTGCCTGGCTGCACCTGCTTGCAGAGCAGCCTCAGATGCCCAATTAAGGTACTTCTCAGTGGCCACTGACATAGCTTCTTCACTGGCAGACCCCATCTAACCATCTGAGAACTTCTGCAGATAGCCCCCCACTGGCATGCACCCACCTGTAGCCTTCCTCCATTGCTTTGCCAGTGCACACTTGTGCACAGCCTCCCCCCAGTGCTTTGCCAGCACATGTGTGGAGCCTGCCACACCACCACCTGGCTACTGCTGGTGCACATGGACCTTGCCATGCTACTGTTTAGCTACCACTGACTTGTGTGTGCAAGTGCAGATCCTGCTGCTACCACCCCACTGAAGTGCTTCTGCTGGCATCCCCACCCCCATTAAAGCTTTGTTGCCAGCAGACTGTGAACACCTCGACATCTCCAGCACAGGCACTCAACTAATAGGGGCAAGAGAACAAAGCTATGGATCTTGTCTCAGGCCCCGAAGGTTAGGGCACACAGCTTAGGAGTGCTGAGCTGAGCATTGGCCCCCTGAAAGAGTCCAGAAATGAAGCCAATTGACTGAGCCCAACTTATAGCACAGACAAACCCTCAAGGACATCAAAGACTATAGAAGCAAAAAGCCCCATTCAAAGGGCAGCAACTTCAAAGATTAAGGGACTATTAGCCCACACAAATGAAAAAAACCAATGCAAGAAACCTGGCAACTTAAAGAACTAGAGTGCCTTCTTACCTTCAACAAACCGCACTAGCTCTGCAACAATGGTTCTTTTCTTGACTGAAATGACTGAAATGACAGATACAGAATTCAGAATCTGGATGGCAGGTAAGATTATTGAGATTCATGAGAAAATGGAAATGGAAACCCAATTCAAGGAATATAAGAAATCCTGTAAAATGATACATGAGCCAAAAGAAAAAATTGCCATTTGAGAAAGAACAAAACTGTTCCGATAGAGCTGAAAAACTCACTATAAGAATTTCATAATACCATGGGAAGTATTAATAGCAGAATAGAACAAGCTCAGGAAATAATCTCAGATCTCAAAGACTAGTCCTTTGAATCAACTCAGTCAGACAAAAATAAAGAAAAAAAGAGTAAAAAAGAAGGAACAAAACCTCCAAGAAATATGGGATTATGTAAAGAGGCAAAACCTATGACTCATTGATGTCTGTGAAAGAGAGAGCAAGCACTTGGAGAACATATTTGAGAATATTATCCACAAAAGTTTCCCCAACCTCACTAGAAAGATTGACATTCAGATTCAGGAAATTCAGAGAATCCCTGTGACACACTATACAAGACAATTGTCCCCAAGACACATAGTCGTCAGATTCTTCAAGGTCAATGTGAAAGAAAAAATTGTTGAAGGCAGCTACAGAGAAGGGGCAGGTCACATCCAAAGGAGCCCCATCAGGCTAATAGTGGACCTTTCAGCAGTCACCCTCCAAACCTGAAGAATGTGAAAAAAATCTTTAAAAAGAAAAGTACACCAAAATCCATCACACCTCACAAGGATTAAAACCACACATATCATACATTTGGGCCTTGCTTCTTTATCCAAATTTTAAATGGGGCAATTTAGCCTGTTTAATCTGATGTGTGGATTTGATCCCGTGAGGTGTGGCCAGCTAGTCGTTATGTAAACTTGATTGTGTAGTTGGCCTATGTCCAAAATGGTATTTCCTACGTTTTCTTCTAGGGTTTTTATAGCTTTAGGTTTTACATTTAAGTCTTTAATCCATCTTGAGTTGATTTTTGTATATGTTGAAAGTACAGAGTGTAGTTTCAATCTTCCGCATATGGCTATCCAGTCATCCTATTCATTTATTGAATAGGAAGACCTTTTCCCATGGCTTTTTATTGTTGACTTTGTTGAAGATCAGGTGGTTGCAGGTGTGAGGCTTTCTTTATGGGTTTTATAATCTGTTCAATTGGTCTACGTGTCTATTTTTATACCAGTGCCATGGTGTTTTGGTTACTGCAGCCTTGTGGTATAGTTTGAAGTCAGGTAGTATGGTACCTCTGGCTTTGTTCTTTTTGCTTAGGATAGCTTTGGCTATTCAGGCTCTTTTGTGGTTCCATATGAATATTAGGATTGTTTTTTCTAATTCTGTGAAAAATGGCACTAGGAGTATGGCAGGAATAGCATTGAATCTGTACATTGTTGAAGTATGGCTATTTTAACAATATTGATTCTTCCTACTTATGAGCATGGAATGTTTTCCCATTTGTTTGTGTCATCTCTGATTTCTTTCAGCAGTGTTTTGTAAGTCTCATTGTAGAGATCTTTCACTTCCATGGTTAGCTGTATTCCTAGATATTTTATAATTTTTTTGACTATTGTGAATGGGTTTACACTCTTGATTTGGCTGTCAGCTTTGATGTTATTGATGCATTGAAATGCTACTGATTTCTGCATGTTGATTTTGTACCCTGAAACTTTGCTGAAGTTGTTTATCAGATCTAGGAGCCTTTGGGCAAAGGCTGTGGGGTTTTCTAGGTATAGAATCATATTGTCTGCAGAGAGAGAGTTTGACTTCCTCTCTTCGCCTTTTATTTCTTCCTCTTGCCTGATTGCCCTGGCTAGGACCTCCAGTAATATGTTGAAGAGGAGTGCAGAGTCTGGGTATCCTTGTCTTATTCTCTTTCAAGAGGGATTCTTCCAGCTTTTGCCTGTTCAGTATGATGTTGGCTGTGGGTCTCTCATAGATGGCTCTCATTATTTTAAGGTATGTTCCTCTGATGCATAGTTTGTTGGGGGATTTTAGCATGAAGGAATGTTGAATTTCATCAAAAACTTTTTCTGTACCTATTGAGATGATCATGTGGTTTTTGTTTTTAGTTCTGTTTATGTGATGAATCACATGTATTCGTCTGTGTATGTCGAACTAACCTTGCAACCCAAGAATAAAATCTACTTGATCATGATGGGTCACCTTTTTGATGTACTGTTGGATTTGGTTTTCTAGCATTTTGTTGAGGATTTTTACATCTATGTTCATCAGGGATATTGGTATGAAGTTATCTTTTTTGTTGTTGTTATGTCTTTACCAGGTTTTGGTATCAGAATGATGCTGGCCTCATAGAATGAGTTAGGGAGGTGTCTCTCCTCCTTGTTGTTGTTTTTTTTTTTTTTTTTTTTTTTTTTGGAATAGTTTCAATAGGTTTGGTACCAGCTCTTCTTTACACATCTGGTGGAATTCAGCTCTGAATCTGCCTGGTTCAGGGCTTTTTCTGGATGGCAGATTATTTTTACTGATTCAGTTTCAGAACTCATTATTGGCCTGTTCAGGATTTCAATTTTTTTTTTTCTGGTTCAATATTGGGAGGTTGTATGTTTCCAGAAATTTATCCATTTCATTTAGGATTTCTAGTTTGTGTTCATATAAGTGTTCATAACAGTCTCTTAGGTTGTTTTTTATTTCTGTGGAGTTGGTGGTAATATTCCCTTTGTCCTGATTGTGTCTATTTGGATATTCTCTCTTTTTTCTTTATTAGTATAGCTAGTGTTCTATCAATTTTATGTATTATTTCCAGAATCAAATTGATTTTTGTATGGTTTTTCATGTCTTGATTTTATTCAGTTCAGTTCTGAGTTTGGCTGTGTCTTTTCTTCTGCTAGTTTTGGGACTTGTTTGCTCTTGTGTTTAGAAAAATAAGGTATGGTATGATACTAGGTTGTTAATTTGGGATCTTCCTAAGTTTTTTATGTGGGTGTTTAACATAGAAACTTTCCTCTTAACACTGCATTAGCTGTATCCCAGAGATTCTGCTATGTTGTATCTTTGTTTTCATTAGTTTCAAAGAATTTCTGGATTCCTGCCTTAATTTCATTGTCTAACTAAAAGTCATTCAAGAATAGACTGTTTGATTTTCACATAACTGTATGGTTTGGGGAGATTTTCTTTGTATTGATTTCTCTGTTTATTGTGCTGTTGTCCAAGAGTATGGTTAGTATGATTTTGGTTTTTTTTGGAATTTTTTGAGAACTGCTTTATGGCAAAGTGTGTGGTCAATTTTAGAGTATGTGTCATGTGTGACGAGAAGAAAAAGTATTCTGTTTTTGTTGGGTGGATGTTCTGTCGGTGTCTGTGTGTCTCTTAGGTCCATTTGGTCAAGTATCAAGTTTAGATCACAAATATCTTTGTTAATTACCTGTGTCAATGATCTATCTAATAACGTCAGTGGAGAGTTGAAGTCTACCTCTGTTATTGTGTAGCTATGTAAGCCTCTTCATAGGTTTCTAAGAACTTGTTTTATGGACTGAGTTCTCCACTGTTGAGTGCGTATGTATTTTGTACAGTTAAGTCTTCATGTTCAACTCATTTCTTTATCATTATGTAATGCCCTTCTTTGTCCTTTTTGTTTATTGTTGGTTTAAAGTTTGTTTTGTCCGAAATGAGAATAGCACCCCTTCCTGTTTTTTGTTATTGTTTGCTTGATTGATCTTTCTCCATCCCTTCACTTTGAGCCTGTGGGTGTCACTGCATGTGAGATGAGTCCTTGAAAACAGCAGACAATTAGTTGGTTCTTGCCTCATTATCCATATCATTTGGACATAGGCCCTGACAACGACTCATGCCAAAGACTCCAAAAGCAATTGTAATGAAAACAAAAATTGACAAGTGAGACCTAATTAAATGAAAGAGCTTCCACACAGCAAAAGAAACTATCAACAGAATAAGCAGACAACCTACAGAATGGGAGAATATTTGCAAACTACGCATTCAACAAAGGCCCGATATCCAGAATCTATAAAGAACTGAAACAAATGAAGAAGAAAAAAAAAAAACATTAAAAAATGGGCAAAGGACATGAACAGACACTTTCATGTGACCAATAAGCATATGAAAAGATGCTGAATATCACTAATCATTAGAAAAATGCAAATGAAAACCACAATGAGATACCATCTTACACCAGTCAGAATGACTATTATCAAAAAGCCAGAAAATAACGGATGCTGGCAAGGTTGCAGAGAAAAAGGAATGCTTATACACTACTGGTGGGAATGTAAACTAGTTTAGCCACTGTGGAAAGCAGTTTGGAGATTTCTCAGAGAACCCAGAACTACCATTCAACCCAGCAATCCCATGAGTGAGTATATGCCCAAAAATATATATGTAAATTCCATCATAAAGACACATATATGCATATGTTCATCACAGCACTATTCACAATAGCAAAGACATGAAATCATCCTAGATGCCCATCAACAGTGGACTGGATAAAAATAATGTAGTACATACACATCATAGAATACTATGCTGCCATCAAAAGTAATGAAATCATGTTTTTTGCAGTACCATGTATGGAGCTGGAGGTCACTATCCTAAGTGAATTAACACAGAAACAGGAAACCGAATATCACATATTTTCTCCTATAAGTAGGAGCTAAACATTGAGTACTTATAAAAACAAAGAAGAGAACAATAGACGCTATGGACTACTTGTGGGTGGAGAATGGGAGAAGAGTGGAGGGTAGGAGGAAGGTGAGGATCAAAAAATGATCTATTGGGTACTATGCTAATTACTTGGGTGACAAAATAATCTATACATCAAATACTCAAGATATGCAATTTCCCCATGTAACAAACCTGCACATGTACCCCCGAACCTAAAATAAATGTGGAGAAAATGAAAAAAATCTTAAAAAATAAAATAAAAATATACTTAAGCAACTTTGTACAAAATCAAGTGAAAGTGTTGTATACGTCTATTTCTGGACAATCTGTTCTGTATCATTGATTTATATGTCAATCCTCATATTAATACCACATTTTCTTTTTTACTTTAGCTTTATAGTAAGTCTTGAAATAAGTAGTATAAATTCTTTTTTCAACTTGTTTTGGTTAATCCAGATCCTCTGGATTTCAATGCAGATTTAAAATCAGCTTAGTATTTTCTTGAAAAAAATACTGCTAGAATTTGGTTGATATGGCATTGACTCTGTAAATCAATTTGGGTAGTACTGACATCTTAACAATATTGATTCTCCAGCCAGTGAACAGCATATACCTCCCCATTTCTTTAATTTTTTCTCATCAATGTTTTATGGCAACTGTTGGGTTAGAACATTTTACATTTTTGTAAATAACTATAGGCAGCTAGTATAGATGTGTGTATTGAGACATTCATCACAGTGTTTAAAGCAAAAAAGTGAAACAAACCAAAGGTGAAACTAGACAGAGTTGTTTAAATTATCTTTGGCAGTATTCAGTGCTTTAAATGCCTGTATTTTTCCAAAAGAATATATCACAGAGGAAAGATATTAATTTCAGTGATATACTATTGCTCAAAATATTTTGGCAACTCAGAATTTGTAGAACACACTTTTAAATAGCCTCCATTGAAGATGCACTCCTTTGATGATGGGTTAGAATTGTGATAAAAACCAAATGTCATTCAGAGTCAAAATGACAAAGTAGAATGAAAGGTCAATCTAGGTAAGCTACTTGGGTCAAAAATAAATAATTTTTGTGCACAATTTATAAACTTGCTTTTACAGAAAATTTATTAAAGATTTTAATAGATTTGAACAGACCCTGCCACAGGTTGCCTAGAGTTAGAAATATCTCATAAATAAATTATTTCTTATGTGAAACAGCGTGGTGTATTAAAAAGAACATTAGATATTTTTAAAAAGTAAATCCAGATTTTATTTCCAACTCTGACAGCATCTGCCCACGTAGACATGGGATAAGGCATTTAGCCCTTCTGAGAACCATTTGTACTGACAGTGAAACAGTTATCTTGACCCCACCCGGCAAATTCTCATTTAATTGATCTAAGGCAGATGAGTCTCAGAAATTTGAATTTTTATTGTCCTTGTGTTTTTGATGTTTTATGGCAGCAAGTCTATAGACAGGCATTGGGGATTGTTGGAATAAATAATCATTAGAATTCTAATTCTAAGTTCGTATGATTCTGTAAAAGCAATGGAAAGAAATGGAGATTCCACATCACTTCTAATCTGTTCCTAATGATCACAGTTGCCGCTGATTAGAGTTAAAGGAGGATTCATTTCAAATTAAGAAATAATTATTGAAATAATGAAAATAAGGGTCCATATCAAATAGTGCAAGCAGCAATGAACAAAAGAGTATTTTGGTCCCCTGCTCTAAAATTCTTAAGAATATTGACAATTTTCCACACCTTCCTTTAGGGAAGAAGAAGAAAAAAACAGATGAACTTATTCGGAATTCTATGTACTTTGCCCTTTAAAACTAGATGGTGTTACTGAAAGTAATATGGATCCCAGCACATTACAATATATAAATATCAGAACCTGAATATAAATGTGCAGTGCATCTTTGGCCTTTGGGATATTAAAATGCTTGATGAGCCATGGACACACATTAAGTTTTAAAAAAAGAAGAGAAAGATGGTCCCCCTAAGTTATATTATGAACCTACAGGGAAAGAACAATGTCTTATTTGATGTCCTCTGTAGTACTTACTGCATGCTGAAGTTCAATAGCCATTCAATAAAAAACACTAATAATATGGGTGATTATAAGTTAAGCAATGATGAAACTACTAGTTCACTGATAGTTAATAGATATTTGATAGGGAAGTAGACATAATTTTCATACTACACAGTGTTTTATATATAAACATATTCACAAATCTTTTTTATCACTTGTTTTATGATATGTAATGAACTCACTTATTTTGTAAAATGAGCTTTATCTGTATTTTATTTTATTTTCCTTGAATTTATATATTCAATTAATACATAAACTAGTTTGCTCATACATTTGACAAACATATTTTTAGCACCCACTCTGCATAAAACACTTCCCTGGCACATTAAAAAAATAAAAATAAAAAAATCTTTAAAAAACCTAAACATCTACCCTTTTCTTACAAATTGTTCCCCTTCTTTTTTTTTCTCTCTCTTTAATCATCCTAAATATTTTTACCAAGTGCATCGAGTACTCTTGGTCACACTGGTCATTTTTTCCCTAAGCCAAGAAACCTCTATGTGCCTAAGACGCAATGCATAACCCCCTTTCAGTATCATGACAATAACCATCATATTTCCTGGAAATAATGGCATTATTTTTTGTTAGATCTATCTGCTTTAATCTTCAAGACAGTCCCCATGGACATTTGCTCTTGCTCTTGTGTTGAACTTCTCATACATTAGCATTTTATCATAGACAGCTTGATTTTCCCATCTTCTTCATTTCTTTCATTCAAGGCTCACTTCTCTCAAGAAAACTTCAACTTAGAAAAGCAAGTTCAGTCACACCCATGCCAGTACCTTCTCTATTCTCACAGACTTAGTGTAACATGTAATCTTCAGTTACTGTAATGACATGGATATGAACTGGTTTATTATTACATTGAGAACCTACTTTGTATAGGACATTGTCAAAATCCGAGGACGCCAAGTGGTAAAATACAGTTTTTGACAAGATTGTAAATCTATTTGAGAGGATAAGTGGGTAACAACATTAAAGAACACATGCTAAGTCCAAATTAGTAGAATAGATAGAAATGTAGGGTAGAATTGAAATATACATGCTATAATCCAGATACACTGCACTATGCACACACACACACATACATACCTATTAATTCTTTTTAGCTGATTTTATCATGTTCTGGTGCTTCTTTTTGTTTGCTTGGTGACACACCATCTCACTCTGTTTCCCAGGCTGGAGTGCAGTAGTATGATCACAGCTCAAGCGGTCCTCTCGCCTCAGCCTCTCAAGTAGCTGGGACTATAGGTATGTGCCACCAAACCCAGATTATTATTATTATTATTATTATTATTATTATTATTATTTTGTAGATACGAAGTCTCACTATGTTGCCCAGGCTAGGCTTCTATTTTTAATCAGTAGAAAACTGTTTTTAAAAATTTCTTGTCAATTCAATTGTCTCTTTTGATTGAATGCTAGATAAAGGCAGGGGTGCGTTACAACGGAGATATATAGGCTTTTCCTTCTCCTCCTTCGTTTCCCCAGGGATATCTATCTGTTCAAAGAAAGTTTTGCAATTCTGTGGTAGCAGGAGAGGGGTTCATGTATTTTTCGTGTAACTTTCACTATTGGCTCTCTCTGACCTATAGCTGAGTTCTTAGATTCTGATTTAGAGGAGTTGGCTCAAGGTTAGAGCAATGTTGCCCTGAAGTGGGAAATGCCTAACCATTGTTTTGGAGAGTTGTCCCGTCTTTGCTGACCAGGCCCCTACCTTGGCTCTTGATGACAACCCTGACACCATCAATGTCTTCCTCTTGCCTCTTGCTTCAGGTGGTTCCTCTGAGACTTTTAGAAGTCCTTCCACCTCAGGGTGATGGCACCTTGGTTTTGTAGACACACTAACTCAACATAACATATGTTTTGTATGTCTTCAGTGTCACAAAAGAAATTCTGGATAGCAATGACAGCTTACATAGACCACGGAAGGCCAAGAGAAAGAGAAAGAGGAAGGGGAAAGGGGAGGCTCACTAGGAAGAACTGCAGGTAGTTAGTTTCAGTTATTGTGAAGTTGGAGCAAGTTACAAGACTTGAGTTTTGGATAGACATCATAAACAGCTTTGTATTCCTTGCTAGCAAGTTTAGAATTTATCCTAAATACCACTATTTCCAACAAAAAATTATACCCATCCCCAGGGTCACAAGGGAAATTAAAGTTCAGGAGTCATAACTGTGGATTATTAGTGGTGAAATTAGAGACCAAAGGCTTAAGTGACAGGGAGAGGGAGATCTCTTGCTCTTGTAGAGCAAGACTAAGTCAGCATTATGCAGGTTTGTATCATTACTATCTGAAGTACAGTATTAAAAAAAAGTATTGAATGAATGAATATAATTAATGAAGTAACAAAATTCCATCAACATTCCTAAAGAGATGGTTTTAGCAGACTTTCCTTAGGAACTTGCATTCTAAATTCAGAGACACAGCGAACTTTTTGGGAATATGAATAAATTCAACTTGTACTAGGGTTATGCCATTTCTACTGTAAGAAACATCCCATCCTGTAATATTTCAGGTTCTTTGAATAAGAGCCTGAGTAGTTGCAGCACTAAGGACAGGAGGCTTTATTCTGCTTGCAGTTTCAGTCCGTTGGGAGACCCTTGGAATTGTTTGCTGTCAGCACACATAACCTGCTCAATGATGGCAGCAGCCCCTTTCATCTTAGAGTATCATTTTAATCGTGTAGCAAGTGGAGCTTTGTAAAACGAGAGTGTGCAAAGAAGTCTCTACACTGCCCATTAAGTCGTGTTATCTTTAGCATCATCAGTTTGCATGCTGAGGAATTTCAGGTGGAAGCAACCTTCTGAGACACTTCAGTTATTTTAGTAACAAAATGCACAGGGCCATTAATTTCATTTGGATCTATTTTGAGACTTAATCATTACATTTAAAATATTTTTTAAATCTAGGGAAAATGTTGAATTTCAATATCATCATATACTCTCTAGGGTATCTGAGTCACGGTAATGAAGGTTTGAGATTATAAACCATTCCCAAAATATGCAGAACTCTCCTTTCAGCAACCAAGTGCCTCGTATTTTATAAACATCATTTCATTTCATTGTTGCAACAACCTACATAGTAGCTATTGTTAACTCCATTTTACAAGTAAGGAAGACAAGGAGACAGCCTCAGAAAGCATAAATTCCCTATTCAAAGACATTCTTTTAAAAATTTGGGAGGGTCTGTCTGACTCCAATGTCTTTGGCCCACCTGCAACAGCCTCTAGGCAAACCCCCAGGGTCACTGATTTGGCAAGTCCACTCTCCTGGAGAATCACAAAATGGCTAAATATTGCTTATTTATTATTATGAACACTGCTGTTTCTCTGCTCTGAATATCTATGCCCGTTTTTCCATTCTGTTATGTAGTTGTGAATATTAAAATGCTTTGGGAATGAGGGGAAATGTACAGAAAACTAGTACTAGAATGGAGTTTTTGTTTTTTCTTGTGGCAGGAGAGCAAGAATTATTTTGGGGTGCAATATTGCATTTGAATACTTTTCTTAACAATTCAACATTGGTGCTCACCTCAGACTGAAAAGTCTGACTCAAGTGGCAAGTGTTGAGATTTTTGTTGTGCCTGTCTTATTGGGACTTAAATGACGCATACAGACAAGTCGATTTTCTCCAAACTTTTAAAAGTTACTGCCTTTTTAAAATTTAAAACAACCCACTGATATGCCGAGGGTACAATTAATTAAACAAAATAGGATCAGATTTAAAAGAGGGAAATGGGCAAACAAAACACAAAACAAAACGTCACTCTTTTCAGAGTTGAATTGTCAACTTCACTAAATGGTCTCTGCTGTGCTGAACTCCCCACAAAAGGTATTTCGATATGTGGGGGCCAAGGACCCTCCAAATAAAATAACACTGAAGGGCCTTTTCTGTGCATGTGATCTGTCCTTTACTCTTAAAAAGTCTTCTGAGTGTGATTATCTTGGGATATTTTCTATCTTAGTTAGAGATCATATATTTGTTCAGGAATAAAAGAAAAACACTTAAGCTGAATGGATATTTAATGTAAAGAATCAGGGATGGGCTATAGAGCCTGAAATGGCTCTGACTAGGAGAGAAACAGAACATTCTTCATGAACCAAAGCTCTCCCTCCTCCTCTCTTTTGTTTGTTTTTCAGATGGGTCAAATAGAGTCATTGCAGGCCTGTCTTTAAGTAACCTGCCAGTTCAGAAGTTCGTTACACTCATTGGATTTCCCACAATCCATTTCTAAATGCCCAGGAGAAGGAATCTGATTGGCCCACCCTGGTTCAATCAGCTGTGGGTAGGTAGGCAGGGCCAGGAACCAGTCACTCAAAGAAGCCGCATGAGCATGTCAGCTTTGGGATGTCAGGAAACCTGCCAAAGGGCCTGAGGGCTCTTCCTCCTCTCAGCAGGCAGAGTACATCAAGTTAATTTCCTCAGGAGTGCATTCTGATTAGAATATGCTATAATTAATTTCTGATGCCTGGAGAGACTGGATTAACTATCATGTTTATCCAAATCTCTTACAACCATTACACAGCAAAAGGATTCCTTTTGGGTTAGTTCTTCAAAAGATACACAAAACTCTTCGATCCACTCACTGCCACCACACATATGCCATATCCCTATCCTCCTTCCTGTCTGCCACCTCCCCTGCATCAGAGATAACTATAAACACAAAGAATATGTTATTGGCCCGATAGCAAAGAAAGTAATACTACCTCCCACTAACTTTCTGCAAAACGATGTTGTTGACAATGAATATACTATGTACTGTTTGTTGAGTACTTTCAGTTTCTCAGACAGTCACTGTGTAAATACAAGGTATTATTACTATTATTACCATGTTTAACATTTGGTTAATAGTAGGAAAGTTCTTTTACAGTCTTGGCTGTAAACTATAGCTATAAATTTTTCCCATCTTCTTTAAGGCTGTTCCAGAGGCTTTGAACAATGATACTAAAGTAACAATTCAAGTACATCACTGTGCCTAATGAATAACAGTGCTCTTGATTAATAGTACTTGTTCAACATCACACTGACAGAAGTATGAAGTGTAAAAAAATGGAGTTTCTGCCTACTGTGATTTTTTTCTCCATTTTTTAAAAAAACAGACATCATCAGAGCTGAATTCTTTTAGAGCTGGATTTTTTTTATTACCTATTCGTATATTCAACTACTGCTGTATTTTTTTATTTGACAAATACTGTGCTTTTGTCTCATGCTGGTGCTTGCTATCAGAGTGTTATCACTCAAGAGATCTGCTGTAGGATCTGCTAAGCATCTCTGCAATCAGCCAGCCCTCTACTAGCCTAGCACTAGACCTCTCCCAAGGTAGAAAAAAAGAGAGGGTCCGGGAGGGAGGGAGGGTGAACTTTGCTGAAAGCACACACTGGTCACAGCTGACAAGAAACAGCCAGGTGTGAGAATATCTATCACGAAGTTATTGGTGAATTGCAGGTGACTAGAGGCATACTTCACGGTGCTGTATCAGAGTTTATGTATTTTACTAACCTTATTTCATTGAGTTGAAGCTATACAGTTTTATGAGCCCCCCAATCCTCTACTAGTTGGAAATAAATTCCTCCTCGGCTATATATCAGCGAATGACACTGGCTGTTGGCCCATCTCTCTGGGCAAATTCACTGCCTGTATTTCTTCTTTTTCTTTCATCCTTGGGCTAGGGTGCAGGGTTGTTTCTGTATGCCATGATATGCCAAGAAGGAAAAGCCTTGCAGTTTAAGGTGAGGGAGGCAGGGCAACCTGAGTACCAGCTTTAACCTCTTGTTACATCCCCATCTTGTAAATTGTTCTATCTGGTGGTGATTTGAATGTTTAGCACTGTTGTCAGCTCTCTCTGCACTCCAGCTTTTCTCTCTCCTGGCAGGAACATCTGGGACACAGACTTTACAAACAGTAATAATAACCCTACTTTAGCTTTCACATTTTTGTAGTTGTTATTATGTCATCATGGTAAATGACCATAATTGACCCCCACAGTGAAATGTTGCCAACATTCATATGAATAGCAACTGCAATCTCAGAGGCTAGCAGGCATGTGCTTTGCAAATAAAAAAATTGCTGAATAGCTGAAATCTCAGGTTTGTTTGGGGACCTGAGTATTTCTGAATTATAATGGAAAACGATTTGTTTCTGAAACAGAGCAGTGCTGCATACAGGAACCGAAACAGGAGGTCAAGGGTAAGTATTAGATGGATATTTCCAGGATTTGCAAGAGCCCTTACATCTTCAGGGGCTGATTTAGATATGGAGTGATGAGTCATGAGACTCCAACTGAGCATAGAGTTATTGTAATTGTATTTCTCACCTAAAGGGCACACAAAATACACACACACGCATGCACACATGTGCATGCATGCACGCACACAAAATTCCAGCGTCACTGCCATCCCAAAGTTAGCGTATACCTTTCCTGATGTCCTCCAGAGCTGCCATGCAGTGAGGACATAAGAAAACAGTGAAAGAAGAATTGACAATGCCAAAACACGTATCAATACTCTGACTATAACTGTACGTTTTAATATTGTGCTCAGGAGGCAATTTCAGCTAAATTAGTCTTGACAATTTTTGACTGATTTGGTTGAGAAACCAGGACCAATTCAAGATGGTTGTTTCAATAAATGAATGAATGAGTGAATAAATTAGCTAAATCTATTTTCTCCTATTTCCTGAGGAATCTACTTCATCACAAAATGCCTATTTTTAATCATAACTTTTTTTTTTCAAACTAGGCTTGTTACCCTAAAATAAAACAATCTAACACAGAAGGCAGGTACCTTGAAATTAGCTTTACATAGCTTTATGTAATCTAAATACATCTTCTTGATTCAGTCATTATTATCCAGATCTAGTTAAAATCACTCACACAAGATTTTGAAACCTGTCTCAAAGTCTTCTCTTATCTCCTCTCATGTTTCTGAAACAAGCCTCTCTTCAGTTCTCTCCTGTGTTTAATGAGAGCACCTTTGAGAAGAATAACCAACAATCTCAGATCATTGTTGTTGGCATGGAAATTAAGGGAGATCAGAAATTTCTCATTATATAATGATTCTCAAAGTATAGGGAAATTGAGAAAGAATCTTGCCTAGACAGTCATTAGCATTATTGATAAACTATTTATAAAAGTAGGTTCCCTGTGGCATAAAGAGGCATGTCCCCAGGATGACCTAGGATAACCAATTCCACCATCCTGAAACTCTCCTTATCTCCTATTCCTAAACTTCTCCTTATCTCCTTATCTCCTATCTTCTATTGACCAATGGCTCCATCTGGTCAATGGCTCCTTAGAGTGGGTCAAAGCCTCACAGTAGTCACCACTCCTCCCCTACCCTCCACCCAACCACATAATTACATTTGCTCCCTTAGTCCTATCTCTCTCGATACAATCAAAATTCCCTATTGTATCAGTGTGGCAAACCTAGATATTACCAGAAAGCTCATTAGATATATTTTACACTGGGCTGTGAGTAGCTGTAATTCTTCTCATAAATATTTTTTAATTTTTATAAAGGAATTTGTTAACCCAATTGAATCTCTTATTTGTTAAAAGAATGATCAGAGAGATATTTTGTTTAGGGAGGACTTGTCGACAGGACGTTCCCCTGATTCTATTCTAGCATGTTATAGTAAGCAACTTGATACTCTCTTTTTGAAGTTCTCTGACTTGGATTTGAATTTCAAAGCCCAAATTAAAGTGTCTTAATCTTCTTCTTAGTTTTATTCCAAGGCTAGCTAAAAACAAACAATAAAGGCAGAAGCAGAATAATGTAACTTTTTCTAAATTGCATTTATTGTTTTACTTTTTCTCTTCTTATTTTTACCAGAACAGAAAGGAGCTGGGAAAGGAGAGGCCAAAGAGCAGACAACTACTGACTGTTGACCAAGTAAGGCCTGGCGAGTCTCCAGCTGGACTGGTCTTCGTTGTGAGTCGTAGAGGTTCTCTTCATTGAATTTGCAAGTAGAGAGGAGTGTGTGAAGGTGCTTTTGTTTATATTGAATTTTTGAAGTTTGTGGGTTCTATTATTAACTCAGTTTTATATAGTTTTGATCAGGGAAGCCTTTAGACAGCATGGACCATTCCAGTATGAAGGAGTCTTCTTATTCTCATGTGACCACAAGACCATCTCATACACCTTCTCTGTGTCCCAGTCTGCTTCCTCAACCAGTGGATTTAATAAATAGCTAGGTGTCCGCATTATTCAAATACACAAAGAAAATTAAGTTTTTTATTTAATGTCTTAAAAAGATGTTTATTAACCCAAATGAGATCTTATTTTTGAAATGTGTCATCATTTTCTATGAGTTAATCTTACTTCTTGAACATCCACCCTATTAGTTTCATACGTGAGAAATAGTATCTCTTACTGTCTTCCAGTTTAACATCATCTTCCATTTCAAAGTAGTGTGTCTGGGGTGCACGATGTCTTCCAAAGTTTTTCTCTCATCTCAAATTATCCAAAGGTAATGCTGGGGCATAGGAGGAGGTGGGCTATATTACTCTGTGAAGGTTAAAGAAAGGAGGAGAAAGTAATGGATTTGTAATCACAATTCCTAGTGTTGTACTGTGGATCTTGGAAAGATTTGGTTGAGAAGTGGCTGATCCAGGCTAGTCTTGTCTAGTTTCTAGTGCCCTTTGCAATATCTGTTGAGACCATGTTCCCATGGCTGATGTTCACGGTCCACTCAATTTGCTTCTGGTCTCAAATATTTGAAACTTCATGACATCTTTTTCTAAACTCCAGGCCTCTGCTGGTTCATTGACCATCTCAGCCTCTCTCTCTCCCCTTACCAAGGCATATGGATACTTCTAGATTATCTATGTTATGAGCAGCCATGAGAAACCTAGAGTGCTACCTCATGTTTAAATAAACATGCCTTCCACCATGTTTATAATAGAAAATGGTTCAGGAATAAAAATTTGGTTTCTCCTAGAAGCTTGGATCTTCTCCTTCCAATAGTTCCAAGAAAATAGGCTGCTAGCACAGCTATTCTAAGATTTATTCATTTCTCTGTGGATGTTTCTATCTACCTGACCGATTTACCATATTAGTTCATTTTCATACTGCTGATAAAGGCATACCCAAGACTGGGCAATTTACAAAAGAAAGAGCTGTATTGAACTCACAGTTCCACATGCCTGGGGAGGCCTCAGAGTCATGGCAGAAGGTAAAAGGCACATCTCACATGGCAGCAGACAAGAGAAGTGAGCTTGTGCAGGGAAACTCCCATTTTTAAAACCATCAGATCTCATGAGATTTATTCACTATCACAAGAACAGCATGGGAAAGACTGACCTTAATGATTCAGTTATCTACCACTGGGTCCCACTCACAACATGTGGGAATTCAAGTTGACATTTGGGTGGGGACACAGCCAAACCATACCATTCCACCCCAGTCCCTCCCAAATCTTATATCCTCACTATTGAAAACCAATCATGCCTTCCCAACAGTCCCCCAAAGTCTTAACTCATTTCAGCATTAACTCAAAAGTCCATAGTCCAAAGTCTTATCTGAGACAAGGCAAGTCCCTTCTCCCTATAAGCCTGTAAAATCAAAAGCAGGTTAGTTACTTCCTAGATACAATGGGGATACAGGCATTGGGTAAATACGGCCACTCCAAGTGGGAGAAATTAGTCAACACAAAGGGGCTACAGGCTCCATGCAAGTCTGAAATCCAGCAGAGTAGTCAAACCTTAAAGTTCCAAAATGATCTCCTTTGATTCCATATCTCACATCCAGATCATGCTGATGCAAGAGGTGAGTTCCCATGGCCTTGGTCAACTCTGCTCCTGTGGCTTTGCAGAGGACAGCCCCCCTCTCAACTGTTTTCACAGGCTGGCATTGCATGTCTGCGGCTTTTCCAGGTGCAAGGTGCAAACTGTTGGTGAATCTACCATTCTGGGGTCTGGAGGATGGGGCCCCTCTTCTCATAGCTCCACTAGGCAGTTCCCCAGTAGGGACTCAGTGTGGGGGATCTGACTTCACATTGAGCCTTGCTTCTGCAGCAAACTTCTGCCTGGATATCCAGGCATTTCCATACATCCTCTGAAATCTAGGCAGAGGTTCCCAAATCCCAGTTCTTGACTTCTGTGCACTGGCAGGCTCAACACCATGTGGAAGCTGCCAAGGTTTGAGGGTTACACCCTCTGAAGTCACAGCCTGAGGTCTATGTTGGCCCCTTCAGCCATGGCTGGAGTGACTGGGACACAGGTCACTAAGTAAGTCCCTACACTGCACACAGCATGGGGACCCTGGGCCTGGCCCACAAAACCACCTTTTCCTTCTAGGTCTGTGGGCCTGTGATGGGAGGAGCTGATGTAAAGACCTTTGACATGCCCTGACACATACCCTATTGTCTTGTGGATAAACACTGTGCTTCTAGTTACTTATGCAAATTTCTACAGCTGGCTTGAATTTCTCCTCAGAAAACAGAATTTTGTTTTCTATTGCATTCTCGGACTGCAGATTTTTTGAACTTTTATGCTCTGCTTCCGTTATAAAACGGAATGCCTTTAACAGCACCCAAGTCACCTCTTGAATGCTTTGCTGCTCAGATATTTCTCCCACCAGATACCCTAAATCATGTCTCTCAGGTTCAAAGTTCCACAAATCTCTAGGGCAGGGCAAAATGCTGCCAGTCTCTTTGCTAAAACATTAACGAGTCACTTTTCTCCAGTTCCCAACAAGTTTCTCATCTCCATCTGAGACCACCTCAGCCTGGATTTCATTGTCCATATTACTATCAAACATTTGGTCAAAGCCACTAAACAAGCCTCCAGGGAGTCCCAAACTTTCCCACATTTTCCTTTCTTCTTCTGAGCCCTCCAAACTGTTCCAACCCCTGCCTGTTACTCAGTTCCGGAGTCACTTCCACATTTTTGGTTATCTACAGAATTGCCCCACTCTCCTGGTACCAATTTACAGTATTAGTCAATTTTCACACTGCTGATAAAGATATACTAGAGATTGGGCAATTTACAAAAGAATGAGGTTTATTTGATGCACAGTTCCACGTGGCTGGGAGGCCTCACAATCATGGTGGAAGGTGAAAGGTGTTTCTCACATGGTGGCAGACAAGAGAAGAGAGCTTGATCAGGGAATCTCCCGGTTTTAAAACCATCAGATCTCATGAGACTCATTCACTTTCACAAGAACAGCATGAAAAAGTCCTGCCTCCATGATTCAATTATCTCCCACCAGGTTCCTCCCACAAGATGAGATGTGGGTGGGGACACAGCCAAACCATATCACTCCCCATCTGCATTCAATGCTACTCCCCAAATTTGACCCGGAATAGGAAGCCTTGATGTATGTATCTCATGGCACACTTAAACTTCTCTCTCTTACAGGTATTTTAACTCTCCTTGAGTGGGAAGGGCTGGGTTTTTAACATATAGCATGATGAATCCATACTGATTCTGGTAGATGGTGTTGAATATTTTTTGAAGATAAAGAGATAGGATTTACTAGTGGATTGCATTTGGGATGTGAGAAAAAATAAAGATAATTGCAAAGGTTCTAGGCTGAAAAGGGAAAAGAAAGATGGGGAAGATGGGGAAGAACAGAAGTGAAAGGGGAAGGTCAGTTGTCCAGTCTTGGAAGATTACCTTAAATCTTCCAATGTCAGGATAAAACACAAATTGAGCCCTTGATTCAACTGCCCAGATACATTTTCAACTCTCCAGCAAATGGGATTTAATATAATAATATTCATCATAATAATAATGTAGCTAACTATTACAGATTATTTTTGAAGTTCCAGGCACTATTCTAGACACTTATATAAGCTCCCAGCTAAAACATATAGAAGTGCCAATGTTCCTAGGTTTCAGCTAATGGGATGAAGGGGAGATGATGTGTATAAATTCTAGATCATTGCTGACTTGAAGACAAGTTGGCTTTCCTGGACTTTGGCTTTTATTTCCATGAATAAGACTGTTTCTGAGCCAATAATCCAAATCTCAACTTTGCAAATGATGATGGAGATGCATGATGAAAGGGACCCACCATCCTAAAAAGTTATAGAGAACATCTACACCACCATTCTAGACTAGCCTGGCATATTAGATATAACTAAACTTTTATTTGTTCAAAATAGTTTGGTCTCCTTTTAAATACAAACACAACATTTACTCTAATTAATAAATGCAATTTTCTGAGGTAAAAGGATAGTAACATTAGCCAGGCACAAGTAGAATTTTATATTTTTATAATTTTTATCATTATAAGAGAGTAAATTTCTATATTAAATCTGGGCAGTTGTTTGCCAGTCAGAACCTTGCTCTATCCCCCTGCCCTCACTCCCACCCAAGCTGTTAAGAAAGGCGATATTCAAGGCCTAGTATATGATCAGTTGTACACATTGTGTATGTAACACATTTAATTATTATCATTATAGGGCACTATTTCATTACTGAATTTCTAGAGCAAAGCCACTTTTCCCAATTTTCCCTCTAATTCTCAATCTCTTGCCCTGACTATTAAAAGAGAACCACAGTTTTTCTACTCAGCTCTTACAGCACTCACCAAAAGGATATGGAAATTTTTGCTTCATTAGACACTCACAGCTTTCTCTTTTTTCCTCCTGTTCTATGCAGCAAAGAACAACCTGTAATAAGTTGCTCCCACTTCACAACCAAAAATAAAATCTTCTTTTAAAATGAAATGTTTTAATTCCAACTGTGATAATGCCAAATTTGGCACAAACTATGATAAATTAACTCTTTCGACCTCAAAATCTCCCAAAAATATTAGATTAAAGAGGATGTTTAAAATTCAGGCAATTCTTCTGGGGGAAAACATTCATGTAGCAAAGAAGACCCTAACAATTAGGGATCTAGGTTCAACTTTTCCCATTTCTTCTGTTACCATCACACCCCAATACCTAATTGCTATACTACAACTGTAAGGAATTAGTCTATCCATGACTTTTACAGCTCTTATTGTAAGCATCCTTCTTTCAGAATTTAGAATGTCATTAGTATTATAGTTATTTATCTTTTTGATTGCAGATTCTGTCTCTTCATTAATCTTGGAAGATGGGAACCAACAGATAATATGATATAGCCCTAGTTTGTACTACAGTCACTCCCTGGATACAATGCAGTGTGCTTGGGCAGGGTTTATTGAGTATCATATACGTAAAGCCCTAGTATTTCTGGGAAAGAGGGTTGGGAAGGGAAACCTGAAAGAAGAGGGGACACATTTCTCCACCAAACACACATGCACACACATACACACACACGCATACATATGCGTGTGAGTGTGTGTGTTTGTGTGATTTAGAGGTTAATAAAGGTAAAGGAGGTCTACAGTTTTTTTCTTGTAACCAGCGTTTTAAATTTATGATAATCCCCTCAGTATATTTCTTGAATCATAGTTCTTAATTTAATAGGTATTACTTGAATTTAATGATCTCAAGAACATGAGATCAGAAGACTTATATCTAATATCTAACAAGTTATGGGGAGAATTTTATGAGTATAAACAGCATAAATAAGATTTTTTGTTTCTACCATATATTCAATGGAAAATATTTTAAATCTTCTTTTCCCATGTATTTTGCTGAATCCTAGTGATCAGGTTTGCTGTGTTTTCTTTTTGTTTTTTTTTTGTTTGTTTGTTAACTTTGTCAAAAATTAACTTTGTAGTGTTCATCTCCATGAAAAATATGGAAAATGATATTACTACAATTTATCTCAAATTCTGGAAATGGCATGTACCAACATGATGTTGCTAACGTTTTTATATAGATATAATTTTACATAGATATCATTGCAAAGGTAGAGGTCAGGACAACTCAAGCAATACAAAAATAAATCTTCAATAAAAACTTATCTGAATTAATAAAGGTCATTTTTCCTTTTTAAGGTAGTGGTGCAGAGTAGTGTCTTTAAAGTTAATTTTATAGATTATCACAAAGGCAACATAGTGAGTAGGTTAAAAACAAACAAACAAAAACAAACAAAAAAAAAACAAGCTCTGTAACCAGACTGACTGGATTTGAATCCCAGATTTATCGCTTACTAGCTGTTAAAACTACTGCATATCACTTCTCTTTGCTTCCATTTCTTCAACTGGAAAAATGGAAGAAAAATAGCCTCTATCTCACAGAGTGGTTCTGAAGATTGAGTAAATGAACATATGTAAAACGTGAAGTACATGGTAAGGGCTCAGAGAATATTTGCTATTATTTGGGGATGAATTATGCATTTGAATTATAGGCAGCAAGAACTCTGTACACATCAAGTGCTGAAATCTCTATTTGACTTTGCATTTTCTTGTTTTTTAATTTTTAGTTAATATATAATATATGCATATATTTATGGGTTACATATGATTATGCATGCAATGTGTAATGATCAAATCAGGGCATTTAGGATAGACATCACCTTGGACACATCATTTCTTTGTGTTGGGAAGACTTTAGTGTCTTTACCTAGCGATTTTGAAATATATGTTGATGTTAACTACAGTCACCCTAATGTGCTATACAACACTAGAACTTATTCCTTCTACCTAACTGTATGTTTTTACCCCTTAACCAAACTTTCTTCATCCTCCCCTCCAACAACCACCTCTGGTAACTTTCTGTCTACTCTCTACCTCCATAACATCAACTTATTTAGCTCTCACATATGAATGACAACATGCAATATGTACTGTATTAGTCCATTTTCATACTGCTATGAAGAAATACCCAAGACTAGGTAATTTATAAATAAAAAGAGGTTTAATGGACTCACAGTTCCACATGGCTAGGGAGGCCTCACAGTCATGGCAGAAGGCAAAGGATGAGCTAAGGCATGTCTTACATGGTGGCAGGCAAGAGAGTGTGTGCAGGGGAAATGCCCTTTATAAAACCATCAGATCTCATTAGACTTATTCACTGTTATGAGAATACCATGGGAAAAACACACTCCCATGGTTCAATTACCTCCAACTGGGTCCCTCCCATGACATGTGAGAATTGTGGGAGCTAGAATTCAAGGTGAGATTTGAGTGGGAACACAGCCAAATCATATCAATTTGTTTCTCTGGTTCTGTGGCTTATTTTGCTTAACATAATGACCTCTAGTCCTATCCATTTTGCTACAAATAATATGATTTCATTTTTTATGGCTGAATAATACTCCATCGTGTATATATACTAAATTTTTCTTTATCCATTTATCTACTGATGAACATTTAAGTTGATTCCATATCTTGGCTATTGTGAATAGAGCTGCAAAAGCACTAGGGTGCAGGTATCTCTTTGATAAACTGATTTCCTTTCCTTTGGATAACTAGTCAGTAGTGGAATTGTTGAATTATATGGTAGTTCTATTTTTAGTTTTTTGAAAAAACCTCCATACGATTTTCTGTAGTGCCTGTACTAATTTACATTCCCAAGAACAGTGTATAAGAGTTCCATTTTAAAAGAGGAAATGACAGTGTCTCTGTTTGCAGATGGTATGCACTTTCTGCACATGTAACCCAAAACCTAAAGTATGGTTAAAAAAAAATTCAATTTTCTTTTTCTGTGAGGAATGTCATTGGTATTTTGATAGAGACTGCATTTAATATATAGATTGCCTGGGTAGTATGGTCATTTTAACAATATCAGTTCTTCCAATCCATGAGCATGGGAAGTTTTTCCATTTGTTTTTGTCCTCTTCAATATCTCTCATCAATGTTTTGTAGGTTTCCTTGTAGAGGTCTTTCACCCCCTTGGTTACATTTATTCCTAGGTACTTCTTTTTTAGTTACTTAAAATGATATTGCTTTCCCAATTTTTTTTCGCCTAGTTTGTCACTCATGTATAGAAATGCTACTGATTTGTATATGTTGATTTTGCATTCTGCAACTATACTCAATATGTTTATCAGTTTTAAGAGGTTTTTGGTGGAATCTTTAGATTTCTCTAGATAAAAGATTATTTCATCTGCAAAGAAAAACAGTTTGACTCCTTTTTCAATTGGAACGTCTTTTATTTCTTTCTCTTGCCTGATTGCTCAGGCTAGATCTTCCAGTACTATGTTGAATAGAAGTGATGAAAGTAGGGATCCTTATCTTCTAGTTCTTAGAGGAATGATTTTCAGCTTTTCCTTATTCAGTATAATGTTAACTTCGGGCTTGCCACACATGGCCTTTATTATGCAGAGGTATTTTCCCTCTATTCCTAATTTGTTGAGCGTATTTATTATGAAACAGTTGAATTTTATCAAATGCTTTTTCTGAGGGATATTGACCAGTAGTTTTCTTTTTTTGATATGTTCTTGTCTGGTTTGTATATCAGGGTAATGCTCACATCACAGAATTAGTTAGAAATAATTCTCTTTCACCTTTTGGATTAGTTTGAGAAGAATTGGTATTGGTTATCATTTTTAGATTTGGTAGAATTCAGCAGGAAAACCATTCAATCCTGGGCTTTTCTTTAATGGGAAATTTTTTAAATTACTGATTTGATTCACTATTTATTATTAATTTGTTCAGGTTTTCTATTTCTTCCTGGTTCAATCTTGGTGGGTTGTGTGTGTCCAGGAAATTATCAATTTCCTCTAGATTTTCCAGTTTGTTAGCATACAGTCATTTATAATACTTTCTGATGAACCTTTGTATTACTGTGGTATTTATTGTAATGTCTTCTTTTTCACTTCTGATTTTGTTTATTTTGGTTTTGTATCTTTTTTCTTCGTTTGCCTAGCTCGCATTTTACCAATTTTGTTTATTTTTAAAAGAAACAACTTTTCATTTTGTCGAATCTTTGTAATCTTTTTAGTCTCTATTTTGTTTAGTTCTGCTCTAATCTTTATTATTTCTTCTACTAATTTTGAGTTTGACTTTTTCATGCTTTTCTAGTTCTTGGAGTTGCATTGTTGGGTTAGTATTTCTACTTTTTAAATGTAGTCATTTCTTGCTATATACTTCTCTCTTAGCACTGCTTTTTCTATATTCTATAAGTTTTGGTATGTTATAGTTACATTTTAATTTATTTCAAGATTTAAAAAAAAATCATTCTAAATTTCTTCATTGGCCCAGTGGTCCTTTAAGAACATGATGTTTGATATCCATGTGTTCATACAGTTTCCAAAGTTCCTCTTGTTATTGATTTATAGTTGTATCCCTGAAAAAAATACTCGATATGATTTTGATTTTTAAAAATTTATTGAGACTTATTTTATGGCCTAACTTATGGTTAATCTGAAGAATGTTCCATGTGCTGATGAAAGGAATATGTATTCTGCAGCTTTTGGATAAAATACTCTGTAAATGTCTGTTTGGTATATAGCACAGTTTAAATCAATGTCTCCTTATTGATTTCCTATCTAGATGATGATCTGTCCAATGATGAGAGTGGGGTGCTGAAGTCTCCAACTGTTGTTGTGGTGGAGTCTATCTCTCCCTTTAGGTATAATAATATTTGCTTTGTAGATCTAGGTGCTCCAGTATTGGATGCATATATATTTAGTATTGTTATATCCTCTTGCTATATTGATCCTTTTATCATTATATATTTACCTTCTCCATCTCTTTTGACTGCTTTTGACTTAAAGTTTGTTTATTCTGAAATATATACAACTACTGCTTCTTGCTTTTGGTTTTTATTTGCATGGAATATCTTTTCTCATCCCTTCACTTTCAGTCTGTATGTGTCTTTATAGATGAAGCGAGTTTCTTATAGGCAGCATATAGTTGAGTTACATTCTTTTTATTCATTTAGTAAGTCTATACCTTTTAAGTGGGGAATATAATTCATTTACATTCAGGGTTATTATTGGTAGGTAAGGACTTATTCTTGTTCCCTTTTTAATTGTTTGTTGGTTGTTTGTTGTCTTGTACTTTACTTTGTTCATTTCTCTCTTATTGTTATCATTGCTTTTTGATTTTTTTTTTTTTGTATTGATAACATTTAAGTCTCCTCTATTTATCATTTCTGTGTTTGTTCTACCAGGGAGTTTTATCTGTTTGTGTGTTTTCATGATGTTAGATCTAGTTCTTTTGTTTCCAGATGTAAGCTTCCCATAGGCATTGTAGGGTTGGTTTGATGGTGATGAATTTTCTGATATTGCTTATCTGGGAAAGACTTTCTCTTTCACCTTTGAAGAATAGCTTTGTTGGACATAGTATTATTGGCTGTCAGGTTTTTTTCTTTCAGTACATTGAATATGTCATCTCATTCTCTCCTGGCTTTTAAGGTTTATGCTGAGAAATCTGCTATTTTTTATAGATGTTCCCTTATATGTGACTTGATGCTTTTCTATTGCTGTTTTTAGAATTTTTTTGTGTGTGTTTCTTTCACTTTTGACTGTTTGACTATAATGTGCATTGAAGAAGCCCTTTTTGGATTCAATTATTTGGAGATCTTTGAGCTTCCTCTATCTGAGTATCTATATCTTTTGCAAGACTTGGGAAGTTTTCAAATATTATAGTGTTAAATAGGTTCTCTATGTCTTTTCCCATCTATTCTTCTGGAATACCTAAAAATTAAATATTTGGTTGCATTATAGTGTCCCTTACATCACATGGACTCTGTTCATTCTTTCTATTCTTTTTTTTCCTCTGACCATATTATGTCAAAAGAACTGTCTTCAAATTCAAAAATTATTTTTTCTGCTAGATCTAGTCTATTGCTGAAGCTCTCAATTGTATTTTTATTTTATTTATTGGAATTTTCAGTTCCGTATTTTCTTTCTTATTCATTTTTATAATACATATCTCTGTTGAATTTTTCATTCAGATCATGAATTGTTTTTCTGATTTCTTTGTATTGTTTGATCTGTGTTCTCTTGTATCTCACTTAACTTCTTTAATATTACTTTGAATTCTCTTTTGGGAATTTGATGTTTTATTTTTATTGAAATCTGTTGCTGGAGAATTATTGTGTTCTTTTGGAGGTGTCATGTTTTCTTGTTTTCTCATGTTTCTTATGTTCTTATGTTAATATCTGCACATCTACTCACTTCTTTCATTTTATTTTTGGATTGACCTTCATAAGGAAAGATTTTTTCCTATATATATGTTTATAATGTTGGGTGGGTAGGGCACCTTAGTTTTTATTCTGAGTGTACATATTAGTGTATTCTCTATATGACTTCTTCAACTTTAATCAGCATCATTAGTGTCTCTTAGTTCCTCAGTGGCTTAGGCTGCATTTGCTAGTGAGGTTTTGCTGGGGATAAGAACACCAAGTGGATCAGTCTTTGTGCTCCAGTGGTGATGTCAACAGGACAAATGTGCCCATCCTTGAAACCCTTGGTGATGTATGCAAGCATTGGTGTTAGCAGGACCAAGCAGGCCTATCTTTGAGCCTCCAAAAAGCTTAGTTGGATGCTGAAAGTGGCAGCAGCACTCAGGCAGGTGAGAAAGTCCTTGAGGCCCTAGGTGGTGTGTGTGGTGTTAGCAATGGTAGTAGCAGTGGTGAGTCAACTATCAGGCCCCCAGGCAGCATGTGGGAGCACAAGCAATGGTGGTAGTGGGTTGGGTAGGCCAGATACCAGGCCCTCAGGTTTAACATAGGGGTGGGTATTGATGATGGTGGTAGTGGCAGGCTGATGGACCCATCCTCAGGCCCTGGGAGAAGTGCACAGGTGTTGGTGGTGGCAGTCAGAGAGGTTGATTCTCAGGCCTGCAGAAAGCACTCAAGCACTGGTAGCAGGCTTGCTGGGTCTGTTGTTAGGCCTCCTGGTGGTATGCATGCATACCAAAAATGGCAGGTAGGGTAGGTTGAACCTCAGGTCACCAGGCAGCTTGCTCAGGCACTGACTGAGGTGGTTCTGGGCAGCATGAACATGTCTTCAGTCCCAGGGATGGTGTACATATAGGTTATTTCCTATAGGAAATATGTACATGGTGTATATATAGGTTATTTCATATAGGTTCATGCAGGTACATGGTAGCCCTGCTGCTGGAGGAGCACATGGGATTGCTGTCAGTGCCTGTGACCCTTGGAAGGCAGCTCTCAGACTCTAGGGAGTGTGCACTTTGTCTCTATTTGTCCCAGCAGCAGTCTCCCTGGTGAGCTGCACCTCCCTTTTCCTAGCATGTAGGGCACTGCATAGGCTAAAGTGCTGGGGACTCAGCTGCACCACTGGGTCCAGGTGGCGTCATGATGCTTTAGTTCTCTGGTTGGATGTGGACGGATGTCAGTGGGGTTCCAGGATTGTGGAGATTCAGGGACTTTTGGGCCCTACGGCAGGATGTAGTCTGGTGGGGACTGGGCTCTCAAAATGGTACTGTACTATCTGTTTGGGTCTCAGGGGTGTGTTGGGACCCAGCATGAACTCCCTCTCTAAAGCGATGTAATTGTGTGAACTTCTGGAAGCTCCCTATACTAGTGTGTGGGCCTGCAAGGGCCAAGGAGCTCTCTTGTTGCTAGGACTGCCAGAGTCCATGGTGGGAATGTGGACTACTGAGATTCCCTCATTTACCTTTTTCCCACACTAGAGACCCTTTCCTGGCTCCCAGCCAAACCTAGCCAGGCCAGGTGCCTCACTTCCATCTTTTTCCATGCCTCAGATATTCCCTGTCACTTTCTTACTGAATTCTAGTGTTATTTCTTAAACAATCTATTCTAGGTGTGATTATCTATTTGCTGTTTTGGTTCTTCTTTGTGAAGGAGGGGACTATTGGGAGGCCCTAGTCAGTCCTCTTGAAACTCCCCATTTGACTTTGCACTTTCTGATGAGAGCACATACATCAAAATTTTTGTCATATTTTAAGTGTTATTTCTTTCTTGTCATCTCCAGATGAATTGTACTTTATGAAGAAAATAACCTCAATAAGTAATGCAACCAGAAGACAAAAGAAATCTACAGTATTCTTCTTTTTAGAAAAGTATTAAGCAACGGTTTGCAAAAAATTTTTGTACTTAATATTGCATCATATTACCTACATATTCAGTTTTTAGGAAGATTGAATTAAGAAATAAACCTGCAGTTAACTGTAAAATAGGAAAAATGGTCTTATCTCCCAGCATAGTATGATTTCCCCTTCCCTAGGAGACTATCCTGTGTTAGAAGATAATCCGTATTTCAGAGGCCATTTAAGCTTGGAGAATTCACACCAAGATGTTAATTTTGTAATATTCCTTCCAAATATAATATCATTTCTAGTGTAGTATGGACATACTATTTTGTCCACTTACTATGTACTTACTACATTTCTTTTTTGACAGCTGCTTTCCCCTCGACTCTACCTACACTTCCTATGTCCTGTATGATCTTCACTTTTGATCCAGGCAACACCACTTGTCCTTGGCTAGGCCAATACTCATTCTTGAGAATTTTTAATTTGAGACAGAAAGATTCAGGGAAATTTCTCTTATGGGATAAAGCTGTATAATATAAACTTAATAAGCATTGGTGACTATGTTTACATCATATGGAAAAATCTAACTTACCAGAAGAAAGAAGAATATATAGAGATTAAGGACAGAAAGAGTTTGAGAAACATTAGAGATGTTGATTCCACATGACTTATTGTGGGAAAAGGAGTGGAGAAAGGGGCCAAGCAGTTTTCCTGCCCTTCCCACTACTTTTAGCTCCTGTTTGGAGTCCAGAAAACATCTTTCATGTTCTGTCCTTCAGAATCCTCCTGACCCAACTTCTTTGACCAGCCATACTATGACCATTAATTTTGTACAAGCTTGCATTAACTTATTTAGGGTACATTCATATGGTATCTCACCAAAGGCCCAAGCTCTGTACTTACTGCTTACCACCTGGAAATGTCTCAGATGTTACAGTGTGGGAATCTGTTCCATAGTTTTGTATGTAGATTATGAAAGTGTAAGGGATTTAATGCTAATTGAGCCACTGCTGACCAATGGGAGCTACTAGATAAAGATTTTCTCCTTTTGACCCCAAGATGTATTTTGTGTCTCCAGAGGTCTGAGAGGGATCGAACAGCAGTCAATCAATCCCCTGGTGCAAGTTAGGGTGGCCAACTTTATAATTCTCCCTTGATTGACTTTTCTCCTTCCTTGTTTTATTGCCCCTGTCCTGTACTACTGCTCCCTGGCATCACATTCTCAGAAAAACTCTAAAGAATCCTTCATGTCAGCCTCTACTTTTGAGGAAACCCTAGCTAAGACACTCAGCATCCTTTCAAAAAATTTTGTTTGTGTTAGATTTCAGTCATAACTAATTGTAGTGGGTTATAAGAGACTTCATTTCCAGTCCAACTGAAATAGTTAACACACTAACTGTGACTTTGAACAAATTAACTGGTCTGTACCTCATTTATTAATATATGAAATGGTGGTACTGGGCTCATTTCTGTGGTTCCCTTCACTCCTAAGATTATATGATTTAAAGAAAAGCCTTCATGTCTCAGAGAAATAAATCTTTAGTGGTGGCAGACACTGAAACCACCAGTTTCTCCTGCATGTATTTTCTGTATGTCAGTCCTTGTGTCCCTGGCAACACCATGGCTATGAGCTCTTGATTTTCATGTGTACCCTAATCCAGAACACCAGGGAGGGAGCAGTGACGGTGTACCATTTGGGAGTGGAGTTTATAAATTAATTTCCTATCTGAATCTCTCCAGCCCTCTTTAAAAGAATCTTTGAATTATAATTGATCTAAAATTAATTATATTCTCATTTTAAAAAGTCAGAAATTCTATGAAACATTCTTGGAAGTCTCTTTCATTTTTGAAAACGTGAGTCTCATGGGACTTGAAAAAGTTCCTACAACTGTTCTTAGTTTCAGGATTCTCAAATTTGGGATTTTGACTTCAGTGAATTTCCTTGTTTTCCTCTTACATCACCCACCAGACTCATTCCTAGGGGGTTTTGGTTATTAAAGTACATCCATTCTCTAGCACCTCCATCAGTTTTAAAACTCTCTACTGTGAATTAGCATCAGACTTTCTTGTCTTTGGTGAGACTGATTGTATCTACAATTCTTTCTATTTTGACATCTCTTCGAATATATGAGCAGGGCAAATAAAGCAAAAAGTTCAAACAATTATGTGGCTTGAAAAAACTCCAATAAAAAAATTCTACATACTTGGTATTGAAGAAAACATGAGGATTAATGTCCTAAATAAATCAAAATAACTGCAGATGTTGCTAAGAGCAAATTCTTGATATCTCAGACCATTTTGAAGAGTGAGCATATTCAACATGCAGTGAGAATTCACACAGTAAAATCATGGCAAATAACTAAGGTAAGGCAATAGAGGACATATTTAGCTCCACCTAGTGCCTTTGGAGCAAAGAGGAAATGTTGAAATATTTGATAGTGTGATAGAAAGAATGATGTTAGCGTAAGGGGAGTCTAAGTGATAAAGATTCTTAGACAATGATGAATCTCAAATCCGTTGCTTGATCCACGTAAAATCAGAGATGTTAGGAAATCCTCTTTACTCAACAGCATTGGGAAGGCAGTGATTTTTAGTAAGCATGAATTTGTGCATTAGCCAATAAAAACAGAAATGATCAGAAAAATTAAAATGTAGTTGAGAAATATATTTGCTTTAGAAAGTCAACTGAGTAGTAAAGTGAAGACAAATAAGTGTTTGTAAAACATACGTGAGCTCTGATTAGTTTTTAAAATAAGTTTGGGATTTAGAAGATCAAAGGAAAATGCAAAAGAAGCTTCTGCTGCATAACCAGTGCTAGATTGCCCAACAGACTCCTCACAGGTTTAGATTCTTAGCCAAGCACAGGGTTGGGGGAACAAAACCAAAAAGAAAAACAGGTACCTTTTCAATGAACTTATCCAGAATTTTAAAAACTAAAAAACAACTGGAAAGAAACTACATTCATTTCCATATCAGTTTAAGCAGTGTCCTTTTAAAAACTAAACTTTTATTTTGAATTACCTATGAAGGTGAGAGTAGGACCCAGCCTCTCCGCTGGTAGCTTCTGTGATGCTCTTCCTAGGGTCAGTATAGAATCCGGTGGACATTGTGATGACCTCTGAGCTAGAAAGAAGATGGAATCAAAGTAGCTCCAACCCAGCTCAGTTCCTTGTTCTGCCCCAGCTAGCATTGCCTCAAAAAATCAGTGAAGAGTCTACATTCTAGAGCTCTACATTTTATAGGTTACAGAAGATGATGAAAATGGAGACATTTCCTATGGAAATATTTTCTAAAATTATGGAACAGAAACAAAGTGATAATTCCTGTATCTAAAAATGATTGAGGACTTGATCATTCCTTGCCCTAATATTCATAGCCATAAAAATTAAATGTTAACCAATGACGGAGACTTTATGATTCAGTGCATGTTTTTTGTTTGTTTGTTTTCCTGTACCACCATGTCCCCACCCAAAATTTTTTCAAACAATCCTCTTTCTTTTAGGAAACAGCTGGTGGAATATATATTCTGAGATATATTCTGAGGCTTTCCTATTTTCCCATAGAACACTAGGCGTTTCTTCTCAGAAGAACGAATGGTAGGGCTGAAGCCTCTAAATCCAGTATGACTAATCCTGCACATATTCTTTTACTGCTAACTTTAGCTCGCAAGAAATCCTTTTATGTGTTAGTTTGGGGAAACTTGCCTATTTCATTCCTCTTGGTGATTGCTCTCTTGACTTCCTATTGAGTTATACATTGGCTATAAATTATCCCTCACCAGAAAAGTGATCTTTTAAAAGAAGAATTTTCCTTCAAGTTGTTGAAATAATTATAGGAAATGGTTAAAAATATTAATAACATTTCACAGTTTACATCATGTACTTTACAAAACAAATGGTCATTCTAAAGGCCAAAAAGCTGCTACTAAAATTCCAGTGATTTCTGGTACTGAACTAAATCCTCTAAGAAACCAGGGGACAGGCTTATTCCACAACCCACAAAATTTATCACACTCCAGGGTGTAAAGCAAGGCAAAGAACTTTATTTTCTGTGTTATGTATTTCAGTAAATATGTCTCTGTCCCTAAAAGGATATTAGTTTTAAAGGCCCTAAAGATGTTGAGTTCTCTAAGACTTCAACAGTTCAGGATGATTCCAACTTGCAGAATAAAATCTATATTTTCCACAGAATTTAAACTGATTACTTCCTCAGTTTCCCAGATTTACATTTACAGCATTTGTAAAACATTTGTAAGGTGGACAGATCGATATCACAATACTAAAGTCATGACTTGTTTTCTTTCCTAATGAGAAGAGATGGAAGTTAAAAAAGTACAAAATGGGGCTCCTCTTGAAAGAAATTTGATTAAAATAAGCCTATTTTATTCGTAGGCTTATTTTATATGTATATTTATATTCTGTTTCTTATAGGCTTCCCCGCCCCCGCTTAAGTGTCAATTTAGAGACTTAGCTGTAAGAAGAAGGTTGTTAAATATAAAAGAATCAATCTTGATTTTTCTAAAACCCCTGCTGTCTTTGTTCAGCCACTCAATTTGAATCTTGTCCGACATGATTCCTGAAGAAGCAAGGCGAGAGCTTGCTGGAAAAAAAAGTGACCAAGCATTTCAGCTTTTCTCAGCTCTGCTGGATAATGGGAGAGAATAGCAGCAAGACTCCTTTCTTGCCATTCAGAATTGAGGTGGGACCACCTGGGGTTTCCAGTTTTAGAATATAACTCTTTGGGCAATTAGCAAATCTCTGAGCATCTGTCTCCCATGGCATTTAGGTAAATTAATAATATTAAGCATTTCTAAAATAAGAAGTGGGTTATAAGATATGCCAATGTACCACGAACATAATTTGCTCAGTTACCTTTTCCCCAAAGGAGCCTCATCAAGGTACTGTCCTACAGCATTAAATGCTTGTGAGCTCATAGACCTGAAATATCTATTTCCCACAGATTCAAGACAATGAAACTTCATTATCATGCCCCCTTATTTAACTTCAATGCCCAGGACAACGATTTGTTTTAATGTCCCAGTCTAAACCTCCTGCAGCAATATTTTTTCAGATAATAGCTTCCATTCATAATGCTAACAGCTCTTGAATTCTCCAGTCAATTCGACAGTTAGGATCTTCTCTTTTCTTTGACTTCCTAAGCTTTATACCTTGCTATACACAGTCTAAGCTACATTTCTTTTTTAAAACACAAATATTACGTATGGCATCTGAGATAACTAGACAATTCTAAAATCAACAGGGGCTTTGCTCTTAAGGTACATATATTTCTTCTGAGTTTTCCATAAACAAGAATAAAAGAACTTTGCTAAAGTTTTCAAAATTTAAGTAAAATTCTTCTTACTTATGGTTTATAGGATTTGCAATTTCTAGAAGTATTTATTTGTCATTTCAAGACTCTTAAGCTTCTCATTAATTTATTTTATAGCCTGAAATTTATGGAAGAGAAATTATAAAACCCTTTCCTGATATAGATTAAATAGCCTTGTATGTGTTTAATTTATGCTACATAAGAAATGTGGTAAAATAGAATGACTTTGTGGTTCAAAGTTAGAATGACCTGAATTTATTCTCAAATCACTACTAAAAAAATGTTTGCCTTTGGGAAAATTTTCTCACCTGAAAAATGGGAAAATATTGCCTAATTCACAAGGTTCCTATAAAGATTAAGTTTTTACAGGTATCTTCAGTTGTCTCTTGGGATTCATTATTCATGTCTCCCTTGCCAATGCAATGATTTCCATTTAGGGTCTGTGTGGTTCCAGGGAACATGATCTTACCCTCTGGCCTGTGACCCAAGCTAAACAATCAACATGTCTACACTCCTGGCCACGGAGGTAGTTTGAATCTCAGGACTTTTGCTGAAAATGTTAGGACAAATAAACTCTTTTTCCAGCTAGACAAACCACAGAAAGGATGTAGCTTTAGGAGCTTTTGACAATGGTCTTAGAGCCACACAGGAGGCAATAAAAGGGTTGAATACTCAAGCCTCACCTGATGCCAACCTGACCTCTAGATAGTTCAGTTATATAACCCAATAGATTTCCTGTGTTTCAACCAGTTTGAGGAAGGGTTTTTTTTTTTTTAATTACTTTTGTAACTAATATGTTAAACACACATAGGATATGATTAAATGTAATTTTATGTTGTTTCCTAAAGCCCCTTTACATATTATTTAGCATGTGAAAAATTTCCCCCATGCCACTGTCTGATAACTCCAGCAGGAGTTCTGATTCCTCTGCTCATACTCAGGTAATAGAAAATCCTATAACCATTTTAAGTCATAAAACATAGTCTTCCTTCAGAAATGTAAAGTCTCAAAAGTTCAACATATCAAGCAATCCTGCAGTCTTCATTCAAAAAGAAGACTTTTCCTTCTCTTTAGCCTATAAACTGGCAAGCCACTTGCCTTCTTCTCTCACTTTCTCCTCATTTAATTGGTTGCTCTCATTGTCCCATCTGGATCACAGGTATTAGGAGGAAAAAGGTCAAGGAGTTAAATGGAATGATCCTTATTTGGCTGGTGCTTAGTAATGCAGTATTCTGACTTCCCACTCTCTGGGCCGTGTGTGTGTGTGTGTGTGTGTGTGTGTGTGTGTGTGTGTGTGTTAGGCATACCCATGGGTTCTTCAGAATCCCCTATTAGACCTCTCTTACCACCACCTTCATGATCCACAAAAGGCATATTTTCTTTCACTCACCCTTGTTCTTTCCCCATAAGTTTCTCTTTCACTGGCCACCCTCACCATGGAGCATTCACTATTGGGATTTACTCATGCTATGATAGAAGCCTTATTGGCCATATTAGAAATAATATTTAATGTGATATGATCACCCACAAGAATAAAAAGGTGTAAGAACATAAGCTCATCTTTGAAAATATTCATTTGAAACCAATTTGTATTTTTTTAAATTATAAAAACTGTCAAACAGAGCAAGTCAAAGTGACCTGAGAATTAGTTAAAAATAGGAAGAAAAATGAAAACAGGTAACTAAAACTGAAAAGCCGACAAAATTCCTTAAAGATTTATGATATGTGGCAAGTATTAGCAATACATGAAAAAGTTAATATTCCCTATTAACTAATAGCTGGCAATATTCATTTTTAACCAGATTGTAGTTTCAATTTGCTGTTGATGAAATCTCCTGGTACCACTTATGAGCCAAGGGTGGCTCTATGACCTTAGGGCTTGTCTACTTTATGTTCTCCCTGACTTCGCAAAGCTCCTAATGGACCTATGCTTCAATTTCTTCTGCAGCTTTCCCCTTCCTAGAGACATTCCTTCCTCTGAGCTGCTACTTGTACCAGTAGTTATGGAAGCCCTAGTTATTTTCCCAAAATCCTGCTGCTTTTTACTGCAAACTCTCTTAGCAAAATATTATCATTTTATCTCAAATTTCCCTACTCCAACAGCCACAGTTTTCGACTCCCAATGTCAATATTTCCTTCATCTTACTTGGGTGTCAGATTGCCCCTGAAGTGTATTTTTATTTTCTTCTTTGGGTATCATGACCTCCTTTTGGACACAATGTTTGTGGCATCCTGGCTCACATCCATTTTCATCCTATAGCTTAATGGAGATTAGCATGGGATTTAAACCTTAGATCCATATTTTCCTCCATATTTAAAACTTAAAACTTGGGGGCAGGCACACAAAAGCTCACTTCTTTTGCTGTCCATCTTGTGATACTGAGGCAGAATTAAGCTAAGTACGGTTAATATTTTTAATTAATTGTCGTGTAAATTAATAACAAATTCCATGTAAAGCATTTATTCCTTTTTTTCTATCAATTTTAGTTACTTTGAAGTTTGAAGTTTGGATAGAATGCACAGTGTATACTCAGACTTTCCATGGGTGATTTCTTTCTGATTAGAAATCAGCATAATTTTCCTGGCCAAAGGACTAGGGAGGAAAGGGAGTAAGTGCTTGCTTTCCCCAGGCACTTCAAAATATTCTTAGAAATACTCTTGCTAAAGATCTCATTATTGCCTTATAACTTTGCAGACCACCTAAATACCTCTATCTCATGGCTCCCATATCTCCAGGAAAAGCCTTTTAAAAGAAATATCCATGAAATCCTTGGGCATTCTGAAGCCATCTTTCTCCATTATCCAAACATCAGCATCTACTGTTTCTTGGCAGATTTCACAAAGGGCTGCACACCAGGAGACGAAAAGGTAATGATGTGTGTTTGTCTTATGGGTAGACTCACATTTCAAACTTGTCTACAATTCCACTAAATGAAAGGAGTTGTTAAACCATAACAAAAGCTAAATAAAAAGAAACATTAAACTGTAAAATGAATAAAAACTGTCATTAGGTGTAACCTAAACAGTCTGTGTGTGGTTTCTTAGAATGACAAGTAAACAATAAACACTAAGTGTTGTCAAGTAGCTTCAACAAAAAGTGTTTCCATGCATGTGCAAATAGGGAGATGTGCTGTAGCAAGCACCAAATCACAGGAGCTTTGCAGGCAATCACACTGGCAGCAAATAAAAAGTCTCCACCTGCCAGGGTGGCCTTATTTTCCTCCTTCATTCAGGGTGACAGAAATTCTCTCTCTCTAATTGAATATCCAGTGGCCCTTTAGTCTGCTTTTAACTACTTATTAAACAAAGCACTTGAAGAAATTGCTGTAAGAACTAGTCCCCTTTTAGATTATTTCAGTGGCAGAACTTTTTTCAAAGCCACAAATGCAGTATCAGCATTCATAGTGTGTATTCATAATAAAAATGAAACTCCCTTTCCACTCCATAATGACAGGGTCATGCAAAAATAAATACCTGAGTTATTTGCTTATTTCCTCCTTGCCTTGAGTCAGAAACCACAGACTCCAATGCCCACTAGGACCAGGCGATTTACATAAATAAATGAAGCCAGCTGGGTGTAAGACAGAATGTGGAGACATGGGGACTTAGGATAGCGGATAGTGTACACCTGTCCAAAAATTACAGGCATTTTCCAATCTTTAAAATTTGGCGCTGCCCATAGAAAACACCTCCTGGCTGAATTCAGTACACAGGGTAGATGTAGCAGGCCATTTTTCATTTTTATGTAATTAAGTTAAAGTTAATCAGAAGAGCTTAAGAAAGCCAATATTCTACCAACCAGAGTTTTGGTTAAAAGTCCAAGTCAGGTATATCATAAAACAGACAAAGCTCTTCCTACTCTCCTCCAACACTCCCCTCCCCACAATTAAAACAACACTAATCAGTCATAAAATAATCAGGTATATTACTAACAAAGCCACATATTTAAACAATTACGTTCTCATTTACTTGTGACCTTTACAGTAACTTTGATTATACGTTGCTGCTATGCACTAGTCATTTTGATTCATAAAACAGACCTTTGCAGAAGAAAAGCAAAGTAATATGCATACATTATGCACTTTGAACAGCTTTCAGCTGATACTGGTAAGAAACTTTTTCAACTTCATATTGTAATAAATATAATATTCATTTGATCTACTGGGACTCAAATATAAAATAATGTGTTTGTCAAAAGCTAAGTATGCTGCATTAACTTTAACTGTTTGTACTGATCTTAGCACAGAGTACCTAGCAAATACAATGTCAAAGTCCAGCTCTAAAGGTATCTGTTTTCCAAATAAAGAAGCAGAGAGTATAATGAGATAGTTTGCTATAATAGGCCACAGCCTATCCATATATATTCTCTCTTTTCATTATTGTATTAACTTTTTATTTTTATTTATTTATTTATTTATTTTTGAGGTGGAGTCTCACTCTGTCGCCCAGGCTGGAGTGCAGTGGCGAGATCTCGGCTCCCTGCAAGCTCCGCCTCCCGAGTTCATGCCATTCTCCTGTCTCAGTCTCCTGAGTAGCTGGGACTACAGGCGCCTGCCACCATGCCCGGCTAATCTTTTTGTTTGTTTGTTTGTTTGTATTTTTAATAGTAATGGGGCGTCACTGTGTTAGTCAGGATGTTCTCGATCTCATGATCTGCCCGCTTCGGCCTCCCAAAGTGCTGGGATTACAGGCGTTAGCCACCACAGCAGGGCTGTAGTAACTTTCTAAAGATGGTTATTATCTACATTGACGAGAAAATTGAGGTTCAAGGAAGTCAAATGACTTGTGATAGAGAAACCTCTAAAACATCCTTAGCCATGCAGGGTTTTATTTTCTTTAAACCATATTGATTTCCTAAGTTTGAAGGAAAAGTTTGTGCTTATGACACTTCTTCAATATTTGGGTTCCCGTTTTCTGTTAATTTTATTTATAAATTTGTGCCTACTGTCACGGCAGTAAGTCCAGACTCATTTAGAAACACTTAGATATTGTCATTTCCTTGTGCTCCTTTAATAAACTTAAACATAACTAGTGAGTCAAGAGACAGCCTGCACTTGGTTTCCTTATGTCAGGTCTTAATACATAGTTGTGAAAGGAATATGTACATAGTTGTGAAATATGTACATAGTTGTGAAAGGAATATGTACATAGTTGTGAAAGGAATATGTACGTAGTGAAAGGAAACTTAGCACATAGTTTCCTTTGGCAGGTCTTAGTACATAGTTGTGAAAGAGAAAGTAGTAATTGTTGAGGAGAAAGGAAGATGGAGGCTGATTTCCAGGTGATGAAGTTGTCACAGGAGGATCCCTGTGGACTGGTGGAAAAGAATGGAGGCTGTTTGTCAAAGAGGCTGACAGCCCTACTCCTTCCTAGGGGTTCAAGTTTATAGTAATAGAAGTAACTACACACAGTTGTAAATTCTTCCCTATAAAATTCTTGTACTTCAGCTGCACTCCTAAGAAAAATGCTATCATCCTTATGGGGAGCTAAAACTTCACCTTTAATTTATTAGGATAAATCTGTTTATGCTTCACAAGTAGAAAGAAAGTGTCAAAGAGCTCCCTCCAACAATTTCTGACATTTATCTCATTTTCCTCCATATTTCTTTTTTTATTATTTCTTCTTCCTCTATTAGGCTCAAATGTTCTTTTTTGTCTTCTATATTTTATAAATGGAATTTTAGTTTCATTTCATCTAATTCATTATGCCTCAATTTTAATCTTGTACTGATTAAAATCTTTATTAATATTCTTGGAAGAGATTTTTTCCAAGAGTCTCTTGAGTAATATGAACCTTTAATGTCATAAATAGATGCTATTTCTGAGTGGCTAAAACATAGGTTTGGCATAACACCAAGTTTGATTAATGGCCTAATTTTGACACTTGCTCTACACCCTGGCTCTTGCCACTAACTAGCCATGTGACCTTCGGCAAGTTATTGCAACTCTCTGTGCCTTCTCTCTAACATGGTAATGGTAATAATACATAACTTTTTGAGCACTTAAGACTTAAGAATGTACATCTCTTAGAAGAATGCTTGGTACATAGTAAATTGCTCTAAAATGTTTGTTGTTATTACTGTTAACAATAAGACTTTATGCAAGTTCTCCAAACTTTCTAAGATTCTAGTTTTTCATCTAAAAATTGGAATAAAAGTACTTTCTTCATAGGTGTGTTGTATTTTCTAACTGATATAATCTATGTAAAGCAAGGTTTTCAGCAAACATACTCATGTAGAGCATTCCCTGTGGTAAGTGATGCATTTCTTATACAAATTCCAAACCTTGACCTCATCTCCAAAGTTCTTCAACTCCACCTCATCTCATTAACTTTCCTCCACATTAATCCCTGGGACCTTGTCAATACCTGAAAGAGAGAGATCCTTATAGTTTTAGATGACAGCATTCCCACATTGACCACAGCTTTCTCTGTCCTGTCATTGCTCTGTTTGCTAAATTTAATTGTCAGTCTTCCTGCCCTCACATCTAAGCAACCAAGTTTTCTTTTTCTTTTTTTTTTTTAAATTATACTTTAAGTTCTGGGATACATGTGCAGAACGTACAGGTTTGTTATGTAGGTATACACCATGGCATGGTGGTTTCTAAGTCAGCAAGTTTTCATGGAATGGGCCATACAATGGCAAACACTGGTGCCACCAAGAGGTCATAATTTCTGACTAATTGGAAGATGGGGCATGTGCAGGCAAGAAGACAGTCATTTCCTCTCCTCTAAGCTCTTGGTCTGGGGCTATAAGTTAACCCAAGGAAATACAGGCTACCATTTCTCATACTCCCAACCCCATACTGCAGGAGCTCTATTCCAGGAAGATATGGCAGAGAAGAATGGTCTTTCTTCTCCCACTCAGCTCCAACTGCTAGGTGGGAAGCTCTATTCCCAGTGGCCACTCTCCTGTCCACTGCCCACTTATACAATGGGATATCATTCTGGGTTCCTGCTCCCAGCTCCAGTGCAGTGATAGTGGTACAGAGGTTCTGCCTAGGGGTAAAGGTAAGCCATAAGGGTTAAGAGCACTGCACTTCTTCCATATGGTTCTAAATTTATTTGGAACAGAGTGAATAATTCTACACCTATAAATGCTGTTGAAAACAATAGTAATATTGGTGGGGAGCAATTGTAAGACAGGTATCTCTGGCACAAGCAAGCAAGGTGACAGAGAAATTGAATAGAAAGAACCAAAAAAGGAACAACCAAAAAGAGTCCTCCTCAGATCACTGTGAAATCTGAATACAAGTGCTCGGCTGCACCCACTGAGGAGCAATCAGAGCAAAACCTGGGGAAGACGTGAAAACATTCCCTAAGCCACACACTGAAACACTTTAGATTTAATAATACAAATGTATTAAAGTAAACTTATGAAAAAAGATATAACATGCACAAGATAGCTATAAACTAGTGTAAATAGTGATAGTAATATCAGACAAAAAAGACTTAAGACAAAAAAAAATTACTAGAAATTTTATAGTCAATTCATCAGGAAGTTATAACAATTATAAACGTATATGCACCTCACCACAGAACCCTCAAATACATGAAGCAAATAAATAAAAGAATTTAAGGAAAAAATAGACAAATCAACACTAATAATGTGGGAGAAATCAGTGCCCCACTTTCAATAAGGATGAGAACAACTAGACAGAAGATCAACCATAAAATAGAAGGCTTGAACAACAGTATAAACCAAATAGACTAACAAACATTTATAGAACATTATACTCAACAGTAGCAGAATGCATATTCTATTCAAGGGCATATAAAATATTTTCCAGGGTAGACAGTATGTTAGGCCTTAAAACAAATTTGATAAATTTAAAAGCAATGAAATCATGTAAAGTAGTTGGAATGGAATTAGAATGCAATGGAATTAGAAACCAATAACGGAAGAATTTTGGAAAAATAATAAATATGTGAAAATTAAACATTACACTGTTAAATAAACAATAGATCAAAGAAGAAACCAGAAGGGAAATTTAAAAATAATTTCAATGAGTGAAAATGGAAACACACCTCACCAACACTATGAAATATAACTAAGGCAGTGCTCAGAGAAAAATTTATAGCTGTAAACACCTATATTTAAAAAGAATGTTATCTCAAATCAATAACCTAATTTTTCACAATAAGAAACTAGAAAAAGGAGAGCTTATTGAACCCAAATCAAGAAAAAGAAGAAAATTTTAACACTGGCATGGAACTAAACGAGCTAGAGTATTTTTTAAAAGTTTAGAAAACCAACAAACCAAAAGCTGATATTTTGAAAAGATAAAGTTGATAGATCTTTAGCTAAATTGATTAAGAATAAAAGAGAGCTGGTTGAAATTACTGAAATCAGAAATGAAAAAGGGGACATCATTATAGAACTTACAGAAACAAAATGTATTATAAAGAAATACTATGAACAATTTCATGCCAGCAAATTAGGTAATTAAATCAAAATGAACTGATTTCTAGAAAGACACAAAATACTGAAACACACTCAAGAAGAAACAGAAATTCTAACCAGGTCTCTAACAAGTAGAGAGATTAAATCAGTCATTAAAAATCTCACAAAGAAAAGACCAGGGCCAGATGGCTTCACTGGTGAAATCTACCAAACATTCAAAGAAAAAAAATAATTATACTTCACAAACTCTTCCAGGAAATAGAAGAGGAGGGATCCCTTTCCAAATTGTTTTATGATGCCAATATTACTCTGATACCAAAACCAAAAAGATATCACAATTATAGATGCAAAAATTTCTAACAAAATACTAAAAAACAGTGTTGGCTTAATATTTTAAAATAAATTAGCATAGCATGCCATATAATCATCTCAAGAGATGCAGAAAAAGCATATCCAAATCCAAAACCTATTTACAATAAAAACAATAAAAAGAAGGTAGCTTTCTCAATATGATAAAGAGCACCTACAAAAGCCCCACAACTGCCATCTTTGTTAGTAGTAAAGTCTAGATACTTTATCTCAGTATCAAGAACAATACAGGGTATCACTGTTTTTGTTTTTTTAAAAATAAGTTCTGGGATACATGTGCAGAACGTGCAGGTTTGTTATATAGGTATACATGTGTCATGGTGGTTTGCTGCACCCATCATCTGGTCATCTACATTAGATATTTCCCCTAATGCTATCCCTCCCCTAGCCCTCCACCCCCTGACAGGTCCCAGTGTGTGATGTTCCCCTCCCTGTGTCAATGTGTTCTCATTGTTCAACCCCCACTTATGAGTGAGAACATGCAGTGTTTGGTTTTCTGTTCCTGTTAGTTTACTGAGAATGATGGTTTCCAGCTGCATCCATGTTCCTGCAAAGGATATGAATTCATCCTTTTTATGACTGTATAGTATTCCATGGTGCATATGTGCCACATTTTCTTTATCCAGTCTACTTTTAATATTGTACTAGAGGTTCTGGCCATGGCAATTATACAAGAAAAGAAATACAAGGCTCCCAAATTAGAATGAAAAAAATACTATCTTCATTTGTAGATGAAATGGTCTTGTATGTAGAAAATTTGGGGGAGCACACACAGACACACACACACACACACACACACACACACACACATCCCCTATTAGAACTGAAAAAAATGAGTTCAGCATGATAGCAGGATACAAGAGCAATACGTAAAAATCAATTGTATTTCTACACACTTTCGGTAAACATTTTAAGAATGAAATTAAGAAAGCAATTCCAGTTACAATAGCATCAAAAACTAATGTAGTTATACACATAACAAAATATGTTAAGAACTAATACACTGAAGGCTACAAAACATTGTTGAAACAAATTAGTCATTCTTATAACTAAAAAGATGTTCTATGATCAAAACAATATTGTTAAGCTATTAGTACTGTCCAAATTGATCAACAGATTTAATGCAACCATTATTGAAATGCAGCTTTTTTTTTTTCAAAAATTGACAAACTAATCTCAAAATTATATGGAACTCAAGTGACCCAGAAGAGCCAAAACAAAGTTTGAAAAAAAGAGAACACAATTGGAGGAGTAACATTTCCTGATTTCAAAACTTGCTACAAAACTACACTAATCAAGACACTGAAAATGACGTAAGGATAAACACACAAATCAATGGAATCGAAGTTAGAGTCCAAAAACAAACTCTTACATTTATGGCCAGCTGATTTTTGATAAGGATACCACGAAAATTCAATGAGGAAAAAAATAGTCTTTTTTAACAAATGGCGATGAGATAATCGGATATTCACTAGTGAAAGAATAAAGTTGGACCTCTACTTTCCACTATACACAAAAATTAACCCAAGGTGGATCAAAGACCTTACTGTTATAGCTAAAATACGAGAAAACATAGGTGTAAATTCTTATGACTTTGTGTTATGTAATGATTTCTTAGATGCAATACCAAAAGCACAAGCAACAACAACAAAAAAAATAGATAAATGAAATTACATCAACATTAAAATTTTTGTGGTGCAAAAGATGCCATCAAGAAAATGAGAACATAACTCTACAGAATGGGAGAAAATATTTACTAATAATATATCTGATAATGGATTTGTACTCAGAATGTGTTTTTAAAGGTCTTTAAAATTCAATAATGAAAAGACAAACTTATTTTAAAACAGGCAAAAGATTTCAACAGACATTTCTCCAAAGGTACACAAATGGCCAATGAGCACATGAAGATACTCAACATCAGTAGTTACCAGAGACATGCAAATCAAAATCATAATAAAATATAACTTCACATCCACTAGGACGACTACAATTAAAAAGACAGACAATAACAAGTGTTAATTAGGATATGGAGAAATTGGAATTCTTGTTACATTATAGAAGTAATGAAAAATAATGCAACTACTTTGGAAAACAGTTCAGTAATTCCTCAAAACATTAACCACATGTCTAATAAACATTAAGCATATCATATGATCCAACAATTCCACTCCTAAGTATATACCCAAGATAAATGAAAATGTACATGTATACAAAAACTTGTATACAAATATTCATAACATAGCAACATTGTTTATAATAAATAAAAAGTGGAAACAACCTAAATTTCTATCAACTGGTTTTTATTGAAATAAGTCAAAAACTTTATTGACCTATAACCTGATTAGAATATGCCAGATGAGAATCAATTGTACAGAAAGCTGTACAAATTTTTTTACATGGAAGATTTACATCTGTAGCATATACATTTTATCCATCTGAAAAAAAAGTCTACATCCACTGTCAATACAGAATGGTTGACAATTTTGTCTTTTAACCATCAGAGCACAATTCAACTGTTCAGTGGACAAACGAAATGTGGAAATGGTATATCCATACAATGGAATAGTATTCACTAATAAAAGGGAATGAAGTGCTGATATGTACTGCAGTGTAATTGGACCTCGAAAACCTTACATTAAGTCAAAGAAGCCATACACAAAAGGCCACATGTTTTAGGATTCCACTTATATGAAATGTCTAGAATAGACAAAATAATAAAGACAGAAAGTAGATTAGCATTTGTTTAGGACTCTGGATGAGGGGAAAGGGATTGACTGCTAAAGGGTATGGGATTTCTTTTAAGATGTTGAAAATGTTATAAAATTAGATTGTTGTGATGGTTGCACAACCCTTTGAATACATTAAAAACACCGAATTGTACACTTTAAATTGGCAAATTACATATGAATTATATTTCAACTAAACTATTTTTTAAAAGAAAATTATGTAATAGCCAACCCAACAAATGCATAGAAATTACAATTCCATTACATAATAATTGAGCAGTTTTAAACAAAAAACGGAGTCTAGGCTCATCAACAAATATTTCTTAGTAAATGCTTTGAGAGGGGTTTGTATTTTTTAAGCCCTCCTCACTCCCCATTAAGACAAATGTCCATGCAGACTCCTATTCATTTTCTATAATTGCCATAAATTACTACAAACATAGTGGTCTAAAACATAAACTTATTATCATACAGCCTGCAGATCAGAAGTCTGTAGGCTGGAATCAAGATTGTAGGCAAAGCTGCATTCCTGTCTGAGGCCTCTAGGGTAAAGACTGCTTCCATGATTTTACAGCTTCTGAAGACGACCTACACTCCTTGGCTCAAGATTCCCTTCCTTCATTAAAAAAAATTTTTTTTCAGTAGCTTTTGGGGTACAAGTGGTTTTTGTTACATGGATAAATTGTGTAGTGATGAAGTCTGAGATTTTAGAGCACCTGGCACTTCAGTAGTGTACATTGTATCCAATACGTAGTTTTTTTATCCCTTGCCCCCCATTCTCACTATCCCACTGCTGAGTTTCTGTAGTTCATTATATCATTCTGTATGTCTTTGTGTACCCATAGCTTAACTCCCACTTATAAGTGAGAATATACAATATTTGGTTTTCTATTCCTTGGTTACTTCACTTAGAATAATGGCCTCCAGCTCCATTTAAGTGGCTGCAAAATATTACTTTATTCTTTTTCATGGCTGAGTAGTATTCCAGGGTGTATATATACCATATTTGCTTTATCTATTCATTGGTCAATGAGCACTTAGGTTGGTTCCAAATATCTGAAATTGTGAATTGTGCTGCCAAAAACATACACATGCAGGTGTCTTTTTGATATTACTTATTTTCCTTTAGGTGGATACCCAGCAGTGGGGCTGCTGGATCAAATGGTAGATCTACTTTTAGTTCTTTAAATTTTCATACTGTTTTCCATAGAGGTTGTACTAATTTACATTCCAATCAGCAGTGTATAAGCATTTCCTTTCCACCACATCCATGCCAACAAGTATTGTTTTTTGACTTTTTAATAATGGTCATGCTTGTAGTAGTCAGGAGGTACCTCATTGTGGTTTTAGTTTACATTTCCGTGATGATTAGTGATGGTGAGTATCTTTTCATGTTTTTTGGCCATTTGTATTTTCAAAAACGTCTATTCATGTCATTTGCCCAGTTTTTGACAGGATTATTTGGGTTTTTTTCTTGCTGATTTGAGTGCCTTATAGATTCTGGATATTAGTCCTTTGTTGGATGCACAGTTTGCAAAAATATTTTCTCCCACTCTGTGGGTTGTCTGTTTACTCTGATGATTATTTCTTTTTCTGAACAGATTCTTTAATTTAATTATGTCCCATTTATTTATTTTTGGTTTTGTTGCATTTGAATTTGTGGTCTTAGTCATAAATTCTTTGCCTAGGCCAATGGCCAGTCCACTTTCACCACTTCTATTCAACATAGATAATACTGAAGGTCCCAGCCACAGCAATCAGGGAAGAGGGAAAAATAAAGGGCATTTAAATTGGAAGAGAGGAAGTCCAACAGTCACTGCTCACTGATATGATTGTATACCTGGAGAGCCCTAAAGACTCCTCCAAAAGACTCCTAGATTTGATAAACACATTCAGTAAAGTCTCAGGCTACAAAATCAAGATACACAAATTCGTAGCACTGCTATATGCCAACAATAACCAAGCAGAGAATCAAATCAAGAATTTAATCCCTTTTACAATAGCTAAAGAAAAAAAAAACGACCTAGGAATATAGGTGATCAAGGAGATGAAAGAGCTCTACAAGGAGAACTACAAAACACTGCTAAAAGAAATCAGAGATTAAACAAACAAATCGAAACACATCCCATGATCATGAACTAGAAGAATCAATATCACAAAAATGACCATAATGCCCAAAGCAATCTTCAGATTCTATGCAATTCCTATCAAAATACTAACATCATTTTTCACAGAAATAAAAAAAAAAAAATCCTAAAATTCATATGGAATCAAAAAAGAGCCTGCATAGCCAAAGAAACACTAAGCAAAAAGAACAAAACTGGAGACATCACACTATCAGACTTCAAATTATACTACAAGGCTATAGTTACCAAAACAACACGGTACCAGTATGTAACAGTAGACAAATAGACCAATGGAACAGAATAGAGAACCAAGTAGACAAATAGACCAATGGAACAGAATAGAGAACCAAGAAATAAAGCCAAATACTTAGAACCAACTGATCTTCAACAAAGCACACAAAAACATAAATTGGGGGAAAGACACCCTATTTAATAAATGGTGCTAGGAAAACTGGCTAGCCACATGTAGAAGAATAAAACTAGATCCCTATCTCTCACCTTATACAAAAATCAACTCAAGGTAGGACAAAGACTTAAATTGAAGACCAAAAACCCTGAAACCGCTAGAAGATAACCTAGGGAAAACTCTTCTGGGCATTGGCCATCCTGCATTTTTAAAGCCAGCCATGTAGAATCTCTCTGACTCTCCTTTCATCATCACATGGTCACTAACCACAGGCAGGAAAAGTTCTCTGCTTCTAAGGATTTGTGTGATTAGATTAGATACTCCAGAGTAATCCTCCTATCCCAAGGTCCTTAATTTAACTGCATATGGAAAGTTCTTTTTGCCATGTATCTTAACAGATTCACAGATTATAAGGATCAGGATATGGTCATCTTTGTAGGGGACTATTATCTTGCCTACCATATTGCCAATTGCAGCTCTGTGCTTTTGGAAATTATTTGACTGAGCTCCAAAATTTTGGAATAACTTCATAAATGCAATTGACTATCAAAAGGCTTTGCATGAAATATGAAAAGGAAGAGCTTAAAAGAGCATGTTGGAGCCAAATAGTTGTCTCTGAGTACTTCACTTAAAAGAGTTAATCAGGCCAGGCCTGGTGGCTCACACCTGCAATCCCAGCACTTTGGGAGGCCGAGGTGGGTGGACCACCTGAGGTCAGGAGTTTGAGACCAGTCTGGCCAACATGGTTAAACCCTGTCTCTACTAAAAATACAAAAAGAAAAAAGAAAAATTAGCTTGGTATCGTGGCAGGCACCTGTAATCCCAGCTACTGAGGAAGCTGAGGCAGGAGAATCACTTGAACCTGGGAAGTGGAGTTTAAAACGAGCCAAGATTGTGCCATTGCACTCCAGTCTGGGCAACAAGAATGAAACTCAATCTCAAAAAAATAAAAATTAAAAATAAGTTAATCAAACATTCTCTTAGGAGTTAATTGAAAACTCCACTCCAGGTTGGTACAAAACACTATAAAATCATTGATATGGTTTGGCTCTGAATTCCCAACCAAATCTCATGTTGAATTGTAAGTGTTGGAGGTGGGGCCTGGTGGGGGGTGATGAGATCACCGGAAGTGGATTTTCCCTTTGCAGTTATTATCATAATGGGTAAGCTCTAACAAGATCTGATTGTTTAAAATTGTCTAACACTTCTCCCTTCACTCTATCCCTCTCCTGCTACTATGCGAAGACATACTTGTTTCCTCTTTGACCTTCCACCATGATTGTAAGTTTTCTGAGGCCTTCCAGTCATGTTCCTGTCTAGTCTGCAGAACTGTGAGTCAATGAAACCTCTTTTCTTCATAAATTACCCAGTCTCAAGTAGTTCTTTAAAGCAGTGAAGAACAGACTATTATTTTATTAAATGACTTTATTATGTATTTATAAGTACTTCTAGGATAATTCTAGGATAAGACTAGTTCAATCATCTTATCGTAGAATTGGTCTGTGAATTTCCAGGAATTCCCAGGGCACAAATAACCCAAAACAGGCTTCTGGAACTAGATGTGATATAATGCAATGACTTAAAATTTTCTTCTTACTTGAACACGGAAATTATGGCTGATTTTTCCCATGAGTACAGTTAACAATGATTAGTTATTCCTACATCAGTGCCCTTCATGTGTCATCTGAGTCTTCTTGTGAGTGAGGCATCTATCTGATAAAATTTTATTGACCCCTAAATTGTGTTCTTTACATTTTAGCATTTTTGTTGCACATGTTGGATCTAGGAAGTAGCCAAGGACACTAAAAACACAATGTAAGGAAAGAGCTCCGTGAATAGTAACAATAGAATTACTTTGCATTATTTTTGGAGATTATTCTTTTTTCAACACACTTCAGTCATTTTTGATCAATATTTCCTCACATTATGTAAAGGAATGAAACATAACTTCATAAAAGAAAAGTTAGAAATTCACAAAACAATTGCTTTTAAAAAGATCTAGAGTATGATGTTTAGTAGACATACACGGCCATTCTCTTTCCATCAGCAATTTTCTTCCTCCATAGCCAAGGCTTGAACATTTCATCTCTGCTCCCCTTTATTCCATGATTATAACTTTTCATCATTTATTGTAATTCAGTGCCATTCTTGGTAAGCAAACATAGACGTCCTAAAAAGTTCACAAACACTGTAAATTACTGCTTGATTGGTTGAGTGCATTAACGTTCTACTTTACATTCACTCTATTTTCCATTAAAATGAAATAAAGCAAACTTGTACCCTGTCATAGAACACCTACTCTGTAAGTAAAAGCCAGGAAATGGCAATGAGCAAGGCATAGTTAGTGGATATAAGATGATTAGAGCAGAGATTTCATATAAAAGATAGAGGCAATAATGTTCTAAAGGGAAATTTAGGACTTATTATAAAGAGTCTTGCTTGCCAGGGTCAGAAATATGAGTGTATTTTGTAATCAGTGGTTCATTAGAATTACCTTTTTGAGATCTTAATAAATATGAATATGGGCAGGGCTGATAATTAGATAGTATTTAGGACCATTCTGGTTTTTGCAGCCATAATCCATGATTGGTCAGGAAAGCGGTTTTGATTGGTTAGTGTTTCTGTCATATCACCGGTAAAATTCTTTGGATATCACCCCTCAATGTCTGGGTCCTATGTCCAGAGAGTCTTCTTCATGTGTCTAGATGAGGCTTGGGCACAGGATTCTCTACAATCTCCCCAGGTGGTACTAATGCAAAGTGAGGAAAGGGAAGCACTATTAGAGAAGAGCGAAAGCTCATAAAGGCTTTCCAGTATAAGTAACAGGATAAATATGTCATTTCAAAGAAATAATTAATCTGGAATATATTGAAGGCATGAAAAATTGAGATAGGAAAGTTATTCATTAATTAATTCAACAAGTAATTATTATGTGTATTTCTGGGCATTGAACTACAGTGCCAGTCCAGTTGAAGAGATGGAAAAGGAAGTGCCAGAAGGAAAAATGGACTTTGCAGATATCAAGATGATCAAACAGACAATACTATACGACCAAATGGATACGGAGTCAAGAAAGGAGGGGAGTCAAAGGCGACTCTGAAGTTCCTAATGAACGGGAGGAATAGTGTTAAGAAAATTAAAAGACGGAGACAATTTCAGGGACATGATGAATTCAGTTAAAAATACATCCAACTTGAAGTATAGGTAGGTTATCCAAGAAGAAATGTCTAGTAGGCTTTTGGAGAAGAGCTGGTTAGAATTTTGAAGGCTAAAGTAAATATTATAGCACCGTCTATGCAGAAATAGTGAAAGCACTACAGTGACTGAGATGAAATCTGAGGCATTATATAGAAAATACAGTGGAGGACTGAGTACTAAGATTTATTAAAGGAGTGAAGGAAGACACAGGAGGAGAACCTAGATAGGGTAGAGTCAGGAACATTAAAAGAGATTTTCACATATTGAGAAAAGTCAGCAAAAATTCAATTGAAGAGACCATTGTCTATTCCTACAAGGAGTCTCAGATCTATTTCAAAATGCATAGGGTTGCATCAGAAGTCAAGCAGCCGCATGTGATCTATACTTAATATTAAATATACAAATATAGTCACCAAAGGTTAGTTTTTATTATATAACCTGGCTGGTATGAAAACTGTACTGACTATACTTCTGTTCTTCTTGGATAAATATGCACTGAGAAATTGGCAAGTTAGTCAAATAAATATTGGATGACAAATAAAATTTGGATAAATTTAATAAAAATTTGGCATAATTGGCATAAACTATGAACAGCCAGGAAATAAGAGTACACACCAAATATCAAAATTGCAGAAATAACAACACTGTTGTTTAACAAGGAGTAAGAGCCTACCACATGTCCAAAATGCTAAGTTTCAGATGGGAAGAGTTTTTTAGTAGCCATTACTTACAGAAATTGGGGAACAATCTACTTGCCAATGGACTTTTTAACTCCACCTAGATGAACAAATCTGGAGACTTAACCACTCTGGATAATCCTTTTTCTCACTGTAATCCACAGTGTGGTAGATATAGGTGCACTGGACACACAGAATCCCACTATGAGTTAAGACAGATTAGTGCCAGAAGATAGAGGTTTGAGCACTTGTTCTGACTTAATTCATTGTGAAATTATTTGTGTCCAGTTTCCTCACTTGCAAATATATTTTAAATATGTGAAACAAATTGTAAAATATTTTAGAGGAAGAACCATTTTTTTTTTTCAGCTTCAGCCCATCAAAATCTACCTTGGCTTTGGTAGTCAGTTTTAGTTTCTTATTCATGATATTTCCAGACTTTTATTGATCTTTTGTTAAACCTCTTGTTTTTAGTTACTGTGACTGACTATTGCAGACAGGATTGAAGGAGAGGACATTAATTGACTTTATTAAAGTCTATTCAATAGAATTTATTGAGTACTTACTTTAAGCTCAGCTCCACACAAAATATAAGATAAGTCTCTGCTCTTGTACTTGATAAACTAACCATCTACTTGGGGGAAATAAGACTAATATGCAAGAAAATATTAATTTGCAACACAAATTAGTATATAATTAAGGACCAAAAAGTGGCAGATCAATCGGAGATATAGTTCATGAAAACATGAGTAAGTCCAAAGCATTTGAGAAAGGCATCAGAGAGAATTCCATCTTGTCTTTGAAAGATCGAGTAGGTTTTGAACAGATAGAAGGAAAGGCATACCATAAAAGGAGAACTAAATAAGCAAATGTATAGAGGCTGGAAAGTTCTAGGAGAATTCTGAGGAGACCCTTCTTCTGGAAGGACAATCTAGTCTTTCTGCTTCAGTGATTTTCATTCTAGCTAGCTTTCTGGTTTCTGACTACTTCCATTTCTAACCTTGCAAAGAATTTTAAGTAGACAGAAAACCATGAGTAGAAAGAGAAAGGAAGGAACATAATGCACTGTAGTACAGTGGGACATCCCTTACTCAAGTATTTATACGTGCTTATTCTCACTAAGTGCTAGGCCAGTTTAAGAACATTCACATATTAACTTAGTTAATCTTCATAAGAGCCATGTAATAGAGGCAATGTTCTATCTGCATTTTGCAAGGAGAAGACAAAGGCACACAGAGGTTAAGTGACTTGTGCAAGGTGATAGAGCTTGGAAAACAATGGAGGTAGAGTTTGAGCCCAGATGATCTGGCTTTAGAGCCCTGACTCTCATGCAGAACTGGATGTGTAGGATTGGTTATTTTAGAGAGGGCTTTGAAATACAAATGTAGAAGTTGATATTTTACTCTAAGAGCAGATGGAAATCCTTGAAGGTTTTGACATTTGAATAACCATGATAAAATTCCCCTGGCATGGGTGTGTAGGATTTACTAGTGGGGAAACTGTTACCATATTATTTTTCTCTCCTTCTAAATTGCAATTCCAAGTGTGCTATGTAGTTGACAGACATGGATCTGACCCACAATTCTAGCTTAACTGAGGTGCTCTGGCTTTAGAATGGTAGTTGTCTCCTTGTGCCAATGTTTTAAGTTAAACCATGGAAACATAAAGCAAGTGCAAGGTGGTGATTGTTCTAGTTTACTTTTTTCTGTGTGGCTTAAAACACCCACACTAAAGCTACTTCTAGGGGAATCTTGCTGTTTGCCTGCCTGCCTGCCCTCTTCTCGGCTTACACAAAGCCTTATTTTTTCCCCAGCTGCCATTGCCTTTTCAAGCTGAGCATGAATGCCACACATTCATGAGGCAATGTGGACAACTGATCAGAAAAGGTCCTGGTGCTTCCAATTAAAAATTGTTCAATAGCGTAAAAATTCAGGCACTCTAAGACTAAAATCAAATCCCTGGTGGGTTGTTGATAGACTTGTTATTAAAGGTTTGCCAAGGCTTAATAAGACTGATAACAAGAAACTGCAAATCTCTTCAAACTATTCTGTAAACATTTGGATAGGGCTGAAATTAAGAATACGAAGAATATGCATTCACTGATCTGTTTTTCTTAGCTGGCTTTCATGTTACAAAATCAGCAACATATGTCGGCAGATCCAATTGACCTTCAAGCTGGAGTTTGAATATCTTAGGTGTATGTCACCTCATCTCTGGCTTTGATCTGCTGTAAGAAAGAGAAATATAATTATTAACACATTGTTCTGTGCAGCTGACAGAGCATCTGGTATTTTAGAAATGCTTTTAAGATGCCTAAATTGATTTGAAAGTTGGTTGTAAGGGAGCTTGGAAAAGATGCAACATCTTTACAGCATTAGTAATTAAGAGAAATCAGAAGTAGGTTTTATCTGCATTAAGTTGTAGCTGAAAGTGAAATACCTGAGGATAATTAAGAAAAAATAATTTTTAAAATGATAGCAATAAGTCTCCCCATGAATGATTAGTCAACTCTCTTCCTGCTATAGACAGCTTAATTACATTTGCTTATTGCAGCATCACCATCCACCTGACTATGGTGACTGAATTTCCATCATGGACTATTATGTTTGAGTTTCCATTATAAACAGTAATTTTTTTAGGCTTAGAATTTCAGTCATTTCATGTTGATTCAGATTTTAAGTTGGCATATGAGCTGTTCATCCAGCTGCCATTTAGGAAAAAAAAAGAACATTTTAAGTCTTTCAAGACAGTAATGAATAAAAAATAAAGGTGTACAATTTTCATGTTTCTTTCCTCAATCTCTAGTTTAAAAGAAGTGTGCAAAAGAGTTAGTCTAAAAATGTTTCAATACTGGTTTTATCCAAATGAATGAAAAGTATCTCTATTCATTCGAATGAAGAACACTGTCATAACAAATATTTGAAAGGAGATAGGAAGTGTAAGGCCCTTTCAAAAAAGAAGACAAAACACCTCTAAATACAGTAAGAAATGCTAGTTATGATTTATTTTCCAAAATAGGAATAGTTCCCAATATAATCCTCATATTATTAATCATTTCCTTGGGTAACTTTGCATTCATTTCTAGAAATTTTAGGAGTAAATTTCAAAAATTCCCACCAAATTGAAAATACTGGACTTTCATATATGTTTCATTACTTATGTAATCTTCTTTTTCATTGGTAATGTATTTGAGGCACATTTCTGATCTGGTTATTCTTAAGAACTACTTATTTTCTATTATGAAAGCAATGTCACTATCACAGTACTGTTGATCTTGCCAAATTTATACATTTGTGGCTGAGAAGGAACTCTACAGTTGGTCAACTGTTTGTTGTATATTCATGTATTATCCAAATGATGACATATATGAGGTAATCTACTACCATTGCCTGCCTTCCTTTGTGTGACTGATTTAAAAAAAAAATACAAAGTAATAGTCAAAGTGATTTTCTTCTTTCAAGAAAACTTTAGTATGTAAACTTGTGAAGATTTTTAAAACTGGAAAATCCTCTGGTGATGACTTAGGTACTCTACATTTTTATGCTGTGAATATATATATCACTTAAAATATACCACTTTCAACACGGGAATATTATTAGTCTCATGAAGGCAAACAGCACTCAACAATAATCCTTGAACTATAAAATTTAATAGTCCAAAAACTGAAAAAAATTATGTGAAACTAAGGAGTAAATTCTGGTTCAAAATATAACTCTCAGGAAATGTGAAGTATAGCTTTTGAGAACTCAAAAGATGAACATCAAGCTAATCTGAAAACGTTTGTTGCATTCTGTAATATCAAATGAATTGATACATATTCACTAAAAATTCCCCAAATAAAAAAATCAGTTAATCTTTGGAAGGAGAAATTTTTCACCTACTTACCTACCCGCCCACCCCACTCTTGTTATTTACGCACACATACACACAAATAAGGGTAGTGAAAAAGGATCAGATCAAAATTATGTGAACTAGCCCATACAGAATCAGTGATCATCTATACTCAATCTTTGTGAAGCAGATGTTTGGAGCGAATGAGAGGAGGTGAGTGGAGGTTGACTGGGCTCTGTAAAAGTCACAATTTTAAAACTCATTAAATAAGGCTCAGAATACCGTACAAGACTGGTATATATTGCAAATGTTCTTTGGTACTCTTGTCCTATGTGATAGCAAATAGCTATGCTTCTCATAGACCATGACTATCTCTTTCATTCAACCACATTCATTGAGCACTTATTCTTTTTAAAAGACCAGATATGTACAGATGTATAAAAGAGGCTCCTTACCCTCATGTCACTTGGAATCCAAAAACTGGTTGGGATGAAAGGAGAGGTTTTTCAAAGGTAAAATTCCCCTGACACTTACAGGTAGAGGTTCTTTAACTTGAATGATATATAATTCATAGTTTCTCCCATGGGTAAAAAAATAAACAGCAAATAAGGAACAACTTTTTGAAATATTGTGGCACCTTTATCACTCTTAAATATGTGATCATTCTAGAATAATCTGATACAGAGGTGGAAATTAAGCTTGCTGATATTTGGCTAAAAGAATTGCCTGAATGAGGGCGGGGAAGGCAAAGGAAACGATAAATCTGATGAAAAAGTAATAGACTGTATTTTTCAACCAAATGTAAATCATTTATCTGTAACACACTTTTTTCGAGTAAACCACCTAATTAGCATGAATAATTAGAAACAGAATTTGCATATTTTCTTTCAAAGAACAAATTGTGGCTTACCTTCTTGATATCCCAACAAAGTATATCTAACCTGACTGTTAAAATATTATGAAGATTTCTATAAATAAAAGCATTTATTAAGGTCAGATTTTCAAAGTCAAAATAAAGTGACTGTCTAGTGTGTTTGAGGATATTTGGAGGGGTCTATTTGTCTCCCTAAAATTCAATTCAGTATAAACTTGCTAAGAATGTTAGACTCATAAAATATAAAAAAATGCTAAAATCATTCTTACCTTACAATTATTTGCCAGGTTTATACAGATGACTTCCTCAACTTTCCTTTGACACCAGTTTTTCATAAATATAGTGATCATCCTCTAATTCCAGTATCACATGAGTTGTTCTCTTTGCACACATCACATTTCAATATGAAAATTCAACTGTTTATTAAAGAAAGAGCAACCAAGCCAGGTGCAGTGGCTCACACCTGTAATCCCAGCACTTTGGGAGGCTGAGGTGGGTGGATACCTGAGATCAGGAGTTCAAGACCAGACTGACCAACATGGTGAAACCGTGTCTCTATTAAAAATACAAAAATTAGCTGGGTGTGGTGGTGCACACCCGTAATCCCAGCTACTCGGGAGGTTGAGACAGGAGAATTGCTTGAACCTGGGAAGTGAAGGTAGATGTGAGCAGGGATTACACCACTGCATTCCTGCCTGGGCGAAAGATTGAGACTCTTTCAAAAAGAAAAGAAAAGAAAAGAAAAGAAAAGAAAAGAAAAGAAAAGAAAGAAAGAAAGAAAGAAAGAAAGAAAGAAAGAAAGAAAGAAAGAAAGAAAGAAAGAAAGAAAGAAAGAGGGGGCAAGCAAATTTCAGAAAGTCATTTTAAAATAAATGATTGACCCCCCACCACACACACTACATTAATATTTGGTATATGTTATATTGCTTGAAAGAAGATAATATGGTATTTTTTATTTTCCCTCTATTTTAATGACAGTTTCTTTCTGCTCTCTTTAGGGAAGAGAAATACTCAGGTTCTTTCTCTACAGAAGATACCTAAATGGTAAGTGTGGTACTGAACTGATAAACTGAAGTTGCTAAAGTGGTTAGTAAATGAAAGGAAGGAGAAGCAAAGGAAAGTCTTAGCCTCCAACTCTGTTTCATGCTAAACTAGCATACTCACTTATCAGCACACCAGATATAAGCCAAATCTTTGAGGAGAGATATAATTCCCTTCATGATCTCAGATGAGGAAGCTGAGATTCAAAAAGGTCAAAATCTGGCCAAAGACACAAGGCTAAAAGGAGGATTAAAACCCTGGATAAACCTTGACTAGAATCTACCAAACCACAGTCTGAAGGAGTGATTCTGAATCAGAGAGTTTGGATATTGAAGTTTAATAACCAACATAAAAAGATGCAATTTTGGTTTGAATAAAGACATTTGGCTGAAGACAACAAACAACTAAGGGTCTGCTCAAGAATCTTTGCAGTTAATTTCTAGAGGAAAAAAAAAAAAAAAACCAGGGTCTATACTTACTTTGCCATTCATGGTTTTCCCATCTCTGCCATACATCAACTGCAAATTTAGGAATGGTTTTGAAGGCTACATCAAAGTAGTCTTAATTTAAAGATAGATTGATTGGTCTGGCTCCTTGGCTTATTTACAGGGTTCTACTGTTATCTGATGAAGTAAGGTTCACTGAAGACTTGTGAAAAAATGAACTGCTTTTATAGTGCGAATCCCTTATCTCCCCTTTCTCCACCCCAAATCCAAAGGTTTCTTTGGGTCTGTCTCCATTTTGTAGCCTATATATACCTGAACCATAAACTCCCACCAGTTCTATCTCTGGGAACCAACATCAACAAGGAAGTATCACTAGATTGTCTAGAAAATTCTGTAGAAAAAGAGGTCCAGAGAAAGGAGCTGACTAGGTCTTTCATAAAACATTCTAGGGAGGATGATAAATGACAGACATATACTTGGGATCAAGGTTAGAGTTATCTAGGTGACTTAGAGACTTTGGGTTTTATTTAATGACGGAAAACATCAACATTCCCCAAGAGGAGAGGCATTTATTTTAAGTGTTATGCAGGTGTATTTTGCAAAATTCCCCTCTCTATAGTGCAACTATGATATACATATTTAAATAACAGGCCATTAACCTTTTAAAATTGTGTGGTCCTTTTACATATATATAGGTGAAGAAATTACAAAGTTACAAATAATATTATCATGTATCTGTCGAGTTTATGTGGGCTTCCCTCAAAGAAGGAACGATTCTATTTATTAACCTAGAATCAACCCCTTCTTTCTACTCAGTGCTTGTGGTAATGCCCACTGATGAATGTCATAGCTGGCATCTTAGATAAAATGTTCTTTCTGAACAACACCCAAATATGCCTAAAATTGCAGATGACAGTTGTAAGCTTTTTTGCCTGCTTATCTGTCTGCCTTCGATATGACCCTAAATTAGGCATCAGAAGGTATAGAGTTTAATACAGATTCCGGGCACAATATACCTTCTCACAATTAGTTGAAAGTGCTGTTTTGTAATTAAAGGGTGAAGTGGGGCATGATGAACATATGGAAAAGGAGACCCTTAATAAGTGATGGAGCCTTCAAAAGAAATTGCTAATTAGTATGCATTTGATGTGCACTATACCAATTTTAAGACTTTGCCTTGAATAAATTGCTATGTTGGGTGTTCGAAGGAGTGGTGAGATTAGCATTTACAAAGGGGGCAATTTTCTGTCTTCTTGACTCTGTTAAATGGAGGAAATAACTTCCAAGACTGGAGCAGTAGTTAGCCCATCAATCATTCTCACAGCTGGAAACTGGGGATCCCAAATGCAGAGATCAGTTAATCCGTCAGCTAATAAGTTCATAGTGGCACCATATGGCGCAGGGCCACTCCACACTGGGACAAGGACAGAACTGTTTACACAGGCATGCTGCTTTCTCAGGTAGCTCCCTGCTGACAGAACCCTTTGTTCTGAAGGATCAATTTACTTTGCACAGTAAATTGACTGAATTGATCAGTTCAGAGCATATAATTGTTGGCTAATCCTGTGGAATCATGTCCCATCCATGTGAGAGGGACAAAAGGGTGCTGCTCATGGCCTGGTCTGGGGCTCCATCCTGGGGCTATTCTCATCGGATAGTCTGGACACTGATTAAAGGACCAGTGGACAGTAGATATGTTGTCAGTATTGACTTCAAACGCCAAAGGGAAGAGAAACCTTGCAATGCCCAGAAGGGTTTTCTGGGTGTCTTTACTCAACTGGTATCATGACTTAACTTGGAATAGAAACAGTCAGTCAAGGCAATTTAGGTGCAAATTCTTTTCAAATACATGCCTGGAAGAATGAAAAGTACTGCTCCATCTCCAAATCTAACAAGTTATTCCACTCATGCTTATTTCTAAACTTACTTTCTATTTCTTTTCAAAAAAAGGCAAAGAAGACAAAAAAAGTTTAAGAGATATGTTCAGAAAAGTGTGGAAACTGCAATTTAAGTGAGAAACACATTTCTTAAGCATTGTGCAAAAGTGGCTGAGGTATCCACTGTCATGCCTGCATATGGGGTATGGGAAAAAGCATCAGGGCTTTTGAGAGCAAATTAGAGCAAAATCTTCTCATCCCTGCACATTAGTGTGAACCCTCGTGCTTTGTTCTACAGATGTGTTTGATCTGATTTTGTTTTTTCCTTCTCACATAAAAAATAAAAGAAGAATATATAAAATGAAAAAAATCCACCAATAGAGATAAATGTTGGACATAGTTCCCTTCAACTAAAGGTTTTCTTCAAAAGTTAGTGTCAATAGAATCATTTCACATCAATGGCTTGAAAAGAGAATTGTATTCAATAGGAACTGCAGCCATTTGGAGTTGCCGAGAGGACATTTGCCTATTAAATGTCTGAACAGTAATGAACTTTATACAACTACCCCAAGAGTTTCACCAATTAGACAGTTACTAATTTCTTCACTTATTTTACTGAGAATAAATGTCTGAGATCAGTGTCATGAGGAGAAATTGCAGCAAGTTTTTGGTTTGACAGAATTTGGAATATTAGTGATTATCCCAGTTTTTCTCTTTTCTATAAAGAGATATGTGCTTGATGATATTTAAGACAATAGAGAGGGACATACAATTGATATGTTTTATCATAAAAATCTAAAATTAATAATTTAAAAAATCAATATATTTTCCCATATTTTTATGTGTCTTAATTTTTTTCCTCTCATGGAATTTTTAATTTCCCTATTACTGTATACACAGTATGCAGGATTCCATAGCATTAAAAAGCAGCAAAACCAATAAGCATTTGTGTATTTTATTTTAGGAACTACCATAACGAGAATGAGACAAAATATAAATAATTCTGTAGAAATACTTTTAAGTTAAGCTTGGGAAATTAAAAAAAAAAAAAAGCAGAAAAGTAAATTCTATAACGAAAACATCGTAAGTGGAATCTAATGTGAAAGCAGGCACTTTGCCAAACAACCCTTTTTAGGGAGCAAAAGCTCTTTGTAATTTTTTGGTACAATTTTCCCCTTCAAATGTTATCAAATTGGATTCTCTTGCTCCATAGATAGCATATGAGGCAAGCTTTGACTCTTTCTGAAACATTCATTTGCCAGCTTTCCCTTTGTTTAAGTAAAATTCACTCAAGTGCATATCCTAAAGTCGACATGAGTTCCCACACTCTAAATCACCAAGATCGAATCCATTTCCTTGCTCTGTTCTGAATCTGGCCAAATCTTCACATCCCTACTATCTCAGCGTTTACTATACTGCAGAGGTAATATCAAAGTTCTTGCATTCTAAACTAAAAGACAGAACTCATAGCCATTGAAACATATGTATTTTGCGTGTTCATGGTATACTACATAATTGGAATTGAGTAAAATTTCATATGTTTAATAATTTTTAACTTCATGACTTTTTCAATATAAGTAGTTGGTTTGAAGAGATTGTACATTACATCTCACCAAAATATAGTCAAGAAGTTTTTACCCATTTCTTTATTTTACATGTACTCATATTCTTCCCATTATAGATACTCTATGATAGTTACACTCAAAATATTTGGGATTTTTCATTAATCAGAAAGTAATGTACCTCACTGTTAGTGTCAATATATTCCAACTTTCAAGACTAATTTAAATTCATTATCCCAAAATCTTTACATAAAATCTTCACATAAAATCTTCAACATGTGTAACCTTTTTATTTTTTAAATTTGCAAAAAATTAGGACCCAAGGAAAAATATATGCTTTCTTCTCTCCTTTGTTACTGCTGACCTTCTCCTCCCTGGGCCTTTCTCAGCAAAGACAAAAGAAACTTCTCTCCTGTCTCATTATTCAATGTCCCTTTGCAGACTCTATCTCTTAAATGCATCATTAGATGTGTTTTCTTTCTTCTGTAGTCTCAGACTAAATAAATGCCTATTCAAGTGCTTTAGAAATTTGCTGTTTTTCAGAACTAGTTTTGGGTACATGAGTTGGTCAGTAGAGTTCTTCATAGACTAAGACAAGGCAAAGGTCAAGACCTAGGGTGATTCCTCTTTGCTATTGCAGCAATTTCTTTATCAATTAGCCTAAAAGTTTACTCTCAAGTTCATAATATTTCCCTCTCCTATTTTATCTACTAAGCAATAATTCCTATTTATCATATTATATATTTTCCTTGTTTTCTTTATTGTTCCCTTTCCCCTAAACATAAGCCCATGAGGTTAGAGATCATTGTTTTGTCCATTTCTGTTTACCGGTATCTTGAATAGCACCTAGCACATAATAGGCCCTCAGAAACAGAATTTGAGATCCTTGCACAAAATACATATGCAAAAAGGGAACCAAATATACTAATTTCTACCAAAGAAGGTGAATTATTTTAAATATTATTTCAAGACTTTTTACATATTTGTTTTGTATTGAATCTGTAAATGTTTATTTTTCAGATTGTGAATTATCTGTGACTTTTAGGCATTGCTGTGGGTAAAAATGGAAACAGAAATAGTAAGAAAAAGTGAAATTCTCCCTTTTTTTTAACTTGTTTTATGTCTTAATTAAAGATTTGATATAATATGGATATTAAAGGACAACAATAGGATTGGAGAATATTCATGCATTTAACTTTATCCATATAATAGTATTTATCTCTCACTGTGAATTGTTAGGAAATTTATACTTTGTTTGAGATAAAAAGTTTAAGGTTTTAAATGTCCAATTTCTAAAAGGAACCATGAAACACATTTATTATGCATATAATTTGTACAATTACATTTGACAGATTACACAAGATCACTTTTCTCTAAAAGTTGTGTTCTAGCCTGTGGTGTGCTGCAGCCAGCTCTTACCAGTTCATGAGAGCTGATTTTGTGCATCTGTTCCAAAATCCACATTTAGTGGCATCAAATGAGTAGCTTGAAAATGGCTGTAGTGGAAGTATCACAAAAATTGGTAAATGCTGCAATTCAGGGTTGTTAAACTTTTATGAACTCGCCACTACCCTTAACTGAGTCTGATGAAACTGAAAGCTAGCTAGTACACAACTAAACAAAAGACAGATACAATTTCCCAATATAAAATGGTTTTTGATTCATACTAAACTTCCTCACCCATCTATTTCCTCTTTTTCTATCAAGTCAAGTAATAGTCAAGTATTACTCTTCAGATGAAGAGGTTTGCCATAGCAACTACTATTTTTCCAAGTGTCCAATATGTATTTATAATATGATGAACGATGATAGTGTATAGGTAATAAATCTTAATCCAGAGAAAGGGAAAAGCTGTTTTGTTACTCCCTTGGAAATGCAGGATGTCAGGATGTTTGGGTTACTTTGTGCTACCTGCCTCTTCCTCATATTTTTGTGCAGGATTATTTAGAAATGAACAGAGAAACAGGAAATTGCTTCTGATTCATTTGCAATCGTGGTCTGAATAGTACCTTCGTATCAAATGTGTTTGAGGAAACCATGACAGTCTGATGAATTTAAAAGCATCTTTAGTGGGGCAAAGAAGGCTGGCATATTTTTAAATAATTTTAAAAAGTCATGAAGGTTCAAGTTCTGGTGCTTCACCTAAGGATTATGTTTGAAGGAATTGTATAATTCCTTGAACAAGAGATAGACCATATGTTTTAATGCTTTTCTTTTTGTTTATTGTCTTAGTTTGTTTTGCAATAGTGAAATACTATAGACTAGGTAGCTTAAAAAACAAACAGTTATTTTTCATATTTCTGGAGACTGGGAGGTCCAAGATCTAAAGCTGGCAGATTCAGTGTCTGGTGAAGAATCTCTTCCTGCTTAACAGATGGCTACCTTCCTGCTGTGTGCTCACATGGCAAAGAGAAAGAGAGAGAGGGCTCTGGTCTCTTCTTTTCCTTATAAGGACACTAATCCCATCATGGAGTCTCCACCTTCAGGACTCCTTTGAAGCCTGGTTACTTCCCAAAGACCCCACCTCCCAATATCATCACATTGGGATTAGGGCTTCAACACAAGAATTTGGTAGGGGCATATTCTGTCTACAGCATTTGTGGATGCTCACATCTTAATGTTTTTTGAAATGTCTCCACATGTTGGTAGGTTCTTGTTTAGAAAACCAATATTAACAACTTTGTTTTCTTTTTGTGTTTAAAAAATATCTGAGCTATGTAACATTTGTAAACATGAAGACACTGCCTAGTAAAATCAGATAGAGTATTCTCAATGATTTTAACTAAAAAAAATCAGGAGTATTTCACCGATCTTTTAAAAGACAAGTGCAAAGCAATAGGTCAATATATGAATTGTTTAATGTCTTCTATAGTCTCATAATTCCAAATATTAGAGATAACTGAGTTTATTTTAGTTCCAACAATTCATAGAGCACATGTTTCAAAAAATAGGATATTGAATAAAAATCTTGACATGTATTCACTAAAGAAAGCTCAAATAATCTTATTAAAACATTGGTATTATGAAGTAAAGAGTTCTTATTTGGGATGATTTATCTGAGTAAGAATAATTAATGTAATCGTGGAGACAAAAAGGGGCATTTATTTTATGTTACTAAAAGCCCAACATACTTAATGTTCAAAGTCTATCTGGTCCTGAAACCCATTCATGGGATAGTGATTAGCTCTTCTCACATAGCCTCCATACTTTCCAATCTAAGAGAAAATAAATAAATAACTGTGACTGACTACAAGGTGCACTACAAAGAAGACAAACTAGCAGTTGCTGTGACTTTCTTATAACTAGAGATGAATAAAACAAAATAAAGATCTTTTGAATCTCAATGTTTGTGAGATTTATCTGTAGAATCAGCAAAACGTAGTGAAAATAAATCACTTTATCTTGTTCTCACAGTTAAAGTGAAAGATTGTCAATCCCTCAGGATCATCAGAACTAGCTCAACGCTAACTGCAGTAGTTCACCTCATCCTCAGCCACACTCCTACACATATGCACATACACTTACAAACAGAACCTCAATGCTGTAAAAGACTTAGAAATCATTTGACCCACAGCTAATAAGTGCAAGGCATACATAGTAATGTCTGCCACCCCAAACTACCATGTAGATACCACTAATTGACCGCAGCATTCTTTTCCCCAATCCCAAACTTGGGTTCCCATGATACATAGGCGAATGCTCCAGAAGATCAGTACCAGATGAACAGGAATAATATATAACACAAAGCCTATTTACCAATCCTAATTTTGGCAAATTCTTTCATTTTACATTTTTTTCTACATGATATTCTGAGCTAATGAAAACTGCCTTCTCATCCCATTATAAAGATACAGTTGCTGGATACAAATATATTAAAAGAATTTTTAAAATGTAACTGAGTTAAAAAGAAAAAAAAAAGAAATTCTCAGACCTGAGGAATGAACAAGAAACTGTTTTTGTATTAGTTGATACCATGTTAAGCCAGGGAGCTATTTGTTTATAAATCATTATTGACAAACACTCTGTTCTTAATACTCAAACAAGATGAAGACATGTGACATTGGGCTCATTCAAAGTGGGGTGCTGAAACAAAGTACGGCATAAACCAGGTATCCTGGCACAACTCTGTCCTGTGAAGAAGAGGAATTGTAAGACTTACTTATCAGTTTTGGCAAGCAAAAAAGAAAAACAAAGTTCCATGAGAAATAATATCTCTAACCCTTCCCCATATATATATTTGTAATCTGAATTATGCTACCTGTATCACTGTGGAACATCACAGAAAGATGGTAGGGCAAACTAGTTGCAGACCAATAAAGCCTCTGGGTGCCTAGAAGAAGCTAACACAAATAGCTACATTTGGATACTCCCAAAATTTAGGGCACAGAAACTGTCCCTTAAAAAATACAGTTGAAGATAAGTTTACAGTGAAAAACTGCAATTCACACAGTATATGATTCATTAATAAGGCTGGCAGAGCCAAAACAGTAAAAGTACCACTACAAGACCTTGGAATAATGCAATGATTTGAAACATACCACAGAACAAGTAGAGCAATTCTAAAGTTCTATAATAGATGATAGTTCCAGTATGTCAGGCAATCTTCTAAGCCTTTTCATTCATTTAATAATGTATTTATCATTGCAACAGCTCCTAAGGTAGGTATTGCTACTATTCTTATCCTACAGATAAGTAAACTGAGCCTATGAGTGGTTAAGTGACAAACACAAAATTACAAAGCTAGAATGTGGTGGTAAGAAACTTAAATGCATGCACTCTGCCTCTAGAATCTGTATTTAAACTATGCTCTACTACCATTATAGTAAGAATAAAATAACTAGCATTTGTATAGTTCTCAGTATGTGACAGAAAATGCTCTAAGTGATTTTCTCATACTGACTTATTTGATATTCACAATAAACCTAGGAAGTAAGTATTATTATAATTCTTATGTTACAGAAGAGAAACTGAAGCATAGAGAGATTGTCATATTTGTTAGGACTGCTATGACAAAATACCATAGACTGAATATCTTATAAACAACGGAAATGTATTTCTCACAACTCTGGAGGTTGAGAAGTCCAAGATCAAGGTGCCAGTAGATTCACTTCAGTGTCTGGTGAGGGTTGTCTTCTGGTTCACAGAAGGCATCTTCTTGCTGTATCTTTGCATAGCAGGAAGGACAAAGAAAATCCCTTGGACTTTTCTCACAAGAGCACTAATCCTATTCATAAGGGTTCCACCCTTATGACCTAATCACCTTCTAAATACCCCACTTCTTAATATTTTCTCATTGTAATTAGGTTTTAGCATATGAATTTGGGGAGACACGAAAATTCAGACCATAGCAAATGTTGAGTAACTATCCCGTTACACAGCAAGAAGTGACAGAGTCAGTCTTTCTGGAGTTCATGTCCACTATGCTGTACTATCTACCATGATGGCACAGAAAGTTTGAAAGCAAAGGAGAGAAAAGGAGATTGAAAAGGAATATACCCCAGAAGGTACTAATCAAGAAAAATGATGTCACAATATACATATTAGACAAAATAGACCTTAAGTTAAAAAGCAGGGGTAGGTATATGCAGAGTTACTATATGATGATAAACACATTCACTCATAAGATTTAACAATCCTGAACTTGCATGTGCTTAAAAACATAGCCTCAAAACATGTACAGCAAAATTAAATGGAATAACAAAGAAATTGACTAATTTATAATAGCAATAGGAGAATTAGGAAACATTTTTCAGAAACTGAGAGGTCAAGAAAGCCAAGAATTAGCGAACTTAAAGCAACTAGAGTCCAGAGAGATAAAGTAAAGATTTTTAGGGGCATACTGCTATTTAGGGGTAAATCCAGAAACAGTGATTTTTTTTACATTTGCATAATTCTTTGTATTTAAAATAATAATTTCACACATAACATGATTTTATTTTGAACCTCTAAGTATTGAGAAAACTTGAATAATAGATAACACTTCTGGCATGTGAGGCAATCTTTTAAGCATTTTAAATAACCTGTGTTGAGGAGACAAGGGAGTTTCCTTCATATGTTTGTTGGCAAGGAGAAGATAAAAATTTGAAAAAAAGTTATGGCAAAGGGTAATATCCACTTTTATACAGATCCGACCACCCCTCGTCCTCTGCCTAGGCTCACAAACACTGACAAAAGAGAATTTTATTCTAATCACCCAAACAATTTTCACATGAGAAACATACTAGAGAAAACTTCCCTTACCTCAGAATTCTTTGATACCTTCATAATAGGGGCTTTGTAATATGGAATGAGTCTGGCTCTTTTAGATGCAATCAAGTTACTGCAAGTAGTGAAAGGAATGGAACTAGCCAGAAGGTGAGATACGATCTGCTCTCATGGAGCCTCGACTTGAGGAAGGTCATTCCAGATTTGCAACAACACTACAGATCATGGCAGCCAGATTCAATGGAATTTTACCATTGAATCATTACCACTGATCATTAACATAACATAGTTCTCCCTTGGTCTGTAGTTACTTTTCTATTTCCTCCTCTTTTACCATCTGGATTTATTCTGCATTTTGTCTCTACATCACAACTTTCCTTCATTAAAACTCCAGTTCACATAACACTTTGGCCTTGTTGTAATCTCATGATCCTTATGATCATCTACCAACTGCCTAATACTCTCCAAATTTCCCAAATATCCCTAAAACTGAACAGATTACTTTTAGAATGCTTTTTCATCCCAGCCAACCTCATAGTCAGCTGTCTAACATATGGTTCATTATCTTTGGGTAAGGCACCCACATAGTCTGCTATGGCCAAAGAAGACATAGCCTCAAACATGTCTAGTCAATATGGGTTTTTCCTTTATCTGTGAAAAAATTATTGTTAGCATAATTTTGAGGATTCAATAAAGAAAAAACTTTTTATACAAGTTTACCTGAATTATAAAATAAAATAGAAAACTATTTTTAGGAAAACAGAAACCTTGTTATTACTACTACTACAGTCAATTCTTTTTCCACACCATAGTTATTTCTCAAGCAATAACCTGCATTACCATATTATTTTTATAGAAGACTATTAGATGCATATTGCTATCCACTATGAAAATGATGATTCCAAAGTTTTATTTATTTTTTTTTAGGTTCACTAATATTTAACGTACAATACAATTTTGCTTTAATGCTCTATTTTCCTAAATATAATGAACTAAAGTAATGATGATAGAAAATTAAGTAGAATCATCTCTTGAGCTATAATTCTGTAGACCTGCTTAAAATTTATAAAAAGTTAAAAAAATAGGAAGAATTAAAGAGTGAAATCATCTGGACTGGATCTGAAATTTTCTTCATGGGAAGATTTATATATATATATATGTATATATATATATGTATATATACTTTAAGTTCTAGAGTACATGTGCACAACGTGCAGGTTTGTTATGGATGTATACATGTGCCATGTTGATGTGCTGCAACCATTAACTCGTCATTTACATTAGGTATATCTCCTAATGCTATTCCTCCTCCTTCCCCCCACCCCATGACAGGCCCCGGTGTGTGATGTTCCCCACCCTGTGTCCAAGTGTTCTCATTGTTCAATTCCCACCTATGAGTGAGAACATGCGGTGTTTGGTTTTCTGTCCTTGTGATAGTTTGCTCAGAATTATGGTTTCCAGCTTCATCCATGTTCCTACAAAGGACATGAACTCATCCTTTTTTATGGCTGCATAGTATTCCATGGTGTATATGTGCCACATTTTCTTAATCCAGTCTATCATTGATGGACATTTGGTTTGGTTCCAAGTCTTTGCTATTGTGAGTAGTGCCACAATAAACATACTTGTGCATGTGTCTTTATAGCTGCATGATTTAAAATCCTTTGGGTATATACCCAGTAATGGGATGGCTGGGTAAAATGGTATGTGTAGTTCTAGATCCTTGAGGAATTACCACGCTGTCTTCCCAAATGGTTGAACTAGTATACAGTTCCACCAATAGTGTAAAAGTGTTCCTATTTCTCCACATCCTCTCCTCACCTGTTGTTTCCTGAGTTTTTAATAATCACCATTCTAACTGGTGTGAGATGGTATCTCATTGTGGTTTTGATTTGCATTTCTCTGATGACCAGTGATGGTGAGCATTTTTTCATTTGTCTGCTGGCTGCATAAAAGTCTTCTTTTGAGAAATATCTGTTCATATCCTTTGCCCACTTTTTGATGGAGTTGTTTGATTTTTTCTTGTACATTTGTTTAAGTTCTTTGTAGATTCTGGATATTAGCCCTTTGTCAGATGGGTAGATTGCAAAAATGTTCTCCCATTCTGTAGGTTGCCTGTTCACTCTGATGTTAGTTTCTTTTGCTGTGCAGAAGCTCTTTAGTTTAATTAGATTCCATTTGTCAATTTTGGCTTTTGTTGCCATTGCTTTTGGTGTTTTAGTCATGAAGTCCTTGCCCATGCCCATGACTTGAATGGTATTGCCTAGGTTTTCTTCTAGAGTTTTTATGGTTTTAGGTCTAACATTTAAGTCTTTAATCCATCTTCAATTAGTTATTGTATAAGATGTAAGGAAGGGATCCAGTTTCAGTTTTCTACCTATGGCTAGCCAGTTTTCCCAGCAACATTTATTAAATAGGGAATCCTTTCCCCATTTCTTGTTTTTGTCAGGTTTGTCAAAGATCAGATGGTTGTAGATGTGTGGCATTATTTCCGGGGGCTCTGTTCTGTTCCATTGGTCTATGTACCTGTTTTGGTACCAGTACCATGCTGTTTTGGTTACTGTAGCCTTGTAGTATAGTTTGAAGTCAGGTAGGGTGATGCCTCCAGCTTTGTTTTTTTGGCTTAGGATTGTCTTGGCAATGTGAGCTCTTTTTTGGTTCCATATGAACTTTAAAGCAGTTTTTTCCAATTCTGTGAAGAAAGTCATTAGTAGCTTGATGGGGATGACAGTGAATCTATAAATTACTTTGGGCAGTATGGCCATTTTCACAATATTGATTCTTCCTATCCATAAGCATGGAATATTCTTCCATTTGTTTGTGTCCTCTTTTATTTCTTTGAGCAGTGGTTTGCAGTTCTCCTGGAAGAGGTCCTTCACATCCCTTGTAAGTTGGATTCCTAGGTATTGCATTCTCTTTGAAGCAATTGTGAATGGGACTTCACTCATGATTTGGCTCTCTGTTTATCTGTTAATGGTGTATAGGAATGCTTGTGATTTTTGCACACTGATTTTGTGTCCTGAGACTTTGCTGAAGTTGCTTATCAGCTTAAGGAGATTTTGGGCTGAGACGATGGGGTTTTCTAAATATACAATCATGTCATCTGCAAACAGGGACAATTTGACTTCCTCCTTTCCTAATTGAATGCCCTTTATTTCTTTATCTTGCCTGATTGTCCTAGCCAGAATTTCCAACACTATGGAATAGGAGTGGTGAGAGAGGGCATCCCTGTCTTGTGCCACTTTTCAAAGGGAATGCTTCCAATTTTTGCCCATTCAGTATGATGTTGGCTGTGGGTTTGTCATAAATAGCTCTTATTATTTTGAGATACGATCAATACCTAGTTTAATGAGAGTTTTTAGCCTGAAAGGCTATTGAATTTTGTCAAAGGCCTTTTCTGCATCTATTGAGATTATCACATGGTTTTTGTCTTTGGTTCTGTTCATATGATGGATTACGTTTATTGATTTGCATAATTTGAACCAGCTTTGTATCACAGGGATGAAGCCCACTTGATCATGGTGGATAAGCTTTTTGATGTGCTGCTGGATTCAGTTTGCCAACATTTTATTGAGGATTTTTGCATCAATGTTCATCGGGGATATCGGTCTATAATTCTCTTTTTTTGTTGTGTCTCTGCCAGGCTTTGGTATCAGGATGATGTTGGCCTCATAAAATGAATTAAGGAGGATTCCCTCTTTTTCTATTGATTAGAATAGTTTCAGAAGGAATGCTACTAGATCCTCTTTGTACCTCTGGTAGAATTCGACTGTGAATCTGTCTGGTCCTGGACTTTTTTTTTGGTTGGTAGGCTATTAGTTATTGCCTCAATTTCAGAACCTGTTATTTGTCAATTATTCCTGGTTTAGTCTTGGGAGGGTGTATGTGTCCAGGAATTTATCCATTTCTTCTAGACTTTCTAGTTTATTGGTATAGAAGTGTTTATAGTATCCTTTGATGGTAGTTTGTATTTCTGTGGGATCGGTGGTGATATCCCCTTTATCATTTTTATAGTGTCTATTTGATTCTTCTCTCTTTTCTTCTTTATTAGTCTTGCTAGTAGTCTATCAATTTTGTTGATCTTTTCAAAAAACCAGTTCCTGGATTCATTGATGTTTTGAAGGGTTTTTTGTGTCTCTATCTCCTTCAGTTCTGCTCTGATTTTAGTTATTTCTTGCCTGATGATTCCAAAGTTTTAAAGTAGATAGAACGATTCACAAGTTCTAATATTTTTCTATTTCTTTCAAACTTAGAAGTACCAAGTAGAAAATAATCAAGATGACCCACTGTAATATTTGCCATCTCTCTAGGATTTGAGAGGATAATTCAGGTTGGTTTTTTAAAAATTAATTTTGTTCAGGACACAGAAGTGCTAAATACAAGCTTACAAGAATGAAAACCAAGATTAACTTTGAATGAGTGATGAGAAGAAAAGTCAATGGCATGATGATTCCTGGCAAATAGCCATATCATATATTTCTTTTCATATTGGAGTCCCTAGAGGGCAACAGATACACAGAAAATGAGCTTTGGCTGAACAATGTGTCACCATCTTGAGGCAAAGTCCAGAATGGCAATGTTATGGACAAGGCATGAGTTCAAACGACTCCAAACTGTCTAGGAACATTTCCAAAACTTTATTACAGCATTTTTGTGAGACTACAAAAGGGTAACTTTTAACAATGTTAAAAAGAAAGACATTCGAAACTAGCATAAAATCAAACACAGTGAAAATTAGTTCTATTGCCTTCATAATTCTACCTAGGCACACACACAGTAAAACTCTCTCAAATTCACTATTGATGTCTGGAAGGAAAAAGCCTTCTGTTTCATGCATTCTCTTCTGGATTTTCTGTTTTCCTGTGTTACCAAGCCCAGTCTTAAAAGAATGGCTCCTTCCCTAAACAAAGAAGGTCCTTGGCTGATACAGCATAGCTAGACTGTCAGACACTGACAGACTGAAAAGCTACAAATCTGCAATCAACCAACAATAGTGCTTCATGACCTTTAGCACCTTCCCAAATTGTCTGACCCCATTCCTTTGTCTCTCTCACTTTTAGTTTTGAACATGTTACCTATAGCCTCTTCAAAGATCTGAAGTCATCTTAATATGTTTCTGTAAAAGTTAAATTTCCAACTTCAGATCCTTTTAGTGAAAGTTAAATTAATTTTTAACATAT